>NC_134311.1:70606300-71342340 GCF_949628215.1 Phalacrocorax aristotelis | reverse complement strand
CTCAGCCCCCTTGGTAAGAATGTTCTTGTTCCCTGAAGCCTGAACCTGAACTCAGTTTCCCTCAGAAGCGTATGGCTCAGGCTAAATTTGGCTGGTTTTGCCTTATGGTCTTTAATGGTAAAGCTGAAGTTTAATGATAACACCTAATGTTGTTACTATTACGGAGATTACAAGCAGCAGAGGCAAATATGCCAACAAAATGCATTTACTGCAGTATGACCTGTCATTCTTGGTGCTCTTGTCCTAGGCCATTAAATGTCTTATATAAGGAGTTACTCTCTTTCCCATGCCATTCTGTACTAATGTTTTGCAGTGGTAACATTGCTGAAGATCTTACTGAAAGTCTGGGAAGGTGAGCTGAAGCTTTTTCTTTATGGAAGAGCCGAGCTGAATGGTGGCATTGGGCATCCAGCCTGGGGAAGCCAGTGGTGGCTGGATGTGTGTGCAGTGATGTGACTTCTTGGGGTGGTGTTGACAGTACAAGGACACATGACCTGCCTTGCTTGGAGGCAGGGGGTCTGTTATCTTTTAGCTGTGTCAAATGGATAAACATGTTTTTAAGACTGTCCAAAGAAGCACTTCTGGTTTGAATTCTTAAACAATACCAAGCTGGGATATGTATATTTTTTTTCTGGTTTCCTGAAGGTACAGATATGAAAGGATCTGGACTGATAAAGTTTATTTAAAAAATAAGAGCTTTGTAGTCTGCTCTGGTCTAAATTTACTTTCACTCCAGAAAGGCAAGTCCTAGGTGGTGATTAATTCCCTCTAAGCATTCCTGTTCCCTGTGCTTTTCCACATGCCCAGCAAGATCTTTTGTGACATATTTTCTCTTAAAACTTAGAAAATGCAAATAAGCTTTCCAAAGAAGCTATGTGGGATTTCCTTTCTTACCAGAAAGGTAGTCCTCATGAGAGCTGGCTAAAAAGAAGCATGTGGGTAGATCTTAAATATTTTCAAAACACAGCTGTAGCTGAGTATTGCAAAACCAACTTGTGTTTGACTTTTGCTCCTAGCAGCTCTAACAGATATGGACCAGGCAGCAACCTAATGAAATTGGTGTTGCTAGCAGGCTGCAGCTAGTGATTGCTGAGGAAATGACAGCTTGTAGTAGGCTGTCCTGGGCAGACCCAGAGGAACTAGACCGGGTTCTGCAAGAACCTGTCTTGAACTGGACAAAAAGTTGTGTATGCCCAAATGCTTCAATTGAAACTGGCTGTACTAACAGCTGGGCTTTTTTCTAAGAACATTTAGGTTTAGCGGGAAAAGTTCTGATCCTCTTTATCAGCTGTTACATGTGATTGTGTTCCTTTGATAGAAGTACATGTATTTTATTCCCCTTTCTCCTAAGGATAACAAGTATTATTCCTATTTTGTCCTTGGAGCGTGTTTCACTGCCAACAGACAGTTTGACTTCAGAATAACACAAGTCTTCCCCTTGGATTTTTTTTTAAGCACTAACTTTTCTTTGCAGTGTTCATTTTGTGTGTAACCATGTGTCCTCCATGTCTCCCTGCTCTTGCTCTATTTACTTCCAAGGCGCTATGATAGCATAGCTTCCACTGTGAGTGGCCGAACTGACCTAGAGTCCACATCTGAGTCTAGTCAAATGACAAGCCGCCAGTGCTCACTAGGGAGCAGGCACTCTCTAGATCTGTCCGATAGGTGGGTTAACCTCTTTGCAGTGTCTGTGCCTGTCTCCTTGCTGTTGCTGCTGTGCAGTGGTCTTGTGATACATTTCAGCTGATACTTGCTGTTTGCTTGGGCTGTATTTCAGATCTGTGGTAGCTTAATGCTGGGCTGATGTTGTCATCTTTTTCTCCTCTCAGGTTTTGGACTTGTCATTACTTCATTCTAGTAAAAGGAATGCTGTGTAAAATAGCAGGGGAAATACTTACGAGGGGAGGAGCTCAATTAGAAAGAAAAGTAATTTCCTTCATGCCTAAATTAGTCAATTGTTGGTTCAGCATTTACAGCTAATGGCTCTTCAGGCATTCGTGCAGCTCCCATTGCTTTCAGCTGAGATTTGGAAGGGCTTGAGCCAGTAACTATGATTGCCCTGGGAGTCTTTTACATTTCATTAGCATTTTTAAAGAAAATTATTTCAACTGCCAGCTTAAAATGGCAAGGAAGAAGTGTAGTAAGTGTTCTAAACTGTGTACAACAGGGCTCACTTAAAGTAATGAGTATCCTCCCAATTAGTGTAAGTTAGCTAATACTGTTGGAAATGAAGCACTAAACCAGCAGCAGTGGAAATGCAATGATCTATTTCTCTTTCAGGGGTAACCCATCAGTATCCTATACTGGGGTGCCCCAGGCAACTCTCAAGGTGAAGACTCCTGTGTTAGCAGTATCCATACAATGCCCATGTGCCCTTTGCCCTTTCCCTTCTCTTGCCCTGCTCTTATGGGGTCAGGGCATCTGTGCCCTCACGCTCCTTAGTTCTCAGCGATGAATGATGTGAGACAAAGCTGCAGCACATCTTTCAGATGAGCTTTTTTCTTTTTTTCTTTTACACCCACTTTCTACCTGTTTATTTTTATGGAGGCTGGCAGGAACTCTTGTGAGATTTAGATAAAGAGGAAGCTCTCTTGGTAGTAGCCTTTGGGTTGCAGAGCAATTGAGATAATCCTTCCGATCAAGGGCTAGGAATTAATCCCAAAATCCCAAGGGTCATTTACTTTGGTTTCTAGGAAGCTTCAGATTGTTTGATTGAAAAACACTAGCTGCTTTAATCCATCCTCCCGCAGTGGACAAGTATAGATTGCTGGATCTGTTTAGATGCATTAAAAATGGGAAGTACAGATTCTGAAAAGCATCTCAGGCTTATGATAGGCTACTGTCCAACGCCAATGTTTTGTTTTGCCTTCTGATGCAGTAACAGCTCCAAGGATCTTCATTTTGTGTTGGTGGGAGGCCCTGAGGGCATTAGTTGCACTGAGAGCCCTCCCAGCAAAGAAGAGTGGTAGAGTAGCTGGAACTCCATGTGTTGCCAGTCTGCAGAGTTTGCATTCTGTCCCCTGTCCCCATGTCCGTGGAATCCAATGACTCCTGAGACTTTGCATGCAGTCTCTGATGTGTTAGTCACCTTTCGGAGCTTCATGAATACTGCTAAAACAAAGTCTGCAGCCTAGAGTGACCAAAATGCGTGCATAGCATAGTGGAATGGCATGTGTGGGCACTATATCTCAAAGTAGTCCTGTTACCGTAATAAGTGACTTTTTCCAGCACGCCTAAAAAAGTAACAGCAGAGTACTGGTGCAGGCAAGGCTGTGTACCCTCACTTGATCACAAAAAGCTGTTTTCCTTCAAACAGGCATTTTAAAATTTTGTGCAACTCTTAACTGGTGGAATATAATAACCCATGCTGCTTTTTTTGACTATTTGATTGAAATGTAATGGTGGTAGATTGGCAGGTTTTCAGTTTTGTCGTCTCTGGATGTTTCTCATCTTAATTTTCCTTTATTTAATGCATGTTTTTGTTACTGTTTTTTCTGTCCTTTCTAGAGCTTTTTTTAAAACTGTTATTTTCCTCTTCCTATTTTTTCCACTGCCTCTCTTCCTTTTCCTCCCACTCTCTTTATTTCTCATCTTAGACAAGGATCTCTAGCTAGAAATGAAAGAGTCAGGATCATTCCATTTAACTCTGAAGATGGAGAAGAACACGAGAGTAACTATGAAGAGCTAGGAAAACTGCTAATAGAGGAATTCTTAGAAAAGAGTCATAAAAATAGAAGTTGGCAGGAAACAAATACAAAAAAGATGCAAACTCTCTCAAAAAGAGAAAATGTCAGTCACTGCGAAAGATCAAGGTGCTGCCAAAATGTGTGTATGGAGTCAGGGTCTATAGGTGTCCCTAGGTATCCTCAGGAATATGATACAATAGATAGGAGAAGAAAAAAGAAGCTGCGATACAGTTTTGAAGAGCCTGAACAGATAAGCCTGCGAAGTAATGAAGGTCTGCAGTTTCCTGGGGAGAAACTAGTTTATTTCAATGGTGTGGCAACTAGTTCTGAACCTAATGATGATTTCCCAGTATATGACAGAACTGGAAAATATACCAATAGCTCTGAAAGTAAGGAAGGGTTTTCTGCTTATCCCATCCTGCGTCCGTACAAAAATGGCTTAATGGTTAAAAGTGGCAAGCTGCCCAACAAGCAGGGAGTGAACCGTGAGGGCTCACTTTGCCTCAATAACAGTGAAGACGTGGAACACATAGGGAAGCCAGGTAATGCTTTTGTGCCTGTGGATATTCTTGAGGAATTTGACAGCAGTGCTTCTGATGAGTTCCAGTACTCACCTGTTTCAGATGAGGAAATGGAGGAACTGGCTACGCTTTCGCAAACATGGTGTGATTCTGACATCAGCCATTTGAGAGACTTCACTGTTAATCACCCTGCAGATATGGGCTCCCAGTTAAAGGCTAGCTGTGATAAAAAACACAAGACTAAAGGGAGCAAGCACGGTCATCCTGTGCAAGACCTAACACTGTCTCCTGTGGAAGAACCCAGCGAGGAGTATATAGACACAATGGATGAACTTCAGTGTCTGGTAGAATCAGTTTCAGAATACTTGGCTGAAAAGGAGGAAGAAATCAGCAAATTCGGTACGTTGCCAGAGACCAGAAAAAACGCTGAGAGCATGCCACTGAAGCAGGATAATGCTGATAATTCAGTAGAGGGCATGAAGTCTGAACAGACCAAACGTCCTGCTGCAGAGGAGAGTACCAAGGGCAAATCTGAATCTCTCCCAGACTTGTCAGGTGTGAAGAATACAGTGAATTCCCTGTTCAGCTCTTTCACTGAAAAGGTGGGATCAAGTACAAAGCAGCTCACAGCCTCTGTTGAAAAGCTTGTTTCTTCCACTCCAGAGAAGACAGAAACCAGAAACTCATCAGAGACTGGAATCTCGAATATATTTTCTGTTAAGTCCAAAAGCGAGAGTTCATCTTCTGGAGTAATGGCAGATAATAAAGCTGACACCAAGTTCTCCATTCACTCTTTGCTACCATCCCAGGTAAGTGGTGATAAAAGAGCCCAGAACGTAAACTCCAACATGACAGAAACCACTGAGGTGGACAGTAACGCTTCCACACCACATCATCTCCAGCAATCACAAGGAACTACTGCCAGCAACCAGCATTCGGTTATGAATTCTGTTCTAGGCATGTTTAATCCTTTAAAGATCTTCTCTGAGAAGGAAGTGCCAAAACAAGAAGTCATAAAAGAGGAGCACACCAACGATGACAGCCATGCTGTGAAAGATGATGAAGCAAACAGAAGTGAGACGCCATCTGGACAGACGGCAGCCGGGACCAGCAGTGTTATTCCAGAGATACAGCCGAGTGAGACTAGAAGCGAGACAGAGGTGAACGCAAGTAGCAGTTCTGTGTCTTCAATCTTTGGCAGGCTCACAAACTCAGTCAGTTCCTTCAGTCTGAAAGCCAGTTTTGATGGTCTCTTGGCTCCCAAGCAGCAGGATGTGCCACAGAAGCAGTCAGATTTGCATCATGTTACGTATCAGCCAGATGCCTCTGTGAAAGAGGATATGCCCGCTGCCAGGGAGCAGCATCCTGCAGATCACTTAGGGGACCAGCATTCTACATCTCATGGACTGGGAAACAAGCAAAACAGAGGAAATGTGGAACTTAATTCACAGCGTCAAGATCAGGGTACAGCATCTCAAAGCTTTTTCAGTCCACTCAAAAAATCTTTCAGTCAATTGTTGCTTCCTTCTGCTGAACAAGGGCAGAAAGAAAGTACATCTGGTCTTTTTAAAGGCCATAAGTCTGAGGAGGATATAACACAAAATAGTACATCAAATGAAGAACACTCATTTCCTTTCACTGGGAAACTTCCTTTTTTCAGTGGGTTGGGTTTTTCAGGAAAGCAGGAACATATGAATGAGAAAGGAGGCTTTATTCCTTCGTTATTTAAATTTTCTTCTGCAGAAAATCTAGCTCCTTCACAGGACCAAAGAAATAATCAGAGTTCTAGGGGCATTTCTTTGCTTGAAGACAAAAATGGTAATTCACAAAATGCCATTTCATTAAAATCTAGGTCTGTTCCAAATTTATCAGACCATAGAGAGGAACTTGAACAAACAAAAAACATGAATAAAGAAAACCTATCGAGTGCCCAAGTAAATAGAAAAAAACACCAGCAGAGTGCCTCTGCTACCTTTAAGGCTGCAGGAGAGCAGCAGAGGGAGCAGCAGAGAACTAAGAGTACTCAGGAGGAACCTAGAAATGTAAAACGAGGATTGACAAGAGAAGGACTAAATGCACCAAACTTACATGTCAGCTCAGCTGAATCCACTTCTTCAGCCAAAGGACCAGAAGCTGCAAGTGCAGATGATATGCAGAAGAAGCACATGCCAGGTTTTCTTTCTGGGTTTCTTCGCATTTCTTGCAATGAAAACACAGCCAATAATCAAGACTTGGCTGTTAAAAGTGAGAGTGATGGCCAGAAAAGCACTTCTGGATTATTTTCTGGTTTATTTAAATTTGCTTCAAGTGAAAACTTATCTGAATGTAAGCAAGAAAAGGTGAAAACAAACTCTTTAGGCTTCATGAAGCTTTTTGACAGAGGTGAGGATTCTAACTCAGAGGCAAAACCCAGCCACTCCGGAATGGCTTCTGGCACTCAAAGCAGTACTGTAGAAAAGCAGGAAGCTTCCAGCTTCTTAAAAAATCTCCTGCCCAAACCAAAGGAAAAACTGGATAATGTGAAAACAATGGAATCTTCCAAAACTACTGACCACATATCCAGTGCAAGAGTAAATAAAACAGCTGAGTCTCATGTTCCCCACTGTGGTCACCCTGTGATCTCTGATACTCTAAATACTCAAGACAAGGTACAGGACTTATCTGGAAAGCCTGTAAATGGTAGGCATATTCCTTATCAGGACACAGGATCTAGAGTTTTACCAACTCCTTTCAACAAAGGATCAAATGAATTTCTCAATTTGAGTAATAAAAGCTATAACATTACAGATCGGTACTCAGCTTATCAGGAAACAAGAAGCCATTCTAGCTTTGAATGGGAATATGAAGTGGGGGCAGTGGCTGACACTCATGAAATAGCAGTACCGGTTTACTACGTGTTAAACCAGAGCTCTGTTCTGCCCCCTCAGTTCTTGGACTGGCCTGAAAATGATACAGTAGTGAATCTCTGTAAAAAGGATGGAAATGCAAATGTGATGGATTGGCAGACTAATGCCAATTTTGGCGGACAGAGTTTAGATTTAAGTGTGATGTCATATGAGTCATTTGACCAGTTAATATTTCAAGATGTCTGTTCAGAAGAAAATGATGCATGGAATGATAATTCTCTCAATGAAAGTTATAATAACTTTCCAGCATTTGAAAGAGATCGCAGTTACTCATTAGAAGAGTTGCCCATGGATTTAAGCTACTCCTCTGGCTGTGATGGAACTATGTGGACTCTAATTGACCAAGAGACTTTAAGTATAGATGGGAGCTTTATGTACTCATCCTATAGCCAGGAGTATCAGGAGTGGCTAATGATGCTTGAGCAGGGTATATGGTGGCCATCAGAAGATGGTGATTGTGGATACTACATGTACAGTGATAGCCAGTATGTATATTCGCTGCTCACTGATCCCACTGGTCAGTATGTCTATGTGTGTGCTCCTGAAACGTATTCCTACCCAGACTGCTGGGATTATAATTTTCAGATGGATTCCATTCCAAGAGCTGTGCTAGAAGACAACACAATTGCTGTTTGTGGTTTTAAAGTCCCTCTTGGCAGTGAAGATGAGCTGTTTTGGTTTGCTGAGGAAGAGTCTTTAGATGATTACACAACAAATAAGCCTCTGGATTTGTCGGTAGCTTTGCAGAGGAGCGATCAGCTAATGAATATGAATTTGGAGACTTTTTCACAAATGTTTGAAGAGTCTATTTATTATCAGAGAGAGCAGCCATTAGACTTCTCAGGTTATAAACTTCAAAAAGTCAAAGTAGATTTTAGACCTGAAAAGGAAATCCTGAATTATTCAGAGGAGTCTCCGCAAACCCTTGACCTCAGAACACATTCCAGAGTGGCTTCTGATAAACCGCTGAGTAAGGACAGCCACACCAAGGAAGTGGACAAGGCTGTCCCTGTGACAACTACTGGGAGCGGGTCATCAGGATTCTTTGGTTTCCATCTGTTTCAATCTACTCCTAAGGCTGAAGAAAATGTGGCATCTACTGAAAGAGTAACTGAAGCAAAAAAGACTGAGGAAGTTAAGAAAACACCAGTGAACAAAGTTAGCTCTTTATTTTCTGCTTTGGGTGGACTGATTGGAAAGTCTTCAGGTCCTGACCCTGAGACATCAGAAGAATCTGCCTTGAAGAGAACAGACACACAATTAAAGTCATCTGAAAATAAAAGTGATGTTTTATCACTTGCACCAAATAAAAAATTAGATGAAGCACAGGCAGGGCAAAAGTTTCCTGTTATAACAGAACCAAGAAAAAATACTTCATCAGGACTTAATTTGGAGGCTGCTAGAAGTGAAGAGCCAGAATTAAATCAGAATGAAAATATCCGTGTTAAAAAACCAGGATTAAAAAAATCTCCTTCTCAACTGAGCCAAACTGCTCCAGATGGCAGGCCCATGCGAGAAGAGAGATCTGCTAAAGCAACACCAGTTTCCAGGCATCTTGAAGGGCATGCAAGTATTAATGAACCC
Organism: Phalacrocorax aristotelis; assembly: GCF_949628215.1. Lineage (NCBI taxonomy): Eukaryota > Metazoa > Chordata > Aves > Suliformes > Phalacrocoracidae > Phalacrocorax > Phalacrocorax aristotelis. The sequence goes on along the minus strand of NC_134311.1, from coordinate 71,333,643 downwards.
AGTCAGTCACAGCCAAATCAGAGCCACCCAGCCACTGAGCCTGAGGAGACACTATTTAAAAGTGCTCTGAAATTTTTCAGTCTTGGAGAAGATTCTCCTGCAGTCTCAACTGCCAACAAAACCCAAGCTTCTGGATTTTTTGACTTCTTTAAAACACAGGTAAGCAAAGCACCACAGCCATCAACAGATTTGGAAAAAAGTCAAAGTGATAAACCAGAAAAGGATACACAGCCAGAGCAGAAGGAAACCTCCAGCATCTCATCATTATTTGGATCCCTTGGAGATCTCTTCAAAGTGGAGGCTGTGTCTTCTCAACCAACCCCAAGTACTACAACTCTGCCAAAAGCCAATAGCAGGACTGTGGCTGAGTCAAGACAACAAACTGAGAAGCCTGGAGGTCCTCAGAGTGGCAGTATGGCAAGTCTGTTCTCCACCCCTAAGGAAGGGGCAAGAACAGCAGGCATGGACAGGCAGATCTCCCCTAGCCCTGGGGTGCAAATGCAACAACGGAGTATAAAAGGTGAGGAAGAAGATGAGTCTCCTGAGAGTAAAAAATTGCCTGCCAGAAACACTTCACAGAAGCCAATGGATGTACGTCCTAAAGTAAGCCAACTGAGTCAGTCAGCTGTGCACCAAAGCCGTGTACCGTCAGTTACACCAAAGCAACACGAAGGAAATCGTTTAGGAGGCACAGTTAATCCGGCAAAACCCAAGCCAGATCAGACACCTAAAGAGTCAGGTTTTAGTTTGCCATTCAGCTTTTCTGCTATGACTGCTTCGAAATCACAGCCAGCACAGCCAGCCAGTAGGAGCATATTCTCCTTCCTCACTGGATCAGATGAACCAAAGCCTTCAGCACCTGCTGCAGCTCCTGCTAGTGGGAAGCAGCAAGAAACAGAGGGGCTGTTTCATCTGCCCTCATTCTTCTCCAGTGGCCCAACTGCTGAGAAGACCATACCTCAAAGAAGTACTAACTTTAGCTTCTTCAATTTGACATCCTTTTTGGATGAAAAGCCACAAACTGCTCCAGGACAGGAGAATAATACAAAACCAGCTAAACCGGTGAACTCTAAGCCATATGTGAAGCAAAATAGTTCCTCTGACTCTGGTGTCAAAAGTAGCCATTCTTCCAGGCAACAAGATGCAGACAATAAAAAAGAAGTGGATGATATTATTGCAGCAGTGACTGGTAAACAAATGTCTAATAACCTCACAATCCCAGAAGATAATTCAGAAATGCTGGCAGTGGAAAATGTAGAAAGTGTTGCTGAGGCAGCTGAAGAGAGTGACTTAGAGACGCTTCCACAGACCAATGGTGCTGCAGTAACCAATTCAGCTGCTTCTGGTCCTTGCCTTCAGAATTCCAGTTTGCAGGAGGGTTTGCAGGGCAAACAGACTATTTCCTTAGGGGCAGAAGAAGATGGTTTGGGTAGCATGGGGAAAATGGATGGTGTTGAATCTCTTGTTGATAAAGACGAGCCTTATTCTTCGAAAGAACAAGCTTCTGAAAATAAAGATTGTAGCGTGACCTTAGATGATAAAATGGACTCCCAGAGTCTAAATGACTTAAATATTATGAGTGACTTAAAAAATGAAGCAGTCTCTGAAGAATTGTGTGTCCAACGTGAGTTGCCAGAACATAAACTACCCAGACAAACTCTTGGTGACAGGTTAGAACTGGCACAAGAGCTACACTCTCCTTCTAAAATGCCAGAGGCATCTAATTTGCAAAACAAACCTAAGGAATCTGAGACTGACAAATCAGTACTGGATTCTTCAGTTGAAATGTTTTCAAGTTTCATGACAAAAATGAAACCTCCTAAAACATTATCTGGTTTCTTTTCCCAACCTCAAGCTACAGCACCTCCTACTGCACAGAAGAAAAGCTCCTCTTTCTTTGGTTTCTCATCCCTCCCAAGTGGCCCAGCGCCAGCTTTCACAAATGATCTCTTTGGCATCTTCAAAGGTCCAAAAGAACCTCCAAAAGAGATGCCTCCAAAATCCACCCCTAAACCTCAAAGCAGTAGTGTGAAAGATGTCACTGGGTCTGTTCCAGCAAAAGACTCCAGGGAGACAGAAAATACAGCTGCAGCCAAAGAGTCTAAAAGAGATGTTACGAGCTCTCTGAAGGAGGATATATTACCTGTTTCAGCAGAGGAGAACTCCACAAAAGAGTCTCCTGTGAAAATAGAAACTGAGGAAAATAAGAACTCAGAAACCTGTAAAGAGGAACCTTTAAGGATCACTCCAGAAGCAGCAGTCTCTAGTGAAAATCAAGACCTTGAGGTTCTGCAGTTGGAGAATGATGCACAGCCCACTGAGATGGTAGATAGTAAGCCATGCCAGTCTGATTTCAGTAATGCAGTTGATACAGTGCTGGCTGAGGCCCCTGACCAGACTGATGTAAATACATGCCAACCAGATGTGGGGTCTTCACATGTAGCAGAGGAACAAGCTGCTCCTACAGATGAGGCAGCAGTTCCCATCCTTCAGACTGGCTCGTCTGATGGGCTTGAACTGGAAATGGGAACCCCAACTAGTGAGGCAGATACAAACCTTTGCCAATTGGGTGAGAGGGCTACACTTGAATCAGAGCCTGCTGTTACAGGGAATCAGACCAATGCTGATATTGATCAGCAGGGCACGATCAGTAGTAACGGTGGAGAACCCACAGCTCCAGCTGATGAGCCCAGCGTTCATCTGCTCCAGCTGACTGAAGAGAAGACAAGTGACATACAACAGCAAACTGCTGAACATGAGAAACATTTAGCAACTGATGAGGTTCCTGCAGAAGGGGTTGCTTCCAAATGTAACTTGAAGAAACAGGGTAAACCTAATAACATTCCTCCAAATGCAAACAGTACTAAACCTGTCTTCGAAATACCGAACATGCCCAGTTTGCCAAAATTCAGCTTTATGTCAGCTAATGATAGTGGAAAGCCATTTGGGTCATTCTTCTCTCAGCAGCCACCTTCTGTTAATAAAGCAGGGGAAGATCAGGGCCTTATGTCCAGCTTTAAGAAACTTTCTTCAACTCTGTTTGAAGGAGGTAGTGAAGAAAAGGTGAGTAAGCCAGAGAGTGCCCAAGGAGCAGTATTTGGGAAAAAGCTAGATTTCACCTTTCCCTGGCAAAAAGACAACAGGGAGACCTCTGCCAAAAGGGAACCACATGTACCCCCACAGGCTTTGTCAAAACCAGATGACAAGGTGTTAGGAACAGTCAGTTCAGATGAAAACTCAAAATCTGCTGTCTCAGATCAACTGACTGATGCAAATATAGAAGTAAACTTGTCTTCAAAGCAGCCTGACACTGTCGACAATGAACTTTCTAAAGAACCATCTGGTGCAAGCGTGGTTGATGATATATCCAGCAAGGAGCTGGGAGAGAAGTTTGATAGAGAGTCAGAAGATCAGCAGAATGTAATTCCAGGTGAACTGCAGAAAGAAGATCAGGCAGAAGAGCATGCACCAGACAAGTCTGAACTGAAAGAAACTGAGCCTGATTCTGCGCCTAATGGAACAATGCTTCATCCTAGCACACAGGCTGCAGAACTGAATAGCATGGAACAACTGAATGAGAAAAGGCTAGTTACAAATGAGGCATAATAAATGGTTTCAGGTTTTTGACCATTTATAATGCAATACCGCAGCAGTAGGTATCAGCCTGGGTGTCTGATGTTTGTAGCTTAGTCTCTTCCCCTGTTTGTGGTCAAGTGTTTGTAGTATTACTGATAGCTGTCACAGAGGATGTGGCAAACTGCAGTCACTGGTTATATACAAGCCCTTAGACCATTTTCTCACCACCTTCTACTCTTTTTCTGTAAGTGTAATTTGATTTCCCATGTTCTTATACTGTGTCCCACTGAATGAGATGCTTTTAGTGCTAATTTCATTAGTCTTTCAGAAGTTGTATTCCTGTGTGTTAATTCTGCTGCATACAATTCACTTTGCTTTCTTGTTTAGTGATAATTATGTTGTATTTGCTAAGTAGAAAGTAACAGTAGGTAGAACGTATTGGAAGGAATGAGCATTTTGTTTTTAAAATGCAAGGTAAAGGCTTTTAATTTTAGAGAGAAATTTTAACTTACTGCTGATGTATTATAGAACTAATTAGGTTCATTTCACATTAGTGAAGACTTTAAAACATTTTCAGAGGTATCAGTGAAGGCATTCTAATGCTTGCTCTTCCTAAAATGTGTGCAAAGGTCATTTCATGCAGTTAGGAAAGCCAGTAAATGAAGGTATTGGTATTTCCTGAGTCTGTAGTCAGTCTGTGTATGTGTTAAAATTGCCCTCAAAAAATCAAAACAGAGACTCGCTAAACTTATATCCTTGTGTGACTTAAGTGAAACTTGTGCCTCTGAGTGTACAGTTGCAACTCTGCCCTCCCAAAACTTCCTGTCTGGCTTCAAAGTCTCCTAAGTGTGCTCATGAGAGAAGCATTAGTGCTGCTTAATTCTAAGCTGTGGTTTTCCTGACTGCATGAGGAATTTCCATCCACTGTATTTTGTGTGAGGATTGTAGGAATTCAGTCCTGGAAGTGGTGTCTTGTATCACATGTGGTGCTGTTTTTTTTGTATGAACTAAATTATTGAAAAAGCTCTTTGGAGTGAGACGTGGCTTTCCTTTGAACAATTGCACTATTTTTCTAAAAGGTTTTAAACTTATAGTCTTGGAAACCTTAATTTTGACTGCAGTGTATTTTATCATAAACATACAATATACATAAAAATAAAGTTAACTTTAAGTTAACTGTGCTTCTTAACAATAGTCAGCTTAAATGGTCATGGTAAAGACCTTAGCCGCAATGAAACTGGAAGACAGAAACACTTTCACTCTGAATTGCTATGTTTCCATTCTTGTTCCTGTCTGGTTATTAGAATATCTTCACTGGCCGTTTCTAGCTGATGTGAGGTGACGAAGTAGTCGGTGCAAGAAAGACCATTGGCATGTATGGTACACTGGTAGGCTGTGTATGAAGTATTTGTACTGCCTATCCCAAGTTTTGAGGTTCAGATGTCTAGGTCTAGTTCAAGGAGCATAATAGTTAAATATGATTGCATAACATGTCTTTTCTCTAATATTTAGTGCCCCGCTTATTTTGTTAGATGTGCAGGTTGCTTTGCGTTTCTCCAAGCCACTGTTTTTTCTGATTAACTTTCTTATTCTCTCATAGTCCTGCTGGCAGTAGTAGATATGGCTCCTCTTGTAATGTCAGCCAGGGAAGCTCTCACCTAAGTGAGCTGGACCATTCCCATGAAAGTGCCCATGGCTCTGAGCAAGAGGATGATCACCAGGAAAGGGAGTCAAATCATTCCTACCACAGTTTGGACAGCTACCAGAAGGATGGTCAGGCGTGGACTGGGGAGCAAGAGGAGCCTCGCAGCAAAGGAGAGGGGGAGGTGGTCTGTGAGGCAGAGGAGAAACGTACAGACCATTCTGCAGCTAAGGTACCTCTGGAATTTGAGAAGCCCAAGGATTTTGATGCAGGAGCCCAAGTGAGGTAGGTGAAACTATTACTGAGTTCTTTTCAGCTAACTCAAAGACAATTCCTCTCTTTGCTCTTTCCTGGGGCTAATTATGTACGTTATTCTTGCAGCCTTCTCTAACAACTAACTTGGTGTTGCTGATCTAACACCTTTATGTGCAGGACCAGTTATTTATGAGACATTGGTTAAGCTTAAACTATGTTTGCTATCTATGTAAAGAGGAGGGCCTGCTAGTGCCTTGAAGCTCATTTGCTGTATTTTCTGTTTCTGGTTTGATGAATGTAGTCTGGCCCAAAGATAGCTGCTTCCATTGCTCATGTGTGATCACGCTTACATGTCAGCAACCAAGAACTACCTGTAGTCATGGTTAGAGTTGCATTTGTTCCTTTCTTGTGTCACAGGCTACCACAATTACAGTTTGTGTTTATGTAGTTGTAGGTTGTAGAATTACAATATGCATAGCCATTTTGCTCTAACTAACTGTGGCAGCTTTTCTTGTCCTTGCACTTGGGCTTTCCAAGCTGTCAGTAGTATCGCGAACAGTCTTCAAAAGTATTTCAGCTAAGTTTGGGGGAGTAATGTGCTGGGTTTTATACCTGTTTTACAGGAATTGCAAACTCTGGGAGTGACTTTTCCCTTGAGGTAATCAAGTCATTGCAGCCCCTAGTGTGGATATGGTTATACTTTCATAAGTATGAGGTATTGTTTTTTGTCTAGTGCAGTTAGGTCCATGGAAGGGTGTCTGCCTGTACACTTTGGAGGGTACAGCTGGTGCCACTGTGCTGATAGGAGAGAATTAACCACAGCAGTTCATGTGTAGGCAACCCTTACACTAAAGATGGAAAAAAAGGAAAACAAGACTAGAAAAAGTGCTAAACTGTTTTTAAACTCTGACTCACTTTCATCTTCTCCTTACAGAGCAGCAGGAGTCTTGTCCCAGAATGGCTGGCCTATATTTATTCATGGGGAAGGTTATTCACGTAGTCTATTTCAGACTTCTAATTTAGGCATCTAACTTGGATATTCCTGCATCACTGGCTCCCTTTCTCTCCACTCTGGCAATGCTTTCCTCTTTCTGTGGAGTATGCATGGAACTGAGCTCGGAACGTTGATCCTTAGAGTTGCACCTGAGCTAGATGTGCTGCATGGATGCATGTTGCCCTCAAATATGTTGTGGGTTTTTTTATACTCTCAGCAGTACAGAGTCCTTTGCAGACAGAGAAGGATGTTTTGGTGATTTACATGTCAGCAACATACGAAAGAAGGAATGCGACCAAAGGCCCAGTGTACCATGAGGTTAGGGAGTGTAAAATGTGCTTTGGGGCACTGAGATGGAGCATTGCCACCAGATGCATATTCCCTTTTGAAAAGCTGTAGGAAAGGGAGGTTTGAGAAAGGTGCAATGAATGGGGAAGAACACAACTGAGTCACGTTGCCAGTGTTTTGACTGAAGAGGGCCTGTAGATTTGTAGCAGTAGGGGTGAGTAGGAAGAGGCAGTGGCTAGAAGGGACCTCCTGCAGGTGTGGGGGTGAAAAATCTTCCATCTGCCTCTTTGTGTGTGCAGTTATGGTACCAATATGTTGAGCTGCCTTGTTTGGATATCTTGGACAGCTTTCCTGATATTCTGACCAACACCATCTTACTCTTGGGGCTGGATTGTATCCTAGCTTATCTCTTTCAGCTCATCAGTTTTCAAGATGGTTCCTGTATATAAGGAACCCTCTGCTTTAGCCTCTCACTTCCCAGAGCATGCGCAGGACTGGGTTGACCAGAACCCGTTGGTTACTTCAGCTTCCAGAGCTGAACCTGTGATTGCACGGTGTAAAGTTGAATCTTTAATGCTACAGTTGAGTGTTCTTCATATTGTGATTTTCTGTTTCTTGCCTTTAAGCTGCCATGGTGAGGACGAGCCACCACCATTTCCTCCAGCAAGAGCCCATTGGATTAGAGCCATTAGCAAAGTTCGACTGCGCCTTCAGGAGGTAGGATGGAGTATTGCTCTGCTCCTTCCCTGTGCTGCCTGGGTTTTAGGTCGGTGGCTGAAGGATTAATTTCTTCTCCCTTGTAAGACACCTCTTACAGTTCTGATGTTTTGCAGACAAAAATTTAATCAAATGTATTGTATAGGACTACAGCATGTGGTGATAGTCTTAGACCTATATAATTTTACCAAGCATTTTGAACATCATTGTATGGAACGAGTGATGAATATCAGAAAAGATGCAGAAGCAGAGAAATGAGCTCTGAATTTGTAAATAGTAATAATAATGTCTGAGACTAAATGGTTTGTTAAACTGTTCGAAATGAAGACTTTTTCTCAAGGCAACTTGAGGATAGCTTGTTAGCTTAGTAGGAGTTATCATTATTATTTGTCGTGTGGAAATGTTCCTTGGGAAACTTTACATCAAATATTTTTATATATACTAATTGAAGGTGGGTGTATAATAACTCTTGGTATTTCCATCTCATGAAAGTAAGATTTAAAAATAAATAATCTTGATTTGGGAAGTCAAAAGGAAAAGGTTGTGACATTTTCTTCAACAGTATAAACACTCTTGTTTTAGAAAACAGCAATTAAGACCCAAAAAGTTGTGTTTTTTTTTTTAAAAAAAAAGTCGTATGCTTTCATCCATCTGTATGCCCACAGAAAGATAACATATGGTGTTCATATTCTATAGATGATAAACTATTGCCTACTACCCAAAGTGCAGAGTTAATATATTTCATTTAGAAATACTACTTTCTTCTATAGGTCTCTTGTTTTGTTCTTAAAAGAAATTATTTTACAGTATCTATGTATCAGTAGCAGGACGTTTCTTTCTCTTCTGAATTTGTTGCTAATATTTAGAAAGACAACATTTTTATTTTTTGTTGCATCTGGGGAGGCATCTGAAGTGCCATAGTAGAAATCATTTTTGTCTTCGTGTATCCAGATAGGAGATTCTTTCCTGTCTAACAATTACTGTGTTACTTCACTTCTGAGCAGAAGGGATTTGGGTGAAAACCATCAACATGACTTGGAAAGTGAAATTTAAGAACACTGCTAGTATTTAAGAAGAAAAGGAACTTCTGTTGTGATTTTGTAGAGCATTCAAGCAACAGTTTAGTTCCGTGCTTTATGGAAAACAAGTGCACAAGCATACCAGAAGGGACAAGAGGTTCAGTGATGCCTCTCCCTAGATATCTCTCTTTTATTTTTCTTTTTTGTTCTGTTTTTTGGAGAGTACAAGGTCCGTGAGGTGGCTCAGCATCAATCTTTGTGTTTCTGCCGAATTAGAAGGAAGACACACATTGAGATGACTGTTACAGAAACATTGGTTTAGCTGTCATAGCAAAATGTCATAATTTGCTTTGCCTTGACTACTCCTGACAACTACTGATGCAAAATTCCCTTAAAAAAAAAAAAAAGTAAGAGGTGGAGCTTTCCAGCACGCTGCTGCAGGGCTTAGATGTCTTTACTGTCCAAAGCCTTTTCCTAACCTCTGCTCTAGATGTCTCTTGTGCTGTATAAATCCATTTCTCATGATTAGGACAAAGAGTAGAGGGGCAGAACTGATTCCCTTCGTCTCTGGAATAGTGAAGGGCTGCTGCATGCTGCAAAGAGAGGACAAAGCCCCACTTGCTCCACTCACGTTCACTAAATGACCCTTTTTCTTTTAGCGTTTTCTTGTGAGATTTTGTTTCAGGCACTCTTTAATCAGCCTGTCTTACTGTTTTCTTTTTCTCTTTTCTTTGTTTTTTTTGTGAAGTGCAGTGTCCAAAGTTGAATGTAGAAACCCAGCTGAGAGCCTGCTCATGTGCACTATAAAGCAAAGAAGACTCTGTTCCCCCGGATGTGATCCTGATATCCCAAGATATCAGGTTTCCTGATGTGATGATGCCTTTTCATTGCAGACTAGCACTGATGCATTCTTAGCCTTTTAGCCTTTCCAGAGCTGAAGTTACTTCCGAAGAAGTGCTTTGTCAGTTGTTCCCTAGCCTAATTTGTGTTGGATTAGAGCTGAATATGCCTTTGCAGTTGTTCTTGCAGAATTGTTTTTCTCAGTCCTTAAGCACATCATTGTTGGTCTCTTCCTAATCTGTCATGCTTACAAATCCTTCAAGTTGTGTGTGAAAAAGTTGAGTGGTACCCAAGCTGCCAGGCTGTGTGCTACCCGAGCTGCCCGAGGGACCATGCTTGATACATTCTTTGAGTTTGCCTACCCTAAGTATAATTTTTTCCAGTGTATTTGCATCTATTTTAGCAGTTTAATCCAGACCTCAGGATATAAAACTTCTACTGTTCTTGTCCTACCCCTAAGACTAATTTACCTTGTCACAGAAGGAAGTTAAATGCATTTGACACAGTTCTACTCTTGATGAAACCATGCTCACTGTTATTTGTCTCCTTTTTATGTTCTAGAAAATTTGCAAATAATTTGATTATTTGTTCCAGTCTTTAACATCGGGGAGGGGGGACGACGACAGCGGTAAAGTCAAGTTGACACTTCCATGATTATCCAAGCCCTTCTCTTCCTATTTTTTAAGCATAAATGCTTGCTTTGCCCTTTTCAAATCTTCAAGTGCATTGCCTGTTTCTCAAGTCCTTAGTGCTTTATGATTGTCAGTCTTGCAACCTAGTACCTGAGGATGAAGATTTATCAGGGCCATCTGACTTAGAAATAGCTACCTTATCTGTTTGCTTTCAAGTTTGTTTTCCTTTACTGCAGCCTGTTTTTTTATAACTTGCTAAACTTTTTTTCCTTTTTTAAAAAACAACATTAATTCTGGCAGTGCCTGACTGCAGTTGTCCCTGTCAGTGAAGACCTGAAGCAATTAAGGCATCAAATGTTCCAACCTTCTTAAAGCCACATGATGATAGTTTTATCTTCCTATGAGTAGCAGCCATGAGCTTTTGTCATATTGTGTATTTACTGCCAGGTGTTTAATTCTGTTCTTCGACCTTCAGATTTCTTTCCTGTGCAATCATGATTGTCCTTAAAAGCTTCATCAAGAAGATACCTGTAGTTTGACATTCAAGTAATCTGAAGAGCTTTTGATTTTTTTGACAGGCCTGTCATTGTACATCCTTTCCTTTCTCTTCAGTGGGATAGCTTGTGAATTTTGTCTGTTAATGCTGTCTTATTAATTGTTGAGAGCTTCCTGAACTGCTGGTCCTTTAAGCCTGTTTCTCATGAGCCCTAGCTACTGATTTTCTGAGTTTTTGTTAGTTTGTGTTCTAGAATTACATAGTGTTTTTCTAGTTTATCTAATTCCTTTCCTTCCAAAGTATCGGGAAGACTGTCACAGTTGTCTCATATGCACTTGCATCCTCATTTCTCTCTATACTTTTGGTCAAATCTAGAAGGATGTCTGTTCTAGTGGCTTTCTGCACCTGGTGCATCATCATCAGCTAGTTCCTAGATCTTGTTTGAAAGTCAGTGATATGAATACAGACCATCCAGAGAGGTATCAAGATTTGAAAGGTCCCTGTGGTGATAGTACAACCAGGTGATTCTGTTGGCAGTTAGAAAAGGTCACATCTCATTTCTGTGATCGCCCTGTTAACATCTTCCCATCTTCTGTCATCACCTAGAAGCTTTCAAGAGAACTATCATTCTCTTCTGTTCCACCGCTTAGAGCCGCTGCTTATGTCCTTAATGTTCAAAGTGATGCCACCAGCTCTCTTCCAAGTTCCCCTTCCTCAGTGCGCAGTATCATTTCACTAATGCATGTGGAGCTCCAGCTCACTGACCCAAACTACTGGATTCCTCTCATATAGACTACTGGAATGGTTCTTATGCCTCTTAACTAATGATCTGGCTGAAATTTGAAAGAAAGACAGAAATGAAAAAAAAGAAGACACCGAAGAAGTTTGCATATGTGATGTGATTATAAATCCCCTGAGCAATTCAGCCTCCTACCTGGGAAGAGATTAATATTCATGTGAATAATATACACGCATCCTACAGCACCATGAGTCAGAGAAATGTATTACTTTAATTAAGACTTGACAGTTATAAAATGGCACAGATATTTGTAACTGTGCATGTTAAAAAACCTTTGTGGTAGCATGCACAGGTTTTTTTTTTCACTTCTGCTGTTTTGCTTGTTCTCTTTCTCTATTTGTGAAGAGGAAACTTAATTATGCCAGAATCAAACTAGGGTTTCCAACCCTGAGAGAAATGACTCAATAATTCTCACCTTCACACTTAGAACTTTGTCTACAAAGAGGGATTAATTGATAGCTCGTCTGCTGCAGTTCCTCTGTGGGAGCTTCTCTTCCAGAAGAATGAAAAACACATAACTATTGCATCTTCAACTTGCAGCCCTCCTTAACGGAGCTTCCAGCTAGGGACATGGCTGTGGGACTTTGTAAAGATACAAAACTCAGATTCAAGTTTGTGTAAAACACAGAAGAATTGGCGGACTGGAAAAGAGCAAAAATGCAGTCAAATCATCAAATTGCCTCTCTTACCAATTCTTTCAAGTATATTAAAGTATTACAACAGAGTCTGGAGTCTGGAATTTTATATTATTTTATATGTTTTATATTGAATTTGTTTATGGGGGAAAATGTCTTATGCATCACTTTCCCCTCTTACGTCAGCGTATTAAATACATCAACTTGTTTTCATTTCAAAACTAACGTAATTGGAACAGTGTTTCCTCTTTGGTTTTTCTTCTTCTAGATGCCATTTTATCCCAATTATTTTGTTTTCAATCTTTGTCTTTCACTCTTAAATGTCAATATTCTGTTCTTTTTGATTGCCACGTAACTAGATCACACAGTGAGGTGGCAGATGTAGTTCATGACATTGTTTTTTTGGAATACAATAAACACCTGCAGCAGGGGGACTAAAGGAGTATTCTCTAGTCTACAGGTACCCAACTGTAGCCTCAGTCTTATTTTCCCATGACACATAGTTTCACAGTCAGCACTTCTGATCAAGTACCTGCAAATATTTTAGAACCATCAGGGCCTCTCGTCTAAAAGCCCTGGTCCAGGGAGGGTGTGGTGTTAGTGATTTTGGAGTGTGAAGCCCTATTTTTGTTCTGAGAATGCGAGCTGTTGGTGCAAACCATCACTATTCCATTCTTGTGTAGCTGTGGGGTGCCCTGACGAGTCCTTTCTGGACTTCTACTATTCCACTGTTAGTGAGGACACCATTAAGGCACTAACTGGTGCAAGTTTAGGTTGCTAGTCTGACTGTAAGTTATCTGCCTGCCCCCACTCCCACATGTGAATCCAGGCCCCCTGGTCAATAAAACCACGTACTGCACAGCAGCCCAGATGGCTTGTGGAAGACATGCCTGCTTTGAGCCCATCACCAAAAGATTAGAAACTGTCCCTTTCCACTTCTCATGAACTGTGCGGTCCATGCAATAGTTTACTTTGGGTGTTTTATTTCCCTTAAGCTTTGTTGCCTAGGTGTCTTTTTATCAGTCCCGTGAAGATGAGTAAGCTCTGCATTTTCAAAGCCTCCCACACAGTGGCAAAGAAGCAAACTGAAGCACTATGACTCTAACAGAAAGTTACTAGAAACTTCTCTTCATACAGAAAAAGTACATCTCCAGTTAGAAGTCTCCCTTCTTTTCTACTTGTTGTATTTATGAAGGTTATCTTTAACCTCTACCAAAATACTAACATTGCTGGTCAAATGTCACAGGGATCAGGGTTGGTGGGGATCTGTAGAACAATCTTGTGCTCATGAAATTGCTGTTCCTACACCAGAGAGGAGAGCAGGTCTGTGTAGGTAAGGTATGACCTGAGGGTTGCTGCCAGCTGTAGTGCAGGCTGTTGTCTAGTGACTGTGCTTGCAATGGCAGTCAAATGCTTTCTGCATACCTTATCCATAAAATGCGTATGCAGCTTTCACAGTCTCTTAGGGATTGCACAACAATAATTCTTTAGAAAGCGATTAAATACAAAACTAGCGGTGGTCTTCTACTATCTCCCCATGCCATAATCTTCATTGCCTGTGTTGCATCTGAGTTTGCAAACTGGCAAGTCTTGTGGGACTCCCCAAAGCGCTTCACGATTTTCCCAAGGCAGCTTTTAGTGCAGGGTGATTCCCCAGTGCTTGAACAACCTGTGTCTGTTGTCTCTTCTGGTTGCCTCTCTGCGAGGGAGGGTTCAGCTGACACACTGTACTTGGAAGAGGAAAAGCTTCTTTTATCTCCAACTGTCTTAAATAAGATATCTGCATACTTGCATCTGTTTGGAATAAGATACATGTTTATTTATCCTTACTGAAATTCTGAGACCTACTATCATTTTTTAACGTGCTCTACATTAAATTTTAACTATTATAATATAGCAAAGTGATAATTATTTGTGTGTACACAAGAAACTAAGTGTTGCGCCTTCATTAGTTGCTGTTGTGATTTTTGAGTAGCTTTTTGATAACCTTATCTCTAGTAAGAAAAACCAGCAGGCTTGTCGTTTTTAGGGTAGTTACACTAAAATTAAGAGAAATGCTCTTTTGTGGAGCAACATGCTGGTCAGAAGTGCTTTTCATAATGACCAGAGCCTGTTCAGTTGTTAACAGGATTTTCTGCAAGCTTCTCTGAACGTACCAATGTACTGACGCTCAACTTCTATTCCCGTCTGCTAAAAACCCGTTTGGTGTTGATGGTCTGTGTTCACCGGCACATAGGACACCTGTCCCCTTCAGTGACAACAAAGTTCCTCCATACCTTCCTGTTGCTGGTGAGAAAAAACCCAAACTTGGAAAGTTTTTTTAGTTGTAACAGGAGTTTCCAGAGTGGACAGCTAACTTTTCTATAACGCTATTTTACTTTTTTACTCCAAGCCTCCCGTGGGCTTGGAAGATGAGGGCTAGCTTTCACTAGAATGCAAAGAATCCTGACATGTTATTACTTTTCCTGGTCTATTCTAGTATTTAGTACGATAGCTTTGCTTCTCTAGTTTTGTATCGTAATCTCTGCACATACGTAAGTCAAAATTCTTATGAAGCCTTTGAATGGAAATCTAAGTGTGATTTACTTTTCTTCAAAGTTTTATTCCACTGATTTCCCTAAGAATAAAGGGAAGGTGTTTGTGTAACATCTGGGATATAATTTGCAAAGATGGGATGTTCCACAATCAGGTGCATCTCTTACTTTGTGCCAGCACTTCACATAAAGTTCAAGTAATCAGTCTGGCTGAACTGTATGCTTCTGTTTTCTGACTTGTAAGGTCATAATGGCAGTACTGGGAAGCATGTGAATAGTCTGCCCCTCTCTCTGTGTCTCTTTTTTTTGTTTGTTTTTTTTTTTGACTCGAAACACTTCATGTGTGAGTCATGACTTCTGCAGTGAAGCTGGATAGAAAGTGGCTGCTGCTTTTGTGAAGTGCAGGTTTTTTGGGAGTGGGTGGGGGGGGTTTGACTTTTTGAGATTGGGATATGACAGATGGGAGACTCCTCTGTGGAAGAGCCAGCAGCTTAAGCTAGAATATATCTAGAATAAGGAGGGGAGCAGGACTCTAGTTCCTGATCTAAACTGGGCAATACTGGGATTTTAGCCTAGGTTTCCCACATTTTAGAAAAGTACATTGACTGCTAAGCTGTAACACACTTTTATGAAATGACTCTTGCCTATATTCCTTCCTGTTTGACATTGTAGAGCTGTGAAATATTCCCATTCAAATTCATCATGGTGCTGTAAAGCAAGTTTTGATTCTGACAGGTTGGTGTTTTCTGAAGGAAAGCGTGACCTTCCTTCATGTCCCTCTGCTGATCAGACAGTAAGATGTGAGTGGCAGCAGCAGCGGGCTGGCAATGTGGATAGATGACCTTATGTCTTGTACAGCTCCTAGGTTCTGAGTCAGACTACGCAACCAGAATTGCTGCCTTTTTGTCTCTGGTATAATTTCTCTTAGGCAATCTGGTCACAGCAATTTCTGTGTTTGTTATCTCCAGAAGTGACTTGTGTGTTGCAGGCTGAAGGAGCTATCCATGTGTGCAGAGCACCTCTGAACCGGGATGAACTGAAGTAAGCTCTTTTCCCCTGTCTGGTGCTGCCCAGCTTGCATTCACATTTCTACCAAGACTTTTCCAAATACTTTGTCAAGCAAGTGATTGTCTTTTCCCAGGGTCTGCTGCAGCAGTTGTCTGAAGCCTTCAGCAAAAATGGAACCCAGATCTGCTTGGAGAGTGGACCAAGTCCTCTAAATAGTGTATTCCAAAGGCTGTAGAAGAATACTAAAAAAGTTGGAGCTGAGGCAACTGTTGCCACCTTATGCAAAACTCCCCTTTTTGTACCTTGTGTTGGGGATGTAATGGCAGAAAGAATTACAGCAGTGAGCTGTTGATAGAGGCTTGTATCTGATGTGGAGTGGGTCACAGAAACCTGTGGTGTCCTGGCCACCTTGACATGGCATGTGCGCATAGTGCTCATCAGTAGAAATTAAGAGAGCTTCATCTAGCATTGGAGTAAGTCAGTTCCCCCTGCTCAGAATAGGGGTGCAATGGGAGAGGTGGGTGGGGGGACTCCTACCTGCCACATACACAGCCCTTAAAAATAGCATTGGCTCTTGGGAGAGCCAGACTTCACACTCTTATTTTTAAGGCTCTGTGTGGGAGGAGGGGATATTTCCCAGTGTTGTGTGTTTATGAAGCAATCTGTACAAGAAATGCTGCACCGGAGAGATAGCATGGGCTTTGGCTTACAAAGCACAAGACTTGGGGAAAAAAAGATGAGCTAACCAGCACTGGCTGAAAGCATCATAAATGAAGCGTTAACTGTTCTTGCAATGTTAGCAGTGCTTTGAATAACATCATAACTTCATAGAAAAAGGCAACAGGTCAGAAAAAAAGTGTTTGGTACATGACAATTTTGTCTTTTAGCATTGTTTTACTTTCACTTGTTTCTTGTTTTCCAAGCTGCATGGTTACACAACTTGTTTAGATGTAGGGCAGGATTGCTTTGTGTGCTGTGAGCTAATTTTTGGAGTTGTGTAAGGGTTGTTGTAACTGGAATCTTCTAGTAGTGTGGTTCTGGATTTAGGGAAGAGGATTGCTTCCCCCCCACCCCTCACCACTCCCCCACCGCCCCTCCCATTGTAAGAGTGGCGTTTGGAACTCAAAATTCTGCCAATAATGGTTAATGTAATAGTGCATAAAGACAGCAGGACTCCAGTTCTGGCTGATGCTATGTAGTATGTAAAATAGAGTAACATTTTTATTTTCTGCACATTTTAATGTCAGTGATTTATTGAATTCAAGCCACTTGAAGGTCTTATGGTACAACAAGTGAATGCTGTCCATTAGTAAGTAGTTCTTGCCAGGTGATATGAGAACTTTCTTTGCATCCAGGCTCCTTTCCTGGCAAACAAAGAGGATTTTTAAGCCATATCATGGCCACCAGCAAGTTGTCTACTGTCTACTCATATTTAGTGTCTGAAAAATCTTGTGGCATTGTGGAGGACTGATCAGATGAGCCTGGGTCAAGCTGTATGTTCATTTCCATTGCTGTGATGGTTAATCACCGACACTTTCAAAAAGGGATTTTTGGTGATTCCCCTTTGGTTTCACTTGAAACCTTTACTTGGTAAACGTGGGACCAGTTCTTCCTCTCCTTGGGTTTTGAATCTGTATGGAAATGCCTGCAGCCTTTCCTGGCAGCCTGTGAGCTGGGTTTGTAACCTGCATCCTCTGCTGCAAGCTGCTTGTGAACATTGAGGTACTGGACAGCTGTTCTGCAGGGAGAATTTCTTGAATGCATTGATAGTTTCATCCTTTGTGTGCTATAAAACTAAAGATAATTTAGGTATAAAGCTAGGGTGGAATTCCAATTGTAGCTTGAGATTTTCATCTGTTGCTCAAGCATGCAGGTGCCAGGCTCTGGAAGGGCTGTGATAAGTCTGAGTGCTAATTTACTGGGGTGCCATAGGCAGTGAGTCTCTTGCTGTACAGGGTAGCTCGTTCCTTCAGGCTTTCAGGATGGTGTACCAGGCAAGCAGCTGTGCTACTTTCTGGCCTATGGGAGTATCCTGTTAAAAACAGGAGGATTCTGTTTAATGCACTCTTGCATTGGATCAGGAAGAGAGAAGAAAGGGCTGTTCTGGGTAACCAGGCTCATTTAGTCTGCCCTCGCTAGTGTGTGAGGCTAGAAAATGTTACTTCCTGGCAGATGGGAAATTAGTAAAAACACTAATTGCATTCTGTGTTATACTCTGTGCTACACTGTGACAGACCAGGTGGGCAGGTAGGTCTCATCTGCCTGTATTTCCATAATATTTCTAATAGGCCATGTAGGAAAAGAGCAAATGGTTTGGAGAAGATTGGGTCTATTGCAGAAACCAGAGAGTAGGTAACGGAAGCGGGAGAGGGGACACTGAGGCAGTCCTGGGAGGGGAGGTGCTGAGGACACATGAGATGAGACCAAACAAGTAAGGCTCAGCTTAGCAGACTGGAAACTGAGAGCGGATGTTGCTGCCATGCACTAATAGAGCAGGGGAGTAAATATTGGCAAGTTTACAGCTATTTAAGCTAAAGGTTAATGATAGTGCAAGAACAGAAGGGTATAAGCTGGTTATGAACAAACCTAGGCTAGAAATCAGAAAGTGATTTTTCTCATTGTTAGTGAACAGCTTCCAAATGGACTTCGTTGCCCTTTCTGTTTCTAATTAATCTAAAAATGGGTCTGTTTGTGAAATCTATTATATGACAGTTGCCTGTGGGAGCAAAGAATGGGACTTCATCATCCAGGAAGCCTCTAAGTAGGCTGTGAGAAATGTCTGTGGAAACACAGCCTCCATAACTATTTTTCATAGTGTGGCCTCCCTGAGTTCGCACTGCCCACCTGCCTGCCTTTGCTGCCAAGCTGTGCCATCTTGCCAGACCCTGTAGGTTTCAGAGCATGACCAGAGGTGTGTAGGAGAGGTATTTGCTACTTAGATGCTCTCACTGAAGTAAAATGTTGAAAATCATATTGCAGCCCCTCTGGGATGGTGGCTTTTCCATGCAATTGCGCAGTAGATATTAAGGAAGCTAGTCTGTGTGAGGGGTTTCTTGAACAACTATAATTATTAGTGACTCATGCCTAGTAATGAATCTGACATAGATATTATTTTGTTTTCTGACAAATATTCAAGCAATAACAGTTTCAGAACAATAGAAGGAAATTTAGATTTGGCCTTGAACTGTTTAGCCTCACTTTGGTCAGTACTTTAAGTTGTTCCATAAAAGAATATATGAAATACAAACAGAGATTACTTTACGTAAAAGACCTGTTTGTTTTAACCATGTTTCCATCTAGTTGTTATTTTTGTTAATAACGCAGACATTTGTGAGAAACTGTTATTGAGAAACTGAGTGCTAAATTTTATTGCAAATTATTTAAATTTTTCTATTTTTATTCATTGCATGTTAGTGTAGCAGATTGAAATGCATGCAAGTGTTTTTGTGATATATAATGAGTACTTACAGAATCATAGACTCATCGAATTATTTGGGTTGGGAGGGACCTTTAAAGGTCTTCTAGTCCAACACCCCCTGCCATTGGCAGGAATGTCTTTGACTGGATGAGGTGGCTCAGAGCCCCGTCCAACGTGACCGTGAGTGTTTGCAGGGATGGGGCATCAACCACCTCTGTGGGCAACATGTTGCAGTGTTTGGCCCCCCTCATGGTAAAAAAAGTTTTCCTTGCATCTAGCCTGAATGGTAGCGCCTTGGAGTTTAAAACCATGACCCTGTGTCCTGTCGCAACAGACTCATGAAGGATCCATTTTTGTCTTCACAAATATCTATAGATTGGCTCGTGTATTCACTCGAAATTTTGTTATGCCTAATTTAAGAAACTTGATTTAAACCAAGTACAGTTCTTTGACATGGATACTTGTTGCTCATCCTAATTAAGTCACTCTATTTTTAGCTTGCAGTAGTAATAGCTGGTTAGTATACAGCTGTGTACAGCTGCTGGAATCATCCCTTTTTCATCCTGTCTTACTTATACTTCTTGACAGTTTTGGTGAAGGTGGAGTGTCTTCTGTGACCTGAGAGCTCAGAGCAGAGGCAGCAGCCCCTGGAATGACCCCCTGCCATCCCTGCTCAGTATTTGAGTGTGTTTTGGTCAAACTGTGCTTGTCCCTCCTGTCACAGATTTGCTAAGGTGGCTAACTGGCCTCTCAGTCTCTTCACTTTAGTCAGCTATCTAATCAAAGCCTGTTTTGTAGCGCAATTTTCATCCCCTTGCTGAGGCTTTCTAAATCCAATAATTTTCATTTTTTGCATCAAATTTCCTCCGTGTCCCTCCCAATCAGGGGAGCAGACTGACTGGGTTTCTAGACTCAGTTAATTCAGCCTGTCAAGTGCCTTTTCTGGAGGTGTGAAAGCTGTGGCTGAGCTTACTAATTCATGTGTGATTGCAGGAGTCAGCTTTGTCAGAACTATGGTGTGGCAGTGCCCCTTTTTTCTTGTTCAATGTCTACACTAACAGTGCCTTCAGAGACTGACAGAGGCAAATATGTGGTTTGTAACAGGTATTTATGGGGTATTTTAATTCTTTAATCAACTTCTTCTTCCTTCTGCAGGGAATATAAATATACTAAACTATTCCTACCTACAGAGAAAAGCATATTGTTTAAGACAGGAGCCATGAAGATGAAGGTAGGGGAGCAAAAAAGATTGTTTCCCTGCTTTTTGAAAGTTGCTGCATCTGTAGTGAATGAGGAGAAAAGTGCCAGCAGAGGAAGCAATCCGACAGCAGAGGTAGCTGGGCATGGCTCCATATGGTTATTAGTTGTTATTCCTCTGCCTCACTGTATGTGATGCGAGACAAGCCACGGTGGCTCTTGAAAAGGGTTTCTCCATTGCCTGTCCCTGTGACCCATTAATTGAGTTCTGGTTATTTAAGTTAGGATGCTGGAAATGAGCCATCAGAGCAGTAAGTGAAGTAGTTGGAAGTCAGACTGCTTATAGTGTTTGATAAGCTCCAAACTTAAGTACTCTGAAAAGACAGGCTTTTGTTATCTTGAGATGGCTGTCCAAACAGAGAAGAAGGTCTTGAACTGAGTCTGCTCTCATTCTTCACTTGTATTGGGGACTTCTTCAATTCACAGGTATGCAATGAAGACATCAATTAATGCTTGAATTACTTGAGTAATATGGTGATGAATGTGAAGAAACTCCGTAGCCCACTGCATGTAAGAGTGGTGTAACTACATGTAGTGGTAGGGCCTGGCTGCAATGCAATAAATAATACATGTGGTCGTGCTTTGGATAACATGAAGGAAACAATATTAAATAGTTCCTTGTTCAGTGAGGAGTCAGACACCCTTTCTGCTTGCTGAGAAAGGGGTTTATCTCCAACTGGAGAAGGAATCTTCTTTAAGTTCATACTGGGTGCTACCCTGTAGGAGCAAGGCAATGAATCCCTGTAGCCAAATCCTTATATGTTGTACCTACCTTTTGTAGAATGCACGAACAATTTTGTCAGACACCATTTGCCTGTTCTCACTGTCAAGCTCGGGCAGAAAAACACACTGTACAGTGTTTGAACGAAGCTGTTGTGTTGTGGACACCTGGGTTGTCATGCAGACCATCCATGGGGGAGTAGCGCACCTTCATCTTTTGTCACTAGAGAAGGAAACTGCAAGGGGCGGTGGAACTCAGCTAGCACCAGGGTCTCTAATAGCATGCCAAGATTACAGACAAAGTTAAGGCACATCAGTGTCTGTTAGCAGGCATGTGCATTACCCACGTGGTTTCAAACCTGAGACAGGTTCTGCAATGATATGGGTAAGAAGCAATAAAACTGAGACCTGGGCGGTATGTGAACTAGGCATCTATCTTCCTCAAAAGCATCCCTGAAAAACGCATGTACTCCCTTTTGTTAAAACCTTCCTGGATAGGGATTTTGTAGCTTCCTTAGACAATCCACGCTCACTTGTACTTATGATTAACAGCTTTTCCAGATCCCTAACCTAGCTTCCAACTTAACTGCTAGTTAAGCCTGTTATTTCTTTACCTATTTACAGTAGAAATGCTGAATAGTTTACTCTGCTTCTGCTAGTCTTAACTAGTTCTTGTTTGAAGGCTGTTATATCTACCTGAGCTCTACATTTCACAGCATCTGCACCCTTCCCTCCAAGGTTTCTTGATCAAAAAAGCAATTACAGCTCTGATAGCATAATTTCATGTTTTTCCACCTGCAGCATATGTCTGTGTTCAGATGCCTTTGCATTTTAGTGATGCTGATTATTTAATTAGATGTTCAGTTAAGACATTGATTGTAATTTTCCAATTTCATGGAGTACCTTTATTTATGAAAGTCCTTATGTTTTGGATGCCATTAGGGGAGAGAGAGAGGTGTAATTTGAAGGAGGAAGCAGCAGAGGGAGAGTTTTCTCTGCTATAATGCTTCTTCACTGCCTGTTCACCTAAGGTATTCAAGCTGAGTCTGGTTTAAAAGCCAGTATTAGAGTTGTTTCTGGAATGGGAGCATCCCACTGATAAAATTTTTGAATCATCTGAGTTCTAGAGGGTAGCACAGATTTGCTAAGAGTCCGTCTTCTACTTGGACTTTTTGATTAAAAATGGAGAATGACAGCACAGCTAGAGAAGTGCTTCCATGCTTTTGGACAGGTAGCCAAAATCCAGGACAAGAGCTCTGGGGGCATTCAGTTGTTTTCAGGAGCACATTTAAGGAAGGTTTTCTGGCTGTAATTGCTGGGGCACAAGGAGACAGCATGCTACCCTAGAGCCTCTCACCTGAGACAACTTTGCTTTTAAAGTCTGACTCTGACTTTGAAGGCTGGTGTGGGCTGTGACGAGTGGGGTTGGCGCTGTCTTGGCAGCGGCTTCTGAGGAGGTGAGAATTGTTTGTGCCCCAGAGTAGCTGGGTCTTACTGGTTAAGGAATAAAATAGCCTCTTCTGTGAAGTGCTGAGTTGCAGAGCTAGTAGTATTTGGTTCTGTATTCCAAAAGTCAAGAGTACAAACATCCACGTGGAAACAAGAATGGGGCAAGCAGGTTTAGCGTGTGCATTGAAAGGGCTGCTTCAGCTCAGGCTTTCTCTGTTGCTGCAAGGTGATGACTGTAAACAAATCAAATGGGGGATGATTTTAATCTGACATTTTCTAACTTTAAGAACATCCCTTTGAGGATTTTGCACCTTAAAAATTCCCATGTCAGACTAAATCTTTTGTAGCCCTGGGAGGAGATTTGAGTGTGGCAGTAGCAGCCTCAGTGGGAAGGAAGTGGGAAGACTCACCGCAGGCAGCTCAATACCTGCCTGTGAAAGTTGGCCTAAACTGAGAAGTGTAAAGATTTGTAGCCCTGTAAAAGCATTAGTACTATGTTAACTTGTTTTTTTGTTAACTGAATAAAAATCCCAATCCTTGAATCTTGCTGCATTCTTTGCCTTGGGAGTATCTTTTATTCCCAGGTTACATGAGTGTCTTTCCTTTTATTAGTTGAGAAACATTCATCTCTCAGGGTTCAGCAGATGTCCTTACAGTCAAATAACATGAACATACAGAGTGTAAACATCTTTCATAAGAAGGCAAGTCGGCCAGTGGTTTGATGTCACATATTCCTAACAGCTGGACTTATATTGCCTGTCTTTGGAAGGTAAACAATCCCAATAGCTCCAATCTTTAGCAGATTTTTCAACATGCCAGTGCTATTCTTCTTGTCTTTCTACAAGCCAAAAAATTCACCTTTATTTTTATGGGAGGAAAAAACCTTTTTTAGGAGGGAGAACTTCAGGGGAAGATTGTCTCCTTCCTCTTCTTCAGTGCTTCAAGGCCAATGTCTGGACATTGTCACTTTCCAAGGTGCTGGGGGTGCTGTAGTAAGGACCTGTGCCTTTGTTCCCTTCTGAGCATCAGGTTACTCTTGCACCTTGCTTTACCCTTTCCTAAAGGGAAAAGAAAGAATCAGTGCTTTGAATGACACCTTGCTTAAAGAAACTTGTCCTTTCATCTGAAAGCAACATACTAAGCATGTATTTCCTAAGTGTGTTCTGGAGCTTTTGTGATGCCAGAAACGGCATTGACAGAATAGTTTTAAATACCTTGGAATATGCAGTCTCCTGTCTCCCAGGCTTCTGTCTCAGCAGCATTGCTTAGGCTGTGGTGATGCACAGCTCCTCAAAGCATGCTATTCATTGAGGACAGCTGTCAAACAGCAGGAGGTCACTGCTTTTTCATTAACACTTCAGTCTTTAGACTGCTGATTGATTTGATCTTCTTGTGGCTTTGAAGAAAATAATAAATAGCGTGTTTTCACTGCTGAATCAATTGATAAACTTTACACTGTCTATTTGAACTTCTAAGGTCTCATGCAGCTCTGAACCCAAACTACCTTACTGAGAACTCTGTCTCCAGGGAGGTGCAGCAGGCAGTTTTGTTTGGGACAGATAGTTCTTATCTTCCTTCCAGTGAAACAAATAAAAAAATTATTTTGGAGAGCTGTTGGGTCAGAGATGTCTGAATCCATTTGTGAGATGAATTAAACCTGAGTGTGAGCTGGTCAGAATTTATCCCTGCCATTCTAGACAAGCTCTCTCCATTGGCTTTCTTCTCTTCTCTCTTGACTTTCCCCCCTCTTGTCTCTCTGTTTCATCTTTCTGTGTAACATTCTTATCCTCTGACTTAGCCCCACCTCCAGTTTTGTACTTCCCCAAGAGCCAGACACTAGAAGTCTTTTTGCTTGTCTTCCTGTGGGGAGAAGGCGTGTGAGTGTGGGAGAGGGAGGAGCAGGACCTGTGCTCCAAGCGTGCTGCTCATTTTCCTGTGGTTAATCTACTTGTGCTTGTGAAGGAACTGCTTACTTTTACAATTTTATCTGTAATACAGTGCTTTACAAGAAGTTGGAATGAAATAGATAATGAGGATTAAAAAAGAAGAAAGGATAATGTATACCTCACAGACATCAAAGCATTTGGCCTATATAGCTAGCCTGGGTTTATCAGTTTTAATAGTTCCCTGCTGGCTCAACCTAAAATTAAAATCTGTTGGTGAATTAAAAAATTGCAGTAAGAAGTACTTAAATTTTTAAGTGGAAGTTTATTTCTCTGGAAGAAGGCAAATAACTTTGTGCTCTGAGTCTTAAGGTAAAGCACACTCTTTCTCATAGGCTTTTTGCCTGTTGTGCAAGCCATGCCTATTTTTCCCAGTTCTGAATTACCTTCATTATTTCAGTAACCAAAATAGTCCTGAAAAACAGAGCCTGTAACAGTCTCCTGTGCATTGGGTAAAGGTTTTTAAATGTTTGAAAGGTGAAGTCTTCCTTGCTTCTGATGGCACCTGTGCCTTTGTATTTCCGTAGCCACATTTTCCTATCCTTGTGAGCTATGGTGAGGACCATGTCTTGTTCCAGCAGTTCGCTGCTCATGACCTCCATTAGTGATGTCTCTTTTCTCTTTCTCCAATAAGACTTGCTCACTTTTTCCATGTTTTTTCCTGCTCCTGTTTTTATAAGGCAGCCATGGGAGTACTGGGATTTTATCTGGTAGTGCTTGGAAATCTGCACAGGCTTTCTGAATCTCGAGAGCTGTGGCAGGAAGATTGTGTTTGGCCCTGCTGCATTTTTGACTTGGATGTGCTGATGTCTGGTACGGATGGCTGCGGGGATGGGCAAAGGCCAAGGAAGGAAGAGATGTGAAGGACAGAGGCAGCAGTGGCAGAATTACGTTGGCTCCACCTGTAGGTAGGATCCGTGGAAAAAGGAGGGCATGTAAAAGTCTGAGAGGCTGTCTAATGGATGCCTCAGGTGCTACAGAGAGTTAATATGAATAAGAAAGTGTTGTCTGATGGATGCAAAAAAAAGTTAATTTTTTAAAGCATTTGCTCTGAAAGAGACCCCTGGTAAGATCTTTTTTGTCTTATTCATATGCAGAGCTGTGAAGATACTAGTGCTGTATGAATCCTGGATTGCATTTTTATTTTCTCAGTTGGGCAGTCTTCATCCTTATGTGGATGAATTTGATACAGAGCTTCGGCTCTGAGCTTGAGTGCTATAACTGATGTGTTTAGTAACAATCATTTCTATTGCAGTGGAACTCGGTGCCCTCAGTTGGGTAGGAGGCCTGTTCTCCTGGCAGGGTGCAAACATATAATGAGAAACTTGGGGTCAGACTCTTAAAATCTTTTAAAGCTAAAGCACTTCTGAAAACCTGACCTATGGTCCCTGCCCCTGCAGCAAGGGAAAGAGCAAAAAGAAGAAGGGTTTTCTGTGGAATGGAGGATATGAGTGACCACAGAGGAATGCCAGACTCACAGGGGGTCTGAAAGGAGGTCAGTGGCCTGATTTCTGTGCCTGGGTGCAAGGGGCAGTGCTGCGGCTGCACATGGAAAGAGCAGGGGTGTACTGCTCACCAGTGGTGCTGATAAGACAAAGTATTGTGAACCGTGGATTAGGCTACCTGCCTGCAAAACTTGTGCTTATGTCCATCGAACCAACGAGCCGATGGGGACACCAGCCTGGCTGTTGTCAGCTGTTGCATCAGCGAGGTGCTGGGATGGAGCTGTCAGACCACAGGGTAGAGGGTGCCAGGAGAACATCCCATGCAGCAAGGGCAGGGCTGGGTGTACAGTGATGCTTATGGAGGAAGTGGTGAATAACATTGGATACTGGTGTAGGTAAGAGATTGGGGGGAAGTATCATTCACAGCAAGGCTGGCTCACAGGGTGGTAGGAGGTATTTGAGCAGATGGGAGGATAGTGGCATTTCCACAGCTAAGTCATATAGGCCTCTTCAAAATCCCACCCCACACTGTGAAAAGACTTTGTTTTGAAAAATGCAGTGAGTTGTCCTTGAGCAAAACCAGGAAATGTGCACAGCTCACATACAGTGCCTTTGGCGCTAAAGGCAGAGAAACAGCTTTTGGGAAGGAGGTGGGTGCTTGTGTTGGGTGTATGAAGAAGGGAGACAGGATGAAGGGAGCATTTGTGAAAAGGAGGATGTGAACGTGGACCAACTGGCCAGGAAGATTTTCTTAGCAGCAGTGCGTTGGATGCTCCTGGAGCAGCTTGTGGGGCAAATAAATGGTGTCTTTAATTCAGGCACTTCTTGCAGGATGAGGGCCTGAGGCTGCTCACTCCCAGGAGAGAAGTGTCGGTACAACGTGAGTGGATCTGATTCTGTGCACAACACTTCTGCAGTCATTCTTTTATGTAACAATGTGACTTTTATTTTTGGGAAATGCGAGATCAACGGGTGTTCAATCCCCCACACTCGTAACAGAACTGGTACTAGTCTTCCTTGGAAACTGGATACAATTCATTTCAGTGAGGGCATCACCGAATCTTGCAGGTTAGTCTGGGGGTGAACAAGAGATATAAAAATAAACATCTGTATCAGAGTTGGGTGAAGAATCTTCTCGGAGCTGGTTAATTATGTTGAGTCCTGGGCTTCCCTCCCCAGCCCCCCGGCTCTGCAGTCCTGCAGGATGCCAGGAGTCAGGCAGAGTGCTTTTCCAGCACTGATCGGCTCGCTGCGCTGTACTGCCTGCTCTTGTAATGCCAAAGCAGTACGTTTTGTCTTCAGTCAGATTGGCTCCATCAGTTTGTATTTCCTTCTGAATGGATAATAAAGTGGAGAATCATTTTGAGGCGAGAATTGTTGGTGCGCGAGCAAAGCGGGGAGGCTGCGTGTGTGAGGAGCTAGGCAGTAAGCAGCTGACGAGGAGGAGTAAAGTAGCAATAGCTGCACAGCTTTCTCTCTGCCTCTGAAGTACAATATTTTCTGTTGAGTCACAACTGAAGAGAAGGATGAAGTTTTAACTGTACTTGGTACTGCCTGAGAAAGGGAAAAGATGCACTGTGGTGGTGAACTAAAGAATTTCTGTTGAGGGATACTCCTGGAAGCCAACAGGATTTCTGCATTTTTGGCTTTTACATTCATTGGCTTCTGCTGTTTTTTTGCTTTTTGGATTTTTAGTAGCTGTTTGAATTTTTTTTTTTTTCCCCCCATCAAAACATGCCTTCAACTTTATGTGATTTCTCATCCTAGTGCTGCTGTGGAACGGGATATTCTTGGTGCCTTTAACATTGCTTTCCCCAATACCTGAGATGGGACATGAACAATATGTTGATAATGTCCATAGTGCAAGTTCGTTATCTGGTGAACCTTTAACAAGATTAGGAATCCTTCAGGACTTGTCTTTTCTATGAGAACAAGCTATTATGTTCTGTAGTTTTCTATTAATTCTATATACTTCCTTTACATTTTAACCTTTTATTTTATTTTGAAGCAGCAAGGTAAGTGAATTATTGGAACAAATTAAGTGGCGTGGTATAAACTGCAAGTAGGCAGCAACCAAGAAGAATTGTTCTGTATTTTTAGAGTGGGCTCTGTGTGTGTATGTGTGTATGTGTGTTTACTTTAGCAATACAACAGCTCCATTGGAAGCTGACTGGATTTAAACACGTGCTTTGTAAAAACAATTTACTCTTAGCATGTCCATTTGTATGCCTTATTTCTTAGTTTTTTTGTTCACCCATTAGACACTAATTGTGGATGTCTTATTGCTAGTATAATTGAGGTTGTGTCTGTTTACTTCTACTTTTGTGTTAGGAGGTTTTGTATCTCAGCTGGAATTTGACATCAAAAACACTATGTGAAGAAGAGTTAAAGGGAAAGGGATTTGGGGATAATTTAAATGTGATCACTTGAAAAGCAAATAGCTTGAGAGTAATTAAATAACTGGTTTGATTCTTCCTTAAATGTCACTTAAAACAGGCTTGCTTTTAACTCAGAGTATTTGTCATTGGCCTGATTTCTTGTGCAGAGAAGATTATAAGCTGATGAGATGAAATGACTGGCATGCAGGACCGATAAGGATGCTGTACAAGCTTGTGAATCAGAGCAGATGGTGTGACTGTTTCAGACATTTTTTCAGTTTTCATTCCTTTTATATGGGCAGCTTTCTTTTGCTAATGGAGCGAGCCTTTGGGGGATAAACATCAAGACTTAATACAGAACGCTAAGGTCGTCTGTCCTCAAGATGAAAAGGAGGAAGCTTATAGAAGTAAAGCTGCAGTTTTAGCCCAGGAGGATTTTAGTTGCCGAGTGCTGCAGCTTAGCAGCATGAGTTGGAAAACCCTAATTATTCCATCAGCTGCCTACGTTACCTTCACCCAGCCTGGCTGAATGCTGCTGAGTGTCTGCTCTAAAAGCGTGCAAGACAGGTCAAAACCAGTGAGTGAGCTCTGGTAGCACTAGTCTGTACCAGAGCTGTGCTAGTGCTGCCTGGACAAGTGAAGTTGGATCCCCTAATTTGTCACCCTGGGTTGGTGAGTGCTGCCTGTCCCTCCCTTACTTGAATGTCCCTGTGAGCTGAGGCACCTGGAAAACCAGCTCCAGACCTCCTTAGGGAGTAATCAGAGTTCTGGGAAAATTCTCAGGGATGAGTGTTTCCTGGTGGTTCTTGTCAGAAATGCAGCACTTGGAGAGTTCAACACTGTTGGTTCAGCACTGGGTTGTAAAGTGGATTACAAGTAGAGGAAAGGTACAGCATGTTCTGTTCCTGTTAGTTAAGGCAGAGCTCTTAGCATCCTTCGGCATTTTTATAATGGCGCATGAGAACCTTATTTAAAGCAGAAGTACTGGGTTTGTACTGGCAGTGCTGTCTGTCTGCTCTCCAGTTAGAGGTAGCTGAACAATCAGAAACTTCTCCTCAAAGCCTAGCAGAAATTTCTACAGCCCTGACCCCAATGCCAGCTAACTTGTCAGCATGCTCCAGTGCTTGTGCTTCAGTTCTTAGTGCTGTTTCCTTTAAACAAAAAGTTGGTTCTTGCTCCTGGCTCATCTGTTCAGTCCTTAGGATGCTGACTTGGGAAAAATCTGTTTGAAGGAACAGTTAGTGCTTTCGGTTGGTATGGTAAACGGTTTACTGATTGATTCAGCTGTGTACAAAAACCCCAAAATCTGGAAATAAGGGAGCTGCTGAACTTAACTGCTTCTCAGTTTGCTATTAAACTGCTGACAGCTGCTGCTCAGGTTTTGTATTTGCTGCCATGGAGTGAAGTAACTTTACATAAGGATGACAGAAGCAGTTGTGATTTCTTTTCTTTTTTTAGCAGTCAATTATCCTTTTTGCCTTTTTCTCAGCACAGGCTGGTCTCAGAACTAGGTCGGTGCCTTATACTTAGCTTGCTGCCAGCTAGGGACAAGCCTTCCACGTCCATGGTCGGCAGCTTCCAGCTTGTGCCTCCCTCTGCACTTGGGGACATCCCCTATTTCTGTCTCTGGATGCTGCCTTTTCTTGGCCACGAGGTAACGACAGACCTCATTTGTTACTGTAACCGGTGCATTGCTGTGCTAGCCACTGCTGCTTTTAGCTTGCAGAAGAAAGTGATAAAGGGATGTGGCTGCAGAGGGAATGAGCACATCTTGAAGAATGGCAGGGCTGCCTGGTGGCACGGTGCTCTCTGGGGGCTCCTGAGACAGCTGGACTAAAAAGGCCTGAACATCTCAATCCCTCTTCATCTGTGCTCACAGAAGTGATTCCAAGGGGACAACCAACATTAGTCCCATTTTACAGAAAGCTGAGACACGCTTAGCAACTTTTGTGGTCCCCTACATTTGTAGGGGGTATTAAGGAGTTAAGGCAGGGTGTGCTATCTCTTTGTTCTACTATGTAGCAATACTCTCTTCATTACACGAATTTAATTCCATGCTGTTTTGCAACAGAATTTTTTACGCTAGTGAATGCACTTGCAACACTCCAGTGGGTGTTTTATCGTCATAGTTAGTGATTTTTACTGTTCCTTCACTTTGTAGCTACACCGATAACTTGCTGGTACAGCAAAATATTATTCAGAAGTATGTTTTGCCTCTGTTGAATGGCCTTGTGTAAAAGGTAAGAAATAACTGTGGTGTGGGAAGTACAGAACCCTGTAATTCATTCAGCCAATATGCAGTGTTTCACAGATCAGTTTTCCACCATGAGGGTGACTGACTGGCCAAACCTGACCTTTTGTCACATCTACCAAACTGCTTTGGAAAGGTTTCAAGTGTGGTTTTTCTAAAATGTGACAGGCAGGAATGCTGGCTCTCACTGATGTCTGCATTGAAGTGTTCTGACACAATTTTTGCTAAGCTGAAGGTACAGATGAAACCTGGAAAAGATCATCGCTGTACTTAAAAATTTCAAAGTTCTACAAGGGGGCTGGGATGTGGTTTCGCAGTTCATACAGTAATTCCTGAACAAAAACATAGGTTGAGGTTTGGCTCAAAGGGACTGTGTAATAGTTCCTTTGCTCACATAATTTGGTTTTTAAAATAGTTTTCATCCTTTTGTAACTACTGTCTTTTCAATAGCATGGATGTATTTCTTCTTTAAGTCACTGTGAATGGCCATGTGTCTCTTCTGCACCTTACTTTTAGCAGAAATGTCCTGAGGTGAACACGTTTTTCAAGGGAACATTTTGTTCTCCAGTCTTGCTGCTCTTCACCCAGGATTGCTCAGCTCACTCACTACCTTCTTGTTCCAATAATTCATGCCAGGACTCAAAAGTTAGAGTTTTTGTTAATTATCAGGAGAAGGTTTGAAAAGAAACAGATTCTCAGAAGCAAGCAATAATGCCATGTTTAGGTATGATCCAACCCAAAATTAAGTCTAATCGTGTTAATCAGAAAATTGCATGCTCACTTCCAGAAGTCATACATCAGTAAAGCTGGTAGTAACCCTTCATATCTCTGTCAAACCTTGTTGTTAGGATTCTTTCGGCAATTAATGTGCTTAAAAATGCTGTAATATTCTCAGGAAGAGTCGATGTTTCAGCATGCAGAGTGCTGGGGCGATGTTGCTATGGCAGCCTTAGCCATAATTTCTCTCTCTTGTTAGTGCCAAAACCTTTTTTCCAGAATGTCCTGCATTTTAGTTATTGGTATTCTTCATGTTAAATGGTTCTTTATAAGGTAGCAAGACCACTTATCAGCCATTTCATTGCTTTACCTAATGTAATTGCTAGTACAGGTAATGCAGTACCACTTTGTGTGGAAGACACGGTAAATATAATCAAATCCAAAAGACTCGACTCAGTGCCATGGTGGCATGAGTCGACATCCAGGGAGGCTGCTGTGAAATGTTCTTTTGATCATAGTTAATTGGTTTTGTACCTCTTTGCTGGTGACTCTGAACATCACATCTACCCTGGGCTACCAGCACTTTCTAACAGGATGGTGTGGGGTAAAGGTGTCTCAGTATTTCCCTTAGTGTGGTGAAAACCAGAGCGCCACTAAAAAGATAAACCAACCTCATTTTAGCAGAGGTTTAATGGACATAGGGGTTGTGCTCTGACCCCCCATTCTTCCACTTGTCTGCAGTTCACTGCTGTGTGGGGCAGTGCTGAAGGCACTGCAGTGCTGCCTTTGTTTTGAACCACGTTTGTCCAGCGACTCACAGAAATGAAGATGCTGCTCAGAGGGGGTTGCAGCCAGCGCTCTTCTTTCTGGTGAGAGCCTGACCTTCCCCAGAGTGCTGTAAGTGTAAAGTATGACTGATCCCCAGCTGTTGAGCAGAAATCTCATAACTGCATTTTATTCCTTCGTGGGATTTCTCATGTACTTTTTTCTCACTCATTCACACTGGCACGCAACGCTTTTGCTCGTATTGTCATTGCAGATCCATATTTCAGGAGGAAAAGTAACAGTCATTCATGTATTACAAGGATATTTTAGAGGTGTGCCTGCTGGCAAGGTAATAAACGGTGCAGTGTTTGTAGTTGTTCACCTGTTTCCCTTGTTTAAAATCTTAATACATCAGTTTTGTCCTCATGGAAATAGCAAAACAACCCAAACATCCCCGGGTAAAGCCAGTGATGTCTCCCTCCTCCTTAGCTTGAGCCTGGCTTCCTTTTGGGAAGTGGTGGGGATGTAGAAGCAGTGGTACCCATGCATGCTGCTCTTCAATCTGCACACCCAGAGACAGTTCCATACTGAACTGAGCATGGAGCTCTCCTGGAGAGAAATGCCTGCTAAAAGGCAGTCGGAAGAAAGCTTGTGTAATCAGTGAGGGCTTGAAGTATCTGGCAGGATACCAGGATGTAAATACTCTTTCTTTATAGACTTGATTTCTTGTTATGTGTTAGTGTGACTCCTGGAGCGATTCTGGAAGAGAAAAAGAATTCAGCAAGGAATTACAACCATCAGATTACTTTTTTTTTTTCCCCCTGGCTGAGCCTGCGTTAACTTTCATTGTCACTCTGCCTGTCTGTGTTACAAAGAAGCATGACGCTAACACAGGCAACATTACAGGAATAGGGATCCCTACAGGGGAAAAGTGACTGCAGAGCCACCTAGCCTGGAGCAGTAGAAGGGAACAGGAACTCACACACACAGCCCTGGGTTGGGAGGACGAGTGACAGACGCTGGCAGGAGGTGCAGAGGCACTGTGGGGCCAGCCCACAGGATCAAGTGGGTGAATATCCAGAGCTCCAGGTCTGAACGTGGGCCTGGGGTGGCAGAAGGCAGGGAATGGAGGGAGGAAGCCTGTAGGAGAGGTGCAAAGAGGGAGATCGACGTACCTGCTTCTTGGCATTCTTGTAAGTGGGCAGTGTTTTGCTCTTTGGTGGAAACGGAGATTTCCGTTCACTTCTACCCACTGTAGGGAGGGGTAGAGAGACTTCCCTCTGAGCCAGATCTGCTGTCCTCATGTTCTGCTCTGGCCTTGTTCCCAGCCTGGGAGGAAACAGTTTAAGACCCTATTGGGCCAAGCCGGTATTTGAAATCAAAGATGTTTTTTGAAAATCTCTAATGAAGTAAGTATTTGTGTATATCTAGAATATACACAGATGCATATACATATACCACAAATGCTATATAAAGATAAAAATGACAGCATTGTAGTGTTTACACTGAGCTGCCTGCTTTGGAACAGCTGCAGTCCTGCAAGTAAGTGTTTAGCAGAAAAAAGTGTTATCTCTAACAAACTGCTGCTGTGAGTGAAGTTGCAGCAGACAAAGGAAATGAAAGCAAGCTCCAGCTTGAATTGATTTATTTTTTTAAACTAAAATGATCATTAAGGCTTTTTGGTGCCTTGAGAGTTGGGTGTAGAAGGAAGCATGACAAGCACTGAGCTTTCTGAAGGAATGCTTGCACGAGCCTGTGTAGGCTTGTCTCCAAGCGCTTGGGGTTCGATGTGCTGGAAAATATTTGCAATGAGCATCTCTGTGTGCCACCCTCAAGCCACACATGCAGGGACCCACAGCTGTAGAGCTCTTCTTGGCTGATGTTGAATTCACGTTCTTGCTCTCTGAGGGATCGCTTCTTAATATTGATACAAAAGTGTTTTTCTGGTGTTAAACACCAGTTAGCCACTCAAGTGAAAGGTAAACTGTGTAAGTTGTGGAAGAAGAGAGCCTGAGCAAATATTTCTTAGGTCAAACCCGTTCCATGAGGGAGTAGTTAGATAAGACAGACATGAAAAAGAAAGCCTGATCTTTGTAGACCATTGGCCTGAAAATTCTATGAAATTAAAACTTGTTTTCTTTAAGAAGCTGACAATCAATCTAACAGGGAATTTGTTTAGCCTAAACAGGAGTAGATACTGCCTTTGGTATGGAAGTTCAGCTGAGGTGCTGGGTGATGGGGCTTAAACCTAAAGCACAGATGTAGCCTCTGTTACAGCATATTAATTAGCTCTGATTATAGAGATTGGTATTTGCAAATGCTGCTTCCTACAGATCAAAACCCACTCTTTCCTCCCCTGACCCCAAAGAGAAACAACAAAAATGAAAACAAAATATTCACCAGGATAGAAATGCTCATTAACAGAAAAATGCTGGTAGTAGCATAAATGGCTGTCAGGTGGGGCTGGAGGATGTTTAGGGAGTGTTTCTGCACTGCAGCAGCTTGGGATCACTGCAGGTGTAGAAGCTTTGAGTTAATGCTTTGAAAATGTGAATCGTTGTTTGATGTCTGGAAAGGGCATCAGGTGAAAGCTTCTGCAAGCTCTGGAGCTGGCCCTTGGGTGGTGAAAATGCTTGGAGTGAGTTTGTTGGGCCTTAGATCAAGGCTTCAATGCAGTGCAAACAGATCTATTGTAGTGTTCGCTCCTCTGCTTAGCATAAGAGTGTGAAATATTTGGGCTCAGCACGTGGTCCAGCACTCTCCAGTGGGTGCTGCTGGACCAATATGTGATGCTTTCTGCAGAAGACTTCAGGGTTGCAAAGACCACATTAGGAGAGCTGAGGTTACCAGACCTCAAAGAAAGTGCAAATGGAGCAGCACAAAACATCTCAGTATGAACGGTTACACATTAGCCTTCAAACAGCTAAACCAAAACCAAGGTCTGATTCTATTCTATTACCTTCAACATGGGAGTAAACCTTCTTGCACAAAGGTGGACGCACTTGGCAAAATTTAAGTTAGGCTGAGGGTTACATGTCATGGTTATGTTTGTGCAGCTTAAAAATTTTTTTTTAGAACTAGGTAATAATAAAAATGAAAAGTTCTAGGTCTTAAACAAGAATGTGAGAAAGAATATATGCTTCAGCAGCAAGTCGAAACTGAATCATCAAAGACATTGGCATCCTCCAGTCACCATGGCTCCAGGACCTCTGTATGGGTCTCTGTTTGCTTTGCTTTCTGGAGGAAGAAGCTGATTGTATGTTGCTTAGGAAGTACAGCACTGAAGACACACAAAAGTTTTAAGTAGTTAACATAGTATTTTTTTTATTATTATTTTGTTCTTTACAGGGGGGATTTAAATCAGGAAAAGGATCCACTGCAAAATCTTGAGGGTTGAGGTAGAAGTGACGTGCAGAATCTTTGTGCTGTCAGCTCAGCCTGTTCGTACATATGCTGAGTGTGGAATATTTAACGGCAGGTTAACTTGGGAGCTTGTAAGCTTTGGGGTTTTGGGTTTTATTTTTAGTGTTTGGAGGCAAAATATTAAGATAAAATCTTAAAATAGCAAAAAGGTTTTACACTTAAAATCTGTCAACCGGTCTTCCTGCCACTTTACATCACTTTGTACAATTCTTGTGGGATAGCTGGTACTGCGCCAAGTCAAACTTGATTTCTGCTTTCATTCGAAGCAAGAGAGGATGAGTTTTGTGGACTTGAAAGGAAAGGAAATATGCAGGGATAGAATCACTAATAATTGCCAGAATTCTGTATCCAGACAGGTAACTAAATCAGTGCACCATTGCCAGGAGCTCAGTTTAGAGTAATTTGCAAACCTGGTAGAAAAAGGGAGTGGCCACAGAATTGCTATTTTCTTCTTTTTGAACTTTCTTGGGTAGAAGAGGGAATGAGGAACACTTATTTTGACAAAGAAGGACCTGATCTGGGGAGGTGGCCAAAACGAGAGGATGTCTCTACACTTCAAATAGCACATCCTCTTTCTGTCTGCTTTTGTGTGGATGCTATTTTTTTTTTTCATTCTGCTGCTTAAGTTACTTTAGCTATTTCTATCTGAAGCAAACTGTAATGTTTTTTTCCCCTTTTTTGATAGCTGCTTCGTGACAGAATAAAAACTGGATGTTAAGTTTTGCATTGGGAAGTGATTGATGTGTGCTTGTGCAGCTTGTAGCACTATGAGAAACACAGGTTGCAGCTGCTGATGATGTTTGCTAGAAGTAGATTGAAAAAGCAAGAAAATGAAATTGCACTTCTGCACAGAAAACCTGTTGTAAAACTGTGGGGCAGAAAGCAATTCCGGAAACAAAAACTCCATTTGTTTCTGCGGGACAAAATGAAGAGGCTTCTTCAAGGTCAGGTAGATGAGAATCCAAACCATGCTCATCACTGCCAGCTCTCCCCGGTGGAGATTGAAACAGACATGTTTGTTTGTGGAATAAAGAGGAGCTCCATGAGCACTGAATTTTGCACTGCTGGAGGGGACTTTCATCAGGATGGAGGACATGATTCCAAGGGAGTGAGCGAAATGTGTGTTGGTGAGGTGGAACTGAACTGGGATGGCTATGTAAAAATACCGTGCTCGGTTCAACAGAACAAGAAGGACTTCCAGGGAAATTCTTCTGATGGTATGATGCAGACCTCTTCTGAAAGAAAGGGCAGAGTGTCTGAAGGGCAGGACCTTTCTTCTCTGAGCATTAGCATGAGCTGGAGGGAGGTAGCTGAAAGGCAAGGGTGCTTTCCCCAGGAAAAGCCCACTGCTTACAAGAGTCATAGACGGCAATCAAGGGATCGCTCAGCTGATGTGGTTGATTACATTGTTAAAGAGCTCCAGGGAATAAGTCGCATCCAGACAGAGATTGCAGAGCTCCGGCAGCACCTCAATTTGATAAAAGGCTCTGTGGATGAAGTCTCCAGCTGTGTGGACACAGTCTTGAGTGAGATAGAAGGCCTGCAAGGTGGTTCCACTGGCAAATCCCAGGGTACACATGCTCGGGAGCCCAATAGGGAGCTCCACAAGGAAGAACCCATATTGTATTTTTATGGGATCCCAGAAAAAGATGGTGAAAACACAGTAGAGCTTATCTGCAGCTTCTTGTCTGAATATCACTGTTTCAACGGTATCCAGTGCAGTAAGTATATAAAAGATGCTTATAGATCAGATATTGGTACAGGCAAGCCGTTAACACCAAGACCAGCAGTTGTGAAACTTGTAAATTGTGAACAGAGAGACTTTATTTTACAGAAGTCTATCCTTCTGCAAAGCTCAGGTGTCCGAATTGCTACCAGTGAAGAGGAGAAGCGGCAGAATGGCCAGAGGGGCCGCAAAACAGATTCAGTCTCTTTGCAGTCTGGCTTCAAGAAAAATCATCGCAACTCAGTGAATCCTGATGCAGGTCAGAGAACTGATGCAGTTGGGCACCTTCAGACGGACTCGTGCCAGGTTAAGTATAAAAGCACAAGCAGGAAAACACAGTGTGCAGGTGAGAGAATTGATTCTGTGCAGAAGTCAGCCTTGACTAAGAAAAGCAACTTCATACCTGAAGCTGGGAAGGAAGCACAAACAATAAGCTGTACTGAGCAGCCTTCAGATGAGAGTGACATTCACCAGGCCCTTCATGAACCTCTGCAGAATTCACAGGTAACCAATTTGGCCAAATCAGGTGATGGAAATGTCTGCTGCTCATCTGAATCTTTGGGCGGTGCAAGCCAGATGTGTGCTTCAAGCAATGATAGTGAGCACAGGCTTGACACTGAAAGAGTCACTGAGAATGGTTCTTCCCTTCTAGATAAAGATGAGGGGATAACCACAGAAGAAATTGAAACAGACTGTGATACCCCATGCAAACTTACTAGTGTGGAGAAAGTTGATATTCAAAGAGAAGACATTTCTAGTGGAGTGACAACCATTAGCTATGATCATACAACAGATGAAATGGCTGATAGTAGTGACAGCTTGAAAGATATGATCCAAATGGACCTGAATGATCAAGATCCAACTGATCAGGTCTTTAGGGATGTCCTGGAAAATTCCCAATACTTCCTTGACCATTCTCGGGATAGCATTGATCTTGTAGACATGAAGTTCTACACTAATAAGCTTGGGAAAGCTATTCATCACTTCAGGTCTGCTCTGCAGGTGGTGTTTCACAAATTGGAGACAAGTGATTCTGAAATCCTTTTGGAAAATGATAGTGGCTTACAGATGGACGATGACAATACGCTGATGCTGACCAGTTCAGGTATGTGTGGCAGCTCTGACAACTTTGCAGAAACCCCTCCTAGTCAATCCTCTGAGAGCCAGCCAAACACAACTGTCCACAGTGAAGCATCTGCTCAGATGCAGGTTGTTCCTCCCAGTCTTTCCTCTGTTCCATATGAGCCTCCTGCTTCCAGTTTAATGCCATCATCTGACTGTGAAATCCCTGCGGGGCAGCACTCACCTCCTGAGGAGCTTGGAGAATATGCGAACTCTCTACCTGAACAAGCAAAGGAGTGCAGACCCATGAGCCTTGACAAGGTGTGCGCAGAGACTATCTACCTGAACAAATGCATCAACAATTTCAAAAATGTGCTGAGGGAAAAGAGACAAATGCGTAGGAGACTCTTAAAAGAATTAGCACAGGAAGGAAACTGGATTTCCACTGAGGAGACAAATTCAGGTAAACCAAAAAATGTTTTTAAGGAGATGTTGAAATCTGATATTTGTGCAGCCAGTAACCAACACCTCACTCTGTGGGTAAACAGTTCATTAGAAGTGTGAGCAAATAGTTATGAAGGCAAGGATGTACACTGTACAACAGTACTGACCGAAAAAACCTAAAATTTATTGTGTAACACAATAATAAAATGCAAGTTTGCAAGCTTCACCTCTTCTTTTTTTTTTTTTTTTTTGAGGGAGGGAGGTTTGCAGTGCATCTTCAAAATAGCAGGTGTTAGGGTTTTCCGTCATAATTCGTGACTTGGTTTCTTGTTAAATATAATAGTTAAGACATGTGATAACAAAGTGTGCATTTGAGCTATAAGTAGCCAGATTTGCAGTTTTGGGAGTTGAGTGGATCCAGACTTCAAGTGGCTCCATCACAAAGTGGGAGTTCTCAGTGTTTAATCCCTGCTAGATGTTATCCTAGTAGAGACCTTTAAAAATCAAAATTAAAAAAAAAAATAAATTTGAGACCTGTGTTTTGGTATTGTTTCCATAACTTGTCCATGAGATGAGAAATTTTCCATTTCTGTGGAAATGGAAC
The DNA here is from genome assembly GCF_949628215.1 of Phalacrocorax aristotelis. Classification (NCBI taxonomy): domain Eukaryota; kingdom Metazoa; phylum Chordata; class Aves; order Suliformes; family Phalacrocoracidae; genus Phalacrocorax; species Phalacrocorax aristotelis. The sequence goes on along the minus strand of NC_134311.1, from coordinate 71,294,606 downwards.
GTTTACATTCTTATTGGCATCACAGGTAATGAAGCGTTTGACTTCAGCAGATGTGAGCTGATACAGTGGTGGACCAGTGCTGGTTAACCCATTCCTAAGGAGGTGGGAGATGGAAAAGACTGACATGTTTTGATGGGTCGTGTTTTCATAGGCCTTGATTTGTTAAAACCAACCCTAACCTTGAAATGTAGGTCCACCTGCCCCCTCCCTCTCCAGGCAGTAAGAAAACTTTCTCAGTGGCATCTCTGTCCAAATCACCACACAGTTTAGGGAAGAGGCTTGACTGTTTAAAGAGTGATAGATACTGAAACTACAGCTTGAAAACATCACAGCCTTATTGTGAGGCTCCCTGTATCTAATATTTTATCCACCTTTCTCCTTGTGATCATGAAAGCTAGTCAGAATAATCGGGGTGCTCTGTCTCGTTCCAAGTGTCTTTTCCAGTGACTGTGCTTTCACTGTGAAGAAACAATCTGTCTAATCCAAATTTTACATCTGTACCAGTGACCTTGTCAGCTCTGCAGATCATAAAGCTTGTAGTCAGCTTTCCACTTTGTTATTTTTTTGTATGAGGCCCTTGGTTTAGGGTTGATTCAAACAATAGGTTTTTAATGAGTGAAACACTAGGATTTGTTAGCAGGCTTCACACAGATACATATTTTTCTTTCAAGACAATGTTTAGATTGCTAATGTGCAGATAGTACAGATGGAACCGGTTTTGTGTTTGGTTTTTTTTTTGGTTGGGTTTTTTGTTTGTTTTTAATTCAGAAATCTAATTTTATCTACTTTTTTGTTTTGGTAGTGTTTACGTAGAGCTCAAGTCCTGAACATGTGTTCTAATTTTAGGACCCAAGGGAGCAGACAGTGGTTTGGATTAGCATTTGCCACAGTGCAGCAAAAATATTGAAATAACCTAGTTCTGAATGTGAGAGGAGGCTGCTCACTGCAGTAGTTTGAGCAGTACAGGCATGTTCACTGGGAGAGAAGTAGCCAAAGCTACTTCAGTAAGGAGGAGGAACGTCACAGCTGGGCTTCTGTGCCTTACATCTGGCTCCAGTGTGGATTGGCATTCCTGAGCCTCCCTGGTTCAGTTCTCCTAGACGTCATCAAGTGATGTGCCAAAGAGTTGTGGTTGTCTGAACACCTGAATAAAGGTGTATCTGTATGGTAGGTAGGACAACTGAAATTACGACAGTAAGAATGGGATGAAGTAATGAAGTAGGAAGTGTGTTCTGAGAGACAGGAGGAGTCTAAAGGAGTGAAGGGTAGTGGAAAACTCTGGGTAAGGTATAAGAAATGGGAGAGAATTTGGAAGAAACCCTGGAGGAGATGTCAGGAATCAAAGCAGCCCAGACCATCAGGGCAAGGCAGGGAAGCTGGGAAGAAAATAGCAGGCCTGTCCCGGGCGGAGGTTGAGGGACGTAATCAAAGCAACACAGTGCTCGCACAGGATGGGCAAGGAAGCAGTGGGTAAATTACCACTTGGCAGTAGCCAGAGCAAGAGAAGGGGATGACAGTATTGCCAAGAGCTGTAGAGCAGGGCAAAATTAATCATATACTAATTCAGTTTGAAATAGGGTTGTTTTGGCATGCGTTTTCCAAGAAAGTGAAGCAACAGTTTTATGTGCTGCTTCATTGTACCCAAAATAAGTTTGAGGCAAGCTCTTATTTTCTTCCTTTGGAAAAAATCATTATACTCAGAATGCAATGAAAGGGTGTTGGTTTGTTTTTTCCCCAGCTGCAGATGAGTGTTTATGTCTTATTTTAAAAATATCATTTGTTCTTAATAGGCTCTTAAGTTCCTGGGTTGGGTCCACTGAAAACCCAGTTCTGCCTGATGGCTTTTTGGTTCTGAACCTGAACCACTGTATTACTCATGCCTGCTTGAAAATTCAGTTCAAGGTATTTTATTAAATGTGTTTGGCAGCAGTCTGCAGCAAAGGAATGGATGATAACTTTGAAGGTGTTGGTAAATCTGTGTGTTTTGGTGAATCAGATATGATGCACTGACATAAAGGTTTAAATTATTTATAGTTGTACACAGACGCAAATTACCGGAACAATTTAGAACTTGGCAGATGCATGTAAATAATTGTTGTGTTTAATTTGAAGTCAAAAGAGAAAAAATAAAATATCCCCTGACGATCTGAGCAAGCTTTTAATGTTTTGAGGAGGGAAATAAAAGCATAAGTGAAGATGTTTTGACTTTGTGTATGTTTAAAAAAAAGCCCTGAAACGGTCGTGATTTTTATAGATGTAAATTGACTGCTCTGAAGTGGAATGATGAAGGAATTCTGTGATCGGGGTTTAACCAAGTTAGTCACCATTGATGATGCTGTGAGCACACCTGCTGTAATGAGACATAATCAGAAGATTTTAAATCTTTGTCTGCAGTTGCTTAGAGCTTTGCTAAACTTCATATTTGGCCTGAAACTGTCCCTAACAGCTTTAAACTGAAGAGGCTCAGAAGTCAAAGATATGTGGGGAATTTAAGCCAAAATAATCTTCACCCCCCCCAATCCTCAAATGAGTCTAATGCAAGATTTGTTGCTTTGTGTTTGTATAAAAATAAGTTTGACCTATATTTGAGAAGATCTAGTGCCCTCAGGCCTTAAAATTTGGCAGGGCTAGTCCGTGTCAAGGGTTTTTCTGTGGAAAATCAACCCCAAATGAGCGAAGGGAATAAGCATTTTAAAAAATGTGTAGTTTGCATATGCTTACTGGTAGCTTGCTACAGTTGAGCTGTTGCGCTGCCAGAGACTCCATCTGTCCTCAGTGTTTTCCAGCTGGGGGCTAAAGCAGGGCTTTCCCAGCTCAGCATGACTGAGAGCCATGGCAGACCTGAGAGGGGACTCGAGTCCAGGTCATCTGTGCTCAGAGACTTCACAGGAGACATCAGGAACGAATCTGGTTCAAACGCAAAGGAGATAAAAACCGGGAATGAGGGCAGTCTGGATCTACCTGGGACACACTGAAACAACACCGGGGACCAAGTCAGGAGAACTTGGGCTTGAAGGTTTTAGGGTGACTGTGCAAAGAGAAGGAGAAAACCAGAGGACTTGGAAGTGGAATTGGGGCTGCCTAGGTGGGAAGATTTTGATTAATAGAAGGGGACAGGCAGGAGGATGGTATAGAAGATCAGCGTAGAGGGGAACAGTCAGAAGTGTCGGTTCCTAAAATATCACGTTCACATCTGAGTCTGGGGTGGACCCTAGGTTTCCTCAGCCTCTCCAGGTTGGCAGGCCTGTGCAGAGCTGACTGTCCAAACACGGCACTCCTGCAACACCAGCTGTTACGCAGAAGACAGCAGAGTCCTGCTGCTTGTTTCCTTTGTGAGTTGATGGAGGAGAAGAGACCTGCAGGGTGGTCCGGAGGCTTTCCTCCCTGATGAGGATCCATGTGGGCATGTCTTAAGGGGGAAAGTAGGGTTTTTATTTTAGCTACAATCTAGCACTTCGTTTGCTAAAGTAATTTGACTTCTCCTTAGTGATTGAGTTAAAATAGCTTCTCTTTTCCCATCTCAGTGATTGCATGTGTGTAATTACACCCATGTAGACAGTAACTTTGAAAACTATTTTAGCTTTTAAAGCTATTTGAGTGGCCCTTGTTGCCATGAAGATATTCCTTCCCCTCCATCTTTCATACGCAAATGAGTAATATGATTCTTCTATGCAGATATATAGAATTATCTGATTGGAAGCCTTAATATCACGTCTGTACCGGAAGTTTTGAGTATGACACTCATATAACTTTACTAGCCTTGAAATTGCCTATCCATAAACATGAGATTTAGTGTAGGAGGTTTCTGCATTTTTTTTTTCCTCAGAGGAGAATTGCCTGGATTTATAAAACCAGAAAATATCTCTCTGCATTATGGTATTTGCAAAAGCAAAATGTGTTGCGTGGGAGCTATCATTTTCCTCGTAACGGGCAAAATGTACAGGGGCGAGGAGGGAAGGAGGGGGGATGCTTCAGATGCAGGCAGTGGATGCAGTCTGGGGGAAAGGGGGAACAAATCTGTTCCTCTCTGTAATAAATACAGGTTCTCTTTCCAATGTGGTAAAGAGCAGCTCCAATTCTGTGTTAAGATTACTTGAAATTCTTGAGTTAATAAAACAGGAACTGTAGCTCTAAAAATCAGCTCTGAAAAGCATATGTTCTAATGCATGTGCAGTTATGGGTGAAATTTGATTAGCTTAACTTGAGATTAATTGCTAGAGATTAATTAACTCATCTATGTCCTAGGAAGCACATGGGAAAACTCTTCGCTGCACAAATGTTTTATCAACTTGCGGCAAATGTTTACCCCACTTTCTGAAATAATTTTACAGAGCTCATTGCAGAAATCTGGTATATTAACTTCTTTTTCCTCTCCTTATTCTCTTTGTTTCTTCACAGAAGGAGGTAGAGGAGAGCTCCAGGTTGTACATGTTGTCCCTTGTAACCAGCATCTCTTTCTGAAACTCCTATGTGTGTGCATGCCTTGTGTTCATGTAGCCAATTGCTCCTGCTGAGGAGCTGAGATTCAGTTTAGCATGTTGTGGTTGTCAGGGAATTGTTAACACTGTGTGTGAGTTAAGAGTCTGTTCAGTGCGTATTACCTTGTACAAAGAGGAAAACATGAATGCTTGGAGTGATCTCCTTCCTCTGGTGCTCTGTGGGGTGTGTGTAAAGTGCATGGGCACCATGCTGGCAGAGTGCAAATTGTTTATCTTGTCTTCTCAGGTCTTCTTTTTTATGAGTCTTGTTTAAACCAAGTATTTCCTCATTTTTCCTCGGTTATATTATTTCATTCCATCTCTATCTGGTTTGTAGACTAACAGCAATTAAAGTCAAAAGTACCACCTATGGGCAATAAAATTGACATTAAACAAGACTATGGGCACTGGGAAGTGTCTGCTGTAGGACCCGAGCCTTTTTAGCTAGCTACAGGCTGCACTTCGCTTTGAGCAGGGAAGTGCCCCATGGGAAGAGCAGGATTTTTCCCTTAATACTTACAGCTATTGCCTCTCCACTCGTGGACCTTGTTATCTCTCTGCTTACCACCCTGTGGGCAACAGGTAACTTTCCCCCTGAGAGGATCCACAGAATTTTTTTGTTGGCTTCTGTGTAACATCTTAGTTTTTGTTTGCAACTATACCTCATATAGAGAAATTTCTGGCTCTTAGATTCTCAACTTTTTTATTTTCTTGAATCTATGCTGTGTGAATTCAGTGCCTGCTGTCTTTCTGCCTCTCCCTTAGTGGTATGAATCAGGCTAAATCAGCTTCCTGGAGCAGGCTGAACATTGCATGGCTTTGGGGCCTCCGTGCAGATCTCATCCTTTGAGTTTGATGAATTTGCATCTCTAAGTTTTATTGGGTCATGTATCAACAGTTTTGTTTAATTCTTACTGGCAAATGTCTGTCCATTAATGCTTCTTCAGGAATGCAGAGACATCCATGTCAAATATTGGTGTCACATTCTGTCCTCTTCTGGCTTCAGTGCCAGAAGATACGTCAGGTGGCAGGAGCTTCTTTTGGGGGTCTTCAGTCGTTATTTAAATTGATGCTGTTGTAGAATACAGTGACTTTAAAACAACCCCTTGGCTTGCTGCAGCTTTGGATTCTATGTAAAACATACCATACTTGAGTCAATGAAGACACTGAACCACGAGACCGACTAGTTTAATTGGGATGATTTAGTTCAGTCTGATTCTGCTAATATCCCTAAAGAAATGGTCTAATTAGGCATGACCAGAAGTTTAATTTAGACAGTGAAACAGTTGCTCCTTGTTGTAGCCTGATTCAGATTAATCTATAGCTAAATTGAGGTCTTTGAGGTTTAATAATGAAGCATGATATTTGAAAACAAGTTGGGAAGATTTTCAAAACAATTCATTATTGATTTTTCTTATCTGTTTAAATAAAGCAACTTTCCATGTTTTACATCTATTTTTTATCTAAGAGGATAATGTGCTAGACACAGTACTTAACTGTGATGGAAAGTTACATTGTCAGAAAGCCTTTTATGTGGAGAAATGGATTTATGTGGAGAGGGCGAACAGATCTGGGCATGTTCTTCCTTTTCCTTCTGGTGCTTCAGACTTGGTGAATTTCTTTTTTCTCTTTTTGATACCTATGTGTCCATTTTATGGACTTTCTCCCCTACAAAGTACATAATTGTTTGTTCTGTCCATTGAAACATCTTCTTGTGTATGAGATAAATTGTGAAATTTACAAGTTTCAGCTTGGTTAAATAACTCCTCAAATTACTTGTAAGTCTAGCTGCTGCTTTTCCCGAGTAAGGAAAACTCCTATTAGTTTCCTTTTTAGGCTTCACTAAACATTGCCTTCCCTATGACTGAAGACTGCACCTTAAATGACCATGTCTGTTGCCTTGTTTAATCCAGGGTATTAAATTTATATGACCTTGTCACTGGCATTATTTTGCTAACTGGTTCTTGGTTGATAAGAAACTTTAATTACTTGGAGAAGACCTTTCAGCAACTGATTGCAGCGTGCATTACTACGTGTGGCAAGCACTTTCCTGGCCGAAGGTATTTGTTGGACAGTGAGTGTAAAACTGTCATCCATCAACATCAGAAATTAAAAAAAAAAAAAGATGTGATGGGCTGTTTTGTTTACGTTTGCTTCTCCATCCGTTCAGTGCTTCTCTATGTGCTCACTGGAGATTTAAAAAAAATAATAAAAATTTCAGATTCAGACTGGCCTGGCATCTTTCAAGGAGAGATCAAGTGACAGAGCTGTGCAGAGAACTGAAGCATAAGACAGCAAAACACTTTCTGTGACATACAGCATGGGGATGTCTAGGTGTTACATGTGTCTGCTTTCCCTTTGCCCTCCCATTTGTTTCAGGAAGGATGGTGCTAAAAACTCTCACAGTTGTTCCAGTGTTCTCATCTGCCCATCATTTATCCTGCTTGCCCAGGCTCTAAGCAAGCCAGGCTGTTGTCACGGGCTGAACTCAAGCAGATCTGTGGCTGGTGACAAGGCCCAGAGCAGCTACTGGAGCCCTCCTGTGTCCTGGTACAAGTGCTGCCTTCAAGGGGTGGGAAACTCCCCAGCTGCAGCAAATCCATCTAAATAGCATTGCCATTTGCCTTCTTTAAATGAATAGGAATATATGAAGTGTTCCTACCCACAACAGGGCTGTAAACTGTGGATTACTTTGTTTAACTGGCACTCCCAGAGGTGTGTGGACCCTGTTAATCCTCATGCCAACACTTGTAGGTAATGCAGCCTCTGGTTCTTTGACTACGTGTGCCAGTACAACAAGGGACTGCAGAGGGCTTCTTGGTGACTGCCAGCCCTCTGCCACTGTGTGATATTGTGCCATTACCTCATATATAAACTTCCCAGTTTCCTTTTCTAAAACCAGTTAGGTTTGGTGTCTGCTTCTCCTTTCGAAAGGCTACTACGGAACTGTTGTGGTTAGACCCCTTCTAACTTTCATCTTCTATTTCTGTTTAGCTGCAGTTCTTCTATGCGGTGTTTTTTCCTGTCTATTGAGTAAGCACAGCAAAAGGTTCTTTTTGTTAGAATAAGCAAGCTGTTCTGTTCTCCTCCTATAGATTCATGTTTACATGGTATGCTGTTTTTGCCGCTTTCCTGTGTGTATTCTTTTCCTGTGGTATAGAATAAAGATTGTATATGCCTTTCTGAAGGAGTCTTGCCAGCACAGTACAGTGGTATTTATGCTTTTATTTCTATGGAGACATTTCACTGGACATACTGTATGGATGATGTTGTCTCCTTACATGGCTGTGTCACAGTGGCTCATGGCCAGCGTGCTGAGCAGAACTCAGGTCCATTGTCACATGCTTTTCTCCAACAAGGAACACCTTGTACGCAGCCAAATTCACAGCAGGCTTTGGGGTTCAGGCCTTGCCATTTGTACCATGTTTAATCCTCCATTGTTGCAATGTTCACTGCCATCGGTTCTTTCCACTGGGCATCTGAGTTCTGTACCAATAATTCTCCTGTGTTTGTCATTGGCAGATTTAACCAGCAGATCCTACTTACACCCACTAGCTTCCTTATTGTGTTGTCCATGCTGGCTCAGCGACAGTTATTTGTTTACCCCCCTTAAAGCTCCCTACTCCTTCCCAGTTTATCCGGCCTTATTAATGTCACATGGCATTGCATCAAAAGTTTTTGGAAGAAATAAAAATTCACTTGATAATACTTATCACAGTCTAAAGAAAAATGGTAACTGACAGACAAACAGACAGAAAAATGTTTTCAAAACTGGGGTGCCCAGTATTATATTTTTCCTGTTTTCCAATTGCCTCCATGTTAATTCTTGCCTTCATGTTTGCTCTGAAGCCTTTCGAGCTTTTGAAGCCAATAATGAGCGGAGATCACATTTCCCTCCTTCCCCTCATACCTTAACTGTGGGTACTGCATTGGCTCTTCTATCGTCTTAAGCCATCAGCCCTTGTTTGATGGATGTCAGGTGCTGGTTCTCATGATTTTCTTATGGAGAATGCTGCCTGAAGCAAATTACCTCTTTAGTTTCCTTTCAGCAAGTGATAACTCCTGTATCCACACAGCCATCACCTGCCTTTGGCATGCATCAATATTGTCACTTACTGAAAGCTCTTTCTTTTGTTTAGTGCTGTTGTACCAAGATGATTTTTAATCTTGACCCTAGAGAAGCTCTTTCTTCTCTTTTGTTTTCTTTTTATTTGCATGTCTAAAAGGCTTGGCAAAGTAATTAAAATAAATGAGCAGAAGTACAGTTTATCTGGCCTCTTGGCAATTTTGTCTTGGTATGTCTCAAAACCTGGGAGGTGATGGAGGTTTGTTTCCTGATCATGCTTCTGTCCTTCCCTGCATCCACACTCCCAGCTCTTCTCTGTTGACTTGTGGTTGCCTGTAGGAAATGGTTATTCCTCAGTTAGATAACAGCTTTCCCTGGATCTTTTTCCTCTGAACAGAGTTCTTGATGTACCAGTAGTCTCCAGGCTGCAGTATTGCCCCTGATGTTTGTGGTCTGTTAATGTTTCAAATATTGGTCACTTATATTTAGAGTTTCTCAGATAAACTGACCGAAAACCCTGTTACACTAATAACTTTTGCCAGTAAATGTTGCCACATCTGTGTTTGTCATTCTCTGTGATTCAGTATAGCTGAACCGACAGTGTCAAGCTCGGTCCAGTATAAAACATTGTTCCATTTTAGGATTGCTTTCTAGCCACAGCTCTTCCAAGTGTTCAAAAGCAAAGTAAGGCTGTCCTGCCTTGTGTGCTCTGAAGAATCTGGTTGCATTTGCTTCATGAAATCTTCTGTCTTGACCAGCAGTTGATTCAGATCCCTCTGGGGGAAATGCAGGGTTCAGGCTGAGTGGTTCTGGAAGCGCAGCTTGGAGCGGAGATGTGTAGAACATGATCTTGGCTGCCAGAGCCTGGTGTGCTGCTCTGGCTGTGGGGGAAACGTGCACCTGTGCTGGACCACGGGTCTGAGCTCCTGCCTGTTCTGCAGGCCTGTGTGGTCATGTAGAAAAGCCGAAGTGTCCATTCAGTTATGGATAATGTCATGTTCTTCATGCCTATATAAAAATAAAATATTAAAAGTATGTAGCCTTCAGATCTGCCTAGCACTGGAGTTGTGGGACTAACAAATAAAAAGTTTGGACTTTGGGACTTTGCTGCTGTACAAGTTGAGACCCCAAATAGAAACCTGTTTTCCTTGGTTATTTCTGATCTTCTTGGGAGACCTTGTCTGTCACCCGTGAACAGCCTGAGGTTGCACAGCTCAACCAAAGCACAAGACACACAAAAAAAAAAAAAAAAAAAAAAAAAAAAAAAAATCATTCTTCTGGGTCTGTGTTCTTTTACCTTGTATATATCTGGAGCCTATTTCCTGACAGATACTCCTTTACTTTGTGATGATTCTCTGGTTGCAAGTCCCATGGCTGGAAATACTTTGTTTTCCACCATGTGCAAGTTACAGCCTCTTTATACTCTTGGCAGACACAATTATCTGAGGTTGCGGTGTTAGCTAATAGCAGCATGTCTTGCTTACTCCTGTTTGAAACCAGCTTCTCTTTCAAGGAGTGGAGGAGAATGTATGAATTGTAAGCTGGAACAAAGAGGTTTCCAGTTATAGGTAAGCCATTTTCCCCTTATCTAAAACCTTTTCCGTTTCCTTGAGGTACACTGCAAGTGTTTAAACTCAACTCAAATCAGTCCACTGAAGATTTTAAAAGAAACAAAACATTACTCTACAAGTATACTACTAATAGGAACATAAGAACATGGTTTTAATTTGTGAATATGAATCCTCATATTGGTATTTTCCATCATACTGTGAGATCCCAGTTCACCTGCAATCATCTTGCAAGTGATGGCCCTTGTTTGACACCTGTTGGAAATTAAATACTTGCGTAGGAATGGGTGGAGCTGCAATGGGGCCTCCCTGCTTAGGGGGTTAAAAAGTCTTTGCATTTGAGCATGAACAAAGCTCGCACATGTTCATACAAAGTTTTGTGTTGATCACTCATTTGTGCATTTTGTACAGGTGCTTTTAATTTTTAGCATCCTCATTATGACCGTGTTCATGTACGCGGTGACCTGTAGTAACAGGAGCTCTCCAGTAACTCATGCTTCTGTTGGGTTGGAAAAAAAAATCAGAGTTGGTCTTCGAGATTGCCTTTTGAAAGAGGAGGTGCACTGAACAGGCTCTTCTGGTCCTGGCTTTAGGTGTTCAATGAAATTGCATAGCCTGTCTGTGTTTGTGTTACTTGTCCTGACCTGTTGGTCATTGGAGGCGCTTGAATACATTTCTGTATGCATTTTCCTGCATGCAGTGTGGTCCATTATACTTTCCTCAGAATACAATCTGAATACTTTTTCTGGTGTTTTTGGAAATTAATTTCATGTTGTTCTTTTTTCTTCTCCCATTTAAGGGTCAAGATGAGGCTGATCCATCAAAACCACCCTGGCTCAAAGGAGGGTAAGTGGTATTTTGAGACCTTGTTTTCCTGTCTTTATAATTACAGTGTCCTTTGAGGTCTGCAGTTCAACCTAAGTAAAAGCAGCAGTTCTGATGTTTTTAATGGCTGTTGTCAGGAATAATCACGTGGCCATACCTCGTTCAGGGCCAAGCTGCTGCTATATTTCAGAGTCTCCTTTTAAACAGTTAGAGGTAGGCTGTGCAGCTCTTCAAGAGAACTGTGGTTAAGAAAAACGTTATAGCTGCAACGTATAATCTGTAACGTGGTGGTGGCAAGTGCTTATGGCAGCAGTATTAAATAACCCTTACTGAGCACCACCGAGTGGTCTGGATGAAATCTTTTTTCCTGAATCAGTCACTGATGGCACCAGGGAAGGGAAAGAGTATCTCAGAAAGATTGCTGTGTCTTTTGCTCTTAGAAGAAATAAGTAGCTTTGGGAATGTTTCTGTCTTTGCAGTGATTTCTGTGGTCATTGTAGTAGTCAAAACTGCAGTAACTCTGGAAATCATTGCAGTTTGTAATTTTTAAAGCCGTAATAAGCATGCCTCATTTGCACAGGTGAGAGTGAGAGGCTGTGCATTCTCTGCACAACATGCTACTTGCAGGAAATGAAGCAGACAAATTCGTATTTTGTGTAACTTCAGCATGATACTCTGCTTAATGGGTGCCAGCATGGTATCTTCCCTAGAATCCTCTCTGGAAAACAAAAGACAATGACACATTTTACAAGCTGCTAGGTTATGTGCCTTGTATGCAATTAGGGCAACATGGTTCGGTGGTGGTGCACTCATTAGGAGCTGACGTAGCAGCAGCTTTGCTCTGAAATCTCAGCAAGAGGTTGGCTTGCTACATGCATAAGTTAATACCCATACTACTGAAGGAAGCTCCCCTAGTAAAATGCAAAGTTAAATTGGGGGCTTCATTATACAGCTTTCTGCTTTTGGAGACTTTGTTCTGTGATGTTGGTATTCCTGCAAAGCATCCTCCACACCTGCAGATGCCTGGAGCTGCCTAGCAACCCCACGCTTTCCTAAGGAGCCCGGGACTTCGGTGAGCAGGCTGCTGGAGAACTGGCAATAAGCAGGAAGAGAAGACAGTGATTTATTCCAACTATAAACAGCACCTCCTCTTGCTTTAACAAGGAGACAATGTACTGAGTTTATTGGTTCACACACACAAGATGATTTCCCAGCCTGAAAGATGAATATACCCACAGTCCTGAAATACTTAAAATGTGCTTCGTCAATTCAAGGCAATGTTTGCTCTAGTGTGTAATTGTTCCCCTTTCTATGCAACATACAACAAAACAGTCTGGCTACTGTAGTTTTGACAAAAGTTTGGCTTATTCACTGTATCCCCACATGCAAGGGATTTCCAGAAAAAGGTGGTTGTGGGTGGTGAACCTTTAATTCCACTGACAGTCACGTTGTGGCTTGTTATCCACAAAGTATATTAAAGCACTTACGTTTGGAGTTCTTCCTTCATATGAAGATTAGAGTAGCGGTGTCATTTGAAAGAAGTAATCATCTGTCATTGCAAATCATTTTTGCTTGCTTAAGTTTTCAAGAGTTAATGAAAACATCTGTGTGGTATAATGTATATTAAAAGATGGATGCAGGCTTCAAGCTATTTGCACTTTTAGCATAATGCAACAGTAGCTCCCAGTCTGTGATCACTGGCTTTGGAGAGATAGCTTGAGAAAAAAGTACAATTGTATTATGGATCAGTCTCTGGGTGTAATATCACATATATATATTTTTTATTTATTAGTGTGAATTGTCTTCTTATACGGAGATGCTATTCACTCTTCAATACATCACTCCCTAATAATGCTATAAATATTACATGCATTGCAGAGGAGAGTTACCCTATTACATATAAAGCTACAGTGTGCATATCTGAGGCACTGTCAGTACTTCTGCCTGTGCAAACACTGTAATTTTGTTAAGTGAAGTAGAGATTGTGCTTGAATAAAGAGGCTGAGGTAGCTGAAAGCACAACAAGCTGAGTAATTCTGAAAATTAAGTATTGCTGCTGAAAATTCTTTTTTTTTTTTAAATATAACAAGCTAAAAGCAGGTCATCTAAGTGTTTAAGCACATAGGTAATAGGATACCTTTCTTCAGTGGTGAACAGACGCCCCTGTCAAATTGTCATATGCTCTGTCAGTCTGGCTTACAACTGGTTCTGTCGTAAACCTCAGTCTATCATAAATGTTTTGCAACAAACCAGGTTGTAACTAGACATGTTTCTCCAGCACAATAACTTGTTTAGGCTCACCTTGAATTTATAAAACACGCAACTTCAATGTTTTTCTTTCCTCTGAAATGTGTCAGGGTATAACAGTTCCCTTTCAATTGAATTTGAAAAAAGTAATTATTGGTAATTGTGTAGAAAAGAAGTGTAAATTCCCAGCTGTGCCATTCACTTTGAGCAGGAGGACTGACTCTGGATTTTTATGTGTGACCATTTTGCTGCACCTTTTCAGTTTACAGATTCTCGCTTTCTGTTTTGCATATGCTTTCATAATTCAAGGGACTTGACACAAATCTTTGACCCAAAACTTAGCAATAAGCTGTACTGTGGTTTAAATAATGCTGGAATTCTTGGCATCATCTGGGTAGTCTTCTTTGACACCTATTTTACCCCAAAACAGTGTCGCTAGTATCAGAAAGGGTTTGTAACATTAGGGCAGCAGATGAAACTCCATGTTTGATCCCAGCAAGACAGTTCTTGGTTCTGATAATTTAAACACTTTATGCAGATATTTCTTATTTTTTGATGTGCATCAGATTTTGTATAATAAGCCAGAAGGGATTATTGCAGTGTAACTTGGGCAAAAAGTTTTTCTGGAATTTTCTGCTGGAAATGAGAGTAGCCGCTAGTAAAAACACCATGTAGCCTCTCTGTAAGGATTTCCAGCATTGGAAAACTGTTCTCATTCTTGGCCAAAGTTTCCAATAGTTTTAATTAACTGCTGTAAATCTCCACCTTTCTCATGTCCGAGTTTGTCTTCCATCCCCAGCTGTGAGGTCTAGTTGTCACAGCTGACTGTGGGTGGTTTGTGTTCATCATGTAGGAGCACAGAGAGCCGTGCACGGTGCTGCGGTGGAAATGTGACTCATGCTGCATGCAGAGCCAACGCAGTTCGCGCAGTTACCCGTGACTGCTCACCTTCCCACCAGGCTTGTTCAGCCAGCAGCAGCTGTCAACTCAGCTGTGGCTCGGACATGTCACCCTCCTACAACCCATCAAAAAAGTCAACTTTACAATTACAGCGCTATGGCATGTTTCTGTATATAATAGACTGTTTCCCTCTTTGACACAGCCCTGTGCTAGGCTGTGCCATGACATCCTTGTCCATCCTAGAGCATGGTCTACTATAACATAGGTTTGGTCATTGTTTGTTGTTTCCTGGATGGTTTTTTTTGACTTTTGGCTGTATTGAAAGAGGATTTGAGTAGGTCCTGCTTGCCAAGGGGTGCAGGTTGCCTCTTGTCACTTACCAGCCTCCCAGTTTTCATGGCATGTGCAAATTTATAGTGGTAGTTTGGTGTCCTAGATTGTTTTAAAGTTTAGCTCCATGTGTGTCTTTTAATGCAGTGAGAACAGTTTGACCCAGACTCCTAGTTCCTGTAGTCGTGGTGTCTTAAGGCACTTCAGCTGGGTGTGGTGTACCAAATCAGCAAAATACACAGGTTAAAAGTGCCAGCTGGCTTATCATACAGCTGCAAAAAGGTGCAAGCCAGCATGGTATGGGGTGAAAACAAAGGGTTAAGGATAGAGAGGCAGAAGATTCCTTTGCAGTCTCTGTAGCCAAGAAAAAGGCCTCGGGAACCATTTTCTTAGTGTTAGCAAGGCATGAGAGCAACGCGGAGATGGGGAAGCTGAGTGAGACACAGAGAGGGGCTGTGGGTTTTGGCTGGCGGCTGGATGATCATTGCAGGGAGGGAGTCACTTTGCAGGTCTGTTCTTCAGTTTGGGACAGATACGACAGGAGCAACAGCAGTGAAATGTGTGCTCAGTTTCCAACCTTAGCAAAGGCCTTATAGATGAATGCAGTTGATTTACTGGGGGCCTTTAAGATGAATTAACAGACCTTCTTCAAGCACAGGCTTACATCCATATGGTGTTACCAGTGAACTGCAGGATCCAGATACAGCTATCCAGGCTGGTCTTGTCAGGAGGAATGAGGTTACAGTGTTTTATTTCAGCAGGCTCTGAGTGTTGCTGGCGTAATAGCCCTTTTGCTCCATTGCCACTTCCACCAGCAAATGGCAGCTCTTTTGTGTAGAGGTCTGCATGGCTTGAAATGCTGAGCACCAGAATGGTCCCTTTTCTAGAAATAAAAATAATCTCCTTTTTCCTCAGATGTGAGGTTTTTCCTAACAATTATATGGACCTCTAGGGCCAGGATTAAGTATGTTCTAGCCTAGAATCAGATGACAGGTAGCAGCATCCTGCCCCTGGGCTGATCCACTTTGACATGCTCCCTACCAACCACTGACAACAGGCAGGAACATCTGGGTTGTTGCATGTGAAGAAGATAACCACTTAATAATTCTTTGCATTAACTTTACATTTCCTTGAGTATAATCTTCTGCTTGATTTTGCTTCTTTCAGTAAAGCATCCACCTCCTTACCCTGCCAACCCTAAATTAATTAAATGGAAAGCAAGGTGATGGATAAAGACTGGAGACAGGATGTTTTCAGGTTTCCAAAGTCTTTCTTGCCATGTAGTACTCAATGCCAGTAGTAAACTATAAACTGAGCTCTCCCTAAGGAAAAAAAGGTGCTCTGGAAGGAGAGGCGTGTGGCTCAGTTACCACAGGCTAAGCTGCATGTGAATGACTGCTATGGAGCTCTGGCTCTGCTGTTTTTGCCAGATCTATGCCCCACAGAAGCCGTAGGGTCAAGGCTGGCTTCACCCACCATGATGGCAGCAGTGACTCTGAAGCACTGGGTGCTCTGCAAGCATGTGCCTAGCCTATTCTGCGCTGGCTCAGACCTGAGAACTAAGAATAGGGAAATGACCTTTTTTCAGTGTTTTAACAACTTTGGTTTATTATTAAGTTGCATTTGCAGTGACCTGATTCTTTCCATTCTCATTGACTATGATATTAGGAAGGAGACTGATGTTTTAAGGAAGTTTTTTGGTCGTCTGTTTATACTGTCTCTTACTGCTTACTGAGATTTTTAGTGAAAGTGAGACTCTTACTGCTCACTGCTGAGATTTTTAAATCTTTTTGTTTTTCATCCTGAATTTCCAGGCCTGCAGGTGGTCTCTATGGCATTGATAGCATGCCTGATCTACGCAAAAAAAAACCAATTCCACTCGTCAGTGATCTGGTAAGAGATTTTTCTTCTGCTACACAACTGTTAGTGCAAGTGGCTTTACTTTTTGGCATATGGTAACATTCATTGTCACTTCAGGAAGCTGAAGGTTTCCTCTTTAGTTAAATTATTTCTTGCAGTAAGGGGTTAGGAGTTGTGCTTGGAAAAATTTCAGTGAGAATGAGCTCCAGTTTCGCAGACAGTTTCATTCATTTGGCAAAATTAAGATATTTTTCATGTTCTTTTTCTTTTTTATTCTACACAACATATTTGATTATTTTTAGGCCTGCATTATTTTTAAATGCTTTCCTAAAAATCACATTTTGGGGAAAGTTACAATGTCCATGTGAGTTTTGGCAATCTACCAGGAGATTGGAATTTCAGAGAATAGACAAATGAGCATATGTGCTTGGATTTTTAAAGTAATTCACAATATTGCCAGTAGGCTTCTGTACTGAAGAAGCACAAGAACCAAGCAAGTAATGAGGACAAGTTTCATATGCTTGTGTGATATGGTGAAATAAGGCTTCTGTGGGACAAATGGTTTTCTGTTGGCTGCGTTTAGTACACGTAGCGATTTCATACTTGGGAGAAATGCTGTGACTGCTGAAAGACCAAAGTTTCCATATCCTGTAATTCCTGTGAAAAGATGCATGCAATTCTCTCTGCCAGCTTTTGCATGGGAAGCTTAATATGTGGCTTACTAACTGCTTGTGGCTTGAATTTTCGCAATAACGGCATTAACTTGTGTCACTTCCTTTGTATGCTTTCATTCTCTCTCTCCACAGGCCATGGTAAGTGGCGCTAAAGACTATCCACCAAATTTTCACCAGAAACAAATATTATTTACCTTATTTTACCTCCACAGTTTTGCTTTTTATTTTGAACCTGCAGTATTGCAGTGCATGCGTATCTGTCCTGCTCCATCACTGATAGAATGAACTTTTTTCAGTCTGTCTTCAAACATGATAAATCAGAGCATAAATGGAGGTTTCTGATAGGGCTTGATGATTTCAAAGCAGAGGTTGCTAGCTTTAATTTCCATCTCTGCCTTCATCTAACTGGAGTGGCTTGCAGAAGAAGTCCTTTTTATGTCGGTGGGAGGTGCTGCAAAGGCACTGCCCTGTGCTGTCCAAGGCTGCAGAACTTAGTGTTGGTGCGATGCAGTTTTGAGGGGAAAATGCTGTTCATTGTATTCAGTGATGGCCAATGAATGTGATACACCAGCACATTCAAACCTGTGCTCCCAACCCAGTCTGTTCTGTGTTTAACCTCTTTATTTGTAACCCATTCTCTGTCACATTTGGGGGTGCTGTGTATGTTGTAAACATGATGAAATAATCCCCTTTCGGCTATGAATAAAGTTCGATATAGAAAAGTGAGTCCCACATAGTGATCTTAGGCAAGAGCAGAATTACCATTGCTACCAGAACGTAGAAATGGAGATGTGAACCCAGGTTTCATCGGCAGTTCTTACCGGAGAAACAAATAAAAGTTTACCAGAGTAAGACTGGTTGTGGGCACCAACTTGGACACCTTTCAGAGTATGCATTTCACTCTTCTTAGAAGTGAGCTATCATTTAAAAAAACAACTTGAATGTAATAGACTGCTGGTTTATTATCTGGGATGAGAGAGTCCCCTTGGTAACATCTCTGGGCATGTAGTGCTGGTGCATTTCTGAATATTGGTGGTGAATAACAAACTTTCTTCCTCCTTAGTCACTGGTTCAGTCTCGGAAAGCCGGAATTACCTCAGCAATGGCCACTAGAACATCTCTCAAAGATGAAGAGCTGGTAAGTGGGAGGGTTGCTTGGCTCCTGTTAACTTTTAGTAAGCAAATTAAGGGAATTTGGCTCTTTGGGATGCAGAGCCAGCTTCACAGATGTCTAAAAATATCTATGCAAAGCTTCTTGTATCATTTGTTTAAAGAAACCAAACATGTAAAAAATAACATTTAAAGTGTCATTATGATCCTGAAAAATGTAATCTTACCATTTCCTTCTGTGCTACCTACCATGGGGGACAGTGTGTGAAACTTGCTTTATGCAAGCTATCCCTCATCCACGAACCTTAATTCTTTTCTTTCAGCTCCTCCACTTTTTTTAAATGCCTGGAGAAACATTTTTGGAAGGATGTCCTCTACTGCTGCTTGTAAAAGTTTGATAAATTTGACTACCTCACATGTGCAGATTTATTGCTCTGCTCATGCCATTTGCCTTAAAATTCATGTTTTAACCAGCAAAAATAGGTTCAATCACCTTCTTGGATGTTGGTTTATGTGTGCTTTTACCTTTCAGAAATCTCATGTCTATAAGAAGACCTTGCAAGCCTTAATTTACCCCATCTCCTGTACAACCCCGCACAACTTTGAAGTGTGGACAGCCACAACTCCTACCTACTGCTACGAATGTGAGGGGCTGCTGTGGGGCATTGCACGCCAGGGAATGCGCTGCGGTGAATGTGGGGTCAAGTGCCATGAGAAGTGCCAAGACTTGCTCAACGCTGACTGCTTACAGAGTGAGTAGTCTCTCACGCATGCAAAAGTGTTACCAGAGCTTTCCTAAATGTATACGTGATACCTCAGTGATCAGTAAAGCTGCATTTATTAAAATGAATATCTATTTTCTGAAAAGGTGCCATTGGGCTAAGCTGCACTCATCACCGCTAGGACACACACAGCTCCACTGACACAGAAGAATTTCGCTGCAACATTGTGCTTGATTTGCTTTAATAGAAGGTTTAATTCTTGACTCCTTCATGTCTGTTTGGTTTTAAGCCATTTAATGTTTAATCTCTCTCAGTGTCAGCTTAGGTGGTGTATTTTCTAACATATCATGCATGGAAGAGAGGCAGTGGACTAGGTGAACAGGGTACTAGGCTGGATACTCTGACTTTTTTTCTGTCCCTCCTGCCCTGGTATCCCAGTCAGATTGCTTGTTTTAACCATCAGCCTGTTTTATTGTTTTAAGCTCTTCAGAGCAGCACTGGGTTCCTGCTTAGAGGTAGACTCCATGGACTTAGCTCAGGTTCTCTGTACCAGCTGCAGATTGGCAAGGCATTTTGTATCCTTGACAGTAGGGTCTCATGGCTGAATTTCTTTAGAGACCTGGGGCTGAGCCAGCACAGATGATGGGTCAGACAGAAAGGTAGGTGTTGTTTGAATGTATGGGCAGTATTTAATCTTCCTACTAGCTTTTCTGTTTATTTTGAGTTGGGGTTTTTTTCCTGCAGTGTTCAAAAACTAAGCCCTCTCTTCAGAGAAGAGCTCTTCAAAGAGCTGTGACTTTGCAGAATGAGACCTTACACAAACAATAGAGAAGTTTAAAAGGAAAAAAAAGAGTGAAAGTATTAATTTAGGCATCTGGCTTGATCAAGTTGTTTTTATTTGCTTGTAAAAGAGTTTCTTGGTTTGGTCTCACATTAATGTTCCTGCCTGAGAGCAAAATATCTTAGTCTAAATGGAATAGAAATTTCTGCCATATGTGTTAAATCTTGAGTAGGAAGGTGGGGCTGTTTCTGCTCAGTCTTGATTTTCTTGGCATTCCAGCTTGATGGATTAAGTCTAAGAAATCAGAAAAGTTTGTGGAGTATAAACAGACTTACTGTAAACCCATGTCAGTGATTGTAGGAATATAAAGAGTAAAATCTTGTATCTGCCTCGGGCTCTGGTTGTTTGGGAAAGCCAGACTGGATGATCCAGCAAGGGATACCAGTGAACCGTAGGTCATTTGTTTTTCTTATGCCTTATCTCAAGACCCCAAATGGACGTTGTTTATGCTTGTATTGTTGATGTCTGCAGAGTTTTAAGTAAGTCATAGTTAGGACTGGAGTTATTTGCAATGGCTTATTTATCAGACAGGTGATACTGATGAAACATCTCTGTTCCTCCTCAGTTTTTTAGCATTTCTGTATTTGTCTTTGAGGGTTGCAAGGTGATCTTTACAGTTTATAGCATTCGAGCAATTGCATCATTGACCTTGGCTTCATTGCAACCGTTTTGTGACTAAGCAAAGAGCTGCTGTGTTGCAGTTGGTTCAGGAGAATTTAGTTAAGCCATAACTCAGTTTTCTGTCAAAACCTGATGTAGAGGGTCAGTTAGACTCAGGACAACTTTATTTGTTTCTGGAGTTCACCAGAACCCTCTACTGACTGGTGATTTTTTCAGTATTTGAGATGAAAATCTGTCAATATGCTCATCCAGGCTTGATTCAGATGCATATCCAAGATATTTTAATGCTGCAATGGAGTTGTGATATCTCAGTTTGGAGAAAATGCTATGGAGAGCAGAGGAAAATTAGGTTCGCAGCAGCAGTGAGAGAACGAGCACAAAGCTGTTGTACGAGCAGAGGTCATGAAGCTGAAAACAACAGAAGAAAAAGTAAACTTAAGTAGCAGCTAATGACTAAGAGGAAACATATTCCTACAGGGGACAGCTGTAGCTATCCATGTTCAAGAAGAGAGACTTGAGACTGGGATGGGTACTGGAGAGAGTTCAGTGGTAATGAGGAAAATATGCGAATGTCTCAAAGAGGATGGTGTGAGTTTGTTAATCTTTCAAAAGAGAGGCTTGGCAGTGTGGGACAGGACAAGAACAGGAATGATGCTGTTTCAGACAAGTGAAAATAACCATACCAGGTCTGTCCCAATAGGATGTTTCTAAAGGGATGTTGTGGAGCCCAAAGCAGAGGTTTAAGACGTGTGTGTGACTCCTATGGCTCTGGATTATTCTTGCAGTTATCCATGGCTTAAAGCCTTTCAGAGCAGTACATGCTATGTTTAATAGCTGGCAGTGATGGCTCTGTGAATTGGTTTAATCCTTGTTTGAACATGTTTATGCCTGAACTATGTTGGGGAAGAGGGAGATAAGCAGCAGGGAGGAAGATGGTCTGTTTGAGCTTACTGTTTACAAAAGAAAAAGTGGAATAAATTTGCTGTAAGAAAATTAAATGTGGAAGTAGAAGACAACTTCAGTGATGAGAACAGAGAGTCTCTGGAACAGCCTCCGAAGAATAACCATAGGGGCAGGTTTTCTAATCTCTGGTTGGAGTTAAATAAGCTTATGCAGTGGGATGTGGGATGTGATGGTGGCAATAGTCTGCGCTTTTCTGCGGAATAGAAGCAACAACTGGAAACAACTCTATTTTTCATATATGGCAAAGCATCAGATAAGAACTTGTTATTCACGGGACTGCAGATGTTTGCTTTGCACTTTTCCTTTCAAAATGTAAACACAAGATATTTCAGCATGCAGAGTTAAAGAAACAGAGAGGATACAACTGAGAGTACACTGGGCTCAAAACTTGTGAAGCCTTGAGAAAGGTAAAACCCAAACAATCAAAAACTTTACTCACTGAGTTATATGAAAGCTGTCAGCATCAGAACATGGAAGATACAGAGACCGTGAACCGGGAGGTTTGTGCCCAGTGTGAGTGTGGTGGTTATCATTGTCTGCAGTAGAGATGTAAAGGAAACTGAAGATGGCAATTGTGTAATTAAAAGACAGAGTAGACAGAGGAAAGGTAGTGCTGAGAGATTAAGAAGATGGTGAGGCCAATATGTGGATGTGCTGCGGGTTTGGGAAAACAAGTGTTATCAATACTATAAATCTATTAAAAGGCTTTCTTGTGTAACTATAACCTTTGCTTTCACATGTTCATGCTAAAATTCTTCTAACTGGGACCCACCAGGCCAGAAAAAAATGGAAAAATTAAATTAACTTTTGTATATGTTTGAAGAACATAGGCTGTGCTTGAGGAATGAGAAATGTGGCTTCTGGGGGACAAGTAGTGGTTTAGAGATCCAATAAATTCAAGACTGAACTTTCTTGTATATTGAATTCAGGAGGTGTTTCTTCCTAACAGGAGCTTTCTTGTTGCTTTGTGTGTAAAAAAAACCCAAAACGCTCTTGGGACATATTTTCACTTTGGTCTGTTTAAGGCTTGCAGAAAATATTACATTGGAGTAAAATGAATTTTCAGGCTGGTAACAAATACAGTTCTATTGATTATACCTTGATGCCTCAGGATGTATCTTCACCTCAGTCTGTGTAAGTTTTCCACAAAATGTTGCATTGGAGTAAAATGAATTTTCAGGCTGGTCAGAAATACAGTTCCATTGTCTGGGCATTAAAATTTTGGGTAGATACCTGGGGTTTTATTCCTTAGAATCAGAATGTGCTGTTTATCCATCTTCTATCCTTTAGTACCTTTCTGTGGGAAATAAAAGGATTTCTTTCCCCAAGTCTGATAGAATTAAGTTTGGTTATTTCTGCTGAGGGTGTTTGTCTTACCCACTACAGTTTGAAGAAACTGAGTATCTGGTACAGTCAACAGATGTGTGGGACCGCCATCATGAAATACTCAAATTCAGCAATGCTTTGTTGCAATTTGAAAGAAAATCCATTTGCAGACCAGTTCAGCAGGGCTGTTCCACAATTTGGCAATGTCTGAAGCGCAGTAAACTGGAACCAGTTGTGGCATGTGTACTGCAGCCATCTGATTTATGGCTCTGTTGGCACCAGGTTGTTTCTCTGAGGGGATGTTCCTCTATTTTAGTTACTTAGAAGATACTATACTGATGATGGGGCGCTTACCTTATGATAAAAAGCTTATAAATACTTGTTCAAGAGAAGATGCTTTCTTTTTAGCGTTCTGCTATTCTTTGAAGTACTTGAAATCTCTGCTGCACAGGTACGCTTCCTTTCTTATTTGGTTGAAAATGGATGGAGGGATGTTCTTTAAAATTCCCATAGCATGCAAAGCTTTTGGAAAAAGAGAGCTTTTATCTCTTGCCCTGAGCACTGGTGTAATACTAACTAAAAAATAATGGGTTAGACAATGTTGGTATCAAAGGAAGAGTAAAGCTGGGGATGTATGTATAGGATACCAGGGAACGGATGCAGAGAAGTTGGCAGAATTTTGAAGAGGGTGGAAGGACATTATGCTACCAGGCTCCTAGTGAAAGGGGCCCATACAGTTCTGCACTAGCATTTGAAAAGCTGTAGTAATCTGCTTCTGCAAGTGTGTCTTGGGTTGTTTTTTTTTGTAGTGATGCTATTATAGTCCTCGTTAGGTTACAGTTAAACCTGAGAAAATTGCCCTGGGGTATCAGAATCTGGTCTTCTGGAGATCTTGTCAATCAGGAAATGAGATCTCAAGCTTCAAACTGTTGTTGAACATGAAATCTGTGTTGCAAGTGTGATTAGCCCTGTGTCTTTATTAGTGCTTCTTTATGGTGAGCTGGAGCAACAAACCTTGGAGAACTTCACACAAACTGTTGGGGCTGCGTTACTGAATGTCCTGCCTTTGGTACTGTTTCGGCCCTGGGGCCCTGGTTCACCTCTGGAGTTGTTCAGTGCTTTTTGACTCAGGACTGGAAGTCAGGTATATCCATTGCCTTTTGGATGAGAAACGTTTATGTGTTCCACTCTGAATTCAGAGACTGTAGTCCAGAGACCAGCTCAGTGAATGGACTGTTAGTGAGACCAATCAAGTCACTCCTGTGATAATCATCTAGGCTTCTGGTTTGAATGATGATTAGACACCATGGTGATGAACACTTGTGTGCTCCCAGAATCCTATGTAGGAAAATATTTGCACAGAAGGAGGAAGGATACCTTTATTTGAAACTTGAATATCTATTTTAAGTTTCAGGAATATGTAATTTCTAAGCATTATCCGCCTACTGAACAGCTGTCTTCTATCCTGCCAGTGTTGCTTTCTTGACTTTTTCCTGTTAAAGCATAAGATAACAGCACTGGTGGCTTACTAATAGCTGTATCAATACAATTCCCAATAAAGACATTTTGCCTTTCTGTTTCTAGTCATAAATTGACTCATAATTCAGTCCTGAAGTGGAAGAGAGAAGGAAAGCCCAGTACCATTTGTATGATACTGTACATGGTACTTGTATATTCCCATGCCTTTCTATTGCCATTTACAGGGCTACTTGAAAAGCTGAATCACTAGCCAAAACCTTCTTTTAGCAGCTGAATAAATACAATCCAAGTCCAACAGCAGGTAAAGTATCCTCTGCCATTCAGTATCACATACTTTTTAGGTGATTAGTCCCCTGATGGTTATTTTGGAAACCGATGGTTCTGTACCAATAAGCAGGTGTTAAAATTTAGAAAGAGCATGTTGTTGAGACAGAGGGTTTATCTGTTCTTTATTAGTCTGTATTGTTAAAGTGTCTGTCTGATTCTGACTTTTGCATGGCAGTTCAGGTGCAACCTCTGCAAAGAGAGAGAGACCTTCCCCAGGGAAGGAATGGTGGAGCCTTCTTACCTGAGCAAGTTATCTGGGCAGAGTGAGGGATCAGCATGGATGGAGGTGGGAGGTTTCATCTGAAAGTCAGGAGGCAGAGCCAAGCCTTAGAGGTGGAAAAAAAGAGGGGGCTCTGTGTGTGTGTGTGTGTGACATGGTGTCCCGGTTTTAGCTGGGATGGAGTTAAATTTCTTCCTAGTAGTTGGTACAGTGCTATGTTTTGGACTCAGGATGAAAATAATGTGATAACACACTGATGTTTTGGTTGTTGTTAATCAATGTTTATACTAAGTCAAGGACTTTATCCCCGACAAAGGAAAAGGAAGTAAGCGGAGCAAGAGGCCCCCATGGCTCAACCATGACCTCCTGGGTCTACTCAAATCCAAAAGGGAAGCACACCAGAAATGGAGAAGTGGAGGATTATCCACTGAGAACTACGAGGGCATAGCCAGAGAGTGCAGAGACGCAGTCAGAAAAGCAAAAGCCCAATTTGAATTGAAACTGGCTGTAGACATAAAAAATAACAAGAAAGGGTTCTTCAGACATGTCAACCACAAGCAGAAAAAGAAGGAAAACATAGGCCCACTGTTAAACAGAAAAGGAGAATCAATCACAAATTATGCAGAAAAGGCAGAGGTCCTCAACACCTTCTTCACCTCGGTCTTTACCAGCACTGTAGGGTCCCAGGCTTTGGGAACAAAATTGCCAGTTGAACCAAACACCAACCCACCATCGGTGACGGAAGAGTTAGTATATGAACTACTACAGGAGCCTAACCCCCACAAATCAATGGGCCCTGACGCCATCCACCCGAGGGTGTTGAGAGAGCTGGCTGACATCATTCCAAGACTGCTCTCCATAATCTTTGAGAAGTCATGGAGGATGGGGAATGTCCCAGAGGACTGGAGGAAGGCAAATGTTACCCCTATCTACAAGAAGGGCTTGAGGGAGGATCCGGGTAACTATAGGCCCATCAGCCTTACTTCAATCCCTGGGAAAGTTATTGAACGAATCCTCCTGGGGGCCATCACAAGTCAAATGAAGCACGTAATTGGGAAAAGCCAACATGGCTTCACTAAAGGCAGATTGTCCTTGACAAACCTGGTGGCCTTCTATGACAAAGTGACTTTCCTGGTTGACATGGGGCAGGCGGTGGACATTGTCTACCTGGACTTCTCCAAGGCCTTTGATAGGGTCCCCCACAGTCTCCTCCTGGAGAAATTGATGCATTATGGCCTAGACAAGTGGTCTGTGCAGTGGGTGGGGAACTGGCTGACAGGCCACACCCAAAGGGTGGTGGTAAATAGCTCCTTTTCCAAGTGGCAACCTGTCACTAGTGGAGTCCCCCAGGGATCAATATTGGGCCCAATGTTATTCAACATCTTTATAAGTGGTCTGGATAATGGCATCAAGTGTAGCTTGATGAAGTTTGCTGATGACACCAAGTTGAGTGGGGAAGTAGGCACTTCAGAAGGGAGAGCTGCTCTGCAGGGAGATCTGGATAGGCTGGAAGAGTGGGCCAGCAAGAACCTTATGAAGTTCAGCAAGGATAAGTGTGTAAGGTCTTGCACCTGGGAAAACATAATCCAGGAGTGCAGCACAGACCGGGATCCCCCTGGCTGGAGAGCAGCTCTGTGGAAAGGGACCTGGGGGTCCTGGTGGACAGAAAGCTCAACATGAGCGAACAGTGGCTGCTGCGGCCAAGAAGGCCAACAGGATGCTGGGTTGCATCAAAAAGGGCATCGCCAGCAGAGAGAAAGAAGTCATTATCCTGCTCTACTCAGAGCTTGTCAGGCCACACCTGGAGTACTGTGTCCAGTTCTGGTCCCCACTATGCAAAGAGGATGTGGACGGGCTGGAAGGGGTCCGGAGAAGGGCCACCAAGATGATCAGAGGACTGGGAAGCTGCCATACGAGGATAGGCTGGGAGAGCTGGGTTTGTTCAGCCTTGAGAAAAGGAGGCTTAGAGGGGATCTCATCACCATGTACCAGTACTTAAGGGGCAGCTACAAAGAAGACGGAGACTCCCCTTTTACAAGGAGTCACATGGAGAGGGCAAGGGGGGATGGACACAAATTACTCTTGGGGAGATTCTGCTTGGACACCAGAGGGAAATTTTTCACAGTGAGGACAGTCACCATTGGAATAATCTCCCCAGGGAAGTGGTTGACTCGGCCACGTTGGACACCTTCAAGAGTCGTCTGGACAGGGTGCTGGGCCATCTTGTTTAGACTCTGCTCTTCCCAGAAAGGTTGGACTCGATGATCCCTGAGGTCCCTTCCAACCTGGGATTCTGTGATTCTGTGACTTTTCAGCTTCCTATGCTCTGCCAGTGAGGAGGTACACAAGAAGCTGGCAGGAAGCACAGCCGGGACTGCTGACCCAAACTGGGCCAAATCCCATACCATATTGTGTCATGCCCAGCATATTAAACTGGGGGAGTTGGCCGGGGGCAGGAGTCACGGCTCGGGGACAGGCTGGGCATCGGTCGGCAGGTGGTGAGCGGTTGCGCCACTTGTTTTTCCTGAGTTTTGTTCCCCTCCCTCTCTTTATTGCTTGTCTTTTCATTACATCATGATTATTATTATTACTACTACTACTACTACTACTATTATTATATTTTATTTCAATTATTGAACTGTTCTTAACCCAAAAGTTTTCTCACTGTTACCCTTCTGATTCTCTCCCCCTTCCCACGAGGGGGATGCAAGTTAGTGTCTGTGTGGTGTTGACTTGCCAGCTGGGATTAAACCGTGACACATGGCTTGCACATCCTGCAGCCCAGGATGCTAGGGACTGCTGCTACCCTTGCAGAGGGACAAATGCACCGTGCAAGGTCTCTAGAGGTGGTGGGGATGTTAAATATGTTTTCAACTAGAATTCCACCATTCGTCCAAGTTTTTATTCTAAAGCATCATTTGATGCTCTTGGAGTGCTTGCATTAAAGCAATGATACAGACCGTGCCACCCCAGAACTGTGGTAACTCTTGTCCCATCTCAGTGATGAACAGTGAGAAATTAAGATTTACAAGCTGCCTGGCTAGTAATTTATTTAGAAAATGATTCTGAAATAGAGCAGTCTGCTCATGCACAACATGAACTCTTAATGTTTGAATTTGATTCTTAATTTCCTTAAAGTCAGAAAGGGCAGGGTTGGTTTCCTGGATCACTACAGATTTCAGAATTCCAGCTAGGAAAGGTAAATTGTTCAGTTTGGCCTTTGCTGATTTCCCACTAATTTCTGTATCTCTGCACAGAGTGTATAGAGTCCACCTTCATCCCCAGAAGACCTAGTTCTGTTAAAGCTGAATGGCACTTCTTATCTGAAGTTCAAAGTATAGCCCCTGGTATCATTTTGGTTTCACACTCCTTTAATAAATGTTGGGTCTACAGCTGGATGATTGCCTGATACAAGGCATCACTTTGGGTGGTGCTAGTTCTTCATCACCAGTGAGTAGAGACAGCAGGGACTCTGTAATTAATTCCAGTATTTTTAATTCATTTCATCTTAAGCCAACAATAGGAAACACTGGGGCAGATACATTTTATTGTACTAAATGAGATACTGAACATCAAGCCTCTAACAAGGAAAATGAAAAAAGTAATTACCAGGTAATGCAGAGGTATGGCTTGTTTTATACCCAGGTCTTTAATAGCATGCCTTGGTATGCAGTGTCCTTAATGCACTTCTGAAACTTCAGTGGTCACAGTCTGTTCCAAACTGTGTTTTTATTATTTTTGGTTTGGATGGTGGAAGTTATAATTGAGTTTTGTTTCTTTATTGAAGTGAATTTAGTAACGGTGAAAGGTGTTAGACAGAACGCCTTAGAAATTAATGTCTTCAGGCAGCATTAGTCACTGAGCACCCTGTCGAGCCTGCTAACAAGGTTGCCTGTTACATTGTACTGCTGGGGGTCCTTTATGTGTGTGTGTGTTCATAGAACTTTATTCATATTTGGTGACTGCCTGCTAAAACTGTTTCATATGCAAAAGTGTAATGCCTTACGTTAAAGGTTCTCCAGATACCATATTTGCCCAGTTGTTCCAGAAGAAAACAGTTCTATGTATCTTTGTGACTGTGGCTCCCTTTGCACACACTTGCACCTGCTTTAATTAATATTTTTAAGGTAATTTAATATTGGTGAACATCTGGATGAAGATCACTTTTCTAGGACAAAGCTTACTTTAATTAATCACTCCGAGAAAAACTAAAGAAAACCCAAACAAACAACCAAAAATAACCCACACAAACAAACAGAACCATATTAAACTAAACAGAAATATTATGACTGAATGTGTTCACAGGACTTTTGTACTGGTTTAAATTGATCAGATTTAAGATCAGAACTGGAAATTGCTGCAGGCTGCATGTAGAGCACAGTGCAATTTTGAGTTTCCAGCTTTTTGTTTCACACCCTGGTTTGTCTACCCTGTTAGCTCATGTCAGTGCTTTCATTAACGCATGCCTCATGTTTGTCACAATAGTCACTGGATGAATTTTGGCAGCAAACATGACTGTCTAAATTGAGTATGGAGTAGTTGGTTGCGGGAGCATTCTTATCTCATAATTACATGAACTTCTATATTTTGTAACGGCTATGCAAGTGACTAGAGGCCTCTCTTTTTCCAGATACAGTTAAATACCTATGTAGTACAGACCCTATGTCTGGCCTTTGTGTTTCCAGCCGCTAGATACCATACTGGTGCCCTATGCCTATGATGGCCCAAGTTTTTAACTCCTGATTTTACCACCTTATAGGTATTTGTTATAGTTACTATGCCTGTGTGATTCTAAGAATGGATTATTTGAGTTGTCTCCTTACATACTGATAGAGTGGGATCCAGAGAGGCACTTTGGATACTTCCACCGTGATCCAAACAGGGTGGTTCCTGGCAGAAGAACAGGACACAGATTGTGCTGTGCTGAGTAAGGACTACTCCTGTGGCATCAGTAGGGAATGCTGACCATGTCAGCCCATCTGAACTTCTGCTCTTCTGTGGTGCAGAGGTGCATCACTGAGACAAGCTCATAGATACTGTTTGTAATGGAGGTCCAACCAGGGATTTATTTATTCAAAGCAAGGTGATGAGAGGAGGGGGCGTATCTGCTGTTATGAGTAAGGACCTCAGTTCTGAGTCTTCCTCAGCTGCAGGCGTATTGAACTCAAGCCTGTTGTCAGGAGAGCAACCTGGTCCCAGGTTATAGAGGAGTCTGGCCGCACACTTTCCATTGTACCCTCCCAGGTCCAAGTGGTCCAGGTTCTCTTGTGTGTATGTTGAAATGGGGGGGTCTGACCGTATAAGTCAGTAGCAAGAGCCATCGTGGAGGGTAACTCATGGCTTTGATCCAGCTGTCCAGATTCAGTGAAACACGACTTTGTGTTTGTCTGTTTCTGATGAGCATTGTGTACTTTCTGGTGCACAGGAGCAGCAGAGAAGAGCTCAAAGCATGGAGCTGAAGACCGAACCCAGAATTTCATCATGGCCATGAAGGATCGCATGAAAATTCGGGAGCGGAACAAGCCAGAGATCTTTGACTTGATCAGAGATGTGTTCTGTGAGAGTAAAATGACACATGCTCAGCAGATGAAGACAGTGAAGCAGAGCGTGCTTGATGGCACCTCAAAATGGTCAGCAAAGATAACTATCACGGGTGAGTAAGGAAGGCATGGGTTCTCTTGGCCTGGCTTGGGAGCCTAAGGTAAGAGAGAGTTGGGGTAAAGCTAAAGAGAACGGAGAGGAAGGGCTTCTCCCTCCTGTGTCTCTTTCTGCTCAGTGTACAGGTAGCAGGTGGAGCTACTCCTACCCCAGGCACTGCAGTGCACCATGAGCTGAGGCTTATAAGAAAAGCTCTCATGCATGATATTCCTCTTTCTCTGGCCTCTTAGAGCTGCTGCTTCACACAGTGTGTGGACACATTGTCTTATTGCATGGTGGTGGTAACCCTTCTCTTTTCCTTCCAGTGCTGTGTGCTCAGGGTCTGCAGGCCAAAGACAAGACTGGGTCCAGCGATCCATATGTAACCGTTCAAGTCGGTAAAACGAAGAAGAGGACAAAAACAATTTTTGGGAATCTGAACCCTGTTTGGGAAGAGAAGTTTTACTTGTAAGTTCTCTTACAAGGACTCTCACCCCAATTTTGCCTGTTTGTACAATCTGTGCTTCAACAGCTATGTCTTCTCTGTCAGTATGCTCTCCCACACCACCTGTAATGTATGATGGTTTCACTTCCACTCAGCGTTGTGTGCGTGCATTTAGCAGGTCGATGTGTTTAACAGTGTACATAGTGCACACCTGTCCATTTCATCTGTCTTACTTGTGTATATATAAATTGTCTGCTCTGTGAACACTTTTATATTGATGTTTCTAAAGAAAGCTAAAGAGAAAGGAAAATCTTTAACTCGGCAACTTTTGTTCCTGGCTAGTACACTTACTTTCAAAATTCTTTGTAATGTAAGAGAGTGAAATTTGTATAAAAGAGTGAGCAGTCTTCCCATGACCTGTTGCTGTGACCTGCTACTGGTGTTTGACAAAGGTTAAAGGTAGTTAGTTGCTTGTCACTTGTCTGTGACACTACCAGTCTCCCCTTTTAATTCTGGAAAATCAATGTAACAATAACTTGAGGGATTATCTGCTTTCAAGATGAGCAATGTATCCATGTCTGAATTGAAAGCAAAGGCTGGAGGCACAATTCTTTAGATATCAACTGCTCTCAGAAGGCTGAAGAATGTATTATTCCATGCTGCTTTTATTGAATCAGTAAACAGTACCCCCAATTTATCATTGAACGTGTTATAAAACAAAATGGAGACATAAAATCCAGCAAGCATTTTCTGAAGATTCTGGATGATCTCATGCAACCTCAAACATCTTTATTTCCTTTAATGTGTAAGCTCTTCCCTTGTCCTTCTCTCCCTTTCCTTTTAATTTTTCTTCCCTGTTTTTTTCTGAACTGACTGGGGGGAGCTGCAAAGTAAAATTTGTTTGTGTTTTAAAATCAGGCTTATATCAGCCCAGCTTTGTCTTTACACAGTACAAACAAAATTATTTTTAAAGTAGTTTTGAGCTACTCAATAACATCAGAAAAGTCTTGGTGCTATTTTGAGCAACTAAACCCTTGGCTTTATTCTTAGTTTAATCCAAGGTAACGTTACTGCTTGGTAAGTAGTAAGTATGCTTAGGTGCCATTTGGATAACTCTAGTCACAATAGGAGTAAGTCTGTGTGGGAGCCTTAAGGACCTTGATTTACCATGCCAAGTAGTTACCATGGTATTCGCAGTGTGTTCCCTTCTAATTTTAGGAGCTTCAACAAATACTGTGTTTAAAGATAGATAGCACAACGTGATAAATGTCACAGTTTTAACAGTGCCACTGTTCAGATTTTATCGCCATGTCTGTGATTCAGCAGATAATATGCTGTTAGGCATTAAAGTTGATGCTACTTTGTCTTGCCGGTGTATAGGTGGTTGTTTTAATTGCCATGGAATAGCAGGAGGAGGTGAACACAATGAGCACAGTGTCCAGATCAATGGCAGGAGAGCATTCAGTACTAGAATCAATGTGTTGTTTCATTAGTAGATGTCAAAGCTCACCTTATGCTGTGTGAGGAGAGTGTAATTTAGAAGTGTGTGTAGCACTGGTCTTTTACATGCCCATCTTCCTTTTTTGCATTTATGGATCTTTTTTCAGCTTACAACTCTTAAAATTTATGACATTTTCTGCCCCTATAATCAAATGGAAATTTAAATCAACATATGCATGCCAAAAATACCCATTACATACCAAACTTTTTCAGAAGAGATTTTTAGGGCAATCAAGAGATTGTCAAATTTAAAGGGTTGTGGGGGGGTGTTTGTTTCTTAGAATGAAGTTAGTTTGTTACAGTGGTAGAAAGGTGTGCTGGTAGTCATTGAAAATCTACCTTGCAGTAGACGTATGAAAAGTTTCGTGTTCAAAACACGTAAACATTTAAAGGGGTGCAAGATATGTGAGTAGAGAGAGGTCAGATCAGTAACTAATGTGTCTTTTAGCAATTTTTGTTCCTTTTCTGTTTGGCTTGTTGGACAGACTTGTTTGTAGCTGGTGTTCATTAGGTGCCTAGTGTCTTTTATACAGCCATAATTGCAGTGTCTTTTCAAAGGTTGGATATAGAGTCAGAAATCGGTGCGCACTGGTCATTATGGTTATAGCATTGTTATTGTAAGCCGTGGCATGAATTGAGGTGGACTATGTAGAGCTAAGTGGTAAAATTCTTTCTACAGATTCAGTGAAGTTTATTGAAAGCAGCTTAAACAAGTTTTAAAGTTTTTTAAGGCTGCAGTACCCTATTTAAAATAGTTTTTCTGTGCTTATTTTTAGTGATGGATGGAAAAGTTTATTAACTTAAATACCTTAAAGATTACTTTGTTCCTTTTCTATATATTTTCAGAACAAAATGTTGTGGTAGGCTTGACCCAATTTGGGAGTCCAGATTTGGAGTGGTATTTTAGAAAATATACTTCATGTTTCTACTATAAGTGCTATCTAGGTCACTACTAGCCTGTGTCACTGCAAGCATCTGCTTCAATTAATGACCGGTTCTTGGAGCATATTCCTGTTGTCTGAGCAAGGGGTTGCAGGTTTCTTTGTATAGTTACATTTTTAGCTTTAGGAAACATGTTATAGAGTTTTGTGTCTTTCATTCGAGTTTGAAGACCTATGACCTTTCTGCTCCGTTCAAAGTTCACAGGCTTAATGCAAAGACGCTGCATGTATGGTGCTTGGCAGGAAGAAGCTTGATAGGGGATGCCAGCCATTGCTGCAATACAGAAATGTTTTTCTGTGAGCAAGGAAGCCTGCTTCCCTTGCTTTACATCCTGTTCCCCTTCTGCAGTAATCCCAGACCCCTTTCCTATAGCTATGATGAGCAGGCTTACAGGTAGCCTCCTTGCTTTGCCCTGCACGTTTCTCCTCTGTGCCCTCAACTCTCTTCCCTTGCCCCTGACCATGGCTGGGCAGACGGAAGCACGTGTCCTACCTCCAGCTGGTTTCAAGTTGTATGGATCAATTAGTTCATGAGAGCCAGGTGGCTACACACTTTCCAGGGACAGCAGCTGGTACGGGCTTCTCTTCTCCATCTAGCTGTAATTTTTTCACAAAGCTTATTGGAACATAGAAGCTTCCATAAAAAGTCTGCGTTACTCATTTCCTTAGGCCACAGCCCAGTAATATTAGAGGGAAGACATTTTTGCACTATTCAATGCATTTAGAACAGGACATTAATTTTCCATTTAGGCATGTTTTAGACTGTCAGTAGAAAATACAGGCTTCCTATAATCTTTTCTGTAAAGGCTGAAGCTGAGCATCCACTTGAACGGGTTACAATGGCAGACAGTGTTTAGGTGAATAAGCTTTTGACCACAGGACAGTTTTAGAGGGAGAGCCCTGGGCTCCATTGGAGGCTGCTGGTCTGTACCTTTTTTTCAGGAAGCACCCCAGCCTTCAATGACCAAGAGCACTAGAAGTTACTGGATTCAAGCAAGACTTTGCCATACTTCTTGGCCTAGCCACAAAATGACTCGTTCATTTTACAGTAATATTCACTTGAAGTTGTATTGTCTGAGTACAGCTGTGTCTGAAGCTTTGAATGGTGGGTGTGAAATCATTGCCTGGAACAGATTACATTGTCACTGAACAGTTTGCAAGAGGCATGTTTATTCTTTTTCGCTGCAGAAGAGTAACTGCGTTAAAATAAATGCAGTGCCTCCTGCTAGCAGATAATCAATATTTTACTAGGGCATGCAGAGCCCCATATGATATACATTCCTGCTAATCCTTTGGGAATGGTGCTGTGGCATACTAACCACTGGGTTGTCATCCAAAAGCTTCCATTTGGCTCCTCAATTTTCCTTTCAGCTGCTGAGCCTCTGATCAAGCTCAGCATCTTTCAGTTATCTCTTTGGTCGTATGACTATACCAGACCTGGTTTTTAGACTTTCCCTTCTGAGACCACTGTGTGTATAAATGTCACTGTAACTCTGCACCCTCAGCCTCCCTTCAGTGCATGTCAGGGGCCACGCAGCTTGTCTTGCTTGCTTTATATTACAGGTACTGCTGCTAGGAATTTTAGCTTTGTTCTCTTACCACTCCGATTTTTGCCTTCAGTGTTTTCTCCAGTGTCCTTTCTTCCCCCTAATAGAGGAGACTTGCCATTGTTTAAAAATCAACCTGTCCTGAGTAGTTTTCTGTCTTCCATTCCCATTGGAGTTGGCCACAACAGAGCTGCCAGGTGGACCTGGCCTTGTCAAGACACTTCATTTGAACCACATTCAAATCTTCCTGCTTTTTCAGCCAGACCATTTCCCAGAGGCAATTTTTTTTTTCTGCTCCCTCTGTGTATGTTGTTATAACTCTTTGCTGGACTTTCTCGTACTGGTTGCTACAACTACTCCTTTCTTTCTCATTTTCCTGAAAATTGCTTTGCCTTTTTTTTTTTTAAGCTTTTTTTCCTCAGAAGCAAAACTTTCCTCCTGAAATGATCACAGGTCCTAATGTCCTATTGTGTTGATCTGTTCTCTCCTGCCTCCTGCAATCCCATCCATTATTTCTGCAAGCAGCTGTGCACTTTCTTTCTCCACCATTGTACAAATTGTCCCCTGCACTGGACTGTGAAACTTTACAGGCCCTTCTTGAGAGCTGCATCTGCTGTGGTGCAAAGGGGAAACTGCTCATAGAATATGGCCATATAGATATTCACTACAGTTTTGGAACCATATATATTTTTACTATCAAAGCACAACAAGACTACTTATTTCTCCGTCTGACTGACCTACTTTTAAATCTGCAAAACATTGTTGCTGCCGTTGCTCTCTCACTTCCAGTGTTCATCCTTGCTACATCTAGTTGTTGCTTTTTGTCTTCGTTAGCCTGTCAGCTTTACAAGGCAAGGGCTGTCATGCTGTTCTGGGAGCTGCCAAGCACAAAGGAGTCCTGGCTGCAACTGAGGCCTCTGGTCTCTCCTGTTCTTCAGGCAGAAACTACAAGAAAACAACGTCTTTATGTAAAATGGGCATGTTGAGTGATAGGGTTGCACTGGTGTCCCACCTCTCTAGTCTCCACAGTGCATTTTAGAGATGCACAGTCTAGGTCTCCACAGTTCAGCATTAGTGGAATGAAACTGAAGGCTTGGTGTGTCCTGAAGGGTTAACGTGTTGATAGCAACTTTCTTGAGATGAGAAATTGATGAGAAATCCCTTCCTTTTCCATTTTATTATATTAACATTATTTTCATTATTATCATAATCATTATTATTATTATTTTATTGTAATCATTAAACTGTGCTTATCTCAACCCACAAGTTCTTTTGCTCGTCCAGTTCTCTTCCCCATCCCACAGGGGTGGGGGGAGTGAGGGAGCGGCTGCGTGGTGTTCAGTTGCCAGCTGAGGCTGAACCACGACAGGAAGAAAAGTTCATGCGATACAAATGGACCTTCACCCTTGTGGGTATTTACAAGGCTCTGTTTGTCTTCATAAGTGTAGGTCCAGCAATATGAGCTAATGGTGTTAGAAAGTTATAGGTTTTCAATTTGGCACCCTCCATGCTTTGAACTTGTGATTTTTACTGTAGATATAGATCATTTTGTGAACTGCTGGATACACAGTTTTATAGGTATACCTCTGTATCTTTTAAGGCAGGACTTTCTCAAACTTCAAGTATTGCCACAGCGTAACAAGGCTCATGACTTTGGCTTTAGTGTTCCTGTGGAGGTCAAGTAACAGTCCTGCAAATGTTGTTAGCATAAACAGCAAATGATTAGCAAATTCAGTGCAAATGTCATTGGGTTTTTTGCTTCAAAGTACAAATCACTGGCACAAAAGTGGTGTTCTAGTCATTTTTAGCTGCTTCTCCTTTTTCTTTCTCTCCACTTTTTGAAGGAGATGAAGCTCCATCCCAGACCTCTGACATCATCTGAGCCAATTTGGGCCAACTTTTACAGATGGGCAGAGGTCTCGGAACTAAGAATCACTTTCTACAATTTATTTGCGGAAGTTGGAGCTAGATTAGAAGGATACGAATTACTAACTTCATTGTGGGAGGCACTGTAATGTAAATTCACCAGCTGCCTGTTCTGTTTAGCCACCAATATACCACTTAGCGTGTGTGTGGGCATGCCACTATGTGTGCAGATCAGAATTAATTACAGCTTCGTGTGCTCGCGTGCTTCCCCTCAGCCTAGTTGCTAGCTGGGCATGGGAAGAGCCCAGAATATTGGCAGCACAGGGGACATGTGTGGGAACCGGTGATTTGGGGTCGGGTAAGGCCAAGGGGAACGTGGCAGAAGAAATGGAGGTAGAGAGTGGGTTAGAGAGCAAGTCAGCAGAATCAGGCTCAGCTGCTTCCGCTGCTCCTGCAACCACTGGCTTCACACAGAAAAACTTCATGGAAAAGAATTCACAATTTATTTGATTTTGTTTTCCTTAAAGGTTTGGTGTGCTGTTTCCTGAAAACATTAGCTTATTGGATAGCTTGAAGTGTAAAAGTAACTTCTTTATAAAAATGGCACCGCTGCAAACATCAGGGCAATATGGATATAAAAGAAAGACAATTTCTGAGCCATGTACAAAGGGAACATGATTTACAGTCTCTTGCACTCTGAAATGGGCCTGAAAGCATTCAGTAGTTTCTTCCTTGCAGTGGGGCTACAGAGTTTCTTCTCTCTTCGTCCACTTGGGGAAGCTGTGGGAGCTCAGCTGTGGGAGACGGGGTGGATGAATGTGTGCACACAGTGAAATCCAGCTTCACAAAAACGTAGCAAGAAGTGGGGCAGGCATCTTCAGAAATGTACTGGCCTCTGTATTAATGAAAGGGAAAGTTTCTATCAGCAGAGCTTGTTAGCCAGTCTTACGGAATTGTGATGCTGTCACAAATTGAAAGCTATTTCTCATTAGTTAGAAAGCCTGTTACCAGTTAACAAGCCCAAGTCCTCCAGCATTCATGGGTCTGTTTTGGGCTGCTCTCTGGAAGGTGAACTGGTGTTGACACAGCTGTCTTGCAGCACCAAAAGCAAGTACTGTGGTTCCTACAGACTTCGATGGTGATGTTTTAGGGGTAAGCCACCAGCCCAAGGCTTTCAGCTGCTGTGAGCAACTGATAAGGCTCACTCTCTGGCATGGGGGCAGCACAAGGAATAGGAATTGAGCAGTCTTTTAAAAACAACAGAGAAAGGTGTGGTAAAATAGAAGCTTCAGTTGCTCAGTAAATGCTACTGGAAAGTTTCCTGTAGCACTTAGCAGTGAGTTATACTGCTGTAGCCAAATGAAGGATGATAGCCAGCCACTCCAGGCGTGTGGGATGATGCATGTGATACTACCTAAGGTAGATTTAGATCTCAACAGTGAAAGTTTTCCTAAAGAAAAGAACAGTTTCTGACCATTGGTAGCAAAGAAACAAGATCGAAGTCGTCCTAACAAAGAATTGGCATACCAGAAGATGAGGTCTGAAGAAGTCTGGAGCTAATTTGTCGGTGCTTTGTAAATGGCACTATGTGCCAATCTGTAGTTTTAGGCACCCGTGTACTTCTGAATGCTGAGCCTCTACAGAACTGCACATCAGTGCAACATGTCAGGAAGAGAGGATTTCTTTTACATGCTTATGTAGTGTTGCTGGTAGATATGACAATGCGCTCAGATAAAATTGAGAGCTACAAAGAGCAGCAGTCCAAGCGTTCCCTGCTTGTGAATGCTTGCTGCATGGTTTTGTTAAAGGAAGATATCCTTGCAGTAGGAAGAAATATTGAACCTCATTTCTTCTGAACTCTAAATACAGCTTCAACTGCACAGCAAAGGCAGGGAGCAGCAATGCTCCCTGCCCGCGATCAGAACTGCCTGGAATTGCCTCTAACTTTGTCCATATAATTCCCAGCTATTCCTCTGTGCTGGAAAAATTGGTAGGAGCTGAATGGACATCTATTAAGCAGTCCTGAATCACAGTAGTGGCAATAGGAGCCCAAATGATTTGTTGGTAGGGAGAATGCAAATACCAGTCACTGCCACCTCTTATTGACTGGGCTTAGCAGATCTCTTCTGACCCATTTCTTCCTTCTCCCTGTTGCTTAGCAACAGATGCAGCATGTTAAAGTTAAAAAGGCTGGAAAACAGGCCTTCAGCAGAAGTTCCCTGTTTTCATAGGTTTTATTTCCTTGAGGGCAGACATTTGTAGTGGTTATGGTGAGTAATCACCCTTGTCATGGTCTCATATGAGCATTCAAATTGCTTTATTGTGTTGCATGCCCTGTAAAGGAGCAGAGCTCTTATAATGAGGTTCTTCTACCCACTTCTGACATCCAGGAGCCTGTTTGTATCTACAAAAGGTATCTGAACACCTAAAAAGAGGGGGAGGCCGCAAAGTCTGCCTGTGCATTAAGCCGGAGGGTGCCAATTTAGCAAACAGTAGACTGCTTTTTTTTTAATGGAAATGTCTTTACTGATCTGCCCAGGG
Source organism: Phalacrocorax aristotelis (assembly GCF_949628215.1). Taxonomy (NCBI): domain Eukaryota; kingdom Metazoa; phylum Chordata; class Aves; order Suliformes; family Phalacrocoracidae; genus Phalacrocorax; species Phalacrocorax aristotelis. The sequence continues at coordinate 71,255,572 of NC_134311.1, read as the reverse complement.
CACAAAGTATCAGTCTGAACTGTGAATAATAGAATCAATTCTAGTAATTAAATACCAACTTTGTAACTGCTGTATCGCACCCTATCCTTCCACACACAGGCAGTGTTTGTACCATCTGATTGTAGTGTATTGTACATTAATACACTACTTCTTTGTGACTGTCTTGAAGTAAGAGTGCTACTTCCACCTGAGCTATTTATCTTTGATCAGCATGAAGGGTGTTTGTCACAGGCCTTGACTGTGCTATCCTAGATACTGCACATGCATCAGCACAAGTAGCCTTTAACACCCATAGCTGAACATAAGGTTATTGATGGGGAGAGCTATCAAAAACCAGTGAGATGCTGTTCAGCATTTTGGGGGTATGTACACCAAGTTTACCAGCACACCAGGCTTTGGTGGGCTTCACAGCAAAAGCAACAACAGTGAAGAGAATTCCCAAGTTTAGGGGCTGCTGCAGAGAGTGAGGACGAGCAGGGGAGTTGCAGCCGCTTAGCAAGTTTGAAGTTGGTGGTTGCACTCAGGGCAGGGCAGTCCTTCAGTATGCATCTAAAGTGCAGTATCTATCATGTCACAGGAGGGCTTAGAGTGCCCCAAGAAGTTGTTGTGTAGTTCCTGTCAGGCGCTCCACTTTTAAATAAATAGGCATTTGTTTACATTTTCTTTATGCATCCCTCTGCTTTTGGACAAGTGGGTCAAGAGGAACGTGAAGTATATAGCACATAAACGTTGGCTGCATTGTGTCCTCTTCAACATTATGTTTGTCTTGCTTGCAGTGAGTGCCATAATTCTTCTGACCGGATCAAGGTGCGTGTATGGGATGAAGATGATGACATCAAGTCTCGCGTCAAGCAGAGGTTGAAACGCGAGTCAGATGATTTCCTGGGGCAGACAATCATAGAAGTCCGTACTCTGAGTGGAGAAATGGATGTGTGGTACAACCTTGGTGAGCAGGGCTTTTGAATTGAAAACATGTCACTTGTTAGTCTGGGAACATTTAAGAACACTTGGGTGCATCTGGGCAGTTTTCAAGAAAGAAAAAAAAAAAGAAAAACTCTACTTAATTTCAAGGGGCATATGATGGTGCTGTGGAGCAGTTGCAAGACTTTGATCCCAGTTAAAATGACGAGCTGGAATATAACATGTCAGAAGGGTGATGGGTTTCCCCTGTCAGGCATTGGAAAGTACAATGGGTAAATTCTTGGGGCAGGGTTTGGATTCTACCCTGGAATGCTGGAGGCATGTTTCCTGCCCTGGGCCTGTTTTTGTGCCAACACAAGCATTTTACCAGTCTCTAAGACCTGCAAGTGCATGGCACTGGGCTGGGAACTTGTTGGGACCTTTCCAAGTGGCCAGAATAGAATGTTGTAGAAAGTACTGACAAGTAACCAGATGGTGCTGAGTTTACAGGCATAGTAATAATCCTAGGAGGTCCAGAATCTTGATAGGGACAACCAGCAATTCCCAGGAGGATAGATCTGTGGTAAAGTCAGGACCAAATTCCACATGAGCCAGCCCCGTTCATAGATAAAGCATCTGTCCTTGGTGGTTCTAGTTCAGCTGACTGAATCCAAGTTCAGGGACCCTATAGCACATTTGCCGTCAGAAGGACCTGCTTACAGTCATTCAAAGTTTTGAAAGAAAAAAGTCAAGTTTTCTCCGTGGTGACTCTGAACTTCCAGCAGTTTCTCTTCCAGTGTTTTTGCCCTAAGATGGCTGTGCTCTGATCGTGAAAAATGCAGGTAATTGCTGATGATTTTTCCTTCTAGAGAAGCGAACAGATAAGTCTGCAGTGTCTGGGGCTATTCGCCTGCAAATCAGCGTGGAGATCAAAGGCGAGGAGAAGGTGGCCCCATATCATATTCAGTACACTTGCCTTCATGAGGTAAGAAGCTGATTCAGCTCAGTCATCTCCATGTCCCTTCTGTCTCTCAAAGAAAAAATTTTCTGACCTTTATTTCCTTGAAATACTTCTCCTTGCCCTAGATGAGCTTTCTTTTCCCTGCTCTGCAGGCCTGGAAACATGCTGAATCATCAGACCTGCATTTGTCAGGAAGGCAAAGAAGGCGTTAGGCTGTCTTCCCTGCACTGAGGGCTGCCTGGCTCAGTCTGCCCCGCTGTCACAGCCGTGCTGCTGTCAGGCAGAGATTACACGCTGATCCAACTCAGAGGCCCCCATGCATTTAACATGGAGAAACCTCTGAATTCCCTTGAGTGATGTTTTCAGCGTGTACTGTACCTATGTCTTTAGAGAAAGCATACTAAAATGCTTTTGAGTAAATTCTGATCCAGGGAGGGCTTTGACTCTGGCTGTTGAGTGACGTAATCTTCTGTGCTGCTGCACTGGTGTATAGTTATGAACAACTATTGGGGAACAGAAGATAAGCTGCAGTTACAGGGAACTGACCTGTCTCAGGGTAGACTAAGCTGGGCAGGCAGTGCTGCAGAAATTGGGAGAAAATCCAAAGATTACTTTGTGAGAAGGACTAAAGGGAAAACCCTGTCTTGGTGAGATGCATGGTGCCCAACCTATCTATCAAAGAGAAGACAGGTGGCAGGGTCAGTCTCTAAGTGCCTGAATAATGAAGACTAGTCAGAGCCCCTTTCACTTGATGTACAAGAATATCATGAGGTCCAGTGAGGTTTAAGCAAATTCAGATTGGAAAAGGAAGGCAGATGTATCACAGAGAGGAATGTTCAGCTAAGGGAACAACATCTTTATCCAGACGCTGGGCTAGATGAACCCTGTGGTGTTTTCTGGCCTTACCAGGGAACAGACAGATACAAAGCTTAGAAAAACAGCAGTAGGCTGTGTTGTGTCCTTCAATACATATTTATTGCTTTTAATTTAGTGGTGGCTTCTGTTTGCTAAGCTATTTTGTATTTTTCCATCTGAACATGCATGATCACTTGCTGCCCTTCTTTTTTTGCAAATGTCCCTTTTTAGGTATCTCCTTCCTTCATTTGTCTATCATAAAATGAAGATGATTTACAGCTAGCATAATTTAATCAGGAAAAATAGTAGCGTAAAGCAGTGTCCTCTAGCTCCTAATGAGATCATTAGACTTTTGCATCCCTTGCTACAGGGAGCCAGCTGTCTGAAAGGCTGATGAATCTGTAAGTGACATGGATTTGAGGGTTACTGAGAAACCCACTGAACTGAATGTGCAATTTTTTCACTGCAATGACAGCTGAAAGCCTTTGCAGTGTTAGATAAAGTGAAAGGTCATGTTGAATAATAATGCAAGTGTCTAGTTGTTGGGGTGATCTTAAAGGATGTCCGTTTTAGGAAAATAAACCTGTTTGGACTGTTCTGCTGTATAATAATAATTACAAAGCTGATACAGAGCTGTTACATCAGCTAGTTTAAATAGCTTGTCCATATTAAGGCATTTCATTCTGAGGACAGAATTGCGTAGGTTTCAAGAAACTGATTAGTCTGTGTTTTAAGTGAAATGAAGCACTCCTCTGCATCATTCACAGTGTCTGCTGGGTAAAGTTGTAGATATGCATGCAAAAAGTTCAGCTAGGAGCACACAAGAAGAAAAGAAGGTAAAAGTAGAAAAATACATAGTGGGTAGGGGGAAAGAAAGAGGGATGAGAGCAAAGAAATTTGTGTTAGTGCCTTCTTCTCAGCAGTTCCAAGCTCTTTATGAATCTCACTTGGAGGCTTCAGCAGCCTCACATACAATTTAATTTCTGTTTTGTATTTCAGAACCTCTTTCACCATCTCACAGATGTGCAAGGGAATGGGGTGGTGAAGATCCCTGATGCCAAAGGAGATGATGCCTGGAAGGTGTATTTTGATGAGACAGCTCAAGAGATCGTAGATGAATTTGCAATGCGTTACGGCATTGAGTCGATATACCAGGCCATGACGTAAGATGCATTTCATGTGGTCTTTAATGCAGATAATCAGTGTAATTAATTTATGTGATTGTTAATATTTAGAAGATTAAATGTGTTGGTAATGGAAGGCTTGGCAGTGGCAGCTGCTCCTCACGGGGTTTACTGTGAGTAGGAAGAGGCTGCCTGTGTCTGAATCACTGGTTTCCTCAAAGCCTAGAAATTAATGTCTGGCAAAGTGCTGGAATTAAGCATCTATCTGAACAGTTTGTGTGAGCACTTTTAAAACTAATTCTAAGGTATTACACCAACTTTGGTAGTGTAAACGGCCGTATTTTATTATTGGTAGCTGACCCATCCCTGTTTTAAGACTTTAAAAATCACTATTTGAGCACTCTTCTGTTAAAAAGATATTTCCCGAGGATCCCACTGAAGATTTCTGATGGTGTGAGAAGGGATGAAGTTTTGTGAATGTGTTTGTTTTGGCAATTGATACAGTCCTTTGAAGTCATTAATTTCCCAGGTGCTGCTGAAGGCATTTACAGGAAGTTTGAACCACAGATTTGTCCTCTTTAGAGCTGGGCTAATGCAGTTCTTGATCTTCAAAGAGCGTTTTCCTTATCAATATACTTTTGCTTGGATTTCAGTTTAGCCATTCTTCCTCTTAAGGACTAGTAGTGCTATACTTAGCTCAGTTCTTATTTCAAATATAACACTAAATATAGCAGACAAAAGTGAACTTTTTCATGTTAGAAGCTGAAAGTTTTGGGGTCTGGGTCCTTGGATGAGTTATGATCTGTACTTACATCACCTTGCAAGTACCTTCTCTGCATATTGATTTAAGCCAAAGTGGAAAAGAATTGGAAGGGTACCTCTGGAGGTCTAGTCCCTCTTATAGCAGGTCTAACTTGAAAGTTGAACCAGAGTGCTCAGGGTCTCCTTCTGTTTGTTGAAAATTTCAAAGGATGTAGACCCACCACCTCTCTCCTGTTCTCAGGCTGTATTACTCTGGAGAAAGAATACCTGATTGAACTGCAGACTGGAAAATCCTACTTTTAATTTCCTATGCTGTATGCTGTAACTGCTGCATATTGCTGCTTCTCTTTTTATCTTCTCTCTAAAAGGATTTTGGCCTGACTCAATCTTCTCACTAACCATCCCCTCTCTGCTAAGTGTCATGACATTGATTAGATCCCCACTCCTCATGCCTTCTCTTCTTCAAGCTGAACAAAGCCACCGTGTGTGTCTGTCTTTATTTACCAAGTGCCTAAATGGCCAATTGGTACATAGGTATGATGCAGCATGCAAGTGAACATTCAGGCATCAGTATCATGTTTGTCTGAAATACTGACTTGTGAATTCCTCTGAAACTCTCTCACTGGAGCTTTTTTAGTTATAATCATTGGTAGGTTAACTAGCACAGAAGCTAATGTCTGTGATGAGTCCCTTAGGGAGAAAGCTACATTATTTAGAAAACAGTTCCCAAATTTAGTCTGGGAGCTCACTGAGGATTAGTGCTTAAAAAGAACTGCTTAAAATTGGCTCAACTCTCCTGTCTGTTGGAATGAACTTCACCTGCCATGTCCCATAATATCAGACCTCTTAAGCTCTGATTTTTTTCCCCCCCTTATGCCTAACAGATTTTCTCTGATTGTATAATCATTTCACAAGCCCAGATGCTTCTGGTATAATTTTGAGATATCCTGCAGGAGAGTTCCTTGCACTTTAATTAGAGCAGTTAAAAGGGAGAATGCAAATGAGCATGCGTGCTTCCTGCAGGCTGGAAGGGTTAGCCCTAAGGGATCACGTATCAGTGCAGCACAGAAATACTGGTGTGTGATCTTACTGTGCTTGAATGCTTTCCAATTGCTGCTGCCTCATGTTACCTCAGAACCTGCGGCTGCCTCAAGTGGCAGCAAATTATATAGATTTCTTTGTGTCAGGCTTGGTTCTAGGAACTGGCATCAGGACCCAGGGTATCACCAAAGTCACAGGCTGTTGGCAACAAATAGTTGATAAGCTATTTTGTGATCTGGGAAGGGCTGTAGTGAAGGGGTTTCTCTTGTTTCAAGCATATCTGTTACCTAGGTGGCATCTTTCTGGAAAAGCTCTGAGATACTGGAGATTTACAGAAAGGGAAAAAACATAACTTTCATCTGTTCTGGTGGCAGCCAGAGTAAGGGGGCTACTAAAAGGATAGAGACAAGTTGTGCTACACAAAAGAGACCGGAATGACTTACAGAACTGTCCTTTTGCAGGCATTTTGCATGTCTCTCCTCTAAATACATGTGCCCAGGTGTGCCAGCTGTGATGAGCACCTTACTTGCCAATATCAATGCTTATTATGCGCACACCACTGCCTCCACGAATGTGTCTGCTTCGGACCGCTTTTCAGCCTCCAACTTTGGGGTATGTTTGCATGTTTGGTGATGTTACAATTGGACTTCTGTAATTTGCCTATGATGCGTCTGCCTTTCAGTAAATAACTTGTTCTGTTTAAGGAACGTTAAATCTGGGAGGATTTGGAAGCTGTGGACCTCTTCTAGACTAGACAAAGAGAACGGTTTTATAGTCGCCATCCCCATACATTTTAGATATTAATCAGTGTAATGCATTGTGATGTGTATTCTTCGTGTTCAAATTACATTGGAGCACAGATGGTATGGAAATGAACAAATAATCTTAAACTCTGCATGGTGATGCTGTTGATAAAATATACCGTGCAATCTGATCATTTCAGAACTTTTGGTTTTAAAACCAGCAACTGCTATAAGAAAAAAGCAACAAAAAAAGTCTGTCCCCCTAATGGTTAAAATGTTTTGTGTATAACATGGTGGAGTTGAGCATGCTGGAAACATATTTGGAAAAGCTCGTGCTTTTCCAAATTTATAGATCGAATGAGGAGGTGGTCACAATGCCAAAGCAGAATCCAGTGGAGGGGCATGACCTCGAGAAGACAGTCACGAGAAGCCTGTACTTGACACTGAACTCATAGATAAGATCTTTGAGCTGCGTCATTGCTCTGAATTAGACCTTGTTCTGCCTGTTCCTGTATTCGTCTTCCTGTATTAATCTCTGAATAAATATTTTCTCTTAAATATAAGTTTAGTGCAAATTGCAGACTAGAAATCAGAGGTGTTTTTGTTCTACCTCTGCTTCAGAGTGATAATTGAGTATTTTTCTGACAATTCTGATGTTACACAGACTTCAGAAATGATTACAGATAAGAGTAAATCTAAGAATCAAAAGAAAATACTGTTTGCACAATACCATGCATCCATATTGCTTCCTCCTGCGCTCCTGAGGTCTGACACTAATTCCCTGATATCCTGCTGCTTACTCTGAACATCGATTGGACAGTGGTGATATGTGATGTTTATTGCTGTTTTCTGCTCCACAGAAAGAACGATTTGTAAAGCTTCTGGACCAGCTTCATAATTCACTCCGGATTGATCTCTCAATGTACAGGGTGAGTGGGAATAAACAGAATCCTTCCAGGCATTCTGGTAGGCAGAGGGGAAACACACCATTTAGATTTCTGTTACATTTCTAACCTTTTGGGTAGTTTGTGTCTTATGGAATTGTCATGACAAGCTTGTTGCTTGAATACACTGTTTTGTTTTCCTCATGGATAGAACTTAAACCATGGGGTTTTTTTTTCCATTATAACTTCCTCAAGACTTCAGAAATAATTTAAGGATAGTGAGCTATGCTCATCTCTGATATTCTCCCAGAAATGTAGCTGGATTACTTATTTTGAATTATTCTTATGAGCTACTTCAGGTATTATCTACAGAGGGAAAAGCAGATGTGTTCTCCCTAGGGAAGACAGAAATCTTTTAGAGGACCTGGAGCCATGTTGTATCTTATTTTAGGTTGGCAAACTTGAATCACTGTCCTTGACTCTGGATCTACAAGATGTGTTCTCAGGTTGAGATCCCCCCACTTCAGCATATTGGGAAGAGATGAGTTTCAAATATTGGCATCAGTTCATTACGCTTCTTAAACTCTCTGGTTTCTTTCTTTGCTACTCTGGAGTCAGCATAGTCTTATCACGTGACTTGCTGTCTTATTTTAATCAGTGACTAATTCATTGAAAAGTTTCAAAATGGTGGCAAAATATGAGCTATGGTCTTATTTTTTTATTTAAAAGTAGATCCTCTTCTGGTTACTGCATTTATGTGAAACACAGTAAAACATACAGAGGAGGGAAACAAGTGGACTAAGAGGATAAGTGCATTAGGAAGCAAACAAAAGGGACGAGGGACAAGGTGCAAAAGAAGATAAAACAAATATTGTGTAAAAAGCTATTCTAAAACTACATTACTAGTAAGAGAAGGTCTAACGAAAGCACTGATACACTGAGTAGCAGAGCGAAAATTATCAACACATGGCAATAAGAATCTGTAGTGGTGATGCCTTTTTTGTTTGCTTGGTGTTCAATAAAAGCTGCTTTCCAGTGGCTAATGCACTTGGACAGACAAGTGAGATCTTACATAAAGGACCAGGAATGATTTGTGTAGTTACAATAATTTAGATGTTATCTAATTGGCAGTATGTTTAGAGAAACAGCGGAAGCAATTTGGGAGCTCTTAGTAATTATTTTAAGACCCCTGAAGGGCAGGTTATGTTCTGGAAGAAACCGGTGGTAATATCCAGCTTTCAAGACAGGAGGTGGCCATTTACAACTTGAATTACCCAGATTAAGCCTCCTCCTTCCCCTAATTTAATCGAGCTATTTGTAAGCACTTAAACCAATGAATAATCTACAGTGTGGATTTGTGAAAAAGAAAGTGTTCAACTAATGTGTGTTCCTTCTAGGGCAGGGTGGCAGGTAGGGAGGGGAGAGGTGGAGCCCTCTCAAGAGTAGCTCCAAGTCACCCTATGACTGATTATTTTGAGAAGTGTTTTGTGAGCAAGTGCAGTTATTCTGTATGTACATCAGTTGTTCTTTTTGATGGTTGGTCGCTAGCTGACGTAAGCATAGAGGAGGTTGAATTTCAGTATAGATATTGTAATCTTTTCTTGATTTTTATTCCTAATCAAGAACATGCATTCAGTCCCCAACACTCATCCAATGGTTTACATTTAAACCTTGACCCACGGAAGTCTTCGATTTTGCTAAACACCCTGAGTGCCAGAGAGTCCCTGTGTGGACAACTTAACCTTAAAAGGCAAGTTGTCTAGGAATGAGCATCTACAAATGACCGTAAAGCACATTAAATTGCTCGCAGTGGTTAGCTGAACTGCAGCAATACTCAACTGCTGTCAAGAGACAGCATACTTTTCTGCAAGGCCTCAGCAGTAAATGAAAACTTGTTCCTCTCTGCTCTTTTTACCTTTGTCTCTAATAATTTTCAAATGTGCAAATATGAAGAAACTATCCAAGGTTGCCTTTGCTATTTTACTTGCAGCAAAACCAATCACATCAGCTTGATCGTACGAATGTGCTGAGGAACATGAATGCTGTTAAAGGGCATGGGAAAGAAAGAATGGGAGTGTAGGAAAGGGCATGCTGCTTGAGGTCAGAAAGCGAACACTTCTTGCAAGAAGCAAAGCTTGCTGGATTCAGCATATGCATTTACATGCATGTAGATGCATACATACATACACGCACGCACGTATGTGTCATATCTGGAAGGAACAATGAGACTTCTAATTTCAGTGGAACCAAGACAATGGAAGCTATGGCTGTGGACAGTAGGGTGGTGGGCAGGGTATGTAAAATAAATGCATTAGAATGAAAGGTGCACTGAAGGATATGTACAATCTTGGCAGATTGGATCTTACAGGGGACTGAGGGGTTACTATGACTTCTTACAGGGAGCGGTGCTCATTTTCCCTTCTCAGTCCAGTTTATTTCTCTGGAGAGGTTGCTAATATACCACACCTTGGTGTCTCAGAAGAGAAGCCAAAAACAAAGGGGTGAGTGCAGAAAGGAAAGGACCCTCACAAGCAACCTCAAGCAAGAGGCCAGGGCTGCCAGTGGCGAGGCTGTTGCTCCCTGCCTGCTCCTCCTACAGTCAAGGAGAGATTTCCTGCTGCTGAGGGTTGTCAGTCTTTTGGCATCCACAAACTTTACATTCATATGAGAAGCTATTTAATTAAGCAAACAGATAAGCTCCTGCAGCAAAAAGGCCTTATTTACTGAGCATTGTTTTGACTGGTACAAGCTTCTTGAGCAGGAAATGTTTCCAAGACACTTTCCTTATTTAGCACATGCTTGAAGCCTTGCATGGATCTGACTGTGCTTTCCAACAGGATTTCCCTTTTTTGTCGACAGAATAACTTCCCAGCCAGCAGCCGCGAACGGCTGCAGGACCTGAAGTCTACAGTGGATTTGCTGACCAGCATTACTTTTTTCAGGATGAAGGTAATGTTGTGGGTGGGGATGGGAATGGGGCCTCTGCAGTTTCTGCTACAGGGTTTGGTTTCCCAGTTTTCAAACCATGGTTTCACGTCGTTGTGCTTTAGACACATAAGGAAAATGGACATCATCTGCTGACCATGTGATAAACATCCACATTTTATCTTTACTCCACTGTATTTTGCACCATGAAGGTGAAAGTTGTTTTTAACTTGGGGTTCTTCAGTCATAAATATGGCATAAAATAATTTTTTTAAAAAAGGAAAAAGAAAATTATCTGGGTTTAGGAAGTAAATTTACTTTTGTTAATAGCATTAGGAAGCTTTTCCTGTAAAACTCTCTACAACATTTATCAGTCACTACAATCTCTTCTCAAACTTTTATCTAGTAAATGTTTTAAAATTTATTTCTTGGAGGGTAAGTTACTGAAATGGCGTAGGATCTCTCAGTAGAAATCCAAGGGAGTTGTTACGAATGCTAATGTGCTGGTTCAGTAGTTAAGTTTATTGTTCAAGCAATGTGTAATGACATTATTTTTAATTCCTAATTTTTGTTTCTAAACTTCTTTTAAAATACTGTTGTAGGTTAGCAATGTCACTTAATAATTTTTACCTAATCAGAAACAAAGCAAGTCTTTAATTTGAGCTATTTCAGGAAGTGCTTAAAATTTTACTTTTAAGCCCTAGGGTAAATGGTGTTTTAGAACTTTATTTTGAAAGTGTTCATTCAGACAATATGTCTGTATTGAAAGTTTGCTGTATAGAAATATTCCAAAATGTTTAGAGGTAGTGACGATTTCAAAATTGTCTCAGGTTATAGTTTTATTCACAGGGTGATGCCTGCATATCTGTTCAGTTTAAAATAACCCTGCAGTGTTTTTTAAAAGCAGCATAACAGTGAAATAATGAAAAGAGCTGTTGTTGCAAGAGGAGAATGCATATTGGCTGGCATGTTCCTAAGGATTCTGGTGTGCTTTAAAATGCAGTAAAGCTTGTGAAGAAAGACGTCCTTTAAAAAAATTACCGTATTTAAAGGTGTGTGAGTGTTTGGTCTTCAGCAAGACTTTCCAGATCAGACATAATGTCTCTGCTAGTCTGTTGCACATTCTTCCAGTGTTTGAAAAGATTTCCCACTGGCTTCATAGCAAAATCCTATAAATTCAGCAGAAATCATGTGTGCTTGGCTCAGATTATACACATATCAAGCCACATGATTTATTTATTCATTCTGAAGAATCTTCCTTGGCACTTCAACATCTCTTTTATGCTCCAGATGATCCTGTGGGGACATCAGTGTTGCCACTGCTGGTTTATGCCCGGGGAGAGTGACCTGTTCATGGTTTCAGGTCACTGAAAGCACAAGCCACTGAAAGCACATCCACCAAGCCCTGGGTAGTTCCCAGACCAGGGACTTGTTCTTTCCCTGTTTGATTTATGAACAGTGCTTTGTTTGACTCTCTTTGTTGTCTCCTTGCCAGGTCCAAGAGCTGCAGAGTCCACCTCGAGCCAGCCAGGTAGTGAAGGACTGTGTAAAAGCTTGCCTCAACTCCACCTATGAGTACATTTTCAACAATTGTCATGAGCTGTACAGTCGCGAGTACCAGACAGATCCTGTGAGTAGCTGACAAGCGGGCAGAAAGCCAATTTTCTGATTTTCTTAAGATAATAACAAGAATACTAATTGATATTAAAAAGCCACACAATCAAAATTATGTGACTTGTTATCTTCTAAATGCGCAAAACTTGTAATCAATTGATGAGCACTAATTAGAAAGTGGAGGGTGATAATTGTTTTACACTTAACTAACTGCAATTCGTTTTGCTGGCCTCAGCGGTTTTATTTCATGAGCAGTTATTTGTGAAGGGAAGGTTTGATGCAGCTTTGAATGAGAAAAAGCTAGTTAGAGAAAATGCAGACTGATCAAGAAAACTGCCTTTAGTGTAGATAGACCTCAAGCAATGAAATTCTGTATTGTTTTCTAGCATTCTAGCATCCACTGCCCTGCACTTGTCTTAGGAGGTACCCATAGACACAAACTGTTTTCAAATCCATGAGAGCTCTACCAGCCACTCTGCAGTAATGCACACACAATGTGTCAACATGGATATAGGCATCAACCCAGGTGCCTAAAAAGCAAGTCTTTGGAACAAGCTTAGAGCAAGTGATGTCTCAGCAGGTTTTCTGGAGCATGACCTGCTTTTGGCATGGTAAATGACAAAACAGGATTATTTGGGTTTGAGGCCACTGGTAAGCAACATGGTTTGGCATGTTACTGTGTTTTGCATTAGATCACGCAGGTTGCCAGCAGACGTTAATAATTTTAAGCTTCTCGGAAGAAATGGCCCACAGCTAATTAGCGTTCGGAGTTTGTATGGTGATCTGCATTTGTCAGCTTTATCTTTCCCCTTTAAATTTACACTGGTTTTCCAATGGCTTCCTTCCCAGAACAAAAGTCAGGACCTTCCTCCTGAGGAACAGGGCCCCAGCATCAGGAACCTGGATTTCTGGCCCAAGCTCATCACTTTGATAGTTTCCATCATAGAAGAGGATAAGAATTCTTATACCCCAGTCCTGAATCAGTAAGGATCTTCCATGTCCTGTGTGGCTAATGCTAATCTCTGTGTGCTCTGCTTTATTTAACTGCTTTCTATCTCTTCTGTCACTTGTGTATTTATAGAAGTACTTATCTTGTCTGTCTGTCTTTCTGTCTTATCTGTCTCTGTCTATATAAATAACTTTTTGATTGGGATGGAAGAGTTTCAAAAGGTTCAGTTACGATGGCGTTCGAGCACCCTGATTATTACAATCCTGAACTCAGGGAGGCACCTGAAAATGGGGTGAGAGTTCTTTTGGTTTTTTCTGATGTTGAGCAGTTCTGGGATGACATTAACACACACAGTGGTGCCGTGGTGACACCACTATATGCTGTGATTCAGGAATGTGGTGTTCAGTGCAGCACTGGGAGATTGCATTGGGTGGGTTTGGCACAGCGTCGGAAAGGAACCTGAAACTGGTCTTTTCAGCCGATGGATACTCCAGCAGTCTCACAGGGCAGGAGAGAGGGATTTATCTGACAAGGTATTGTATACAAAGAGCTGCATTATGCCCTAGGGATCATTGATTTAACATGGTAGGGACACCTGAGTAATGTTCACCTGTCAGCCTAGTAACCGTAGGAAAAAAGACAAAAAAAAAAAAGGGGGGAAGAAAGGGGAAGAGGTGCAAGGGCGATGAGATCACGTACCCAGAATTATTGTATGCATCTCTTCTAGGAAAGACATCCAGGGCCTGGCTTTCTGAGTTAAAACCAGTCTCACCAGCAGCGTTGTTTTCAGGTTATTTAATCTATGCCATAAAGTTCAGTCCATGATCTCCAATTTCCACTTTCTAGGGAGAAGGAAGCATCTGTAATGTTGAGCTTTTCAACTTGTAGTTTAGCTCAGAATAAAGCGCCTTTTGCTCTGATACATGCCAAAGCCTTTCCCAAATGTCGCCTCAGGTTTCCTCAGGAGCTTGCTGTGGGGAAGATCAGCGCGGAGGTGATGTGGAGCCTTTTTGCCCAGGATATGAAATATGCCATGGAAGGTAAGAGAACTCTTCACTGCTGCAAGCTGACTTGTTGCTGATCTCTTGTTCTCCATCCATTGGGTGTAAATGAGGCTTAAGCACATTAATAGCACCACTGTTTGGAGCAGGGATTTCTAGTGGTTTGTTTGTGGACAGCTGCTTGATGAGTGGGCATTGAGAGTGAGATCTGCATGAGCTCTAGACCTGTGTGTCATTCTGTATTGTCATCCCAGTTGATTTGAAATCAGAAGTTCACGTTGGCCTGAGGGTATGACGGCTTAGATCAGTGGCAGCCTCTTTCTGCAATGTACAATGGTAGAAAGGCCTGGAGAAGTAGGTGGACTCTGGGTTGTGCCGTGGCTGTAGTTCCCTGGATGATACAGTGTAGACAGTCTAAGCCATTGGCAGAAACATGCTGCTAGAATAAATCCTGCTGCAGATGTCTTCGTTTTGAATTAATATTTGCATAATTCCACCAGACTCCTGGTAAAGGAGAATTCTTACTTTTTCTGAAAATGTGTTAGACATGCAGAGCCCAGCAAACTCCCAGAAAGGAATTCTGCTGCTTGCAGTGCTCTTTTGGTGGTTGTTTACGGTTTCTGAACTTGATTTTAGTTCTATAAACTCATTTGCACAGTGTAAGCAGCTTCTTACAAGGGTCAGAGAGAATGCAGTTCCCACTAGCTCTGCAGCTGTGGTGTCAGTTGTTTTCCCAGTATTTTGCAGGATTAGGCTTTATGATCACCTATGAGGTGATATTGTGGTAAAGCAGAAGTGCCAGTGCTGCCTATGGCATGCTAGCTTTACTCATATTCCAAAACCGAGTCAGGTTACTGCTTTTGGTCACTCACAAAATTACGCTCAATCCATTTGCCCCCAGTTTGACCTGGGCTGACTTATAGAGTGACAGCCTATTAGGCTTTTACTTCAGACTACTAGAAAAAACCTGCTGCCAGCTAACAGTTTCCTGCATTTTGCTCTTCAATTGCTCTGTAAGTGGAGAGGATTGACTCCATCTATTTCTTAGTCTCTGTCAACACAACAGGGTAGAGACTGTGCTGTGGGGGGATACCCTTTGCCAGCTCTAGGCTTGAATTCAGCAGGCTGCAGTTCTGGGTGAAATGTTCTCACTTGTGTGTTACAAACTTTTTATATATGCTTGTACACCACAGTGCCTTGTCTTGTGAGGTTACGTTGATGTAAGAACAGACACTGGGAAGAAGGACCAAGACCTACTAACTGTGATAGTGACTGTCACTGCTTGCTCATGTGTTAAAGATAAAGCAACTGCGATAACTTCATGTTCACTTTCTCTAGAAACTGTTTGCTCCTGCAACCATTTTGGCTGCCCTTTCTGTTTTGTCCTCATTTGTCCCGATGTGCTCAGCCTCAGGAATTTGTAATGAAGTTTGCTCATCTGTGTGTTGAAAGTGCTATATCTGCCACCTTTCCCAGCAGTCATGAGAACTGGATTTCTCCAGGTGTAGTTCCTGACTTTCCTAAGATTCCCTTTCCCTGTTGCATCCAAAATTTAGCTGCAAAAAGGTTATTGATTGTGTGTGTGAATTTGACTGTCAAAAGGGGACATGATTGATTTTTTCCTTCTTTTTAATGCCTTTATTTGATTGCCAGTGCCCAAGTTAACTTTGCCTCCTAGGTTTTCTCTGTTCACATTTCATACCGTGTCACCTTTGCCTCTGTCCTGCCTGGTGAATCTTGGCTTATTTTAGCTTTTCCTAGCATCCTTTCTGGTCATTTGTGAGCTTCCTAAGACAAAGATTGGCATAACGTTTCCACCTGTGATTTCATCAGTGCAGAGCAAATACTTGCTGAAAGACCATCCCTCTTCCAAGCATTTCTTGGAGAGGAAAGTGGACGCACAAGCAGCTGATGGACCAGGAAGGTTTCAATTGGAATGAAAGCTGAAAAACTGAATGGTACATGTATTTGTACTCTAGTTGTGCAAGTCCTGCAGGAGGATTGAACAGGGGTAGAGTCTGTGTTGGTGTATGTCTCTTCCAAATACATATTCAGGAAATCCTCAGGGGGCCAAATTCTATTTGAGGAAAGTATGATTCCTCACTGCTTTTCTCTCCAGAAACCCATGAGGGTAACCTTTATAACAAGCTTTACAATAATTCAGTTACAGGCACCTTACTACATGTATTTTAAATACAGATGATTGGATTAGCTCACTGCATTTTTTTTTTTTAATGAGAGGAAAAAAGGGTTTAAAGGAAACAGATTAAGCGATGTGGAGGATGATGATTAGATTTGCTCTCCTCAGCTCTTGGCTCTGTAATTTCTCAGTTTGAGTTGCTAATTCCTCTACCAGTTTAACTCTACTGAGTTTCATATTCTGGTCTTTGCCAGTTTGTGGAGTAATCCCTGAGTACATTTCTGGTGTGCTCCAAGATCCGTATGCATCAGGAGCTTTCTGCAACAAAAGCTCATCTGTTTTGTGGAAATATGTGCACATGAACCCAGAGTATAATACTTGCTCCTAACCTTCTTCATGGGGTTTTCTCTTATGTTCTCTTTCTAAGTTCTGGATAACACGAGCTCATGCACCTCACCAAGTGGTAAGTTCATGCTCCTTAACAGAGTTTGTAGTTGTGAGTAGGCAAAGACTTTCAACTGCTACCTGTAGTTTTAGCACTTTGGATGTAGTTGCTAATATTAGCTTTAGTGTTCCGTAGTTTTATGCCAGTGATGGGCAGATCTGCAAAGAAGATATGGAAGACCATGCTGCTGCTGCAGAAAAGGAGGGTATGTCTGCTTAGGAGACTCCTATTCTGACTAGTCACTCCAGTTGCTTTTTGATGGTACCCAGTACACTGAGCAGTTCTGGGTGAGAACCCCTTTGCTGGGTCCCAGGCAGTAAGCTGTAGATAACATCTGATGGAGAATACCTGGTGAGGTCAGAGCTATAGTTCATGTGTGGCTCTATTCTTTCCCTCCTGGCTGAGGTGAGAACTGAGGGTCTCTGGCCCTTTACTGTGCAGTGGGAGTAAATTTTCTCCTAGCTTAAAGGCCACACAATGGCTTTGGTGTAGAAAGAATGCGGGCCTGGCTGTGTGAAACTGCCCCCTCCCTCCTTCCAGGATGATGCTTCCACATTGCTCTCCAGTATGCAGGGTGGAAGAGAGTTGGGAGGCTCAGGTGGGAGATGGCTTCTCTGAGTTGGAGGGTAGTACCTGGCTGCATGAGCTGTTTTCCTTTTTCTCCATGGGTGGTAGCTAACTGTGCCTGTTCCAGCTGGAGCTTACCCCCGTAGGCAACGGGGGTAATACTAATTTATACCTAGATTGCAGTTTTCAGGGGCTTCAGTACCAGAAGTCTTGAAAGCCTGTGGATGCTGCTGCATGTGTCCTTTGGGCACCTTCTGAACAGTTAGATTGCTAATGTGTAAAATGTCCAAACCATAAAAATTAAACACCTATTTTCTATTTAAAATACATTCAGCATCTGGTAGCAATAGTCATGGCAGCAGTGTGATTGACCGCTGGAAAGCAAGTGCACTGCAGACCTATGTTATGCCTTTGTCTCCCCTAAGGAGACTCAGCTGCTGAGACACAGCAGAAGCTCCAGGATCTACCCCACTTGTTTTGTGTACTCTGTCCCCCAAAGCAGTGGCAGCTCAGGGCACCATGAACAGCAGACCCGGCCCCTCCCTCCTCACTGGCAAAGGCAGTGCAGGATGAGGCATTGAGAAGCATCCCTTGTTCCCCATCAACCCAAGAGTAAAACAGATCAGACTGATATGTTGTGTGGCCCAGACTTGGCTGGCAAGATCATGCTACCCTGGAGTCACTGTAGTGTAGAGGATGATTTTTCCAAGTGATACAGTTAGCTCCACCTTTGGGACGCTGACCAGTGCTTAGCAGCTGGATAACCTCTTTGTGAGCCCACTGGTAACTGGAGTTACTAGTTTTCTTGCTGTCCTCTGTGACCCAGACAGCACAAATTTTCCAAGCAAAGAGGGCTTCACTCTTCCTTCGCTAGGAAGACATTAAGGGACAGTAATAGAAAATCAATGTCATCCTTGACAGCAATGGTTCATCTTATTTTGGATGCATCAGCATTAGGAGAGTTGTAAATTGGAAGCATCTCTAATAGGAAGACAGACCGAGTAGACTTGGCGGGCAGGATTGAAATAAATCATTCTGCCGCATTCTCACTTCTAATAAGGGGAGGGGGGATCAGATGCACGCACAGATGCCAGCTGTCTAAAGCGAAAATGCTTCAACAGCCTCAGTACCTATTAGAGCTTCTTTGCAGAAATTTGGCATTATTTGCTAGAAATTAAGCCATGGAAAGTAGGCTGACAATCAAGAAAAAAAATCCATGGATTAACGATGTGGTGGAAGTCCTGTTCTCTGCCTGAAAAATAGAACCGGACATGACACTAGAAAGTGTGCTGCTAGGAAGCAGTTCCCTATTAATGCCTTAATAATATGGCCCTGGTGACCCTAAAAGCTCTTCTCTGGAGGAGACCGTTTGCAGATGAAATCTGCTGAGGAAATGTGAGAGACTTACAGAACTCTGCAGTCTTTTTAGGATAAAACACAGCAGTTGCTGCAAAATATCTGTGCACTCTTCCACTGTTGCTGCTGCTAAGCTCTTTAAACACCACCAGGTTATAAAGTGGAGCAGAAATGTGCTGAGACTGATGGCTCTAATGCTCTTCACTTTACTTTTTTTAAAATGGATTTTTCAAACTATGTCTCTGGCCAATGTGTCTCCATGTCACCTTCAAGTGCTCTTAAACATTTCCCTTCACAAAGAAAGCAGCTGACCAAAAGCATGCAGGGCTTGTTGAAGGGAGGAAGGCAGTTGGCACATGCTGCTGGGGATGAGGGGGTTTGGGGCTTTGTTGGCTTCTTTGTCCTCCACCATGTTTGAGTTGTTATAGTTCACTTTTGTCTTTTCTCTGTCACAAGCCCCACCTTTCTTTCGCATACGTAAAGTTCTCTTTTATGGTGGTAAGACCTCTCCTTCTTTCTTTTACTTTCCTGTAGTTTTATCTCCTTGCTGTCAAGCGTCTCCTTTACTGCTTAGATGGCTAGGTAGTCCTAGTAGCAGTCCTTGGGCTTATGCTTCTCTGGCTGCTTTGCGTCTTCCTCTTCTGCAGCGTTGTAATGTTTTAAGTGTCCTAAAAAACAGGAAAAGGCTTGAATGACTTGCTTTTAGTGCACTGCTTAATTTTGAGGAAATAAATCTGATATTAGTCCTTCTTACCTCCAAGTCAGACCCTCCCTCTGCAGGAACAGCTCTTTCCCCATATGGGAACAGCACCTGGGTGGCAGCTCATATCAAAGTTAATGAAGTTATAATTGTCCATTGATTCCTTCGCTGTCTCAGAGAGCTGAGTGAGCGTGGTTATTGCTTTGTTTGTTTCCATGTTTAGATCTGCAGAGAGAGCTCTGCATTTTCTTCTGCAGTTGTTCTTGAGGGAGGTCAGCAATTCAGACACTGAGTATACTCATACTTCCTTAGCGCTCAAGAAAGGTACTAGATTTATTAATGTAAAACATGAATGGACTTTGCATTGGCTCCAATACAAGCAAATTCACTGTGGAGAGTAATGTACGTGTGAAATGGTAGCATGTGTAAAGTAATTTGTCCATCAAACCATCGCCCCTGGGGACTATGTCTGTCAGATATTGGGTATTTTAATTTCTTTAAAACAAGGGTTGGGTTTCTCTTTTTTTTTTTTTATTGTATCCGGGTGGATCTGCTACGTGTGAATTGGAAGGAAATCTATATTACATTGTTACAGAGGTTTGCAAACAACCCACTGGAGTGTTCCACTGCTTGGGAACTGGCAAGGCTTATGGAATAATTATGCATGAAATGTTCTTCGCTTTTTTGTGTTTCCATTTGGCTAATTCATAATTTATTTGGCCTTTCTTGTGCATGTTGAAGTTTCAAGAGAGATGTGGAAGTTTCTACATGTTTTGAAATAGTTGCAAGAATTCACATTTCCATTAAAATAGATGAGAAATTGTAAGACAAGCTTGTCTGTCAGGAGCTGATTAGAAAGCTGGGGCCATTTTGCATCATGAAGATGTACGTTCTGGTGATGAATATCTGTAGCATGTATTGCTCACATGTGCATATATCTACACAGTTACTGGATACTTATACCTGTGTCCTAGATTAAAGCCGTTCAAAGTTAGAAAGACTTCCACTTTTTAACATAGCTGGATCCTGTCTACATGTCAGCAGTGATGCCCTTGGAAAGTTACATGAATAGTGAGGTGACAACATAAAAGTTAGGAAGATGAGTCTGAAGTCAAGTTGCACGAAAGAAAACCCTGAGTCTAAGCCAAAATCATATGTGTTTTAGTCTCATACCTCACATTGTAGTCATGGACTAACGGCTTGCTGTGGTGCCAGAGTGAACAAAGAAGCCTGGCACAAATATTCATGTTGTTGAAGCTTGGCAGACGATAGATGGATATGGAATAGGCAGCACTAGGGGTGGTGGCGCAGAATTGGTCAGCTGATGATTCAGGATCACAGTACAGGTAAAAGCTGGCTCCTGAGTCCTCTCAGCATCATGAAAAAGGAATTAATTTTATTCTTTTCAAGTAGGATTTTGAAGAAAAGCAGTAGAGTAGAAGGAGCTGCCTGTGTAAGCACATGAGGCATGGCATGGGAGAAAGTGTTGATATGCTTTTGGGGGAAATTAACCGGTAGTTTAAAAACAGGGGTCATGGGCTGATCAGGGGTGGGAGTCAACTGCTGAAAGATGCTAGTGTGGATGTAGGCTGCAAAGGACCTTGAGAGCAAAGACATGGAGCGTACATTTCTTGTGAGAGAGAAAGGGGAGCCAGGGGTCTAGGAGATGACCTCTTCAGAAACATAGCTCTGAGTATGCCAAATGCTTTTGCAGCATAGGTGTGTGGGAAGGGTCGGTCGTGTTGTGGGGGTATGTGCATTGTACAGGAAGGAATTACATTGTCCCAACATAGCCTGGGTACAAAAACATAATGAAACCTGGCAGGAGGAAGAGGCTTAGCAGCAAGTAGATATCCATGGGACGCTTCAGTGGACTGTGCTCAGGAAGGCAATACAAATAAGAAAACAGTTGCATTCTGAACGAGAAATGTCATTAATTTCTCCTGAACTGGGGATCAGGGAAGGCTCCAGCTCCTGTGTAGCTTGTTTGAACTTGCTTGTGAATCACACTGTTGAACTCTAAAGAACTTTTTTCTTTCTATTCTTTCTCTTAGGAGATGTAGTGTAACATGTTGGTATTGCCTTTGTTTATATCCAGGAATGAACAGATTTGCTCTTCTAGATTTGTTTCCTGCAAATATGGAATCTGGACTGTCATATGTTAAATGGAAAGGCCATAAGAGATTGCTCTATTTTATTGCTTTGACAACCAAAAATTCTTTAACAAGTGGAAGTATTAGTTGGAGCTACAGAGATAAACTCCAGTCAACCACCCAGTTGACTGACCCAACAGTCAACCACCAAGAACCCCTGCCTGCTGCCAAAATCATGTGTCATGAAGATTTCGTGGCTATATAGTTGCTTCATCCTCAAAACCAGTGCATACCATGGATATGCTTTATAAGACCCTCCTTTGCCTGATGCAGTGATAGTGGTATATTCAGACCTAACTGCTTTTTTTCCTTCCTTACAGAGCATGAGAAACACAGACTGTGTAAAAGTGCAGACTATATGAATTTACACTTCAAAGTGAAGTGGCTGTACAATGAATATGTTCGTGATCTGCCTGCCTTCAAAGGAAAAGTGCCTGAGTATCCAGCGTGAGTGTGTTATATCTCCTGTAGTAAATCCCCACCATGCATCTGCTTCTGTTACCTTGAGGGTAGTCATTTGATTCTCCTGTGGCTGCCTCCTTGATGCACCATTTCTTCACTCCTGATTTTCTGTGTTTGTCCCCTCTGGTGTTCTGTGGCACTGTCCTTGACACAATTCAATCCCTTATTGTGCAGTATCTCCCAAGATCTCAAAAGCTTTAGCAATAGCATGGACAGTCCTTAAGCCACTTTGTGCCTGCAGGGTGGGCTTTGGTTGGTTCCTGAACAGCAGACTTCTGGATGTATGCTTACATTCCTGTCTTAAGAGATACAGCTTTATCTGTATGTACTGTATGTATGCATGTACGTGTGTGTATGAATGTTGTACCTATACACACACAACAGGATTTGTAAGTAAAGATAATGGTTTATTTTTTTATTAAGACCAAGTGGTTTAGTTGGAAACATCAGATAAACTGTTGCTCTTCAGCTCTAAGCGATTATTTTTGCATCTTTTGTTTAACTTTAAAAGAGCAGCAGTAGATTTCAGACCTCAAGAGGTTTATGAGCCCAAAAAGTTGTCTGAGCAACCTGGAGAGATTACTGTGTTAGTCCCACACTTGGCCTAAGGCAAGGGCAGGTGTATTGTTTCTGACTGGTGTTTAGCTGGTTTTCAGCGGCTTTCAGTGATGGTTGCATCACATCTCCTTCAAGCAGCTTTCTTCCCTGTGTTTCACTGTTACCCCTCCACTGGGGCTTGGGGGTTTAACACGCTCCCCTTTTTCCCGCTCCAATTCTTTCTTGCTTCAATTTGAGCTTCTTATAACCTGTCCTACCAGCATGGGCATGGAGAACAAATTGTTCCTGTTTTATAAGAGTAAAATGCTTTTCTTATGTCCATTCCCCATCTTACTGGTTCCCGTTTGTTCCCAGCTTTCCTTATAATGACATTTGGTTACCCCTCTCCACCTGGTCTGTGTCTGGATATACAACACCCACAGTTAAATACTGGTGTTTCATCTAGCCCTTGCCTTTCATTGCCTTGCAGGCAGTGCTGCTGCTTTTGCATGCTGGGATGGTAGCAGCTTGTTATTTTCCTGTATTGTCGACTAGTGGTGCTTCCAGTGGGCAACA
This sequence comes from Phalacrocorax aristotelis, assembly GCF_949628215.1. Classification (NCBI taxonomy): domain Eukaryota; kingdom Metazoa; phylum Chordata; class Aves; order Suliformes; family Phalacrocoracidae; genus Phalacrocorax; species Phalacrocorax aristotelis. Next base: position 71,232,877 of record NC_134311.1, on the reverse strand, counting down.
AATCAGCCCCAGGCACCCTCAACAGGGTGTCCTAGCTGTTCTTCCCATCCTGTATATGACTGTTCACTGCTGTCTAAATGCAGCACTTTACACCTGCCCCTCTTAAAAAAAAAGAAATCCATCTTCCTTGGACTGTGTTTCCAGTTTGGCATTTTGAATTCTCTTCCCATCCTGGGGTGCATGCAGTCCCTCAAGCCTGGAGCTAGCTGCATACTAATAAGACTTGAGGCAGTTGGTGTAATTGCTCAGTTTGGGCTATGGGCCTTGCTTAACTAATCAGGTCAGCAAGAGGCATTAACTCAGTGAATAGGGTGCTGGACTGACAGTCTCAGAAGGCCTGTTCTCTTTGCTGTGCCTCTGAGTCAGTGCAGTCTCAGGCAAGCCATCAGATATTCTTAATCTGTCTTTTTCTCCTGTGTGATCAGGATAATGATGCTCAATTTCGCTTTGCAGTCTTTTGCAGACTGTTCTGCTCTGCTAGCCTTTGTGGTAGAGCTTCAGTGCTCATGTACATTTACAGCCACTGGCTTTGTTACTTCATTCTTGTATTTTAGTCCAATAGCCGCGTTGTCAGACACAGGTGATGTTTATTTCAACCATAACCTTCACCTGTCATGAACTATCCCCTTGCTATCAATTACAGCAATGTGCTGTTTTCCTTTGATTTGCTTCATCACAAGTATTTTTAGTCTTGAAGCTTCCTTAAAGGAGTCCATGCATCAGGTTTGCACATCAGTAAACTCCTTAGATGAAAGTAAATTGCTGCTGTCCAGGGAACAGCTGAGTTGTCTATCTACTCGACAGACAAGAGGCTATGCACAAACTCACTTTTCATGTTGAAACTATGAGAAACCGTGTTTCTGATAGCCTTGAGATATGATTGAAGTGAAGGCTCCAAAGTATTGAAGCGGAAGTTTTTATGCTCCCCTTATTTCCTGAAATTCTGCAGCAGTTTCTGAAACTGAAGTAGCAACATAGCTGGGAGTGGATTTTCAAAACTTCCTCTCTTCACTTTTTAGCTGCCAGTTAAAAACTGTGAATTGTCAGTTTCTGAAAAACCCTAGCTTTTTAGATGTGTAAAGAAGTGTTCTATGTTTTGTTTTAATACTGATGTTAGCATGCAGCTAGTATTGTAGCTGTACTGGAGACTACCTCCTCTCTGATGGTGGAAGGCATCCATCTATCCTTTGAAATCCTGTCTTATTCTTCTGGCTCACTTCATCAAATATAGTATTTATTATTGTACTCTTTGAAACCCTGTCTGCCTGTCTGCCAAGGCCCACAGGATGTTTATCGGGTACTCACATGCATCAATACAGCAAATGAACAAGATTAATTCACTTGTAAAGTCTGAAACCACAGGAGCTAGGCTTATGGCCAAGCTGAAATTGAAGCTTTTTGTGTTACGTTACTGTTGTGCAACCAACAGAGGTAAACTTTCATGTAGTCACAAAGCACCATTCCCTTTCCTGGCAGACAGGACTGAGGCATATTCTGTGCAAACCTCATTTGGAAAGGTTGGCTATGCTGTCTTGAGTCAGGCTGTGCTGACCCCTGCAAGCACAGAACATCTCTGAAGCAGCACCATGAGCCTCTGCCTTGTGTGCTGGTGTGTGAGTCATTACGGCATTTGCTTCTAGATCAATAATTGAAACAGACGAGGAAGAAGATATTTGCCATATAACAACATTTTGAAGGTATTTCTGCGTGAAATCAGATTATTTTTATTAGTTTCTTTGCTAGACAATTTTGAATATCATTTTGGATATGTTGCCTGTGTAGTGCTCAGAGTCCCCCCTCGCTTGCTCAGCAGCACAAGACCTGATAGAAAACCCTGTAAGGGGTATTTGGTCTAAGATGACTCTACCTTTGTGTTACAGCTCAAAGCACATTTTGGTCCTGAATGTGTCCAGAGGCTGGAAGTATTTATAGACAATTTATATCTCTTGTGTTTTCCTGCCAGCCATTAAGGGGCAAAGCTGAGGCTGGCTTTGCACATGTAGTTATGGAATTTCTTGACCTGATCCAAATGATATGCTGTGCACTCTTTCTGGAGTTAGTGAATTTTTTTATTTTTATTTGGGGGAGGGCGTTGGTGGTAATTCCCCTCACCACCCCTCCATTACTACCTTTTTCCTTACTACCTTTGTTTGGACAATTTGGTAAAACAGTAAAATACCTATGCAGTTGATTTTGTATATCAACATATGGTAGCCATAAAAATGGGCAATGACTGTTGTTAACAGTGAATGGCCCTTCCTAATGCATGTGGTGCAGTAACTAAGGATGAATGTTAATCAGGAAGTAGTTCTGCTTCTCAGAGAGAAAATCATGGCTTCTGGCACAAACAAGTAATACTCACTGTACATGGTTCTATGACATTTGAAGCAGTCAGCAACTTGCAGCCTGGGAATGGCGAAAGAGGTGGGAGATGTGTAGTTGCTTCCTTGTAAATTGCCTGGCTTCTCTTTGAAGGATCGAGCTGTTGCTGTAAAACAGGCTATTGTAATTAATTAAAAAATGTTGCAAGCTCGAGAAACTTGCAGCAGTCTCTGAAATATGCTGACTTTTAGGAGCCTGAAGTGCCATTCAAAAAGAGTTTTTCCAGAATGCAGTAAGTCCATATGTCTGTGACAATGATCCACTGCTGCTGTCTATATTAAATAGGGCTGCATAGACAGGTTCCTTTTGGCATTTAACATTGTGTCAGTTACAATTTCCAATATTAGCATTGATGTGCTTTATGTTTCAAAGTGTAGAAAGTATTTAAGGCTATCTGGTATGCTCTGTCTGTGAATCTGCTCTTGATCTCCCTCTCATGTCTGGCACATGCTTTCATGTTCTTTGCAAACTCAGCCCATAATTAGCACAATCTCTATGAACGCAGCTGCCTGTTTAGAGGAGGCTGTACTCTGTGAAGCTCATATAATAATCTTTTATATGGACTGAAATCACACATGGGCACTTTTTTCCCTTATTTATGAATGCTGTTTAGTAATATTTGAAATTAAGATTTGCTTCAGCTGCGGTATGTTGGCACTTGTACATCACAAATCTAGACAGACATTTAAATAAAGCTCTAAGTGCTATGTTGTTGCTTAAACACAGACAACCACCCCCCACCCTGCTTTTTTACTACACGGATACGTCCCACAGGGCAGAGCACAGAGGGATGACCATCACTGAAGCTGCTTCTCGCCTTACCTATTTGGCCCAGATGGGGTTGTGTAGAAGCCTTTTGTTCAGTACAGCAGGTAGCTCCAGACACCACCTTGTGTAAGGCACCTCCCTGAGATAAAGCAGTGACTGTTTCAGTAGCTTCTTGGATTCTGCTCTACCATTTAGCTTATTCTCCTAAGTGAGGAGAAGAAACAGAGACAAACTTCATTGTCCTGCTTCTAGGAACTGCCTCATTTGGGGACTTGACCATGCTCCAAGGCTGTTGATCCAGCACTTAACATGAACTACGTTTGTGCTTCTTTAAAAGAAAACAAGGAAGAGCTGCTTACAGGGCTGGCCAGCTTCCTGCAAGCCCTAGCAGATGTGCTGTGCTATCACCAGAAGTTAATCTTAGTCAAGCATCTTAACAGTGAGATGAGCAGCCCATAGAAATGGGAGGGTGATCTAGAGAAGGCCTGGGGAAACAGAGCAGAATTAAAGTGGAGAAAACTTCTAGCCTTGATTCTTCCTCCTGGCACTCCAGAAATATTTCTGTATCTGCAGATAAAACAGCTGAAGGGCTGTGGAAAACAGGCACTTTTCCTCCCTTTATACTTAGTTGCAGCTCTCATGTGAAAGGTGGTAGACCCAAATGGGCAGTAGGACAGTGTGCAGTCCCTCTTAGCATGCAGAGGTAGTGGCATTGGAGGCCTCCCTTGTCCTGTCTGGCACATGGGTGAAAGGGGAAGAAAAGACAAAGTGCTCCGAGATGATGCAAAGTTAAATGTCGTCCTCAAGGGGAAAAATGGGGAAGGTACGAAGAAATAGGAGGGACCGGGGAGAAAGACAAATCCAACACAAGACCAACAATCTGCAGAGACTGGTCTGGGCTGTGTTCTGCTTGTCCAGCAAAGTGATGGTACAGCCCCTGCTTGCTGGTAGCTTGTGTACAGGGAGGAGTATTCTTGGGAACTTTGGCTGCACACACAGATAAGGGCATTCAGACGTCTAACAGTGGCAAGCTTTCACAAGGCTTGCTGAAACATCTGCACTGTCTGAGCCTTGTCAGGGTGCTGTGTTTCTTGCTGTAACTTGCCGTCTTTCCTGTCCCTCCTGCAGCTGGTTTGAGCAGTTTGTGATGCAGTGGCTGGATGAAAATGAAGACGTTTCCCTGGAATTCCTGCATGGTGCCCTGGAGAGAGATAAAAAAGATGGGGTATGTAGGTCACTCTCAGTGGAGGAACTGGCATTATATCTTTCAGTGCCCAGAACCAAACAACAATACTGTAAATTCAGCTGTCATACAAATGGAGATGCAGCCCTTTTTGCTTTCTAAACAAATAAGAAACTAATTTATTTTAGGACTTCTCTCTACAGGTCACACGGAGCTGTTTAATAGCAAGTTGCATGTCATTCATTTATGTCTGTTCTGTTCTGCCGCTGTTAATCTGTCAGCCAGTGGCTTGGTGCTCTTTCATCCTTCTGTGTTCGTGAGAGGTAATTGAAATATAAGGCACTTTGCATGTCCTCAGTCATGCAGCAAGAATGTGACCTTAACCTACTTAATTTGCTGAATATTCCTGATGGAGAACAACAGCTGTCCCATTTGTTCAGTCACTGTTGGTGCTGTAGTCTGTGATGCTAATGTAAGCATTCTCTTTAAGAAAATCTTAAAAAAATAAAAAAAAAGGCTAGTCAGTCTCTTGTTCTTTCCTCATTAACTGACAGGTAAGCCGTGCATTTCATTAAGGGTCTCAGCATCATGCTGCATTTTCTTGGTGCTTGTCATGTCATACTAGTGAAAGACGATAAACTCAATAACCCAACAGCATTGGCTGTTTGGCTCCTCTGGGCCTTTTGGAGAGCTTTTGATGAATTTTGAGGAAGATGTGGGTTTTGCTACAGTTGTTCTGCCTCCAATATGGCAGATGATGGAGACACCCATGAAATGGGTGTGTTTCAGATCTTTTCCTTTGAGAATGACTCTTTGTAATTCTCTTTTAGTTCCAGCAAACGTCTGAGCATGCTCTCTTCTCTTGCTCAGTGGTGGATGTCTTCACCCAACTCAATCAGAGCTTTGAGATCATTAAGAAGCTGGAGTGCCCAGACCCTGTCATTGTTGCTCATTATAACAGGAGGTTTGCTAAGGTAAAACCCTCAACATCCAGCTGTTTGTCCTTCCCTTAGTGGGATGCAAAACAGTATGATTTTTTTTGTTTTACCTCCTGGAGATCTTCTGCAGTGGTAGAGGACAAGTAACAGTGCACACATCTTGTCTTCACAGACTATTGGGAAAGTGCTGATGCAGTATGCTGACATCCTCTCCAAGAGCTTCCAGACCTACTGTTCCAAGGAGAAACTGGTGAGTCATGCTAAGTTTCTCTTCTGCCCTGAGGAATCACACAGTTGTCCTGATGAAACCAAGTTTCTTACACTGCACCTCACTGTGTGGTGAAAGATTTTCAGTATTATTTTTACCATAATTCGAATGCTTTTGCGGATTGAACTCTGGCTTGGCCATAAAATAAATCTAGGTCCAGAAGATGATCTGCAGTGCTTTGCAGCTGTCAGGTCCCCTTGGAATTAACTTCCACTCTACCTGTCTGGGTTGTGTGTCACAGAGGTGATTAAAAGAAAAATGGGCGCAGATTGCTCTGTAGATCTGGTACATAGCATCACTCTTGGTTTACTATTGTCTCCATCTAATTATCTTGCTGTTTAATCCTGAATTCAATAAAATTCTGTGTATGGAATAAAACAGGACCTTACATTTTTGAACCCTGGGTCTGTCCCAGGCTGATTTTGCTATCTCCCACACCTGTACTGGGGATGTAACTGTAGGCAAGAGTCTATTGCACAGGATGCCTTTGACTGTTGCCCTCAGGCTTGGCCTGGCAGCACCTAGATGTGTCTCTGAATGCAGCCTTGGCTAGCAGTTCCCCTTCTGATCTGGGATGTACACAGTTCACAATAGTACACTGCAGCTTTCAGCGGCTGAAGGTGACACAGCTTGGACTCTTGCAGGACACGGCAGGAGCTGAAGAGAGTTGGGCCTTGTCCGGACACTGATTTCTTGTCAGCTTGTTCTCTGTGATAAAGCTGAGGAGGAAAATAAAACAGCAGAGATCTCCCCAATCTGGGGTTTCTGAAACTGGCCATCCCATTTCAAGCTGAAGAAGAAGATGACTTATCTTTTTTAGGTTTGACTGCTGAAATCTGTGCATGCCCTACCTCCTGTTGGACTCTCAGATCTGGTGGTACTTGGGGAAGGGTGTTGAGGCACAAGACTGTACCACTGGTGAAAATGTGTTGGCATCCTGAGCAGTAACAGACATCTGCTTTTGTCCCTTCAGCCCTGCATCCTGATGAATAACATCCAACAGCTTAGGGTGCAGCTAGAGAAGATGTTTGAAGCCATGGGTGGTAAAGAGGTAAGAACACTAAAAGACTGACTATTACTCATTCCTACTGCACTGTTACTAGGTTATTTGCATCATGCTGGTACTTGCAGACTGCAGTCATAAGGAGAGCCCTGTGACACCTGGCACTATAAGAAATGTGAGGGGTCATCCATGCCTGAAGGCTTTTCAACAAAATTTATCATAAGATGCAGGAGTGAGTGTTTCAAGGCAGAATAGCATGGAGGAGGAAAGAGAAGGATAGGTACTCTGTGCATGTGGGCTGGATGTGGGGATGGATGCTGGTTTCACAGCACTGAAGACAGGCAGTTAAGTCTGAGAACTGGTGGCATCAAGTCATTTTATGTGGTATATAAATGTGGGACAGTACCGTTGGCATTAAATATACAATATCTAATATATTGCAGACAACATATTGCAGGCATGCAAATAAGAGTTCTGTACTCATGCTTTGTTGGATACTCAGCTATGTCCATGAATATAAATATCTTAGTTTTCATTCTTTGTTCTGAGATGGCCATTTTTATGGAAATAAGGTTTTCTTCCCCCAGATCACTGTGTCTATTCTGATATAATCCATGTATCTGTTTTTTTCTCTTGTTTTTTCATTGCTTTTCAAGATTCAAGAAGATGAAGAAAAGCCTGCTGATACAGATGTTAGGAAAAAATATTTTCAAAGCCTAAGTGCATTCTCTTTGGTTGTGTTGTGGTAGAATCTGTGCTATGACCTGTATGCCAAAACAAAAGTCAGCTTTGCTGATGGGCACCTCAGTTTTGCCTGTAGTGCTGTTTCAAATCTTTCTTGTGTTCAGTGGCAGAGTTCTATGAAGTGGCAAAAATCTCACCAAATATATTTACCCCATGAGCCAAGGGAAACTGCTGTCATTTTTTTCATGTGATCTCAACAATCCTAATTTCTAAGCGCTTCATCAAGAACTAGAATTATATGTTTCCAGCTGTAATAGCAGCGGTACCTAAATGCTCATTTTTCAGGAAAAAAAGAAACTTGTGATGGTTTGTGAAGTGGTTTATAAAGTTTTAATCCATGTGCACTTAATTTCCATTACGGAGTCAATTTGCCACCTTTTTTCCGTAGTGGTGGCCATTAAGTGGGGTTTCCCCATATTTCAAATTGAAAATACACCTGCAAATTGAAAATACCCCCTGATAGTGTGTGAAATAGGGGGAGGAAGAAAAAGTGTCTATTAAGACTGTGGGCTACTTTTCCTGGCCTAGACCTCTTCTCTGCATTCTGCACTTCAAAACCTTCCCCAGGAGGTATAGGTAAAGTAGAACAGAGGTGGTGAATCCACTGTTTCCTGTGGAATCAAAATAAAAAAGAGAGAGAGAGGAACCCAGACTGTGAGCAATAAAATACATGGGAAGAAACCAGGCAACCATGCTAGGAAGCTGGTTTCTGGAAATTATTTTTTTCTTTTCAAATGCTGCTTGTCTACTTCATTAGGCTGCTGCTGACCACCAGAAATAAGTCGTGTTGTATTAGGTACCTGCATTATTTGCTGTCCCCAGGAGTTTCCCTCTTGGTAACTGTGTAGTACCTTGCTTCTTGACTTGAAACTTGCCAGGTCTTCTGTTTTGCTAGAGTTAACAAGGTCTTGTCCTAGTCTGAGTAGTCCTTTTTTTCTGACGTAGATTGAGCCTGGCTAGTGAGTAACAATTGGTGAGACAACAGCTTTGAAAGTAGAATGTGTAGACCATCATGCTCCTGGAAATGCATCTATGGGTTTTATCCTCTCCTTCAGAAATGGCAGTTCTTACTTCCTGTGACAAATTTGATTTATATTCATCTGTACATCACACAATAGTCTGCACAAACATAAGCATTGTCCTGACTTCTCTATTGAAAAAGGAACTGCTTCCTTGGGGGAGTAAGAAAGTAGGATGGTGATATGTCCTGGTCATCTTGAATAGCTCACTTCTTTGTGTTCTCAAAGATGTTTTTGAGAACTGGGTACCAAATATGCCATTGTTCCTGTGGCAGGTATGTTAGATGTACCATGTGCGAAGGCAGAACTTGGGGACTGGTTTCAGGTACTGTGTACTGGTGGCTTCATCTGCATCTGATTCGCAGATCCATCTCCATCTACAGCTGTAGCACTGCACAACTCTGGAAAGCTTTGAAATACTGCTGCTACCTAGCGCTCTTTGCCAGTGCATCCAAAACACACTCCTGTGGATATCCATATCACTTACTCCCTTTTGCAGCAAGGGAAATGAAGGGACAGGGCTCATCCATAGTCACCCTGGAGTGTAATGGCGTAACATGGAACAGAAGTGCTTGCCCAGTACTATTTCTTGAGATTGGGCTCCTTGATATAGTGCCTTCCTTTATGTTTCCCCACCCCAGAAGAGGAGTGGTAACTTTGCACTCTCTTCCCATATTCTTTTTCCAACTGTAGTACTCAGAAGGCACAAAACAGGGTTTGTGAACATTACTAGTCAGAAACAATAAGGACAGCAGCAGAGCATTAGCGAGCTCTGTGTGGAAGGATTCTCTTGAGTCTGTGCTTGAAATCTCAAGGCATATATACGTGTATACACACAGACACACACACACAGAGAAAGTAGTATCTTAAATGATTTTTAGGATTTATAATTAATATTTTTCTTTCCCTTCTGAGCTGTGTTGATCTCATTGGATCAAAACAGCTTCACTGTGGCTCAGTAGCATTCTCAGATGTTCCTGAAGCATGTTTTGGAAAGGCAGTGTTTATGGAGTGGCAGGTAGCATTAAAAGCATAATGAACAGTGGAATCTGGGAGCATGTCCTGCACAGAAATTGGGTACACAAATACCTTTTGATACCTTTGATTCCTCTGAATCATCTCCAATACACTCGTGGAATGGAGATTGTAATTTAGCTCTGTGCTAAAGTGGGCTATATGGATTCATTGCTAGTGTTTGCCTGAACTTGGTCCCATTTATTTAATTATTCATACATTATCTAATGAGACCTAATGTGACCTACATCTTCCACCCACCTCTGCAGTTTTCCTGCAGACTTCAGCCTGCTCAGTGCACTGTCCCTGACACCAGAATAAACCTTTCTCATTTTGCTTGAGAGATGGCTTTCTGCAGTCCATTATTTTGCTTAGCTTTTCATGAGTTATGAACTCACAGCACTGACATTAAAAGGTGCTGTACGACATTGCACAGTGCTGAAGCCTAAATGTCCTGTGGAAGCCTAGTTTAAAACATTTCTGTACTTTTTTTTTCCCAAAGTTAAGCATGCAGGATGAGTATCAGAGACAAGCACTCCCTAGGAAGCCAAGGAATTAGCTGCTGAGTAGCAGCAGATTGTCATCATACAATTTTCATGCCTTTGGTTTCAAGCTAATCTGTACAGTTAATGCTTCAGGAAGCACTCCTCTTACTGCTCAGCCAGGGTTAGGCCACGTTTTAATTCCTAAGTTAGCCAGCTGAATAACAAAGTGCAAGACAACTTAGAAACAGCCAAGGCTTGATAGGAATGTTCTCAAAGGATTTGTGGTATCTACTGAAGCCTTCTTTTTTGCATCCCATGTGCCATAGCTAAGGCCACCCTAGTTTTTGAGAAGCTGGCAGCTGTTTGGATTCAGCACTCCAGGGTTCTTACTCTTGAATCCGATAGGAAAGTGGGAGATGCATGAAAATTCAGTGCAGCCAAGACACTAAAGGGAGGTTGGATCTGTTGAGCTCCCTGCCTCATGGTCACCTCTGCAGAGGGGAGCTCCTGGGTGCTGGTGGACGGAGACAGAACAAAAATCAGCAACTTCAAGCTGGAGCCAGATGAACTCTGTAACTTGCATAAAGCTAAAATAGGATAGCAGAGCAAAATTCTTTAGCTGCTGCTATGTCAGATCAGATGTGATGATTTCAGATATTCTCTGGCTTTAAGATGTGAATTGATTAACATCTTCAACCTTCTAGGAAGGCAAGAGGTATCTGTTTCTTCAGCTACAGAGGGGCCTTCCAGTTCTGGTTGCTCACGCTTCACCAGTGTGTGTAGAAACCAAAGAAGAGCTACTGACACGTCTTGGAAAACTTGGAAGCCCTTCACAGCAAATTCTTATACTCATGGGTTCCATTTCATCCATGAGAGAAGCAGAAGATCAACCTAAACTGAAGTTCATAGCACTATTCTGTAAATGCCACCATTCAGATTAGCAGAGAACTTGAGGTTCCAGCCTTGGCTGTGCTTGGATGAGACTTCGAGGACCAGATTCTCTGAAGTGCCAAGTCCAAATTTTTGCAGGAAATTCAAAGGGCCCTGCTTTCTTCCCTGAAATGTAAATATAGGATTACCTTTTCCCTCTTGGTGTGCACCCCAGTTTTCTGCATTGCACATTTAGTCTCAAACACAGAGCTACAGCCATGCCAGCCACTGTTTCCACTGGAATTGGAGCATTTGCTCAGAGATCAGAAGCCACCGTGCTGTGGGTACTTTACCTGTTTTTTGCACAGAGAACTTTTCATTAGCTTTCTTCCTCTGAATCATCTCCAATACACCCACAGAATGGACATCATAAGCCTGCTGAGCTCCAGCTTCTGATAGCAATGGTCTGGATGTGACATATGGCAGTGACCCAGCTTCCTAATACTGCTTTCTGCTTTACTCTACCAGTCAGATTTATCATGCAGTCCAAGTAGCATTTCCTGCTATCAGTGATAGCTGATGTCCTTAGAATTCATTGGCTGAGCAGCAAAAGGAAAATGTATGCCGTTTCATTTGAGCACTGTTATCAGCGCTTCACCATATTGGCAAAGAACAGTTTCCAGTTACACCACATGCTATAGGGACTCTGTAACTGACATGTAATTTATATACATGAAACAGCAGTACACACCTACAGACACCTTCATAATGAACTTAAATCACATTTAGGTAGTTCCCCAAAATTTGCTTTCAAGCCAAAGCGTGCCAATGCCTAAGCATTAATGATCAGTAATGTATTATGTGGACTCCTACTTCCATAGTAGCAGTTGCTCAGGAGACAGCAGCCTTTCTAGGATGACAGAGGACTTGGTGGATGCTGAACCAGAGTGCTTACCGCCAGGGCTTTGCTTCCTGAGGGTAAAGCTGGACACCTCAAAGTTAAATCTGGGCAGCTGGTTGCACCCAGAGAGCTGTGAGGTAACGTTCTGGAGGAGAGTGAGTTCCTCACCACAGATAATGGAGCTCGCCCCACAGGAAAGCATTGCTCCAGCTGTCACTTCTTGCAGTGCAGGGCTGTCGGTCAGCCTTTCTTCTGGTCCTGAGGAGATCAGTTTGCAGTCAACAAGTGCAATAGCAAGGAGAAGCTTAGAGGTAGTTGGTGAGCTCTCCATGTCACCTCACAGTGAAACAAGTCATTAATTGGATGGTTTGTGAACCAGGGCGAGTTGTTGATCCTGACCTCAAATGTCATCTAGACCATGCATCTGGTAGTTTATAAAGAAGTAGAAGTAAATAGTGTGGAAAAGCAGTTACTTGAAATGTTTTGATCAATCATGAACTGGTCCTACCTCAAATCTACCAGAAATGGCCAAAATTAGAGGACTGTTCAATGCCATTAATTGTAGATAGCAAACCAGTCAGCTTGTGACTCATTGCCCCTTTAAACAGTAGGAGAAGGGAAAGATTAATTTAGGGGGCAAGACAAACCACCACCAACAGATGCTGGTTTTGTTTTGTTACCTACAAGCTTGGCTAGAATGACTGCTTATTGGCATGACATGAGCTTCCTTCTGCCTTTGTGGAGGCAGTTATAAAGGTAATAGGAATATAAATTCACTTTAATAAAGGAAAAATAATCAGAGCTTGCAATGCCTGGTGTTATAAGGCTTAAGTAATCATAATTTGCTTGGATTTTAAAAATTATTTTAAAAATTCTGATCCAGAAGTTTCATTAGCACAGGTTCAAATGCCTAATAGAGTCAGTTTTCTGTGCCAGCTTACAACAGGAAAATTGAACGGATCAGATTCCAAATCCCCTAAGGGTTGGCTTTCTGTGACAGATGCTGAGGAATATGAAGAGGCCTTCAGCACTGAATATAGAGGTGGGGACTCCTGTCATTGTCAAATCCTGTATAGCTGCATTATTGGATATACCATTAAAATCTAAACTCGTTTTTAACCGCTATAATGGCATCTGGCTCATTACATTTCTAGACACTCTGCCTTGGAGGTAAGGGCTGAATCTCTGAATGCCAAATACAAAAACCTTCCAGAAATGTTTGCTTTACAAGTAGTTTGCCTGCCTGCATACAAGGCAAGTCTGTTTTACAAGGTACTTTTTCAGAGCAAATTATCCCAAAGCATTCATCATGTGGTGGTATGTATACACAAAGGTAGATTGCTCAAAGGTGGCTATTTCGAGGCTGGAGGGATGACTACAGCTGGAACACAGAGCACTGTTGAATTTACAAACAAGTGGCTTTGGACTAGTAATAACAGAGCAAGCACTTCATTACAGAATGTGCCACGGTGTCAGCAGTGTCCATACAGTGCTCGGGGCACTTTGTTTGTTTGTTTTGTGAAGTCTCCTCTGAACAGTCATATACAAAAAGCTATCTGGTTCCATGTGAGAGAAGAGCTACTTGTGCTCAATCCCCATAGCTGAGATTATGCTGTACAAAAGTGATTAGTGCACAACAGTTCCTGCCATGATATTGTGGCCAGATTTTCCAAGTAGCTGGGGTCCAGTCTCCTGAGAGCAGTGGCTGGGCCAATCTTCAGTTTGCACGCTGACAGCAGGGTAGAAGGTGAAATAGCATCTTTCAAGACTGTGTATGGAGAAATGCACAAGTAAATAACATCCAGTCTGAAAAGCCCTGTCCCCTTCTAGGCTTAGAGGAGTGAAGTGACCCGTGAGCCCAATGCAATGCACAGTGCTTGACGATTTCTCAGCCTGCTTACTCTGTCGGCCACAGGGAGTTTGCACTCACTTTCTTTCTCAACTTCACAAATATCAGGAAGGGTATCAGAGGGTACTGGAGCCTGGGGAAACCATTTGCTGTGGTTTAGGCAAATACTTGTTGATGATTTCACAGCTTCTGTAACAGCAGCAGGCAGAGGAGGAGGGCATCCTAGCTGGCAGAGTCCAGTGGTGATAGTACACCTGCTTATCAAGAGTAGCCTCAACAGTGAAGAGCAGCACTGTGAAGGACAGAGACTGCCTTCTGGGTTCAACCTAAGTGCTCTTTTTTCATCCACAGTTGGATGCAGAAGCAAGTGACCATCTCAAAGAGCTCCAGGTGAAGCTGAACAATGTTTTGGATGAGCTGAGTGCAGTGTTTGGTAACAGGTGAGTATAACAAGGCCCCTGTCCTTGAACCATTCCTTTCTTTTGCCTAATTCCATTCGGTCAGGTTAAGAACATATAACAAACTCGTGTCAACTGCATTGTATTTTTATTTTGGTCATAAATTCAGGGTCTTTCAAATACTGAGACTATCTAAAGAAGTGAGAAATGTGTTTAAGGTCTCTCTTTCTGTATTGCTCTGCTTAGAAATGTAACGTGGAGATCTCTCAATTGTGAAATGTATTTGAATTACATAGAGTGATTTTTTTCTGTAAGTAGTGCTGGTCAGCAACAGAATTGCCTGCTCCCTTATTGCTCGGAAAGCAGTTTCCAGCTTAGTGTTTATGAAAAAAACATTCTTATTTAAACGTTCTGCTCTAAATATATGAAACAGTTGACTGATTTCTGATTGTTAAATGAATATTGGAATGGAAACAGGTTTAGAATTTGAGATTGACTTGTTCTAATGTTGCAATGAATGGGGTTTTCTAATGTTTTAAGGGGAGGAGCTCTTTAAAGTATCACCAGATTAATTGATGGCAATCAAGTTTTATTGCAAATCATGTTACCATTTACCTCAGGATAAAAATGTGCTCAACTTCATAATACTTTTGTAGTGAGCCATAAAAGATGTCAATTAAGCAAAATCTAGAAATACAGCATTCCCAATTGATCTTCAAAGCCAACCACTCCTCATGATAAACCCCATTCATTTCATGTTCTGCTTTATAACAAGATTAATGCAGGCGTGAACTGTCGTATAGCTGAAACATGGGCAGGGGGAATAAAGCAAATTGTACCAGCTTGGCCTCCTAAAGTCTACAGGTTTGCAGTACTTATGACCAAAAAATCACGGTGGGATTTATCAGCGACCTTTTGGATTTCAGCACACAGAGCTAAGTGAGGAGCTCCCACTGCCAGTAATGGATGCTGTAGCAAGAAATGGAGAGATTCAAACTGTAACTGAATTGAATCGATAAGGTTCATAATTAGATAGAGGATGATGAGAAATCATAATTAGGGGGTGAATTTTGTTACTGAAACCTGTCTCCATGGTGTCACTGCTACAAGACAATTAGGGTACAATCTTGACACTTGCAAATATGATTTAAAGAAATAATTCAGTATCAGCATACATACCAGGGAGGGTTTTAGAGGGATGTGCCGGCAAGAGATTTAGCCAGTCAGATGGCTCAGATGCTTTGCTCATTCCTTAACAGTAACAGGGAATGAAAAGCAGAGCTGCAGTTCACTGTATAAGCAGGACCTTCTAAAGGATGTAAAGGTGGAAGGTAAGACAGAAGTCCACAGTATTCTGTGTCGAGTCTGTGAACAGTTGCTCCTATAACACTGTGCGCACCTGGTGCTGCAGATCTTTTCTTCGTCTGTGTGGGATCATTGCACCTGCTGGGAAAGCAGCATACATCCAGAGAGCCTCATCACCTTTGCGCTGAGAGAGGGTTATGTCTGGACACAGAAGCTTTTTCTGCTTTAGATGATATCACAGAGAAAAGGAACCCTGAAAGGGTTTATAGTTCATGCAAGGCTAGCTGCTGTTTTGTTCTTGGAGGCTGTAGGAGTGATGGAGGGAATTCCTGTGAGGATTAGGGAGCAGAAGGCCCTGTCTGATAGCATGGGTAAGGTTGTCTTCTAATGTGATGCTGCCAAGGGCTCCTGTTAAGCTGTACATCTACATGAGCTTCACTTTCAAGTGAACCTGTTGTCACAGTAACTGATTTATAATTTTTCATAATTGGTGGCAATTTTGCCTCACATTAATTTTTATCTTAAAGGGATGCTGTTATTTTTCATCCTCTGGCTGCAGATGTACAGCATCTTGAAGCAGCATCCCACAATTGCTGTAGTATTTGGGAGAACTGTGGGGTGAGATAGCCTGTAACAGAGCAGGGACTGTCAGCAGTATGGGAAATTCTTGGTACTATTTTATTTGAGGTGACTATGCCTCTGGTTAAGCTGTCATTGTAGCCACAACAGGCTGCTGCAAGCCACTCTTCCAGAAATGGGGAAAGCAGAAGTGGAGGCTGCGTGGAGAAAGACTGCTGGAATGGCTCCAGTGAAAGGCAGGTTAGAAGTGAGCAGAGGGACTGTGAGGCTGGAGGTGGCAGTGCAGGAGAGGAAAGAGGTGATGGCGTGGAGAAGGAAGATGAGTGCCACAGGGCAGAGGGGTTGTATGCTAGCACCCAACTCACAGACGTCCTAGGTGGCTCACACAGCAGAAGTTCAGGCCACTTACGCATATATAAAGCTGACTTCCAAGCCAGTGTTCCTGCTCTTAAATCTTTACCCTAGCTCCTAGCACTGACTTCTCTTCCTGGTTTCAAATCTCTGTGCTCTGGATACCTAAATGTCACTTGCAGTCCTATTGTTAGAAACTGTACTTTTACATGCCAAAGTATTTTCCTTTATTCACTGAATTGATATGTTGACAGCTCTGCTGATCTATTCGTCATTTTTAACCACTGTAGTATTTCATTTTAGACTTTCTCTTAGCAGTAGAAGATGGAGAAGTAACTGTGCTTTAATGGCTTGCATGTCACTTCATTACAGTGATGCTGGTCATTTCACAACTGAGCCCCACATCCCATTTTGACATTTTGATATAGCAAGGACTGTATGGTAGTGGAATGTTTTCAGTTCGTGCCTGCCTTCAGGCTATCTATTATTTTAAAGACTTAGCCTATGATGGGTTGTAACCAAATTACTGCCAGTGAATTCCTGGATGCTCAGAGTTGTGCATGCATCATGCCATTGCTCCATGCTATATCCCACTCTCTGTTGTGTAACACCCTGTGTAGAAAGCAAAGATACAGCAGGGTGCTTTGAGCTAATAACAAGTGTTTCTTGAAATCAGGAAAGGATCATTTGTTTTTGCAACGTGAATGAACAAACTCCTCTCAAGTGAGATTGTGTCTTGTGTTCAGAGGTGGTACGCTGTCTGTGGATGATTTGCACATAGAACTGGATAGCATGCCCGTTAGTAACAAATACAGTAAGGAAACGAGCAGAAAATCTTGGGTGCATGGTTTGTGGACTTGTAATATTTTACCTTATGTATTGGAGCTGAGATCTCTGCCACTGATAATCTTGGTTTTGCTTCTCTTCTATCTGTCAGTTTTCAGAGTCGTATTGATGAGTGTGTCAAGCAAATGTCTGATATCCTCTGTCAAGTGAAAGGGACGGGAAATGTTGCTGCTAATGCCAGAAACACAGTTGCACAAGATGCAGATAATGTCCTGAGGCCATTGATGGATTTCCTGGATGGAAAGTAAGTGAGTGTTCAAATATATGTTACATGCACAGTGCATCGGATTGGGAACAGGGTGGGGAAGGAAAAATAGCTCCATGTCCTTGGGTTGTTCTTGAGATGTTCAGCCTCCAAATTCCCAGGAAGAATTGATGGGTTTTCTTCCCATATCTGCCTCTCTCTTCTAGCCATGGATCACCTCTTCAGCCTTCATTCAGTGCCAGAGCACACTCTCAGTTCTCCTTTATCCCTCTGGCAGCTAGAGCTATCAGCAAAACGCGCTGCTGATCAAGTAGTGGGAAAGACTGATATTCTAAATTTACTAGCTACGGTTTTTTCCCTATACAAATTGTACTGCATCCAATTAGCAAACATATTGCAAACCATGCTTACATACTTGATACATATACTACTCAGTATCCCAGCCGTGTTAAGTGTGTGTGTTATAGTCATACCTGGTGCTGTTCTGACTAGAAAACAAACTTCTGAACTATGGGATGTACATAAGCTTGATCCATTGCTTTAATTAACTTTTGCCATGAACTCCATGCAGCATGAGTCAGTGGTGCAGGATCTTTTTGTGGCTAACTGCGCATAATTCTCATCAGCTAAGCCTTGATCTACAAAGAGAAATAGTTTTAAATCATTGTAGAAGTTAAACTTCTTGCTGATGCACAGCAGTTACTTACTTTGAAAGGGGTGGCCAGCAATTTTCATAACAAATGCTGTGAGACATGTGAAGCTTTACAAGTTTAAAATATAGTTTCTTTTGTTGCTCTTTGTATTGATTGTCCCTTCTTTCTTTTGGGTCACCATGTAGTAAGTGACTCTGCAGCAATCATCACATCTAGGAGCCCTCTCATTTGCACAGTTTCCATGCATGCCTTCATGAATCCTGAGAAGGCACCTTCCATTGTATGACTGGTAACTTGGTATGCTATGGGCTTTTCGTCTAGCTGTGCAGCACATCATTTTGATTATGATAATCCCAGCCTGGATTATTTTCTTTCCTTCTTTACAGGAGGAGAGTCTTTTTCAATGCTACCCACATTAGTCTTGTCCCTGGTCAGTTTTGTTCATTTACTGTCTGTGGGAAGAAGGGAAACCTGGGAGAAGATGTTGCACTATGTAGAAGAGTCAGCTATCACCTGTGCACTGCTGCTGGCTGCAGACTTCCTGTTTTCTAGTGTTCCCAGTGTGATCAGTAAATGCCAGTCCAGCAATAATTTCAAAGAAGAATCTAATGTTTCTTGGCCTTTTTAAATGCCTGTACAATAATAAAGGAGGAATAAATAGGGAGATAAGGCAGAACTTCTTTATGTAAAAGGGAATAAACATATGGCAGGTGAATGGTGGTGAATGCAATTGCAACAAAATACAGAGGAGTCCAAGAAATTCTTCAAGGTGTGGTCATAGAGATGGAAGATTTAGAGACTTCAGCAGCTCTCAGAAGCTGTGCAGGAACTTCTGCGTAACAGTCTGGGAAGTACCAATTTCAACTGATATGAATTCATATAAAATTAAACAAAATCATACTGAATGTCAATTCAACAAAAATAATTATAATAACCCCTTGAAGCTTAAAACTATTATTCTGTATTTGTAATTTTTTCCTATATGCCCTGTAAACCCCATACATCAGGAAGTATCTTCTTAAAGGGAACCAGTTCAATGGTACCTGCTTTTATTTGGACTATTCCCAACCACTGTAACTTAGTGATACCTTCTGTAATCCCCAGGTCAATAAATAGAAATGGTTGAGATCAGAAATGTCAATAATCCATTTTGGCCACACATCTTTAGTGCTAGAAGTCCAAGGGTGAAGACAGGCTGTAGTTTACGAAAAGGGAAGAGTTTTACTTTTAAAGCAATCATTATGACAAACTGCTTTGGATGTGGCACTGATTCTTCCATACACGTCTCCTTTGTCCTTGCAAATTGAATTTACTCAGTTCTTGCTCTCTTCCTGCAGCCTGACACTGTTTGCAACTGTGTGTGAAAAGACAGTGTTGAAACGGGTGCTGAAGGAGCTCTGGAGGGTTGTAATGAATACCATGGAGAAGCTGATTGTGCTGCCTCCTCTTACAGACCATACGGTAAAACATTTTCTCCTTCCTGACTCATAGCAGAAAGTGTTGCCATTGCCTATGTAACTCAGCTCCTTGACCTAATGAGTCATCTGTCCAGGTAAATTTGTCTGCATGTAGCCTGCTTGTGGATGGAAAGATATGTCTGTAACCTAGCAAAGTAAGAGAGCAGCTCTATTTATAGTAGGGTTGCAAGATACAGAGCACACTCAGATGAAAAAAACAATTCAAAATCCATGATCCAAAAGGAGTTGCCATCAAGTATATGAGATTACACTGATTGCAGTCCTTTAAAGAAAGCTGTGTATTTGGGATTGTAAGGCAGTTAGTGTTGTCTCGATGGCATTAGATCAACACCTGCAAAAACTTTCATCTAATTGTTGTCATCTGTTAGTCAGGTGTCTCTCAGTATAGATGTGATTAATTTGGGCTTGCTTATTAATGACAACACAACCCCTGTTTTACCCCTCAGACGGCTTTAACATCAGTTTGGACTGGCATTATCTCTATCTCTTTGATGTTGAGGAGTTGGAAGCATGTCCAGATAGTTTGTCTTCAAAGGCAATCTTTTATATAATTGTTCAGCTGCGTGGATGTGCTAGATGAATGTGTGTCATGAATGCAGTGATGTTTTTAACAATGGAACGTTAACCTCTTCCCTAGTTTTGAGAAACCAGAGAAACTGATTAAATGTCAGTCACGAATGCCCAGCTGCTCTGGGGGATGACACTCAGTTAGAGGCTGTGTGAAGTTTGGGCTACAACCTCTTTATTTGGAGATGATCCAGAACTCCTTTTCATCTCTGTGTTGGAATAAACGTGCGGTCTGGGGCTAATTTATTTTGATTCTTTTTTTTCCCCCAGTAGTAAGTAGAACAATAGTGGTCTTTACTATTCAGCAGTTGCCTACATATTTTGAGTGGACTTCTTGGGTTGCAGTGCCTAGAGAAGTGACGCAAACCTGCATCTTGCAGTAGGTGTTTCTTGCTCTGAGAGGGAAGGCCTTTGCCTCTGGCCTTGATGATGACAACTTTGAACAAAACTGCTGAGACGCAATGTGCTGTCATACCTACTAAGCATAAAATTAGCATGAGGTTTAAATTCGCTAAAGACTGGTTGCTCTGAGCTCTGATTTGGAGTAATCGTTTCTGCTTGCCTTTTTAATTTATAAAGGAGAAGAAACCTATGTAAATTTAAGATTAAATTTCTTTCCTTCTATTGAATTGCTTTAAAAAGGAGTCTTTGGGGACAGGTGCTAAAATCAGCATGTAAGACAGCATTAACATGACCCCTTTCAGAATAGAAGCAGTGAAATCAAGGGCCTCAGAGAGGACCGGGGGGAGCTGCTTGGGCTTTATACTTGCTAGTTTTGCATTTTAAAGACAGAGCAGGAGAGTGGTTCAGTGCTTGTATCATGAAGAAGGCAATAACTGTGATGAGCCAATTTTTCGAACCTGCAGGATGTTCCTATAAGTCACTTTGAGGTTTTTTTCACAAATAGTTTCTTGTTGGCATCACTTCAGTTTCAAATTAAGAAGCTCTTTTTGTGTAATGAAGCACATCCTCAGTTTTCTGAGATAATGCAAAATGTTCATAGCTGGATTTTTAGCTGTCTAATCAATTGTATCATAGCTAGGAGGCTGAACTCATCCAAACTGGAAAAGAGTCACTGTTTCAGAAAGGCGGTTCTGAACAATGCAGTGATTAAAATGGCCTTGTCTGCAGTCCTTGAGCAGGGAGCCTGTGACAAGGCTAGACTGGCCACGGCGGCAAAGACCTGCTTCCACTATGCCCTGGGACATAGTGATTTATTCTGTCACCGTCAGATTTTCATCATCCTAGTAATGAAGGCTGGCAAGGCAAGGCAAGGCAAAACTCAGGGTTGGTAGTGTGGGCAGAAGTAGCACTTTCTCTTTGCTATTCCACTTCTCTGCCATGCAACTCTTACCTAATTTTCCTTTCTATTAAAAGAAAGCATCAGGCTCAGAAATAGCTCCAGGCACTGTAACTCTCTGTCCTCCCTGCCCTCAGCAATAGAAAGCCCTAGTGCTGTCTCTTCATGTTTGAAGGACCACTGGATGAGGGTTTCCCTTCCAAAACCTCTCTGCAGCCCTTAAAGAACCAGGGGATCTTCATGGTAGGAAAGGGTCCCTTTTATAGAATATTTTCTCTCCTTTCTGTAAAATTACTAGAGGGTTCGAAAGTGTTTCTGATGGTGGTCAAGGAAAGGATGCTCAGGTAGATGGTTCTCGACATGCTGCAGTGTCTCACTTGTTTCTCGAATGACCCTGTCACTGCACAGTGCTTTAATGTCTGTTACTCTCCAGATTGATCTATTCCACTTAAATTAGCTCAGCCTGTTTTATACAGGGGAGAAAATCTGAGCTCTGCTCTTCCATTCCCTGCTGCTTCTGGAAGATTTTATGTAGGGTGGGGCTCAGGTGAGAAAGCAGGCAGCTACATCCTGTGAAGGATGCAATGGAGACGGGGCAGTTTTACAGCCTCCCACTCTGATGACCTGAGCTGCCAGTGCCTTAATGACTTTCAGATGACTAGCTTCTACCTTTCTGAGCATTGACTGTCCGTGGGTTGTGGGATTAGGAGCAACATGATCTCCAGTAACTCATCGAGCAGTTCACACCTCACCAGTTTTAAGTAAAGATCAACATTTAATTAAACACTCTGTGCCTTGGATGAGTGGATATGCAAACACAGCTCTCTGGGAATCCTTATTTTGGGGTTCAGTGCACAAAGCTTGGGGATATTAACAGATTAGTTATACATTTCTTTCTCCCTCACTGCTTAGGATAAAACTATAGCATGCCATCAGTGACTAATCAGGTCAATGAAGAGTTGCTTAATTTACACGCAGATGATTCCTCTGGAGCCTCTCCTTTATATATTTCACATGGTACGATGTAGCCATTCACATGAGGCTCCATTTGTTCTTGCTCCTGCTGTGCTTTTTTCTACTCGTAAGATTCCTCTTCACTAAATGAGAATGTAGTCCAGAATAAGAACAAAATTTTCTTTAAGCTGTGAACAGGTTTTACATGTGACTTCCAAACTGGTTCTTCTTCAGGCTCATCTGCAAGCAGCTCTGCTCCAGAGCTGTTCTGTGGTGGAGGAGAGTGTGGCTTTAAGAGGTTTTCTGAAACCTCTCTTAACTTGTGTTAGTTTAAATGAATCCTCTCCCTTGCACTAGCTAGGAGCCAAAAAGTCCAAGGCTGCCTCTGTGATGAGGAGAAAAAGCATTCATAGCCTTGAATTAAATGATGGTCTATGAACTGCACAGGTGCCCAGATCTCTGTGCTGACGGGCAATTATTTTCCCTTTTTTATGCCCACTTTTATGCCTATTTTCTCAAAGTTTAATACATAACAATAGCAAAAAAAAAAGTCTTTAAAAAGTTTTTAATTGGTGATAGTAAACATTGCCTGATGAAGTTTTTTTTTTAATTAATTTAAATGCTGCTAATAAATGATCAGATCTCATTGTTGTTGAATGTTGGAATTTAAAAAATCTGGGAATGGAATATAGAATACCAGATGAACCTTCCTTGGACTGGTATGTCTCAGAAAAATAAGCCTGAACAATAATATGTTTTCCAAAGAAGGACTGGAATTCAGAAGACTTGCGGTAGGCTTTTGTTTCCTAACTTTGTCAGCTGAGCAGAAGGACGGTTAAGCTGTGAGAGTTTGAGCCTCTTGGAACATAAGTCAGTGCAGTTCTATTGGCTTCTAGCAATTAGACTTGAGTCAGCTGATGATCCTTCTCTGAATGCTTTCACTGAGGGGGAAAAACAGACCATTAACAAGAAACTTAAAATCTTTGTGTTGTGGACTATAGATGTCTTTCATGATTCCAAAAAGTTTAGGAAGGTAAGACTAATTTCCTGGGAAGAACCAGGAAAACCAGCACTAAGGTCTGTCCCTCCTCCTGCCACATTTGTGACAGAGCTGGGCAGAAACAATTCATAATAAGGACTTCATTCTTCCTCATCTTCTGTCCTTGATGCTTTAATCAGTTCCGTGGTGGGCAGTTTTTCTCAAAACTACCTGATACTTAAGTCTAATTGTTTTCTTTCCCTAGAGGCACACCTGGAATAAGTGCTGTCTGTGGAGCTTTGTGCTAAGTTTTCCATGAATAAATAACTTTTTTGAGGAGATATCGCATCTTGTTTACAAGAATGCCATTTGGCAGAGGAAGGAGCTGTCAAGATTTTTACCAGCATTGATGACAAACTCAGTGTAACAGTAAAATAACTTCCTGCAGACACATTGACAGAGGTTGGCACTGACTGATGAGGATTTTCTTAGCAGGCAAGAACTGAGGAGTAGTTATCTGAGAAGCTTTGTTCCCTGAAGCATATCAAGTCACTGGGTATTGCTCAGTGTTACCGACCTGCTCTTCTTAGAAGCCTGCAGCAGGGAGACTACATGCCTAGGCTAGTTATGCTGTTGTTCAAATTTCTATATATATTTAAAAAGTGTCCAATGAAGGTTGAAAATACTGGATTGAGGAATGTTAATGTTAGCGTGTTTTGAGACTGCTCGCTTAACTTTTTCAAAATTCAGGTTATAAAAATGTAAATTTTTTTTCTGCTTGGAAGATAGGCATGAAAACCTTAAGTTTTAAGACCCTTAAGTCAAGCAAACTTCGTGACCAATCATACAGAACAGCAGGCATATCTGTTGGGTTACCAGAGCACTGCCTATCCCTTGTGGATTATTTGGTGTGGCCCACAGTGAAATCTGTGTTGCTCCTGGTGTGCAGTCATGTTCAACCTCGTTTGGTGGAAATACAGAGAATTTTGTACTCTTTCAGCTTAGAGAGTTGTACTCTAATGCTGCACATTAGATGTTGGCAGCAAGTGAAGCTCCCAGTCTTGTTTCAGAAGCTTTCCTTTATGGATGTGTTGTCCTTGCCTGCGCTTTCTTCCCCCCCAAGAGCTGTGAATTTAATCAATTATCAAGAACTTCTGTTTAGCTACAAAGTCAATAATGTTAATTCTGTATTGATTTGTATTCAACAAACAAAAAAGGCTGAGGAACAGTCAGGGTTAGGTGATGGTTACAGATAGAGCAAATCAAGAGGTTGTCTGTGATTTCAGGTCACAGAGTCTTTCAGCTTGAAGAAATTTCTGAAGCTAGCAAAACTAAAGAAAAAGTATCTAATCTAAAAATTCACTTCTGGACTGCTGTTGTAATGGGCACAGTGTGTCCAGTGTCCCTAGGGTGTGTCTCAGTCTTTCCAGCATTACTGCTGTAAACTGTTTGCCTGCTTTCCTTCTGTAAAAGGGCACCTGATACCTCTAGCAACAAGCATATAGCACTTTTTTTTGCTGAGGGGAACCCATCAGTGGTGCTGATGTTAACTTTAATCATAGGAAAGAAAGAATTCTTTCAGCAATGATCTTTCCTGTAGAACCCAGTTCCCAGAGCCTTCTCTGCAAATGCATGTATGGGGTGGTTCCTGCTCCACAGACTACTGACTTAAAAGGCAACGAATAAACATATACTTATGAAGGCAGCAAAGAAAACAAACTGAGTGGCATGGGCATGGGCAAATGGCAATATAATAATTCTGGTTTTACATCTTGCTTTGTTACAGTTTGAGGGAGGGGAGTGGTCATGGCAGTTGTGGTTAAGTGGGAAGGTTAAAGACTGTTGAGATAAGAAAGGGTAGTAAAGGAGAGGGAAGGACAGCTGTGGAAAGGAGAATTGGATTTACTGGAGACTTCTAGGGGAATGTGGTCCTCATGGAGCCAGCAGTCCCCAAAGAAAATGACCTTCATCTTGTCCCAAATGTTTTCCTGAGCAAAAAACCCCTACTGGAAAGTGCCACCCACCACTGTCTGTCCCTGGAAGCTTAGTTCAGGCATTCAGCTGGGACATGCCCCAGGCACTTCTCAACTGACACCTGTGGTGACATTTACACATACTTTTAACGCTAGCCTCTAATGACCAATTACAAGCGGGAAGAACCAAAGGACATCTTTGTAAGGACAGCTCTCCAGACATACCTAAGGCATTTCTGAGAGGTAATAGAGGGGAGGTTTATATTTAGGGAAGAGAGGACAACTATAGCTTTGGCTTGGTCCTAAAGCCCAAATCTGACTAGTCTAGGAGGGCTGAAGTGGAGGGCAAAGTTTCATGATATGGTAGATGCACAATCCGTAGCCAGAATTACAGTAGGCTGGGGTTTTATTCGAAGTGGAGTAACAGGCAGTTGTGACTTTTAAAGGCAAGATTCAATGAATGAAAGGACTGAAGAGGAAGAAAATAAATTCTAACACACCCCATAAAACATCTCTGGGAGAAGAGGCTGGAGAATGTGTTGTTTGCTTTTGGCTTTCTCATTAAAGTTTGGACTTAACTTGCTAGGCAAAAGGAATGTGCTGGTTTTGGCTGAGAAGGGGTTAATTCTCCTCACTGTGGGGGTCGGCTACCTTTCCAGCTTCCCGCGCTCTGCCGCGTGGCGGGGGGGGGCTGGGAGGGGCAGGGCCAGGGCGGGGGCGGCTGACCCCGACTGGCCAATGGCAGGTTCATTCCGTACCATGTGACACCGTGACCAGTATATTGAGGGGGGGCAGCGGCAGCGCGGGGGCGGCGCGGCGTCGGGTCGGCGGGCGGGGAGCGGCTGCGGCGCGTGCGGTTTGTTTCGGCGGTTCGTTCCCCCCCTCCCCCGGGGCTTTGCGCCTCTCATTGTTCTCCTTTACATTGCATTTCTACTGTTTTTTCTTTTAATTTTAATTATTAAACTGTTCTTATCCCAACCCACGAGCGTTACCCTTCTGATTCTGTCCCCCATCTACCGGTGGGGCAGTGAGCGAGCGGCTGTGTGGGGCTGAGCTGCCGCTAAACCACGACAAGGAATCACAGAATCCCAGGTTGGAAGGGACCTCAGGGATCATCTAGTTCAACCTTTCTAGGAAGAGCACAGTCTAGACAAGATGACCCAGCACCCTGTCCAGACGACTCTTGAAAGTGTTCAGTGTGGCCGAGCCAACCACTTCCCTGGGGAGATTATTCCAGTGGTGACTGTCCTCACTGTGAAAAATTTCCCTCTCATGTCCAACTAGAACCTCCCCAAGAGCAACTTGTGTCCATTCCCCCTTGCCCTTTCCATGTACTCCTTGTAAAAAAGGAGTCCATCTTCTGTGTAGCTACAAATATTACACAACAGAGAAATGGTGTGGCGGGGAAAAGTAAAAATATCTTTGTTGTAACATTGCAAAGGAAGTATGTAAAAATCCATTATGCTAGAGTGTAAGTGAACTTGAAGCACGATTTCCTGTCATCAGGATTTATCTTCCTTTTTTATTTCTTAATTGGTCATACAGCATCAGGAACCCACAGTGGGGGAAGAGCAATTGTCAAGCTTTTGACATGTAAAGGCGAGGCTGTCGTATTCACTGGACTTCGCCCATCTCTCACACAAAAACTGATCAGATCCAGTTATGTTTCTGATCTGATATATGCTTACCCCATGCTGTTGACTGGGCTCTACTTCTATAGAAGGATTGTCATCAATTGTGTAATCTTTTGCTTTGGCCAGTCTTACATCATCTTCACATGTATTTAGACTGACTTGAAACCTAGAGGAGCACTTGCAGATGAAGCCAGCGCACTGCCTTCACCCCCAGCCTGCGCAATCCATTTGAAGGCACATCCTGTTCGAACGGGTGGCTGCTGTAAGCAAGAGTGAACCAGTTAGCTGAATATTGTGCTCTGAAATAGCTCTTGATGTGATATCCACAGAAATGCCAGGTTTTATACTAGATAGTAAACTGGCAAGGAGTCAAGTTGTTGTGACTGGCCTTGGGGTAGTTATGTAAAGTTCTGTCTCTCTATGAACTGACTTGAATTGCTCAGAGGAAAAACATGAAAGGCTTGTTTATAATGTTTTTTTTCCCCTTCCTTTCTTTTCTAACTTCTTGCAATCATAGGGCACACAGTTGATTTTCAGTGCTGCTAAGGAACTGGGACACTTGTCAAAGTTGAAGGTATTGTTCTGCATGGCTTGTGTTAATGTCCATGTGTGTAAGCGTGGAAGTGTAGTAGCGCATAGCATGTCTTGTGCTTCCAGTGGTTTGTCACTGAATGCAGTTGTAGATAAATGCTTTTAAACGCATTAAATGTGCTTTTAATTGCATTCTGCTGACATTAGTATTGTGTTTAACTGTTAAATTTTATTGTGGGTTTAATCATCAAAGTAGTTCCTCTCTTCTGTAGATACAGTGATCGGTTTGCTATATCAATTTAAAACAAAAGAAGTGGAGTTCTCAATATCTGGCCAGTTCCTCTGTATCCCCATGTATAAAAGGGAGTGCCTTATGTGATCCTGATAATGAGATATCAGTCAGGAAGATAGTTGTGCTAGCTATTGATGAATTATATGAACTGTTACAAAAATAACTGTTGCTTATGGAAGAAAGCCTGCGTCTGTAAATTCCTTCTGCGTGGGCTCTCTTTACAGGCAAGCTGGCATTTAGCATGATGGCTATGTTGATGTGTTTTGACAGTGCGTGACATGACAGTGCATGACATGAGCATTACTAAGTGCACGCCACCTCATCATAACCCAATCAAGCATTAATTCACTGGTCACGATGGGAATGGTATGAAAATAGTGATGCCTTGCAACATTCAAATTGCACTGTGTTGTGGTTTGACTTGTGGTACAAAACAGGTATTGTCCAAGACAAGGTCTAAATCTGAAGTGTCGCAGTGGACAAACTCTGCTGCAAGGAAGATTGAGCTGAACTTGAACTCTGCCTTAGAGCATGATCAGGGAAATCTTCCCACAGCAAAAGACATTCTCCTAAGTGATCAGTGCAGTTTCAAAATGCATTTGTCTTTCCCATAATATTTTTTTGTCTTGTGCACTTACTACAGCTGTCTTCATACAACTATCTATTTCTCTTGCTCAGCAGACACATTTTACATACATATGTTTATGAGCCAGCCCAGCATACAATTCATTTAAGGAAGTGCTTATTAGCAATCCTAGTAAGTGATCTGGACACGCAGGTTTGTCATTAGGTGCACATGGTTTTCTCCAGCTGAATTTTGAGGCTTTTACATAGCAGTTAACAGTGACATAACATCAGCCTTCAAGTGTGGTTCCCCACGGGAATAGCTGTCACTGGTGCTGTGGGATGGCTCCGTGCGCTCCCACAGGCTGTCCTCCCTGATGATTTGGTGGTTCCTGAGGATTGCGCTACCTCCTCTGCTTCCTGCACTTGCAAAGCTGTGTTGCTTCCATGGGAGTAATGGGGAGAGAGGAGCATTGTAGCCAGCCTGGAAGAGTGGGAGCTGGACTGTAGCCTCCAAATGTGACTCCCTTTTCCTGTGAGTATCCCCTTCCCTGTTCAAAAACATCAGCAAGAACACAGCATTTGGAGGAAGAGAAGACATCCCCACCTTATATGTGCACTCCTGGTATTAAAAGGGGAGAGACCTGAATTTGCTCCATTTCTTCTCCCAGGTCACAAGGACAAGTCTGAGCACAGATGACTGCGAGATCCTGTGGCTTGCTTGCATTCTTAGTGTAGCAAATGACATTCACTGTTATCTTTTACTGCTTGCATATGTTCTCATTACTGGGATTTCTTAATGTATACAAAGTGCCTTTAGCCAGGAATGAGTTGGCAGCTTTGCTGGTTTCCATTCTCACTGGACAGATGAAGGCCATCCCTCAGCAGCGGCCTGTCTTCAGTTCAGTTACTCTAAAGCTTAACTTTGTTAACTCTGAACTGCATTTTCAGAAGTGCACGTAATCAGGCAAATCATGCAAGCCCCGGTGTGTGTTCAAGCCGTTATGTGCATATCCACATGTAGGACTACAACAGCACAGGTAAAAAGGATTTTATATGTGGCAAGACAGGCGTACACAAGTATGAAAACACTCTACCACGTGAATTCTGGAGGCGTTTAGTTCAGACAGATGGTGTGAACCAACATTGCATTCACTCATTTCCAGAAGAGTAAAGGTGTAAATGGTTTGGGTCTGTGTAAGCGTTGTGGACTTTTTTTTCATTTGTCCTTATGTTTTTGCAGGCACATACAAGCTAACAGGGAAGGCCATGAGTAAATGGCTCTTCAGAGCCTCTCTCCTGTGCTTCTGCAGTTCCACTAAAAGCATGGGGAAATTATGGAATGGATTTTAAGCTTTATTTGTCTTATAACAGGGGAACAGAGCCCTAGTGAATCAGGTAACTCAGCTGAAAACTGAGGCTGACAGACCTGACAAGCACAGGCTCTCGTCCTGCTGACAAATCAGTTTCACAGTACATTTTAAAATGCTCAGAAAACCAACCATATACCTGGCACCTTGGTGCCACATTTCTGCCTCCCATTTGTTATCAAACTCCTGCTCAGTTTGCTTAATAGCCCGCAGGTGGAGCAGGGAGCAGCAGCCTCCTCTCCTTTGCGCAGCCCCAGGGTAAGCAGCCGAGCTCTGACTGCAGAGGTTCTGGGAACACCTGTGGAGAATATAAGGAAGAGTCTGAGACACCAAGAAAAGATTTTTTTTTTTTAATGCTTCTTCTGCTTGAAGTTGCATAGTTATTTGATGTAAATATTTGTGGCTTGCTCCTGGCTGGCAGTCTGGGAAGTGCAGGGTAGCACTCTGTGCAGTCCTTTACAGGAACAGTGTGGGATTTGCACAGGGGCAGGTACACAGGGGAATGACAGTCGTGGGCTCCTCTGTGTGTAGGTGCAAGCATTACCAGTCCAGTCACTGGGTTGTTTTTACATAACATGTTGAAGTAAATGGCACTGAGAAACTGTCATAGAAAGCAGTGATGTGTTGCTGTGCAATGACAGCATGGGCACCAGCAGGGTGACCACTCAGAGCGGGGCTGAGTGAGCTCTTTAGGTGTTTAAGAGAAAAATGTTGGCCACCTGGTTTCTGTCACAGTGTGGGGAACCTGGCAGGCAGACCTAGAAAGTCATTCCAACAGACATGAAAGTCACTCTGCCTTGGGGACACAGCTGCCCTGACTAAATTGGCCTGTCCCATAACGTGGCCTTCGGCTCCAGCTGATTGTGCACTTAATCTGACTGTCAGACAGAGGAATAATGTTTTACCCTCTGTGTACTGAAGTGTTAAGCCACATCATCTTCAATTGAATTACTCCCAGCTCATGAAGAAGAGGGAAGAGAGCTATTGCTCCCCTAAGGACAGCTTGTCGCAAAAAAAGATACTTTGCGGCTTACAGAGTACTGTGCCCCTGCACATAGCTTTGCAGACGGACAGGAGCAGCCTGCATGGGGAAAAGAGGCAAGGTGAGCTGTGTCTCTAGTACTCAAGAAAGCACAATGCAAACTTGTCTGAGCTACTGCTGACTTGAGAGGCGTCTGCTGTGCAGTTTAATGCAGTACTGTGCAGAGGTGCTAGCCTTGTGAGAGCATGGCAAACGCCTAACACTGCACCTAGACTGCAGTGAGCCCTGTCGCCATCAGGCAGGAGATGGATCATGTTGGATAATGAATGAGAACAGCACCAGGCAATGTGAAGAATCACCAGGCTGCAAGATAGCCAGCAGGCTTATCAGTGTGAAGTGCACACATGATGCCACACACTGTGCATGCTTTACTCAAAAGACAATTTGGTAGATGTGTGTCCTGGACAGTGTCTCTTATCAGAGGCTATGATGCATTTAAGGCAGGGATAAGTAGCCTTCGCCTGATTTGCCTGCATCTTTTTCATGTATGCTTCAGCACCCACGCTGCAGCCAGCTGACCTGACCCTCCTGCAGCCCAGACAGTTAGAATATGGGTTTGTGCAAAGCTCTCACTTCCTAAAATGTGCCAGTTTTCCTTAAGACCTAGACTAAGCATCAGAGAGAAAGAGCTTAGTGAAATACCAAAGGGTGATGCACCCTTGCAGTCAGGCAGGGGGCTAACAGGGATATGCTCCTGCTGCAGGAAAGGGAATCCCTTCCCAAAGGGATTCTGGTTCTTTGCAGTTAGAGATGGTGGGTCTTAACGGGATCAACTTCTTTTATCAAAGGTGTTTTCTAGAACATGTTGCTTCTTTGTTTGCTTTTCTTCCTCTACACCAACAGTATGGTGAATTAGTGACCTTTGTATATGGAAGAATTAAAAAAAAATCCACAACCAAATCTCACAACTTTGCCCAATATCTGGTTCTCAGAATTCCTTGATTTAGGAGGTGTTTTGAGAGTTTTGTTGTGGCTGCTCTGGAATTATAGGGGTAGCAAGCAGACTCCTGTTCAGGTTTTCTGAGAGACAGGCTGGAATTTTAAATTGTCACTTATCTCTGTCCAGTTCCTTTCCTTATTTCTCTCTTCTGTGCCTGCAAGAAATGGAGAAAGGGGGTTTATTTTCAAGTTAAGCTGTAACAAATTACTCTGAGAGACTCCATTAAGTGCTCCTTAAACAGCTGAATTAATGCTGTGGCCACGTAGCCACAGCATGACTCCAGAGAAAGATGTGGTACTGGGACTCCTTTTCCTTCAGTCTCTGACAGCATCCTCATGTCAAATATAATGGTTGTTTGCAGGATCATATGGTGAGAGAAGAAACTAGGAGTCTCACTCCAAAGCAGTGTGCTGTTTTGGATCTGGCACTGGATACTATCAAAGTAAGTGATTCCATTTCTGTCTCTGTCATCCCCTTGCTCCATCCCCGAATACTATTTGGGAAGATAGTGCTTGTCCTGGTTCAGGAGACGGCAGGAGTCTGTCGCTGCTGTGAATCTGCCATGTTTGTGAGAACCTGAATAGGCTCAGATGACTGGCGTGCACTGGGAGCCAGCATAGTGATACTTAAGTGCTTGGAAGAGGAAAGCCATGAGCAGTTCGTATCACTTGGTCTAAGCGCTGGATTTCCAGTTGCAGAAGCTATTTTGTGAATTTTTCCAGCTCTTTCCCATCCACAGACAAAATACCCCAGAAATGTTGGTTGCTGGTTGCAATTTTTCCTCTTTTTTTTTACTCTTAGCAATATTTCCATGCTGGTGGGAATGGCCTGAAGAAAACATTCTTGGAGAAGAGTCCAGACCTGCAGTCACTCCGATATGCCCTCTCTCTCTACACTCAGACCACAGACACTCTCATAAAAACCTTCGTCCAGACTCAGACAGCTCAGGGTAAGACTCGTTTGTGCGGTTGGCAAAGTTGAAAGGAACTATCTTCTCTGTTCATAATTGCTCTGTTTTGTACTGCCAGTTTGTAGAGTGCTTTTGGCAGTAACATTTCTGGAAAAATAACAGTGCAGAGCTTCTGAAACTGGGAAGGAGGGAAAGGGGGTTATATCCCACTCAACAACTACATTTTGAGAGAGCAGAAATATGTGTCCTGGGGTGTTTGTGGTCTTTTTTTCTGCAACCCTCATTTAACAGTCACATTTCACGAATTGAAGTGGGTGGGTGACTTAAAAGAATTGAAATTTGAAGTTATTTTACTGAGGCTTAGGCAGTGGTGAAAGACACCATTTCAGCAAGACACCACACAGAAGCTAGTTGGTGCCTGTGTCCCAGGCCCGCTGCCCACAGCCCGAGTAGGTCTGACTAAGGCTAATTGGCAGCAGCGTGATGAGTCACGGAACTACATGCTGCCTGTAAAGGGAAGTCTCTCAGGAGAGTAACAAAAGCACTGTTTTGTCTGTAGCCAGTATAGGACATGTGTGGGCTAGGTGATTACAAATCATCATAACATATTAGTAAGCTGCTGGGATGTGTCACTGGAGTTCTTTGGTAGCTCTTTGGGAAGGTGCGACAGTGGAGCTATTTCACTGATTTGGAAGGGGTAGACAGGTAATTGCCTATCTTTCATTGCTTTCAGGTAAACATCTTCAGATTGTAGTACAGAATAATTTGGTGTATAGTCGGGGACCTTCACTGGCTATGAATCTCACTAATATCAGGAAGACGGAACAGATGCTATTAGAGGCTAGGTCAAAACTAAAACTGATGTTTTAAGTTTTCAGGCTGTTCAAATACAAGCCTTGACACTGGGCCATTACATATCAGCAGCAAAAGTCCTACAGCTCCATGAGGGTGTCTTTCTGCCACCTTTTTGCTTGGGGTTCTTTTTCCTTTAATCTTTCCAAGCCTGCATGAGCCGGCATCCCCTCAGACTGTACTAACTCCATCAGCATACTGTCACACTGAGCCCTGAAATCAAGGGGAAAGCAATCCCTAGCCAACAGGCTTTTCCCTCGTGTGCAGATGAGAATGTTGGCTACTGGCATTCCCCAACCAGTGAAAAAAGTACTGACAATCCTTGAGCAGAAAACCAAACCTTGAGTTTGGTTTCAAAGTTTTACAGTGGAAAGTTGAGTGTAGTTTTGGGGGACTGATCATCCCTGCCTTTAGCAGCACGATGTAGTCTTGCTTAGATTGAAATATGCTGCATTAGAACACTGAAGTTAACTAAAGAGTCAGTGTGTGCCTTTGAGAGAATGGTCCTATAGCTGTGTCCCGGCAGAGCAACGATGACATCCAGTGGCCAGCCAGGTCAAAGACTGCTATATCCACAGGGGACTCCAGGAAGTTGGCTGTTGCCATTAGAGTTACACAAACAGTTTTTAACCGGGAACTTGTGAAAACACAGTGTGTTTTAACATCTTTGCTGTTTGCAAGTGTTTCCCGTTATATATCCAGACCATGAATTGAAGCTAGTTTTTTATGTGGATCCTATTATGTTGTCGTGGTAATCCAAGATATAAGGGTGTGTGCAGCACTGCTGTTCACACTCCATGCTGCAGTCAGGATTGTTTAAAATTAGAGGACGAAGATGCTCCGTTGAAGTTGCAAAGTGGCAAATTCAAAGCTGATATGAGGAAGCAGCTTCATGCAATGCACGACTTGACAGTAAAACTCCACTGAGGGCGAGTGTTTAGCAGATACACTAAAAGAACTGAATATAATCTGAGAGCAGCAGGAATATACAGAGTGGCCCCAGAAGTGTATGTGGATTGGGTATTTTTATTTTTTTTAAGAAGCTTAGAAAGAATTAAGCTCTAGTTTTAGGACATGATGCATTTGTTATGAGGTCATTGATTATATCTCAGAGCTGACTGACATTTTTTTGTGGCTCATCTGAGCCACTTTAGGAGACAGGTACTGGGCATGCTGGGCCACTGAGCTGGTCCAGATCAGCATTTTCTACATTAGTAGACTTGAGAGTTTTGGATGCTGTTTGGGGAACAGAAGACTGGAGCTACACCACCTGTATTTGCAGGATCAGTGATGGAATATCTCTGAGAAAGGCATGACTTACTCCTGAGATTGGGGCTAGAAAAGGATATTGCTTGCATACACTTCTCACATACCCCTGTTGGTAGATTGGTTTGGAGATCCGCACACGCGTTGGAGGGACAGAAGGGGCAGCACTAGGATTTACAGCTGACATCTGCTTAGCAGAGCTCTCTGACTGATGTTTCCCTTTGCCTAAGTCAAGCTTCCCACAAGGCTATGGGAGGAAATGGCTGCATGCAGAACTATTTATATGCTGTTTGCCTCTCTTACTTCGCTGCTCCATAGTTGCACCTTCCAGTTTTTGAGGTATCTGTTGCCCTCATTTTCTTACTGAGCAGGCTTCCCTAGCACTATGCCGTTAAATGTTTGCCTTGCAAAGTTGGATTGGGGCTTGCAGTTCAGTTATACCAGCACAAATTCTGTTCTTGTTTTAACCCAGACGTTCCCTTACTAACAGACAGCCTTGCTCTCCAAAGCCTGTGTTGGTGCAGAAGATCTAAGAGAATATTTTGTCTATTAAGAGCTAGAATATTTGTCTTGTATTTAAGTACCACTGTTAATTGGATTGTAATTCACACTCTTCTCTCTTTATCCTGCTTGCTTCTTGCCTTTTGAATTCATGTCTCAGTGCATGATGGGAAAGGTATTAGGTTTACTGCTAATGAGGATGTTCTTCCTGATAAGGGTATGTTCAAGACTAATGTTGTTACCATGACAACATTAGCCAACTGCCATGCTTTTGAAGTCATCTTGCCCATGCTCAGAAACCTTTTCCAGAGACCCATTCCCCAAGCTCCCTGTAGAAGTGAACTTTCACTGAATGCTTGCATCCCACAGACGGAGCCACGGGTTGTGCGGTGTAGAGTTCTGTACCCTGCCTGAGAGCCTGTCCCCAAGCTTGAGATTTATTCGTGGGATGAGAAAGCTGTTTCAAAAGTGGATGGTTTTTTGAGAGATGCTATGGACTTGCTCCCCTACCCTTTACCAGGGGCTATGTATTGCTGTTTCAAGTCCTAGACTCGCATGCGTATGGTCTGCTGAGACGTGCTGCTGCAATAAATGGTAATTTATGATGTGCACTCAAGGTTATGGCCGAGCTTGAAACATCTGGCTTGAAGGGGGATAGCTAAAAGTCTGGGTGCTCAAGAGACCCCTAGAAAATTAAGTCTTGTTCTGTTTCATCTCTCAATTTATTTTCTGCTGTCCAAAGTCTATTTGTTATCTTAGGTGAAATGCATCTGTAACACATTGCACGAGCTTAGTTCTGCAGTTTCACCTTCCAGTATCGCAATACCAGTGAGACTTTCATGTCAAGATTTAAATCTGCTTGTCACTACATGTGCAAGTATGTGTATATACACAGTTGTACATGATCAGAATGTTTTTCACTCAACATCCATAAAATGGGTTTTTGTCTCTGAACATTTCAGTTAATAGAACAAGATTTTTGTAGAAGACAAGAACAGGGGAGGGGGTCATAATCTAAATTTTGTCCCCGTCAAAGGTAATGGGATGATTCCGCTGTCATTCCCCTGAAGCATCAGTCTCTCCTCTATAATCTATTAATTACACTAAAGATAGTAAAATGAAGACCTGTTTGGCGGTTGATATTTCTGCAGGTGTGGCCTGATAAAATCGTCATACACTGTTGGTAATCTTGTCTGTTCCCGTGGAAAAAGCCGATGGTGTGAGTGTCAGACTTGCACTGTCAGATGGATCAAGTCAATAATTAAGCCTACCAATTTTAAAGCTCTGTGCTTATATACAGAAAAGAAGGAACGCTGACCTTCTAAGTGGGGAGAAAACAGAACATTCAAGATCATGCACAAATGTTACAGCCTAGAGGCTGTTTATTGTACTCAGGTCAAAAATGAGAATCTACCCTAAGATAATAATTTGAGGTTCTGTTATGTTTGCTCAGATGCTGTTACTTGTATATTAATGTGACTTTTACTGCCAACAGTTCTGCGCCATGTAATTCTCTTCAGCGAATTGCACAGATTAGCTCTCAAACTCCTGGTTTTTAAATCAGTGTTTTTGCTACCTGCAGACTGTTCCTGTGAAAGCTGACATGTTAGATCTGTCTAATCAAAATGTTTGTTTAATTATATCCTTCAAGCTCTGTGTCTTGAATTTCAAACATACCAATTTTTTAACATAGTAATGTGTCTTAGCCTCAAAATTGGCAAAATAACACTGCTGATCATAGGTACCCAATAACCCTGTAGGTATCCCAATTACAACAGCATTGCGAATTGTCAGCCTGAGATCAGACAGTTACCAAACAGAAAGTAAAACTGAGATTGGTTTATCGAAGACTTCATTTTCATTTTGCAAAGGACTGTTTTTCTGTAATTTACATGACATCTTGACTTCCCTGCTGCAGAAAATTCTATTTGCACATATTGCATGATGATTGTGATTAAAAGTTAAAAAGTTGAAAACATGATAATAAACAAATTGTGAAGTTCATGACATCTTCTCCCTTGGTTACAACATGTTATCTTTTCCTCTGTGAAGCTAATCTTGTTTTCTCCCTGGCTGAAAAGGATGAAGGGAGATAAGTATGCAAGTTATGAGTGCTTCTCTCTCATCAATTTTGGTGCACAACAGTGAAGGAATTCTCATTATCCTCTGAAGGGAAGCAGATAGTCAGTCAGGATGACAACTTTTATCTGATGTACAATGTGGAAAAAACTTCTTGGAGGGTGAGACTGCACGATAGCTCAGTGCAAATCGCTAATATCATTGTCCTTTTTTTTTCCTAAACTTCCTCTCTGGTGTAGGTTTGTGGTTTTTTTTGGTGTTGTTGGGTTTTTTTGTTCTCCCTTCTTCCCTGAGCAGTCAAGAATGCCGATGCCCACCACTGAATGCCTGCATGTGCACACGATAGCTTGGCAGGAATCTCTGAAAAATCCTTGCTCTCTGTGAGGGTCCATTGTTGAGCTTTAGGTCTCTTAAATTCTTCTAAAATTCTTATTAGTATTCTCAATAGGATGCAACCTTTATGATGGAGTGCAAAAAATGTTAGTGTTTATGCGTGTTGGGCATGCAAGCCTGATGTTATTTTGCATTACTGTTACATTATCCATGTTGACTGAAAAGCTGGCTATGGAAGGTGTACTGTGAAAATGCTGTTGTCTCGCTGAGGCCATAAACCAAAGATGGGCACCAATACACAATAATCTGTGTGTGCACGGGGGGCTGTCAATTTTCTTCCAACAGGCTCTGGTGTGGATGATCCTGTGGGTGAAGTGTCCATACAGATCGACCTGTATACCCACCCAGGAACTGGTGAACACAAGGTCACAGTGAAAGGTATGGCAAGGCATGTGTTACTGCTCAGGCTCTGTGACTGTGTCGAGGCAAACCTCCAGTTGGCAGTCTTATATTTCTGTGTTAGCTCATGTGGTGTGAAACCAGAATTGTTTTCTCTGTCTCACATCAGGAACATGCAGAAAAACAGCAAGTGAACTTGCCTGGTCCAGCCCATGACAGTCCCTCTGGTTTTGGGCAATGATACACAGAGTAAACAAAAATCCAATGATGGCTTTAACTAGCCACTACAGTTCAGCCTGTGCTGCATGCAGGGCAGCATGACTGCCCTGTGTTGCGAAATTGCTCGGTGTAAACCGAGAGATTGCAGAGCCAGTCAGAGTTCAGAGGCTCCTCTCCCCCATCCTGAAGGCCACATTGGTCCCTGAAGAGCTGCTCTGAAAATAACCAGAGCAGTGATTCATCCCAGGCTTCCTCTTCCTCCTTGGTCTCCTTTGCTTGAATACAGCATATTTAACTACTTTAATTTCCTCTAAAGATTTATATAAACAGCTCTTCAGGCCTCCCTTCTCCTGGCTAAATCTACACTGCAATGCAAAAGCTGATTTTCAGAGCTATTTCATGTGCTTCAGCCTGCTCCCTGCAGTGACCTGAGAGAGAATGAGAATTAAAGAGCTAATAATTCTGGCTTCTGGAACCACCCACAGCTCATGGGCTTTGTTTGTCTTACCTGCAGTCTCATTTTCCTTTTCAGCAGAGGCTTCAATATTGGCCCCTAAAATGTCCCCCTTTTTTTTTTTCCATCCCACGCATAACGTAGAGTTAAGCACTGAAGTGGCAGGGCAGCCTGCCTGGAGCTGCATGAATGCCTGGGTTTTTTGACTAATTTCTCGACTATGTATATGGCAAAAGCTAAGTGCTGCCGCAAGCATTAAATTCTCTTTACAGAACTTAAACCAGAGCAAAAAAAAAAGCTTATCTTTGTATTACAAAAAAGTCCTGCCCATGTGTGTTGGGACACTT
Source organism: Phalacrocorax aristotelis (assembly GCF_949628215.1). Taxonomy (NCBI): domain Eukaryota; kingdom Metazoa; phylum Chordata; class Aves; order Suliformes; family Phalacrocoracidae; genus Phalacrocorax; species Phalacrocorax aristotelis. The sequence continues at coordinate 71,194,132 of NC_134311.1, read as the reverse complement.
GGGTGTTTTGAGCTGGACTTTGTCCTCTGAAACAAGAAATTAAAAGCAGAGCAGAAAGGTGTCCAGAGCAATGGGAACAGACAAGTATTTACTGTAAAACACATTGTGACTCTCTCTTCCAGTTGTGGCAGCCAATGACCTGAAGTGGCAAACGTCCGGCATGTTCCGTCCATTTGTTGAAATCACCATGATCGGGCCCCATCAGAGTGACAAGAAGAGGAAGTTCACAACCAAGTCGAAGAGCAACAACTGGGCTCCCAAATACAATGAAACCTTTCACTTGTAAGTGTGAAAAATAGCAAGTGCAGATGCAGAGGACAGATAGGTTTTTCCAGTGTCCATGTGTCCATGAACAGCCTGCTCAGGGCCCAAAAAAGCACTTGAACCAGTAGTTTGGCCAAGTCTTTGGTGTCTTGGCAGGAAAAGCTAGATTGTGGGAGTTTTTGCTGTGGGTGGGATGCCGAGGTCTGTTCTATACCAGCAGTGTCCTTTGGCTACCGTCTGAAATGCGTTGTTTGTCCTATCAGCATATTTTACTGTGCTCCATCATTTTAATGCACTTTGTATCTTTTATTGGTAGAGTTGAGGCTAAAAGTTCATTATGTATTTTTAGTTCTTTTAATCTTAATGTGTGTTTTTATCCCAACTTGAGCTGTGGGACATGGTTTCTGAACTTGTTTCTAAGGATACAGCCCTTGGGACTGTTAGTAAGTTGCACAGCTAAAATTGTGGTCTTTCTCAATGCGGAATATTGAGCTCTTCCTATTTGGCTTTCATTATTACAAAGGCATCTTCCTTCTTGGAAGGCTCAGCAAAGGGAGATACAGACCAGTGCTCACACAGCTGTACACTAAGAAAGAGAGGAGAAGAGATGACCAGTAAAAGACTGTAAACATCTCAGGGGAGACAGACTGTCCATATAATTTTTCTTTGATGTGAGGAAAGGAAGGCTTCCTCTAAGTAAAAGGATTTTGTCCCTTTCTTTTTATTGTTTTAATTTTAGAAACATCAGAAAGGTTGGGGCTGTATTTCTGTTAGCTTTTGCTTTAATGGAAGGTTCTGAATCATTAACAAAGTCTTCATCTAATTAAAGTATTAATTACTAAAATGAAGCAACCCTGAACAGAAGCAGAAATGTTTAAAGTCATCTGAATTGAAGATCTATTAGCATGGCTTTAACGTTCTCTGCTCCTTTCATTTCACAGCTTAACACACACGCGCATGGAAGGGCGACTAGATAAGGGTTGTTCATTTTTTCTTTTTAAGTAGCCAGGTTCTCTTTATCAGCCACGGAACAGCGAAAGTGCCCGTATGCCGCAGGTTTTTCCTTCTCCCTCTCTGACCAGGGTTTTCTGTAGAAAGGAGTTTTGTGTGGCTCATCTAAGCACTCTAGTCAGCTGCTGACACCTTTATTTTGCAGAGGAATTTACACATTCTGAGTGTGTTTTTCAGCATACTGGGGAACGAAGACGGTCCTGATGCCTACGAGCTCCAAGTCTGTGTGAAGGACTACTGCTTCGCTCGGGAGGACCGGGTGCTGGGGATAGCAGTGATGCAGCTCAGAGACATAGTGGACAAAGGAAGCTGTGCTTGCTGGTGCCCCCTCGGGCGCAGGATTCACATGGATGAGACTGGCCTTACAGTCCTGAGGATTCTCTCTCAAAGAACCAATGATGAAGTTGCCAGAGAATTTGTAAAGTTGAAATCTGAGTCCCGCTCCACAGAGGAGGGCACCTGAGCTGGGCTGTGTAATGTTCCCTTTTCTCTTCTGCCTTGTGCCAATATGTGCAAGTGTTCAACAATTCTCTTTTATTAATTACAAAAGGTTTTTTCATGTCGTCTTTGTCAGTTCCAATAGCGCACGTGTGCTGTACGGGAAACAAATCCATCAATCTGATGTGAATTATTTATTTTTTAGTAGCTGGGTAAGAAACTGTAGAGAATGAGACAATCTCTTCTTATTTAAGATGCAAATTCTGCTTTGTGTATATAAATTATTTTATATTGGAGGCTGGGTATGCTGGGTTTTGTTGATATGCAGCACTGTGATTTTATCCTCCGAAGCTGGCAGACGTTAAAAAGGTTCTACGTAATCACACTATGATACAAACAACTCTGTGGAAATGGGGAGAAGCATGATTTGGGGGTTTGGCAAAGCACAGTTCTCTCTCACTGAATTCGTGTACTGTGGAGCTGCCGGGGGATGCTCTGGCACACATTATACCAATGTCCCCGTGTGATACACAGCTCAACGTCTGCTTAAAAAAGAAGTTGCAAACTGCTCTGAAGATGCACACCAAATGACTGTATGACCATGGATGTGCTGCTGTGAGCATGGGCGAGGCTAGCGGGACTAGTGCAGGGGGGCCTAAGATCTCATAGCCAAAAGCTGCAAAGGCAACACACCAGGAGCAGACTGCAGCTGCCCTGCCGCTGTAATTAGATGGTGTGTCTCGGAGAATATAAATCCCTGCGTGCTGCTGGGAATCCTGCATCACCAGTGCTGTAACACTGTGGTGCTGTAAGCTGCTGAACATCTCAAGTCACACTTTGGCTACCGTGACCGACACGGTAGGGAAGGGAACAACATCAGAGCCATGACAAATAACATGGCTGCTATATACTTTTTCCACTTCAATATTCTTTTGTTAGTTTTTTTGACGTAGGATTGGATAATTGAATACTTGCAGGCTTTCTGTAGCATTTTGTTATCCTGGAGTAGCTGAGACCATTTCTCACTATGAACCCAGAAATGATGGCTCGCTTGGGAGAGAGCAGCACGTCTCTCCTCTGCAAGCACTCAGTCTGGAGTACTGGTCAAGGGGCAGCAGGTTCATTCGGTTCTGATCTTGAAGTTGCTGGTGGCCGTGCTGCGGTTGATCCATGCTGACTGTCATTAATCTGTGATTTAACAATACCACTGAAAATATTTTTGCACTGTCTTAAAGAAGCGTGCTGGTTTCGTTTTCTTGCAAAGCGAAACACTGTCCAGAGCAAAGTGATTGCAGGGAGGTCAGAATTAGTCAGACTGAAAATTCATCAGCAGGAAGGTCTGGATTAGTGATTGCACCTGAGGTATGTTTGCTGGAGGGTTTTACTGTTTTGGGGATTTTTTGCTATGACTCTTGGGGATATTTTGCTGAATGACTTTTATTTTTATTTTTTTTCTATTTTCTCTGACACTTGTACAGCTGTATGATATGACTCCTGTATTTCATGGGCCTGCTCGTAGCGTTATGAGACTTCACATCTGCTTTGTTCTTGTCCTTGGTGTATTATAATAATGCTTTTCAAAACTCCATGCTATTTGTCATGATTTTGAATCATTGTATGTGCCATTGGTACGAGAACTATTAGTACAGTCTTTAATAAACTCTTTTAGCAGCACTTGGAGTCATCTGTTGAAGTGTAACTGTAATTGGGTTTGCTAAATCACAGAAGGCAGAATCGCTACTGCATCTTTACAAATTGCTCTTGTTTAGTAGGTAGATATTTCCTTGGTGCTCTAGATGCCCAGCAAGGGGTATGAGTCAGACAATTCCCCCCTCCTCCATGGTGCCTCTGACATCTTTCCCTGAGGTTCTTGGTTTCTGATAACACACTGAGACATCACAGAAAAGCACAGAGAGTAACTTACTTCCTATTCTTCTCCTATCTGGCCATTAAGTCAAGTTTCCTTTGTACTCTGGTAGCCTCCTGACGGTGCTGCACAGAGAGACTCAGGCAGGCAGTAGGATACTGCACAGGTAACACATGAAGAAAAATAATTATATACGAAGCTTGATTCCTTGCTTTCAGTCTGATATGAGCATTAATACTCTGTAGATGATATTGACAAGAGATGAGAAAATAAACCTTCTTGATATCAGGTAAACTACTCCTCCTCCTCATTTTTGGGGGATCCTGCCAATTTCCAGCAGACAAGCTCAGATAACTCAGAAACTCGTATTTCATGATGATGTGGGTCTCTGAATTTCTGTGATCCAAGAAGCAATTTTTTCCTTAGGTAACATATGCTGAGCAGTGCGAGTAACTTGGCTAACTCACAGTCCAGCTTGTAGCTGTGTTTCTATTCAAGTAAATTCCCCATGATGAAGTTACTGAGTCTGATGGCATATCCCATGTGATGTGTTTGAAACACAGCTCTACAGCCCCGCTTCCGTGCCAGGTTAAGTGGTACGCCAGTTTCCAACTCACCGGTGTGCTCACTTGTCATCGCTTCAGCGAGCGCTGCAGTGGAGAGAAACCAATAAAGAGCTGTTCAGAGAACAAGCACTGCCTGTAACCATGGGGAAGAGGCCTGGGCAGGGCAAGAGTTTTGGCTGTTACTAACAAAGCCAGGAACCCCAGGCTTCTGAATATATTGCTTATCCACCAGCCTAGTGCTTCTCCTGCAAACTACGTTTGTGAACTTTGTAATCATAGAATCATTTTCCATAAGTGTTGTTTTGTAACATGTTTGCCTAAAACTGTCATGCCATCTTGCCTTGTTTCTTGGGTTTATGTTAATTGTGATGCTTTCACATTTTCTTCCCTGCCTGAAAAATCAGCAGACTTGAGCTACAAACACTCGCTTTTTCTTGTACCTGTGGCAACCATACTGTCGTGCACATGGCTCTAGTCATTCTGTCCAAACGCTCCTCAAAATGACAGCTGGATATAGGATATACACTCTGTGTGTCAAATATATAGGCTTACATAATAATAAATATTTTAAATTAATAAATAGAATACATACTTTATATATATACACACGTGCTGGTGTACCTGAGGTGGAAACAGCTATGCCGAGTTGGAAAAGGCCGTTCCAAGAACATGGTGGCAAAGATGACAAGCAGCAGGGAGCGCTGAGTTGCTGCCATCCTACGCAGGAGTCTGCAGAGTGGAGCGATGCTAACTTCAAGTGGGGCAGGAGAGAGGCGAGACAGGAGCTGGATGCTGGAGGCAGGTGAGTGAATTTTGCCGATGGTCTGACTCTTGCCCGGGGGCTTTCTGCTGCGTCTGCGGAACAGCAGAGTGATTACAAGCAGCTGTCCAGAGGAAGAGTAAGGATGAGGTAAACCAGTGATGCTTCCTCTGATGCACTTCAAGGTGCTGCCAATTTTTAGGTCAGGATATTCCTGACTCCATGATTTCTCTTCAGTTAGCCCTAAGCTCTCCTTCTCCTATCTCACCCTGAACCTCCAAAAATTGAGTTCCATGGATATACAATTTGTTGCACAAAGACAAAGTCCTTTGTTTTTAACCTGGTTCCAACTTACTCAGTTTGATGCCCCCCATTCTTGTGTTCAGAAAGATGCTGAAGTGCTGGTCCTACCCACCCTTACCTGGGCAAGAAAGGTGTTGTAGGCCTCTAGCATATCCCACCCTTTTCATTGCTTTTTGAGCCTGCAGTGTCCCAGTTTATTCAGTTATCCCAAACCTCAGATAATTTTTGCCCTTCTTGGAAAATTTTCCATTTATATAGATCACTTCTAAGCTGTGAGGACCAGGAATATGAGGACCAGAACAGTGTCCAGCCTTCAAAATATGGACCAGCTTTCGTGATGAAGTAGAGGGTAGAAGTTCACTCCTAATCTTAAGAACAATAGTCATTAGTTCAAAAAAGCTTCCAGTCTGCCAGCAGAAGATAGTGGGAGGCTGCTGGGAGGACCAAGGAGCAGACAAGCTGTCAGATTTCCCCGGTGACAGGGAGATCTTTTGTAGGAACCCAAAAGGGGAAGTTTAAGAGGTTGCTGCAGCTTGGGAAATCAGCACTACTCAGAGCAAACCTGAGAGATAGAAGCCTATCCAGAGAGACTCAGGGGATGGTAGGGAGCTATTAACAATCCGTTTATTTCTAGCCTTTATTTGAAAAAGATCAGAAAGAGCAGAGACCCAAGGCACAGGCTGGGGGGCTGGGGGGGAGGCAGTTTATCAGTCCTCCTGGAAGAGATGGGCAAGCTGATGGTTGGAAATAAGAAGGCGGGCAGAGGATGTGAGGGGAGTGACTAGAACAGACTGAGAAGGCAGCTGGCACTTCAGGCATGGGTTTCAGTTTCCCTGTTTCTGGGCAGCAGCAGGGAGGGAGGTGGCAGTGGAGGAAGTCAGGCTGCTCGTGGGATTTCCTCCAGACATGTCATCTTCCTCTGTTTCTGCTCTTAGGCTCTCATTTCTTCTCGTCTAGAGAAAACTCTGGACTAGGCCTGTGAATGTGTGCGACATGGCTAATGAGGCTGGCGGTATCCCCTAGTGCTTGGTGGAACATACGCCGTGGGTCTGAGCCCTCCCTGGATGTTGTGTCATAATCCCCCAAACTCCTCTTTTAAACCAGGGGTCTGGACGCTGGAGGGTTTTTTCCAGGACCTCAGTTCTCTGATACTTCAAACTACCTTCTCGCTGCCTGTGATTTGTGGCCAATCTAGAAATACTTGTTCTTGCACCACAGTGTTGTTTATCATTATGAGGCCTCTTTAGTCGCTGCTGATGCTTGGATTAACATTGCCACCTCCACTAAACTTTGTTGTGCTAAACCAGACAAGAGATAGGTTTCTGCTCATAAGCAGTGCTCTCCATTTCCAGCCATATGTGCATAATTTCTTTGCACCTGCTCTAATGTACAGCCTTATCTAACGTCACTTTTCCCTAGATTTAAGAAGGACTTCTCATCATCAGTCCCTGCCTTCGTGGCCTTCTCATATTTCTCAGCCCATTTCCTTTATGTCACCTCACAGTCCTTTTACTAACTCCAATCTCCTCCAGTTTCACCAAGAGCTCCCAACAGAAATTATGCAATGTTTTTTTTGAGTCCACCTGTATTTGAATTGACAGATGTCCCTAGAATTAGGTTTGCCCTGTTGCAACCTGTGGTAAGATTCAGCTGTTTCCCAAATGACACTGAATGTCTCTTACTATCATGCATTTAGTCCTGGAAGTGGCTACTGCTCCCAAGTCATCTCAGATGCAATGGAGCCAGCCTACACACATGTACACCTTTGACAGATGAGAGCTGGGAAATCATTTATCAGAGCCAGGGTCAAGTTGGTCCTGCACATTCTAGCTTTGCCAAACCCACATTGCCTTTTGTCTCACTTTCCATCCTTCTTTTTATTATTCTTTCTTGTAAAATCTTGCATGCTGTTCAGGTCAGCCTAACAAGTTGGAAGTCACTTGGATATGTGATATATTTTGCACATTATTCTCTGATTACATAATGTCCACCATCACAGCTGAACAGACTCTTGATGCCAAACTTCCAGTTCCACATTTTGGTGTTGTCAGAGGCGTAGCACGGAAGCGATCCTTCCCTTGGGATCAGAGGGGTTTGAGCCCTCTGAACTTGTAGAGACTGTGGCACAGTATTTTCTTTTTCCTCATTTGCTGTTTCAGGCCATTTCTTTCTCTATGAGTGGTCCCTGTGAGGCCAAATTCTTCTTTTGTAGGACTTTTTTAATCTGCCTGTCCTTGACCACCACCTTCCTGAAAAAGAGCACGTGACTGAAGGGACCCCAGAGTCCCTTCGAAGCCTGTCCCTCAGTCAGCCATGACCATGGAACAGGCTTGAGGCTCAGAATAGTCCCCACGAACACCAGCTCTGCTCCCCCTCAGAGCAGAACACCAAGGAAATCCTCCAGCATTACATCAGCAACCTCAAAATCTCAAGAAAGGAGAGATTGAGCGAGCCAGAACCAGAGCTCTGCAACCACCTTAGCAAAGTCCTCGCTCCTAAATGTGTCAAAGTCAAATACAGCCAGACAAGCAAGCAGGTGAACTCTGTCTCTCTAATCCCAGACCCAGGTGACATCTGTCAGTCTGACCTGGGGACTTCCATACCCACAAACCTGCTTAACACTGAGCTAAAGCAAGATCATGAGGTGCTTGAGCTCATTTTTTAGCACCTTTTATGCATTGCAAAATACACTGAACATTAGAGCAGTTACGCATTGTGAAGGAAGAGCAGTAGTTTCTGGCAGCCTACAGATGACAAGCAGAAGTCTGGAAGTGTAGCATTAGTTATTTCAGTACAATGTAATACTGCGTGAAAAATAATATAAACATATTGAAAGTTCAAGGAATATCAGATAAGATACAGAATACTTGGAGACTAAAGCTTTTATTGGAGATCCTGATGTGACTGCCTAGCACTCAGGATGGTGGCAGGCCAGCAGCACTCATCACAAACTCTGTCAAAGAGTTCTTCCAGCCCAATAATTATTCTGTCTGGAGACCAAAGCACTAGCTTCAAGTTCCACCACAACAAAGTACGTAGCGCTCTGTGCTCCCAAGTTACGTACCTCAAAGAATCTTTATGTTTTCTCTGTTCCCTTGGCAAGATGAATTCAGATGAACTTCAACAAGTTCATATTTATCTTTGTTTCATTTTCAATGCCTGTGGGGTTTTTGTTGTTGTTGTTGTTTAAGAAATTAAAAGATCCTTTACTTTTCCTTGCATTTAAACTGCAAATAACTATTCACTGAATAATAGTGCTTTTATGAGTTGCTCTTTTTAGTATTTTCACTGCTTATTGGAACCAAACCCAGAATAATACCTCCTTTTATCATCTTTGTGACTAGGTAGCGACAAAACCTGTCGATTGTCACATCTAGCGGTGCCATAAATAATAACAGCCATTCACTGATTGCTGAGATGCTAATTTCCTGTAATGACAACTGTCAGCCAAAAGGATTTCCATCTATTGGCTATAATTCAGATAATGTGAGAATATCAACCCTGTGAACCAATGTATGGGGAGGGAGGTACATTTAAGTTACATGACTTTGCAAACAAAGAAGCACTCACAGTGCCTGCAGGGAATCTTCCCCCACCCCCCCACCCCTCCCTTGAGATGCTCTTTCCCAAGGCTCCCTTTTTTTACCCACTGGTGTTTGGCAAACTGAGGAACATAAACCTTGTCTGTCAGCATCTTCAGGAGCAGAAAATATAATTTACTGTGGTCTATCTGCTCCCTAATCACAGCTGGAGGTACAGAGGGGTGTAACACTTCGGCAGCTGCAAGAGGTGATGAAGTCAAAAAGCCTCCTTTAATTTAAGTTGCTGCTAAACATGGTCAGTTTTTCTTTCTCTCAAGCACAGCAGCTTGTCAGGCTGCAGATCCTTATTTGGAATTATTTCTGTGTGCCTGGAGACAAGCCTAGGTCAGGTCATCTGTTTCATCAAAGGAGGAAGTTTCTGAAGATGACCATCACGGATGCAATAAACCCACACAATAGCGACCAAGGTTTTCTCTCAAAGTTTGGCAGCAGCAATAGCTTATTCCCTTGCGGGGGGGCGGGAGTCTGAAGACACAAATACCCTGTGTGTTTCAGGGCAGTTTCGTGTTCAGTTTTGAAACATTTTTCAACAAAACCACACACACTTTCACAGATACCCTCAACCCCCACATGCTGCATATGTGCAGGGTGCATATGTGCATAAGTCTTTGGGGCATTTTCTTCCTTGCCCCTTTTCTCCCTGTTGGAAGTAGCCAAACAGGAGACCATGGTCAGTGCTGAATTTGAAGGTGTTATATCACAGCTCATTTCTCCAAACCACCCTTTATTTAACCTAATAGCGCTGCATGAGTGATCCCTGCAGATTTTTCTGCAGAGGGAGCTTGTAGTCCAGTCTAGTTGTTGGAAGTGGAAAACCCAACCGAAGAACATCTCGTTCCTTCAGCTGGAGTCCAGATTAACTATACTGCTGCCACTGCTCCTCAAATGAAGGAGGTGCAGGGGCTTCAGTCAGCTGACAGTGCTGCATGCTATCAGATCTGTTCTCTGGAATTGACAAGTTATGAAGGAAGTGAAAGCAAAACCTCTGCTGGAGGAAGTTTTGCTTTGTGGATTTGTAGGACAGTGACTTTTTTCGTTGTGAGCACTCTTGAAAAAGAAGAAGCATGAAGGTGACAACCCCAGGGTAACAAGCCAAACATCTTCCACTGGATGACTCACAAGTTCACACATTAAACTTGGTTCCTACACTTCTGTGCCAGCATAAGAAAGGATTTCCATGGTTGTAAGCCAGCGGGTACAAGCTGTGCTTCTCAGCAGTTGCCTGATAATTGGCATGATGGCACTCGGTGATCACCCCCTCCCCTTCAATCTCTTTTGAGCCCTTTCACAAATAAAAAGACAGCTCTGAAAGCAATATATGGCCCTTAAACTTCATAAATGTAGTGATGCCAGAAAATTACTTTTTTCACTAAAAGTAACAGCAAACAAAATGGAGGCTGATCTATTTTGCATGGGAAGTCTTTCTCTTCTCTGTCTCCTTGACAAGCCATTTACTGGCTTTCCCTTGTATTTCATAACTTAACATTTTTTGTCCAGTCAAGGTGAGTTGTGCCTCTGTCTATGTCCAATCTTTTGTTTCTGGTGTTGAGAAAATCTGCGGGATTCACCTGTGCTACCTGGAGTGACCATAGCAATCAGGCATTTTGCTGAAAGTTGAAAATTGTTAGCTAATGTGCGTGAGTTTTGAAGCAAAGGGAAATAGAGGAGGGGGACAAGAAGAGAATGCGTCTTGAGAATATCCCGCTTGTAATCTTCTTTGCACAGTGTGGGATGATGAAATGGGAGATAAAGAAACATGGTTTGTTCCTCAACGTTGCTACTGTTCAGTCTCCAGTAAACCAGTCCGGTGTCATCCCCAAAGCCATAATACCTTACCCTGGTGATAGTTCATGTCTGTTCTTCAGAGCTCTGTTCTTACAGTATAATGAGCATCAGTAAACCAAGTGCTAATGCTGTAGCCAATTTTGTCCATGCTGTGGGTTTCATCTGAGTCATGCAATGTGGTTGTAAAAGATTGACAGAAAAGCGTGACTTGGCAGAAAGCATGGATAATGTGAGTTTTAAAAGCAGTCCTCTGAAGCAGTTAAAAGCCATAAACTTCTGTGACAGAGGTTCTCTCATAGTTTACCACCCCACCATCTGCCCAATTCACTACAGGCTGTTATGGCCCTTTCCTATACCCCACCAAAGCAATAATGACTGCAGGATGTGTAATATCCATAGCATTAGAGCCAGGGAAGGACCAGTAGGTCTTTACCTCATCTACTCCATTTCCCAGGGCATAGTGCCTCACCCAGTTAACTGTGCACTGAGCTCAGTGGCTTTAGACGTGTCTGTCACCTCTCCCAGAAAGGCTCTTCATCTTGCTACTAAAACACTGAGAAATGGAGATCAGCTGCTGGTGGTTTGCTCTGTTGGTTAATGGTTCGGAAGCATTTTGCTCCCTAACACCTGTTTATTTGGTTTGAGGCTTCCAACCACTGGTTCTTACTTTTATGCTCTCATGACAAGAGGTCAGATGTTCAGAGCAAGAGAAGATGAGAGGTTTGACTGAGGTTGTCTACCTGCAGGTTTATCAGAAAAGCGTTAGTTACTGAAATGAACCCACAGGGACCCAGTCAGCTTGAAGTTAGGTCTAGAACAAGGAAATAGGAGATGATAAATCATTACCAGGCTGTATGCTTCAGTACTTCAGAAGCCTCCTGGAAGGATCAGGCAGTAATGTCCTGTCTGACAGGACAATTTAGCCCCAGCCAACAACTAAGCCCTCCACAGCTACTTGCTCACTCCTCCCTGGTGGGATGGGAGAGCAAATCAGAGGGTAAAAGTGAGAAAACCCACAGCGTGAGATAAAGACAGTTTAATTGGTAAAGCAAAAGCTGTGTGCACAAGCAAAGCAAAACAAGGAATTAATTCACTGCTACCCATGGGCAGGCAGGTGCTCAGCCATCTCCAGGACAGCAGGGCTCCATCACACGTAACGGTTACTTGGGAAGAAAAACGCCTTCGCTCTGAACGTGTCTCCCCCTCCTTCTCCTTCCCCTGGCTCTATATGCTGAGCACGACATCATATGGTATGGGATATGCCTTCGGTCATTTGGGGTCAGCTGTCCCAGCCGTGTCCCCTCTCCTCCCAGCTCCTTGTGCCCCCCCCGTCACTCAATGGTGGGGCGGGGGGAGAGGCAGAAAAGGCCTTGACTCTGTGTAACCGCTGCTCAGCGACAGCTAAAACATCCCTGTGTTACCAACACTGTTTTTAACACAAAGCTAAAACACAGCCCCATACCAGCTACTATGAAGAAAAGTAACTCTATCCCAGCCAAAACCTTCACCATCCCATTGAACAGCTGGTTAGAAATAAGCTAAAATTATATATCTATTTCCTTCTCCCAAGAAGCACCAGAGATGGATCTAGTCCCACCTCCATGGGTTATGGGAAGCATAAAGCTTTGCTTTTCTTGAATGTCCGTTTGGTACATCTTGCTCAAATGCTCAAGGTTGTACTAGTTAGTAGATTTTGGGTCAAGCAGAAGTATTCTTTCAGGTCATGTTGGCTTGTTCTGCAGAGGGTCTCCACCCAGCTCTTCTTCATAGCCTCAAATAATTTTCCAAGCTCCTTTGGCATCTCTGTCCCAAGTAAAGCTTTCTCAGAGAAAGGGCCTTGCCTGCTGGAGGAGGCTCAATTAATCCTGTTACCTGCTTGCAGTAAATAGCAGGTCAGCCTTCTGAGGACTGAGATATTTTTGTCAATTAGTGGTTTGGGTTCTTACCACCTTCTTTTCTACACCTAGCCAGTCCCTCAGAACATCTGATCTGACTATATAGTTCTGTAGAATAGGAATCCTAGGCAGAAATAGGGTTTTTTTCCCCCTACCAAAAAAAAAAACCACCCAAACCTCTCTGAGTCTTCAGGGATTTCTTTCCATGTGACTAGCATTGCAAATAATGAAGAAAGTACACTATCTAGTTCTAGCACAATTAAGAAAAGAACATACTTAGTTTATCTCTGTAGCAGGGACAATGCTGGAGGACTTGTGCTGCTTTTGGTTAGATTTCTTAGCCAGACTACGCATGTCTCTGGAGGCCCTTATGGCTCGGTAGCCCCCTCATGTCTGTCATTTGCATGGAGCGGGTGTTTTGCAACTGCATAATGGACATTTTTGCAGAACTATATCAACTATAAAATATTGACATGGGGTATTCAGTGAGGATAAAATAATTTTCTTGTCAAATGGTGTGAAAGCAAACCTCCTTTTCTGTACAGCATGGCAGCCCAAGCAGATTTCCTACACACCTGGTACACCAGCCTGCCTGAGTCCGTGTCTGCGTGTGAGGCTTCAGCCAGGAGTAACACATCCTCAACCGCTCTCGTAAAGTCCTACCCCCATCAGGATCCTACCTTGTGTGGGGTGATACTGCACAGGCTGGTGCTGTGCAGAAATACGGGATGAGATCCTGCAAGTGTTGTGGTTTTCCTGGCACAGTGCCACTCCTACCAAGCACGGGGTTCTCCCTGCCAGGTTAGTCGTATTGTTTTTCTTTGGAGCTAAGCCTAGCAGGGATATTGCTCCAATAGAGCACAATGCTTCCATTATAGAGAACTTGGAACAAAGGCTCATGAGACATGACAAAAATCGTGAGAAATCATGGAAGTCTGGGAAAAATATTTTAAATAGGATCGTAGAGCCTTACCACATAAGTAAGGTCATTGTTAAAATAGCATTAAGGTTGAAAAATGACTCAAGCTTTTATTATTTGTCATGCTATCAGATAAGCTGACTTTCCTGCCTCTTCATGAGTGCCAGCAACGGTGGTATGGGCTGTGCAATCACAGGAATCCCTGTGTTGACTGTTTGGCACTAAATCAACCACACGAACTGAAAGCATAACTGAAGGGCAGCTCTGTCAGCATGGCAGAGTCCCAGCCACCCCACCAGTGTGCACAGCGGCGTGTCTGGAAGACCCCATCTTCCTCACGTTGCCCAGACCAGTACCTTGGCCCAAACATGCTGCACAGCCATCTGGAGTGTCCTCAAGGAGAAACACTATTTTCTCAAGTTTCCTCCCAGTAGAAAGCAGGCCATGATACCTGGCAGTGAGAGATTACGTACGAGGGCAAGACCCAGCAGTGTAGGAACTGGTACACAGCAATGGTCTATGCTTGGAGACTTGGAATCGCTCCCAGATGACCAGTTTAGGTGTAACCTTTGTGAAGTGGTCACTTTTATTAAATTATGGAGGGAGAATCCAAGCTCTGCAAATACTGTCCATGCTTTGCCAAGGTCTAAGCACCCTGTCCATGGGTTGCAGGAGAGCAATGGCTTTGTCATGGGCTTGCCTGCTAGTTCAGGTAGCTGTTTCAGACAAAGTGAAGTGATATACATGTTTGTACGCATCTGAAGCAGAGGCCAATATATCTGATGCATTGTATTTCACACTATGACTCCTGCAAGGAAAACCAAAGCCTCTCACGAGCATATTTCTCCTTGAATATGGCTCATAGAAGTTCAGTGTGGAGTCTGTCCTGAGGAACATCACATCTTCTAGGGCTGAGAGTCCAGAGACATTGGAAACTGGAGCAGTAAATAGAAAATTACTTTCCTCTCCCCTTTGAAGTCTCACAGATGTGGTGCTGGGGCCAGCCCTCTTGGAAAGCACAGCGGCTCACTGGGTTGTAAATTCACGTACGCTGGGGCTCCTTCAGAAATCACTTCCAACTTCTGTGAGCAGGGAGTTGCAAGAGATCAAAGCCTTAGGTAAGTAGGGCACCTATTATACTGAGCCTTTATCTTTCCTTGAGAGGAGACAGGAGATAGCAGGAAGCCTGATGATTTTGCAAAGCTAAACAAAAGTTTATTTCAGTAGCTGGGGGATATCACAGGCATCTTCGCAGAAGTTTTGAATTTACATCTCTCAACATCTGATGTCCCTGGCGTCCTAGGAACATACTCAGGCACTCCAAAAACATGTCAGGGAAAGAGGAAATGATGCTAACAAGATATCATCGTTGTTTAATTTATTCTCCTGTGAATTTAAACTCTACTTGGGGGTGTCATTGTTGAAATTAGTTCTTTTGTTCTTATTTGTCAGATGTCTCTTTTCAAAGGCCTAACTATTATTGCTGGGGAAAACAGAAGTTTTTGGGTATGTCCATGATGTTGTCTTAACTTATGTTGTCTCCTCAGTGGAGGGGAAACTATTCATGTGTTCAGAAGAACATGCGAATATGTGAAAAATCCTAGAAAAACTTAATTCCTGCCTAATGTTTCCTCCCCAGTCCTATTCCAGAGTCTCAGCAGCCTCAGGCACCTCTTGGGACACATCAGATAATGAATAGCCAAAATCTGGGTAAGATTTGCAGTAATGCAAGTCTGGGTAACATCCCATGGCTGCTGGGGCAAAAGTGGTGGAGATGAGCAGACAAGGAAAGGCAGATGTGATCTGGGTGCCCATGCTGCTCTTTCCTTGATAAGGCAGGAGACAATTAATTAGCGGCTCTTTTGTAAATTGTCTCCAGTGAGAGTCGTGCTGTAAGAACCCCTGCTGTGTCATGGGGGAGTCCTTCGGGGGAGCAGTTTCTGAGGATGGAAACTGAATCATCCAAAGCCGCTGAGGTGAACACCAGATGGGATTTTGAGCAGTGGGATGTAAACTCATCCACTGGAGGCTGCAGATCAGTTTTGCTAAGGGCCCTTGGCACTGACTGCCTAATGCTGCAGACTGGGGACATCCACCTGGCCTGGAAAATTCAAAAACTCAGGCCAATCCTTGACTAGCACATAGTATTGTAGCTTCACTTCCAATGTGTGCTGGGCCAGAAAATATCTTGTTCTGCAGGGGAAAACTGGGTCTCATGTACTCTGCTTTGCCTGTCCTTCTAAGGGAGTATTTTAATGCTAATCCTTTATTATAAACATGACAACCATTATGTTTCTGGAAGTTCTTCACCAAGATTTATCCTTCACTTGAATGGGTATTGGTGTGTCTGAGCCTGATTTTGTGGGTGATTTGAACTCCTTTATGCACTATGTTGTTCTTACTGAACCTACTCTAATTAATGTTATATGTTTAAAAAAAAAGTACTTTGTAATATTTTAGAGCTTGCTGACTAATTAAGGATGGACAACACTAGACAGAGGTCAGCGATCACTTTCAATAACATTTTAAACATCTACAGTTGTAGGAGTTTGTGTGTGTTGAACAACTACAAGCTTAATACATGTTTTGTGAACTTTTACTTGTTGTTTGCACAGAAATAGGTGTGTGGGGTCAAAATCTAATTTATGATCCCGTCGAACGTTCAAAGTCCTGTAACGTTAATGTTGTTAACTATGGATCACGTTAATGATGTTAACTTCAATCTCAGAAAAACTGAGCTGAACCTGAGCGGAAAGCTTGCATAAGCCTTGACATGGCTCTAATGATGTGAGCTCTAAAGATGTCATTCATGCCTATCTTGGGATGAGTTTCACCTTCACTGGGAACAGATTTTATTCTATTACTGTTCTTTAGCTGATATTTTATGAAGAAGTCTCTCCGGCCTTTTAATGTTATTTTCTTGTAACATTCTCTACATTTAACTGCTAATAAGATTTCAGAGGGCTGAAAGGTTTCTTTTTTGGTATTCAGCCACTGATGAAACCTCTCAATTTCTCCAAAGCCTCAGAAATTGTTGCTTTGAAGGTTATGTCACTGGTATTCTAACAAACAGCTGTGAAACTGAGGTAGGCACATAAATCTTCCTAAAATTCACTGGAAGGTGACAACTACATTATTGCAAAAGTTAAAATGGAAACTTTCGTCAGGAGTTCTCATGACAGCAGTGGGCTGTAATGATTACATGACCATGTGCTGCTTTTAGACTCAGATTGTGGTACCCTTTCTTTACTTGCACATCTTATTTTTTATTTTCCACCATGGTGCAAGCATCAGGGAGTCTGTTTGTACAACAAACATCTGACATGCCTTAGAACAAATCACAGCAGAACTAACAATGCCAGGGAGGGCTGTCAAAATCCTAACCAGGAACAAAACCCCTACTTCTACAGAGCTGTCCCTCCCCAGGGTCTTGTGCTATTCCTTCATATGTTTTGGAGTGAAAGGTTGTTTATAGCCTCATTATAGGGTGTTTAGCGTTAAATGTCAGGAAGCATCTGCTGACACATTTTTCAGTAGCAGACTTCTAGATTCTGCAAGTGAGTTTGGGTAGCTGTAGTGAATATACATGGGATTTCCCTCCAGAGATTTGGATCATATCTTTGAAGGCAAGTTAAAGCTGCCTTTTTGCAAACACACTTCATAAAATAGGGTTCTCCATATACAGTCAAGCTGAATATTCAAAAGCGGGTGTTCTCATCTTCCCTCATTTCAGTAACATCCACTCCCTATCCCATATCTTGGGCACCACTGGGAGACTTATTTTGCTGGTTTAATACCATGTGTGAAGGCACACTTCTATAAGACACTAGTTTTAGCCATGAAACTGGCTTAAGAAGTTAACCTCTGCCAGACCTAACATCCTGGTTCATTGTACCATGGGTTGTGACAACACAAGTCTTCATGAGACCCTGCGTTGAAATCAGTTGCTGATAAGAAGTATAAAATAAAAAGGAAGAAAAAAAGGAGAGGGTTGGGGTGGAAGGCCCCCAAAACCCTTGGGCTCTGTTTGTGTGCCAATGACTTCAAGTGGACATAACCAGGCCCCCACCAGCTTGCTGTCACTATATTGTGCTGATGTGGTTTTATGCCACTAAGCCAGATAACGGAACTGATTCAATAAAAATTCAAACTCATGTTTTTAAATAATTTTTTTTTCCCCCAAACCAGCTCCCAGTCTAAGGATGGGGGCAAACAGGAGCTTCTGGAGGTGGATTTTCTGTTGAAGCCCATGTCTCATAAAACGGCACTGATGGTTTATGGCATAACCGCTCTGCAGGAATATTTGTACCAAAATCCTCTGAACTGAGGTGTCCTTAGCTCAGAGTGCCTATTTTTCTTCACACTCAACCAGTACATGTTGTTAGACATTCGATTATGTCTGGCTGATAATCTGTATGGTCTCTCTGGCCTACATGGCAGGTCCTAGAAAATGAAGTAGGGCTGGTCAGTGTCCAAAACGTTGAGTGAAATCATGTGGCTGATGGATGCATCTCTGCTTTAGGAACAGTCTTCGGTTAGAGTGGTTTTGTCCCGTTTGGATCTTCAGGAGGGTGAAACCCCAATATCTTCTGCTTCATCCATCAGCGTCATGCTAAACCTTCTTATTACAGGATAGTTGGTATGCTTATTGCTGGCAGGATGAGTCTCCATGAGAAATCATGAGATCTGTCCATTGCCATGCCTCTTTCCCAGCACATTGCAGCTATGGGAGGAAGCCACAACATCACAGGATGTTTCTAAAGCAGAAACTGGGGATGAAGAAACACACTCAGTAGCTCTGTATGAACAGACTCTTAATTCACAGAGGATGAGGAAAATAAGTTATTGGTCCCACCAGAAGCTGGAGACAAGCAGAAGATGGGAGAGATGGGAAAGGCTCCTCTGTACATTGCATTTTGTAAAGGGGACAACAACTTTTGAAAGAACTCCTCTGGAAGAAATCTTCTGGAAAAGAGCTCAGGGATGTTAAGGGAAGAGCAAATAATGTAAGCAGTTCTTGCAAAATTACTTTCCATTAGGCAGCAGCATGTCTTTTTTTCCCCCTGAAATATTGCATCATTCTTAAACAGTAAGTTTTCAACTTGAAACAAAGGGAGTTCTCATGCTATGAAAGCTTTAATCTCAGGCTGTACTCTTAGTTCCAATTTGTTAACCATTGTTATTTTGAAGTTATTTTTACTTTAGTGACCAAAACAGCAAAGACAGGAAAGAATTGTAATTTTGCGTATCCTCCAAGACCAATCCTTAATGCTGTGTAAATGTCTTCCTTCCAGCACACTGACTCATAGCTGTAGCACTTGGGGCAAAATGCTAGCAGGAGAGGATGTCATATTATTATTGATATTAAACCTGAAATCTGCACTATGTGGCACCTTTTTCCTTAAGAAGTTATTCTTCTGTTTCAGTAATGGTATCATGAACTAATAAAAGAACTGGAAATTGAGCAGAAAAAAGCTCATTCATTTGTACCACCCAGAAAGATGAGTATTCCCATTAAAAAAAAAAACAAAAACAAACAAACGAAAAAACCCAAACAAACAAAAAAAACCCCAAACAAAACCAAAAAACACCAAATAAAACCACCAAAACACACACCAACCAACCAACACAAAAAAAACCCCCACCCAAAAACCCCAAACCCAAACAAACAAAAAACCCCACCTGTTTTACCAAGACTTTGGGATAGCCTGTGCCTTTGGTACATGAGAGAGACTTAGCAATTCTCATGAGATTGTCAGCTCACTGAGATGTCACTGGTTTGTTTCTAAACACCTTGTAGTCCCTGATGCCTCCTACTTGGTCTCTTGGGGAAGTGAAGAATTGTTTTTCCCTTTTATGAATATGAAAATAGAAGTACAGCAGCATTAACTGACTCATCCAGAATCTGTCACAGATGTGAGAAAGGATTTGAGTGTCATTTCAGTGTTGTTCATTCTGTTATCCTTCCTTCTTTGGGTGTCCACATGACCCTATTAGTCATAACCATGGCCCATTATCTACTGGGAGAACATTAAATAATGTGGAAAGCTTTCACTGCTGTGTTTGCAATCCTATCTGCAGCATTGAAAACCAAAGAATAGATTTTATTTGAAAATGGCTGCAGAGAACAGTGGTTCTGATGAGTCTCTTTTCATTAAGCAGGAACAGAAAAGCACAAAAAAAAGCCCCAAACAGAAAAGAGGGTTAAGGAGACGTGAATTACCTTTTAAAAGCCTTCCACTTCAATAATTTAGCATGGCATAAATGTTGCAAGGAATGTAAAAGAAAAAAAAAAGTTTCTTAGAAAAAAAACCCTTATTTATTTAAACCTGACACTAATTCAGAAATTTTCATGCAGAAGATGTCATCAAATCTATAAAATAGGTGGCAAAAGGGCCCACAGGAGCAAATCAAAGCTTCTGAATTAGCAGTGGAAGTTTGCATTAGCAAATTGTAGGAAAATCTGCAGTGCTGGTGTGGCTTGATAAATGCCATTATTTAGATTTTTTTTTTAATCTTAATTTTTCATATTACACCCTATCATGGTTGTACTTAGGCAATTTTTTTTAGATTAGGTCTGTCTCTTCCCTATCTTAGAATTATCTCTATAAACCTCTTTTTTTTTTTTTTGGCTGAAGAGGGCATTGACACAAATAACTCCAAGTCAAAGGTTGAACGTACATATTTTGTTCACATAACCATGGCATCCAGAGTACTGAATCAGGATTCTGTTGTATTTGGCACCATTAACCCCCAAAAATAATAGATTATCCCACAGAAGCTACATACATTTTATATATTCTTATGGGAGGTAATGAGATGTCTGACCTTTGAGAAAGAATATATTTTGTAACTGAAATTCTTCAAGTGCTGCCCAAGAAAATAAATGTGTTGGCTGCCAAAAGTTGGGCACAATGTCTCGTTCGCATCTCTCACTGCTGCTTTAGCTGCGGCAACGTGCACCAGCAGGTTTTTAAGGCTGCATTTCCCTTAGATGAAATACAGAGTCCTGCCTATGGTATATAAACCTTTGTAATACCTGATGTCGTACCTGAGTCCAACGATCAGTTGCTTTTTATTTACTCAGTGCTACACAGTGCCATGTTCCACCCACAGCTTCGGGAACTTTGCCTTTTCTCTTGCTGACCTTATCAAGTACACGAGGCACACCAAGACATCCTGTAACTTCTGGATCTTGTTCAGCGTGTCCCTGCACGGGTTTACCTCCAGATCCTGGAAAGTGTGGTGTTCCCTAGCGAGCTTCGCAGCCGAGCTAGGGAGAAGCCTGGCGTGCTCTGCTGAGAAACCACTAGGGATTTTAAAAGAAGCTGCAGCTTTTTGCATGGTGCTGAAAACAATCCCTTCTGATTGTCTTGACAAACTGCTTCAGGTAGAACAGAAGACACAGAACAGCCAGGTAGGACAATTTCTTCATTCCTTCTTCTAGAAGAAAAATGTAAAAACTTGTATAGAAGCCCAGATTTTGGCTGGGTTTTCCTGTGTACTTTTTTCCTGTCGCATACTGGATTGTTATGCATCTGTAAATGTTGCTTCTTGATAATGGGTCTTGTGTCTAAGTTTTTCTTTATGTAGTGCCAGCTTTAGTGTGTCACTGACACTCAAAGATAGAGTGGGTTGGGTCCACTGTAGTGAGACTTTAGCAAACTCTCCGAAGTCAGTGGGAAAGCACGTCTATTTTACAGGCTTTGGATCTAGGTCCCTCTTCTCTCTCTTGTTTAAAACATCTGAAGGGAGAGCCAGGCTTCTCCTTCTCTGTGTGCTTAAATCTAAAACGTGCTCTGAGCTCTCCCTCTCCTTGTTACTGTTGACTGCATTTTAATTTAACAGAAAACGCATGAAACATGGGAACATCTTGCCTCCATCATAAAAAGATTTGCACCGTAACTGACTGTCTCTGGAGAAAATGTGCTCTAGCTTGAAGTGGTAGATGGGCCAATTAATGAACTTGTTGTGTACTAAGTTATATATGGTCTCACTGCCTTTAAAACTGGAGGGTGCTGGACACTCATGGGGCATTTGCTTGCTTAAGACCCTTATATAGATACCACAGGCCATTAGGTTTCACTTGGATATGCCTTCACTTAGCAGGGTTATTTTTGTTTCATTAAACTGGTATGTGCCACGCTATGCAAAGAAGTGAGGCCAACTCATGGATGCCCAAAGACTCTATTAATGTGGAGAACTGATTAGATTAAATGCATCCAAAATATCTTCTGTACTGCAGAGAAGAATAATCTCTTCCCTCTCAAATCCTTCCTTATCTGACATAGGAAATCTTCCATCATTCTCTCATAATAGTTGGACCCTCAGCCCAGGAGTAAGGCACTCTAACCATGTACTGAGGGAGGATTTTCAGCACAAAGCATTGCTCTTCTTTCTCTGCCCATGAAAAGATGACTATTCGGGTATCCTGACTCAGGCAAACAGGAGCCAGCAGGAGATCTGCTAAGTGAGGGGAAGAAATATTTTTGTGTTAGATAAAGTTAGCTTGCTGCACTAACATTAATGTATACCTCTGCAAATGATAAATTAGTTCAAAAACAATATTGAAAAAGAAAGGTGATGGAGGCACTCTACCTCTCAGCGTTACTTGCTTGCAAACCATCAGAGCAAAATAACCTGCAGTTTACATTACAGAAGCAACTCTTTACTTCCTTTCAAGTGAATGGCTTATTTTTCTTAGCGATAAAATCTCTCTGTGGATCTCTATTTAGACAAATGTGTGACTTACTGCACTTCAGCTTTGGTTCTACCTGTTAGCTTATTCATGACCTACATATAGTTTAGCATGACTGAAATCCACTATTCCAGGCTTAAGCAAAAAAGTAAGTGGAAGGAAGGGAACAGTGAAGTAATCTAATTTGCTGTTATCGAAGTAAATCATAGTGTTTGCTAGGAGTATGACTCTCTCCAAGTCAGCCTGGAAACCTACTTCCAGTTTCACAGTCCGTCACCATCGGACAAGACGGGTCCCCAGGGCAAGACCAGCCAGCTGGTTGTCTGTGTTAGAGGGACTGCTCTACTCACTGGTGACCCACCTTCCATGCACTTAGCATGGCAGGGTTTAGTCTAGACAGCTGTCCAGTCCCTCACACTAATGGGTCCAGTCTAGGACCCATAAACGTTTGCATGTGCTCAGCATTGGCCCCAGGAGGAGGGGGATTAGGTTCTTGCATGTGTGTAAACTGGTACAGAGGTGATGATGAAAAACTACCCGAGTCCCCGAGGCTCATAAAACAGGAAAGCTCCACTGTCTGTAGCTACTGTATAAGACCGGATTTCCCATCTCAAAGGTTGAACTATGCGGTTTTAGCTGTGCTTCCAATGCCATACTCCAAGCAGGAGCATTGAAAGGAGGAAACGCAGGTAGATCACGGTCCATTAAAGACTTTGCTTTTCCCCATATGGTCCAGTCACAGACAGCAGTGTGAGATGCTAAGACCGAGGGTTGGGCAAAACTATAGTGGATCCAAAGTCAAAGCTGGGTGCGTGCCCTGAAGACAGGGCCAATAACTGTGATCCATAGGTAAACAAGACTCCTTTTCCCTTTCCCTGACTCCAGGGGCCTGCGCAGCTCTGTGCCCACCTCCGTAGGTTATTCAGTGTTATTCTTTCGTCTGTTGCTTCCTTCCTACTCCATTGTTCATGTGAGCCTGAGTTTACTGGGACTTGTAGCTCCTGTGGGTTGCAACTTCAGTGTCCACCCAGATTACCTACTGGTTTAACATGAAGACCTTCACTTTCTTTCCCCTGCCCTTTGACAACAGCTGTTGTGTGTAATTTATACTGTTGTTGTTGTTGGGATTGTTGCCAATGCTTTCCCCACCTGCCATTTCATTTCTTGGAAAAACAAGATTTAGTTTACTTTTCCATCTTAAATCTACAGCTTTGGCTTTACAACAGTACAAAAGATATTGATACAGGTGTTAGGGGAGTGAGAACAATGGTTTTGCTTAATTTATGCTTGGTTGCAACAACACGCTGTCTTGCAACCCAGTTAGGATTGCTTTCCCTGGTATTCTTTTCTAGACCTCTCCACCATTGGTGCGATGTCCTTGTAGACTCTGGGGAAAGAGTGTCTATCTCAGAGTGTTTCTTTCCAAGGGCTCTGGTTCTGCACCAGGGTGGGATGGCTGGAGTGGTAATTACCTCGCACATTTCTTGAAGGCCTCTCCCCCATAAAAAAGCCATCCAAGCTGATGTGTATCTCCTCCTGAGTTGCTCTAAGTTGTAGGAACTGTCACGTGAACATGAACTGAAATTGATGGTGATTTGTTTTTATTTGCGGGGCTGTAAACCATGACTACTTCAATTAACATCCTCTTCAGCTGTATCTGCTGCAATACCAACCAATGCCTCAGCTGCCTGTGTTAGACTTCCCAGGCATCTTGCAAGAACCCCCAGGCTCTGCTCATAACACAGGTGTCTATCTCTAAGCACATTAAACTGACTGGTTTCCACCACTTTTCATTATCATAGAATCATAGAATCATAGAATGGTTAAGGTTGGAAAAGACCCTTAAGATCATTGAGTCCAACCACTAACCTATCACTGCCAAGTCCACCACTAAACCATATCATCAAGCACCACATTTACCCTTCTTTTAAACACTTCCAGGGATGGAGACTCCACCACCTCCCTGGGCAGCCTGTTCCAATGCCTGACAACCCTTTCGGTGAAGAAGTTTTTTCTAATATCCAACATAAACTTCCCCTGGTGCAGCTTGAGGCTGTTTCCTCTCGTCCTGTCGCTTGTTACTAGGGAGAAGAGCCTGACCCCCACCTCGCTACAACCTCCTTTCAGGCAGCTGTAGGGAGCGATAAGGTCTCCCCTCAGCCTCCTCTTCTCCAAACTAAACAACCCCGGCTCCCTCAGTCACTCCTCATAAGATCTGCTCTCCAGACCCTTCACCAACTTTGTTGCCCTTCTCTGGACACGCTCCAGCACCTCGATGTCCTTCTTGTACTGAGGGGCCCAAAACTGCACCCAGTACTCGAGGTGCGGCCTCACCAGTGCCCAGTACAGGGGCACGATCACCTCCCTGCTCCTGCTGGCCACACTATTGCTGATACAAGCCAGGAGGCTGTTGGCCTTGGCCACCTGGGCACGCTGCTGGCTCACATTCAGCCGGCTGTCAGCCAGCACCCCCAGGGCCTTCTCCGCTGGGCAGCTCCCCAGACACCCCTCCCCAAGCCTGTAGCGTTGCATGGGGTTGCTGTGACCCAAGTGCAGGACCCGGCACTTGGCCTTGTTGAATCTCACACCGTTGGCTCCAGCCCAACAATCCAGTCTGTCCAGGTCCCTCTGTAGTGCCTTCCTGCCCTCCAGCAGATTGATTACCAGTATATTGTCCTGGTTTCGGCTCGGGTGGAGTTAAGTTTCTTCCTAGTAGCTGCTACAGCACTGTGCTTTGGATTTAGTATGAAAATAATGTGATAACACACTGATGTTTTAGGTGTTAATCAGTGTCTATATTAGGCCAAGGACTTTTCAGCTTCCTATACTCTGCCAGTGAGGAGGTGCCCAAGAAGCTGGCAGGGAGCACAGCCAGGACAGCTGACCCAAACTGGCCAAAGGGATATTCCATATCACATGACATCATGCCCGGCATATAAAACTGGGGGAGTTGGCTGGGGAGCAGCAGTCACTGCCTGGGCACAGGCTGGGTGGGCATCTTTCGGCAGGTGGTGAGCCATTACATCACTGTTTTTTCTGAGTTTTATTCCTCTCTCTCTTTCTCTCTCATTGTTTCCCTTTTCATTGCAATTCATTATTATTATTGTTATTATCATCATCATCATCATTTGATTTAATTTAATTTAATTTAATTTAATTTGGATTATTAAACTGTTCTTATCTCAACCCATGAGTTTACTTATTTTTACTCTTCTGATTCTCTCCCTCATCCCACCAGGGCAGGGAGGGTGAGTGAATGGCTATATGGTGCTGAATTGCCAACTGGAGTTAAACCACAACACTACCCATCAAGCAGTGAGTTTGTCTTTTATTTTAGGTCTGATTCTAGGGCAGTTTCACTCATCCTACCATGCTGCTAAATTTTCTTTTTTCACATGTGAAACTTTTTGATTCTGCTGCTTGGCCTTCACAGCTCCGTAAGTGCCTTCCTTCTTCGAGTCTTTGCCTTCAAGTGCTGTAAAAGCCTCTCAGAAGGCCCCTTCTTGTTTCGTTAACAAACAGAAGACTAGAAACAAGAACCAAAAATAGCCAAAGCTGACCAAAATTGTTGGACACATAAGATGAGCTGCAGACTAAAACCAACTTCCCAGAAATCACTAATTCAAAAACTTTCCACTGCACCAGGTATTGATTAATGAAGCAATATATGCTTTTCTCTATTTAAATTTCATGCCTCACTGGCATGGTTGCCTCACATCATGAACATTTTGGGGAGTCTCAATGTATAGACATGCCACTCACAACTTTACTGCATGCCAGGGAGGTTTCCCAGCTACAGCTGGTCACCAGACACTACTTTTGAGTCTGACTGAGTCTCTGACACTACTTTTGGTCTCTGTCAGACATCATAATTCTCTGCATTGTCACCGCAGTTTCCTTTCTGGTCAACCCTTGCTGTAAGGCTGTGCTGCAAGTGGGTTGGTCAGGCTAACCTGCTTTTCTCTATTTGGTTGACAGACAAAATTTATCCTCAGTGCTTTTCCTGTAGTAGTGCAAATATGCTCTTCCCAAATACGCTCCACAATCTCACTTGGCACACTGCCTTTGCCGAACCCCTTTGTGCTTTATGCTACTTTTTCTCCTATGGTCAAAATAGCAATCTGGCTGTAGGAGAAAATCCACGTCCATGCCTTTCTAGGCAGCCACAACCTGTTCAGCAGATGGCATCCAAAGAAGCACTAAGACCTCTGTCTGAGCTGTTTACGTCTCTGTACCATGCTCTCCACCCAGAGCTAATCTGATCTTGCTTTTTTGAAGAGAAATTACACTTTCGTTTGCTGACACAAGGGATTTATTCAGTTCTGATTATGCCATTGCTGCAAAGGTCTTTAGCAATTGTTTTCTAGTACTTTCCTTCAGTCCAGATAACTTGACTAGTTACTAATGGTCCTTAGAAGCCATTTCTTCAACCAAGCCCTGCAAATATTAGCTGTCAAACTAGCCTAAGCAGTTACATGGGCAGCTGTACACCTGGGGTACCAGTAGCCTAATGTGGAGCTGGGTGATAGGCAGAGCATTGCAGAGCTCCACTTTTGAGATGTGCCATATCTGGGATGAGGAGCACTTTGTCACTTGCCAAGATTCAAGGTTGTAAGAAAGTTAAAAACACAGATTTGGAAATAATGGAACATGGCATAATAGAGAAGCTTAAATAACAAAACACACCCTGAAGATTATGCTTAAGAGTTTCTCATCAGCTGCACTAAGCCTCATGTAGCTTCCACCTTTCTCTCTATTATTTTAAGTTGGGATGTCCTGTCATTATCTGGAGATTAAATATCTTCCTGAGGGGAGGAGGCACCAAGAAACTATCGAGCTTCTATTTCTGTGCCACGCAAGCTGGAGGACCATGGGATTTTTTTTTTTTTAATTCCTTGTTAAGAAAACTCTTTTCTTTATTTCTCCTGACTAGGCGTTTGGTGCCGCACAGTACTGCTGAAACGTGA
The DNA here is from genome assembly GCF_949628215.1 of Phalacrocorax aristotelis. Lineage (NCBI taxonomy): Eukaryota > Metazoa > Chordata > Aves > Suliformes > Phalacrocoracidae > Phalacrocorax > Phalacrocorax aristotelis. The sequence continues at coordinate 71,167,057 of NC_134311.1, read as the reverse complement.
ATTCTCTTCCCTCTCTTAGAGTCTTTGATGAAGTTTTCTGTTGTGTGCCTTCATTAGCACATTCCTAGCTTCAGACTGTGTGTCATTGCCTTCTGGAGATACACCAGTAAAACCTTGATCGCTCTATCAGAAACAGCAAACATTGCCTTTTCTTATGGGCCCCATGACTAGTTTTACCCTGCAAGCAGCACATGAAAACCAAACATGGTGTGACAAACTGTAACACTGGGAATAGGGTGTTTAATTTAAATACCTGCCTCCCTTTCTACATGTCTCCTTGATTTTAAAAGGATCTTCTGTGATATTGAATTACACCGCAACAGGAGAAATGGCACCAATTAACCTTAAGAGCTATAGTCACAGCTTCCTTGTGGCTGTGTGCCCGGCAGCACCCTTGTCCCTGCATTTCTCACTGAATTAGCTACTGCTGCCTTCTCCCCCTCCAGGTGTCCTAAATTGTTGTAGTGCTTTTAGGAGAAGAACGTGCCCTCCTTAACTCTGCCATTAAGTCCTGAAGGACCTGTGCAACCATCAGGTTATTCCTCTCTTTCATATGGCTGCAGAAGGATTTATGCACATAACTTCCATTCAATGGGAATTTACTGTTTAAATGCCTAAATGTCTGTGTGCAGATAAGAATAATACAGGTCTCTGTTCTCAGCCCTATAAGTGCAGAGGAACATGCATTTCTGTTAAACACCTGGAAAACAGGTAAGGGAATGAACAATCTAACATAAAATAAACTTGCACTGAATAAAAGCAAAGGCTGACAGTGCCAGGACCTGGCATGCCTGTGCTGTAGCCATGCTGGCACAGCCGTGGTTATATACGCTTATTTACTGCCAAGGTGATGCTGCAACTGAAGTGAAAACTATACACTGTCATGCAGTTTCCTTGGGGAAATCCCTAGGGAAGTCAATGGTTTTGTGCCTATTTATGCCAGGTTGTATTAGCACAGACATTTTAGATCTTTTGTTAATTAGCTAAAATGTTTCATCAGGGAGCCAAATTCTCTCTTCTTGCTACATTAGGCTCCCTAGGCATTGTTTTATAAGATGTCTGCCTTTTTTTCTGACTCTGTCCTGACCATGTTCCTTTGCCACCAGGCAGAGGTTTCCTTATTCTTCTAGAGGTCACAGAACTTGAGTTATGACAGATCAAGAAGTCACCCAGTCCCAGTCATCAGTACTAGAATAATATAGTGCTACGTGCTCCTGTCCCCTTTTGGGACCGTGTCCCTACAGAGAAGCTGGTGCTTCTGCACTTCCCTGAAGCAAACACCAGCTGGCCACCCCTGAGCTCCCCTTGACCTCTCTGAGGTGGGCCATCTTACCACCTCCTAACCAGCATAAGCTATAGTAATATAATAAGGACCTAATGCAGAAAATACTACTATAAAATATACAAAAGATCATTGATACCAGGGAGAATTTCATGGAAGGCAATGGATTGCTCCCATATTTTTCCTGGCAGGATAGATGTGATTGTAACCTGGAAAAGAGACAGTATAGATATACATGCACATGGTGTATTTAATTTGGAATGATGGTTAAAGTGTTTATGAGCATTATGGATGTGACATGATATTTAAAGAATCCTCTCAGAATGCCACTGAGTTTTTCAAGTGAAGGAGAATTGCCTATCAGAGCAATATATAATGCAAAACATGAGGTGCTTAAAGAAATGAATCCCAGATCTCTTGGATGAAGCTGTAGGGAATGCAGAAGTGATCTGCTCCATGCAGATCCGGGGATCTCCAATCCTCTCCACACATGCTTAGTGCAGAAAACTGTGGAAGTGGCAATGGGGGTCAGGGCTGCATTGCCACAGTATGAAACAGCCTGTCCAGCTTGGGGGACACGCTCCTCAGTGCCTCCTGTGATTACCACCTGGAAAACTGAAGGGCAGATCCATTGCATCCCTGTCCTCCTTTGCCTGCTGAGCTCTCCTAGCACATCTTTTAAGCACAGTGCTTGCTCTCCCATGGCAATGGAGTTTACAGAGAGAACACACAGGCTACGCACAACCAGGACCAGAGAATCCCTGGGAGGCTACAGGAGATTAGCACTGCATAGCCATTATACGCCCTTCGGGTGATGTTATACTGTGCCAAAAGTGCCGTTTCTCCCATGAGTGCAGCCCATTTTTCCCATATGCACAGCTCGTGGGAAGACTGTAAAATGCTGAGGCTTTTTGTTGGCTCTGCATGGGTTGGATTTCCTCTGTGTGTTCAATCATGGGGTCCCACTGAGAGATATCCTAATTCCTCAGTGGTATGAGCTGGGTTTTTTGATGTGTATCTGAGGAGTGTGCATGTGACAGTGTTTGAAGTGTCACCAGATACAGCATATGTGTTTGTGGCAGCTAGTGCCTTGCAAATAACAGCAGGAGGTCTTGTGTAATACACGTGTTACAAAGGGCACTTTAGTTGGAGGCTCTAACAAGCTCGGCTGTTGCTTTGCCCTCAGCTATTGATTTTTCTATTCACGTAGGCATGATTAGCTTTTAACAAGTCCCCCACCCCCCCGCTCCAAGATTCCACTTTGTTCACTGATGATGATTAAGAAATATGTGCTAAAAGCAGTGTGGACACATCTGGGGTTTGCTGCAGTGGCTGATTAATCCTTGTGCTTTCCCCGTGCAGTCAGGCACGTGCAGTGTCAGGCAAATGGAGAGACACAATTTTATAGTCCAAGAATGTAATCCTGAGACAGGTGGATCTCCATCAGCTCCCACTGATTCCTGCGTCCATCAAATCATCTAATTTCTCATGGGATCACAGCAAACATTTCAGGTACCCAGGAGACTTCCCCCCTTGCAACAGACCCTTCCCTATCAGAGCAATGAAATTGTTGGCCAGAAGGGAGTTTGTAAACACAAGAACCCAAATCCAGCAGGAAATAGACCTCAGAAACGAGATGATCTTGGGCCTTGTTCCCTGGAGAATTGAGCTTGGCTTTATCTCCCCTTCAGTGTAATCTGAGCAGCTGAACCCAAATGAAAGCTCTTTGACCAAATGGCTTTCAGTTCAGCTCCTATGGGCTGCAAAGGGGTGATTGAGAGACTATTTTAATTTCTGCTTTAAAATGTCAGTAGGTATCACATTTGCAGGTGTTGGTGCCAGCAAGATGAGCTCAATAGCCACCAGAGCAAGTTGCTGCTTTATTTTTACTGGCAGGAGGCTGCATCTTTGTGGATTTCTTATTATTTTCCCCAGCTGATCATTGTTTCTTAAGGGCCTGGAGTACTGTGCAAGGGGCTCTGATGGAGAAAGGGAATTTCTAGCCACACACCCTTCCTTCCCTGCTGCAGGTAAGCAGCGCTCCAACGAATCCTGATCAGTATGAGTCACGTTGTTCTGCACACACCCTCTGAAACTATTTTCTGACCATTTCCATTTGGCATGTACCTCACAGCACTGTCGGCTCCCAGGTGCTGGAGTAACCAGTGAGGTATGGGAATATTTCTGCATGAACCTGCAGTGCTGTATCTGCACACTTCAGTTCAGATCACAGCCAGGGAGATGGATGCACACGGGGAGGAATCCAGAGCATCCCTTCAAACTAAGTTACTTTGGGTTTCTACCAGTTTATCACTTCCTTGGAGGAGCAGTTAAATAAATTTAGCTGAGTAGCTCCCAACAGGCAAGGACAGCCCCAGAGCAACTGGTCACTTCATGATGTCGCCTTCCTGTGTTAATTTCATTTCCCTCCCACAGGCTGGTCATGATAACAAGAACATGTAGGATTTCTTTTTCCCTTCCTCTGCAGTGTGTGCTGTGCTTTCTGCTGCCAGTTGGACAACTTCACCTGCCGCATCACCTGCGGGAATCGAGGACACTGTCAGTACACTTCATTTTCCTCACCTGTGATACAGCATATTTTGGGACCTTTGGTCTTTTGTTTTTCACTTTATGATTGTGCTGGTGTTTCCTGGACTATGGCAATTTGCAGATTGGATGTTCCTCCCACACTGTATTTCTTAAACAGGTCTCTGATATTCAAGGAGCAGGAATCAATGTCCCAATCTGTTCCTTTCAGTCCTGTATTTCTTACACATCCTACACTGACTTTCAATAACAAAAGGATGCAGAAGGTTTCTCATAACAAAGACAGTTGGGACAAAGATGCCCATATGACCCCTTGAAGCCATGGCAAGTGCTCAGAACAGGTGTGTCAGTGGTCCCCAAAGCGAGGTATGCTTTTTACCCTTCCCCTACACAAGGAGCTCCTCACTGGCCAGGACTAGTCAGGAAAGAGGAGACAAGTTGGGATAAGGAAAGCATAGGCTGTGGGAGGAGATTTGTTCACCTAAGGCTGACCCTTGGTGGTTTGTGAGGAAACCCCTCAGCAACAGGTAGAAAGGCTCCTCTGGAGCTGTGACTCCCATGGTGAGTATGAGCAATGTGCTTGTCTTGTTGTGGGAGCTGGAGGTGAGGCTGTTTGGGTGGAAATGATCCCTGGACATTGCACTGGTTCTGGGTGTGGGGAGGAGCCCAGCTGGTCTCAGTCAGCCACAGCTGCCTCTGTGCAGTGAGAGGTACCAGCTGTGGTGGAGCAGGTCAAGCTTCAAACCTTGTAGTTTAGGAGTTGCAGAATGGAGTTACAAGACAGTAAGGGAAAGCAAAGACCATCAGTGCTTCTTTTCAACTATATAGGATGTTTGGGAAAATGTCTATGTTGCCAGTAATTTTAAAAATAGCACTGACTAGGGAGGTCTTGTCACAAGGATTGGCATCATATGCTGTGGGATGCTCTAGGGTGTGTTTCTCTCCTGTTTCTCTCCTATCCTCTAGTTATCCTCTCCAGTCACTCCAGGGCATATTAAACCATTCAAAGCCTTGCTAGGTCACCAGGCATGTTTGGGTCTTGTGTGCTCCAGAGGGGGTCCTCTGCTCTCTCAGCTTTGCTGGTTGGAGGGAGAGTTAATCTGATCTGGAGGGTGGGCTGAGGGCACCCCTTAAACATCAGTGTCAGTAAGTCTTCAGTTTTGCATCTGATTGTAGTTGAAATCCAGCACAGACTGAATGACTGGAAGTCATTCTCCCAGATACAGTCCTAGGATAAGCTCTTAATGGCATGAATTTAAATCCATCTCACTCTAAGTTAGCCCTCTGTGACTAGTGGGCTGTTGGGAAAGTGGAGAATTCAAAGATGCAGCACCATGGTTTGGAGGTAGCTGCCTGGCCAAGAAATAGCTTATTTACTGGAAAGGCAACAGATTGAACTTCTTCCCACAACTATGGGTCACAGCAAACTCACTGATGCCTTGATGCAGCTGGTCAGCTGAACCTCTGCCCAAACCATACTGGTGGCAGTGGAAGCTCAGACACCCAGAGTGCACGTACACCCTTTATGCAGCGACTCAGATTCAGACAATTGACATTGCAGGCTGCAGCCCTCCCTGATGCGTTCAGAAATTTGCAAAGGAGGATGTGAATGGTGTGATTATTGGGAAGATGCTACCCCAGGACCAAAGTGTATGGGAAGGACCAGAGACCTCAGAGCTGAGTTCATAACACTGAATCACTCCTGCTCTTCTGAGTGCTTCCACATGTGCTGAACTTCCCTACATGAGCAGGTTCGCTGAAATGCATGAGGAAAACTTAGCTGAGGAAAAAAGTCATTGCCAATGTATGTGAGGTAGGCTTCAGTGCCAAGAAAAATTAACAAACCAGTCTACTGAATTTTTAGCTATTTTAAACAAGCCCGGAGGCCAGCTGATTTTATGGTTGGGTCCACTCTTATGTCAAAGGAAAGAGATGAACTTAACTCTAGGAAGGAAGAAATGACCATGGCTGAGGTCAAAGTGGTAACAGGCAAGTACAAAGACAGTAGCAAAGGAAGTGGGAGTAGTGTGGAATGAACTGGTGTTAGCTAACATATTAAAATGTGGGGGAAAAAAGCAGAAGAAAGTTTTAAGAAGGAGAAAAACTCCACAATGAAGTAAGAACATGGGGTTCTTCAAATATGTAGAAGGACCCAAATTAATCCAGCTCCTTTTACTTTTGGTTGCAGGGAAAAATGTGATACTTGTGTCTGTTGCTGTTGAGTTGGGTGTGGGTGGTAACACAAGAAATGGCTAGTGCAGGGGAATTTCATTCCCAGGTTAGATGCTTCTCAGTTCAAGTTCATCTGGAAATGACCTGGGTCTTGAGGAGATTAGTCCTATGTGTCATTTCCCATGTTGGCTGTTTCTATGCATCGTTTGTGTCAGAATTAGAAATGCAATTCAATCAACATTGTCTCAAATAAGTGTAGCTTGGAAGAATAACCCCATAGTCATTGCAAAGGGGCATAGGCTCTTGTTCTTCTTTCAGAAATTGTTTATGGTGCTACAGGATCCTCTTCATTGCCCCTCTGCACTTTAGCCTTCGTGACCACTGGAGTACTGCCACTGAAACATCCAGGGTCCTCCATAGCTTTTCTCTTGACAGGACTTCAGAAAATTTAACCTTCTAGAAAACACTCTTTGGCAAAGTCTTGGCTTTCATGTTACTGTAATTAATCATCTGATTAATGCATTCAAGTGTTTGTGGGTGGGTTTGAAATTAATTCTGGCAGTGTCTACATATATTCAGTGGGAAAACACAAAAAATAAAGGAAAAACCAGGGATAAATACATATAGAAGTCTTTTATGTTAAAACTTTCTCTTGCTGTCTGCAACAAATTGGCACATTCCTGGCAGGCATTACTGCCAACACAATTTAGGGAAATAGTATGGTGATCTTAGAATAATTGCAGTTCACAGGTATAGGGAAGCAGGAGGTGGATTAAAGTTGCAGCTGGCCTAGTTTTAGTCTTGTAGTGTACCTGGTAGGTGAAATGCCAGGACACTGGCATATAGGAGGGCACTGTATTGTGAAGGGTCCCAGAATTTGGGAAAAAACATGAATGGGTGGTTTAGTGAAGGCAGAAGAACAAGTGGGACGTTCGGGAGGCTCATGCGAGTGCTGAGGGGTTTTGGTGAGGAGGGTCTCCTCGGCAGCGGTGAGGCCAGGCAGGTGTTCCAGAGGCCAATGGGAGGTCATGCTCTCAGGGATGAGCAAGCCCTGACGTTTCGGCACCGAAGCTATCCTGCAGCTGGCTGGAGGAAGCTCTGTGGTTGAGTTATGCAATTGTGCTCTATGAGTTTTTTCTCTGCAGAGTTTTTGCTACTCACAACTGTTGGAAAGTGAATGAGGTGGAGCCTTGGGATTAGCTTGCAGGACAGTGTCTCTGTGTTTAAGGAGTCCTGACCAACTCCAGCATTACAGACGCAGAGAGAGGGACTTCTGCTGAGAAATGGATATCTTACCAAGTTCATCCTTTTTTAAAGCAATTTGATATGTTGGACTCTTTTACTCCTTTGGCTTCCTTTTGAATGCTTCCACGTCGGCAGGAGGTAGGTAAGGCAAGCAGCAGTTGCCTCTGGAATTAATTGGGGTGCCCCAACCCTAGGTGCTCTGCTTTTCTGCTTTACACTTTTGCGGCTTGTTGTGCTGAAGCGTTTTATTTTTAAGGGAGTTACTACACTCTCCCTATCTACAGGAAACAGAATTAAAAAAAAAAAACAACAGGAGAGAAGAATTTGGCCAGGAGCCAAGCCCAGTGACTGAAGTAAAGAGTAGGGAACTTGGAGTAAGTTTAGTTACCAGGACATTGCATGGCAGAGTGGGTCTCGGAGGCAAGCACACGATGCCCATTTCACAGCGCAAGGAAGCTGTGCTTTCTTAGATGAATGTCCTGGCGCTGCGACTACGAGTGAAGCTGTTGGTCTTGGGAGGGGATAAAGCTGCGGGTAAATGAGAAGAGAGGAGTGTACCGGAGTGCTATGGAGGCCAGCAACTTTGTTGCTGTGACTTTTACAAGCCTTCAAGGGTAAGATTTAATGCTTTCCTTCTGCTTGTTTGTTTTCTCTGTCAGTTTTTGGGGACAGAAAACCTGCATTTTTTTTTCAGACCCGAGAGCTTTCCAAAGCTTAATCAAAGTGCTTGGGGTTGAGCTTTTTCTACGGGCGAGCTGATAGACTTCTGGGTGGAGTAAGCTGCGCTGTGCATGATTTCAAGCAGCAGCAGCCACCCGGGGAAGCTGCTATTGTTTGCATTGTTTCGGAGGGAGCAGACTGCAGCCTGCCTTTCTCTTTGGGAACTCTCTCTGCCTCAGCTGTTGATCGGTAACTTGAGTGTTGCAACTAACTTTCCCAAAGGAGCTGAATGCAAATTTTTGACTGCCATTCTGGTGTCAGTTTAAAGAGTGTTTCAATGAAGACAGATGGAGGATATTGGATCATTACTTTAAAACGTGGCAGATAACAGACTGAGTCTGTTTCCCAGCAATTATAGCTAATTGCATTGGCACATTTGAGCGTAAGGGGTACGATCACACAGTTTCATGGGTTTCTGTACGTATAGCTTGGAATGGCACCAAAAAATAGCTGGAGGGCTAGCTCACATCATCCAGGATACCTCTTCAGGTATTTAAAAAGCTGGAGATGTTTCAGGAATACTTTCCAACTCTTTGCACTGAGCTAGTAGACTTAAATAAGAGTCACTGCTCCTTGGCACTCTGGTGCTAAGAGTGACCATTTATGGCTTCTTAAACTTATTCCAGGTTGAATTCAGGCAAATCTGATTTGAGCCCTGAAAGAGTGTTATTCTGGAATTAAAAGCACACATTTCAGTTGTCTGTCCTGCAGCTCGCTTTCTGTGTTTCCCAGCAGGGAGAGGTACAACACATCCTACACACTGTTTTGCTTTTGAGGGGTTCAAACACAAGAGGATGTCAGGGGAGGTGGAGAAATACAAGTGCAAATGTATTTCAATGTTAAGAGATGATTAGTACTAATTATTTCTAATGGCTGAAATTTTTATGTTTTCTTTTGGTAGGGAAAGCAAATGTCTCGTACTCTTTGGAAGCAAAATTTCAACAATTTGAAACAGTTAATACACCAGAAGTTTAGAGGCATCCCTTTGCAAACATGCCTTTGCATGGCACATTACATGGTCAGTCCATGCCAGGTGTGTGAGGCTTTTACACTGCTCTTGCCAGGGCATTAGCAAACATTGCACCAACAGTGATGTCCTTCTCTGCAATGGTTGGGAGTGAACATGACTCTCCTGCTTTAGTGCATGACATTGTGTCCCCCCTTAGCAGCCATGCAATGACGGGAGTTTGGGGACCTAATATGTTTTAAACCTTTAATGTTTTCCCAGTTGTGCCACCAAATCTAGTTCAAAATCTGGGGAGTTTGATTTGGTTCATCTCATGGTGTTTATCAGCATTACTCCACCAAAAGCACTAGGTAGCACAGGCAGTCTTAAACCTTGTCTGTCACGATGCCCAGTGCTTGGGATCTACTTTCTCATATACTGAGCTATTGGTTGGATATTTAGTACTTTAGCATGAAAAAAAAGAAAAGAGTTCTAAGACTTGTGGGTATTTGCGATTGTTACATCAGCTGAATATAGATTAAAAAACCCTACACCTTATAAATCTTGCTCACATGCAAAAACTGACCTAACATGGAAAGTTGGTGAGTGAAGGTATGTCATGCTTTCTGAATTTTTGCCTGGACGGGGCTATTTAAGCTTTTTAAGTTGTGTATATACTACACTATGATAGGTGGCAAAACTGACTGGAGAAATATTGTTCTCCTGTGTAATTCCCCTGCACTCTGCATGATTGTTTCTAGTATTACAGCACAATTCACTGCCTCTTCAGATATCCTAAAACCACTGTTTGGGTGGGAATTTCAGTCTGCACCAAACTATACCCCATGGTCTGGATTAAAATAACCCTTCCAAAAATGGTTGTATTTAACATGGACTATTTCACCAAGCCTGGGAACAAAGTGATGGGAGCAGAAGCACCAACTTTTTTCTAATCCATATTTATCACTGAACCTGATGTATCATGTAGCTATGTCCAAAGGAATAGGGCTAAGAAACTAGCCATGTTTTCCATCTGCAACATCTGCTCTCCATTCATCTGAATTTGCCATGTCTTTTCTCATTTTGCTACTCATCAGTCTGGTGGTGGGAAATTACTCCCTCCACCTCCAGTTTGCAGTACAGCCCTTAGCAAGCCATGGTTTTGGATTAGGCTGTAGCCTTTGCAAATTCCATGTGCCATAGCTCATTGCAACCTGCCCCTCACACAGCAGGAGCTTTGCAATTGGGTTCTCAAGCCAAATTTGGCTCTTGCCTCTCTTAAATAATGCTGAGCTTTGTTTGTGAGAGACCATCCCTTCCCTATCCAAGACCTGTCAAAGTAGTTTCTCGCTGTGGATATTAAAGTGCTCAGAACCCATGATTAAACTGTCAGTAGCCGTAAAGCAGGTGGATTTTCTTTGCAGAAGTGTAAGCTGTAGCTAGACAGGTGTAGAGCACTGTGGGTACAAAAGCCTTCTACAGTGAGAAGGGGTAATTTATTCATAGCTTATACCCCCAAATCCCCATAAACAAGGAACTTGGAATTTGAGCTTTAAATAATTTTTGCTATCGGCTCTGGAAACATGGGGAAGTAATGCATGTCCTGTTAAGCACAGGAGATGGACCTGCATGATTATTCAAATACTGTGAGCCCCAGTTGATTACTGAACAGCACAGGGAACCTAGAGTAAACAGAAATGAAAAAAAAAAATTGAGTGGAAAATGGAGCTGCAAAAAAAAAGTCCAGAAGGGCTGACACAGACTGTGGAAGGCAACTTGAGGAGATTGAAGCAGTGCTTCATTTTGCATCTGAAAATAGCTGGTGCCAAAGAAAATGAAAGCAAACAGGAAATTGCCTTTTTTTCTGACTATAGGAAGTTTTCATGTGTTTTATGGGTTTTCAGTTAATTCAGGAACACGAGGCTGTGAAAGTGTCTTACCAAAATTTGAGAAGCACTTCATGTCACATGAAAATGAAACATGAGAGAGAGAGAATTTTTTCCAGAAAGTGCAAAGGGAAATTAATCCCATAGAAGTGTATTTGAGTGATAGGAAGCTGAAGACCCATCACTGAAATTTTGGAAGGGAAACTGAATCACAGATTTAAAACATAGAGAGGTATGTAAAGAAAACTGAAGAAGGACATGAATTTTTATTACAAGTGGATCTGGGGAAAAAAAAATACTCTGAAGGAGGTCATTGATAGATAGAGGTGCAAAGATGTTGGACCCTGCAGGTAGGATTAGAAGTCCAAAATACCCAAGAAAAAAACCTTGGGCTGAAAGGCAGGCAGAGCTAAGGTCAGCCAAAAGACCACATCTGGCTGTAGAAGCTGTGTAACTACCACAAATGGGAGCAGTATCTGGAGCACCACCAAAAGGGACAACTCCACCATCATTTGCTGAGGTTTGTTTCACACTTGCAGCCGACAGTCAATGAACTCTCAGACTGAAAACAGACAGCTAGAAGCATGAAGGCGTAGTGGCACAAACTGGGCTGTGAGCAGGCAGGCACACACAGACGCTATAGACACAATGAGAGTGGCTTGCTAGGCAAAGGAGTATGAGGATTAGGAAATGTGTGAGTCAATAACAAAGCAGCAAAGGAAGATATTTGTAATATTATGAAAATAAAGGGTACACCTCAGTGCAATAGGGATGTGTCAGGCCCTTAATGCCATCGTGTGTGTGCCCATTGAACACTGACACATTCCCAAACGACACTGTGGTTTGGGCAAGCCAGGAACAGAGCTTTCCGTAAAGGATCAGGTCAGCTTAGGAAGGATTCATAACTCCTGGGCTTTAACCAAGTAAGTAGGCATAATAAGTATGTATGTTGGAAATGACGTACCAGAGAGGTAATTGGTATAAGTGGATATGGCAAAGGCATCATCCACATCTGCCCTAAAAGACAAGGTTTTATGGGAATGGTGGGCCTGTAAGGACATTTGTGCTGGCTATGATGGTACCTTAAATTTGCTGCTGAGTGAAGACATTCAATGAATGCAATCCTAATCAAATCCACTGAGAAGCTGAAGGAATTAAAGATGTCCTCCATGCCAAAATAGTGTATTGTTACAGTCTTGTTATCATACTGTGGTCACACCAGAAAACAGTGACTAAATAATCACAGTAATTAACAAAAGCCATGTGTCTGAGCCGAAGGAAATTTCAGTTCTTTGTGAGACGTGGATCTTAACTCCAGTTTTTGTTTCGTGTTACTACTGCTGAAAGAAGGCTTATAACCACCCTCTCTTCTCTGCTCCCCCACAAATATAAACATCCTTTTTTTCCCTCTGCTGAAATTATATGCCTTGCCGTTTGAGTACACAGCTGGGAGAGGTTTAGTAGTTGCAGATAGTCTTTCTAAAACATTTGGTAAACAGCAAAATCCAGAGTCCAGCAGTATAGCCATATGATGATTATAACCAGCCAACCTTTTGCATCCTTTTGCTGCCGGTGGACTGTAGTTATCAGATTTATGGCTCCTGGTGCTCTAAGAAATCTGAGGTCTTTATCTCTGGGTGGGTGGGTAGCATTGTCTCGCTCCTCCCACCAGTTTATGGGGAGTCCTCAGGCCTAGTAAGGAGGGTTTTGAAAGACATAATATTAATTCCAAAACATGGAAGAAATATGTTCAAAATGATAGACTGAGGTTGATTAGGGATGGAAAGTACAGTTGGTCAGCAGGGTTGAGAAAGCTTTAGGTTGTGACATTGAATATTGTAACTTGAAGTGGTTTAGCTCCATGGACAGAGGAAATTTTGGGAGAGGTGTTGCCAAAGCATTTGTTCTCGTGAGCAGAAACAATTGGATCTACATAAGTGAGTAGAAAAAGGATCTCTTTCAAGCACAGTGGGCACAGAGGGGTTCCTGAATGCCACAGTGAGCAGAGGGGAGCACCGTGCCAGTGCTGTGTCTTCCTTAGGGTGTGCAGCACTTAGCTGGCTGGCTGGTGTTTACCTGCTGCTGTTTGCCTTATCTTATGCTCCTTGAATTACAGCTGCTAAATATAGCTTTGCTTTAGCATCTGGAATAGGGATCTGCACAGACATGTTTGACCTATGCAATCATTGTAGACTTTTCCTTAAAGTTTACCTTCATTTTCTGAGAAGATGTGAAGCCCAAGCTTGCACTGGGAACAGTCCAGTGATGTAGTATCAGGCTTGCATTTGGGCAGTGGCATAGGCTGTATTCACATTTGAGTGTTTCCAAAATACTATATATTTGCTATACTTGTCTCCTTAGGCACCCTTACTATGCACAGGCAGCATAAGATAAAGTGCAAAAACTTCATTCTGTCACCTAGAAAACTTGTTCTAGATAGATTATAATCTCCTCAAATGCCTCAGCCTGGCTCCGATGGCCAGTTAAGCAACGGGTACAACGTTTCTGTTGATTCAGGCTCATGGTGATCCAGGCATGCTGGGCAGTGCCAGATTTTCCCGTGCTCAGAGATCTTCACAGGCTGTCAGCACCAACATCACCATTAAGCCCTTTAATGAAACTTTCCGATGTTTGGAACACCAAAGGTTTCATTACTGACAGGTTTTGGTGTGATTTTGTTTAATGCTCATTTCCCCTGCAAATCAGGATATATTCAGTGTCTTAAGTGGATTTCTGGTGCCTGGCTTTTGCCTTCTAGGCCAGGAAGTTTGCAGCCATCAGGGGAGAATTTTTACTCAGAGCTGTACAGGCCAGCCCATCACAAACATGGAGGGACACCAGCAGATGGACAACATTGTGAGCCAGCACATGTTAAACACAGGCAGATGTAGAGAAAAACAGTGTTTCCCACTGTTTCCTCCTCCTCAGGGAGGCTAGTCTTGCTCTGGGTAATCACACAGCTCCTCTGTACCTTAAGTACAAGCCCTGTATGTGTATTCTCCTTTTCATATAAAGGGTCAAGGTAGTAGGAATATCCTTTTCAGCCTCTCCTCCACCAACCCCTTCTTTGTGCCATGTCAGGTGAAGAGATCAAAACGTCTAAGGGAAGGTAGCACTGATGCGGTGCAACCTGCAAACCTGAAATGGTTTTGCATTTTAAAACATTCTGTGTGATAAACTGTAGCTCTTGTCCACGGTGCTTAGGAGATGGTTGTCCCATTTTATGGGCACAGAATTACATATATGTGCAGCATCATGTCATGCTGCAGGACCAGAAGCCCCCATTGTGAATTACCTTCTCTTTTCTCTTGCAGAAGTTCCATGGAGTTGGATTAAAATAAAGTTTTGGGATGTCTCTATTTGGATTAAAATTTGGAAAGAAGAAATTGAAAGGTGAGTGCCATCTGGTAGTGCCGTTGTCACGGGTGACAACCTAAGGAATGTAAATACAGCACACGTGTGAGCCCTTGAGAGCGTGCTTGGGAGCATGTCTTACACCTGCAGAGCAGGTGGAGGAAGGCACAATTTACTTTTTCTGCATTTCGTACCTCCTTGGGGGAGTGCTGCAGACTGTGTGCTTGTGAACAGGGGAACATCTGAAAAAGAACAACCTGCAAAGTTTGTGCTCTGTCACAGCACATGACTGGGTTGGGGAAGTTGGGTTTTGGTGTCTTTGATTCTACAAGGATCTTTTGGGGGAGTGGGTGGATGAACAATGCAGTGACCTCTCTCAAGCAGTTTATAAACTATGCTAGAAGCAAGTCAGTGTGAAAGTCTGATGCAGTCTTTTGATGATGAAATGTGTTAATGGCAATGGCCTGGATATTCCCTTTAATGAGAGGTAGGAAGAAGAGCAACGTACAGAGATGCACCCTGAAAGCATCCCAAAAGCTGCTGAGGGCAACACTAACTCTGGAGGAGAAAACAGAGCCTACATAATTCCCTCCCTTTGAGCTCCACGTGGCACCCAAATAAATGGGTGTGGAGATAAGGAGCAGCCATCCTCTGCAGCATGATCCTCACCAAACTTTGCAGCAGAAATCTCTGCAGAGATGAATACTTGGAAGAAGTCTAGGAGAAGGGCTACCAGCGTATCCTCAAAGTGAGACAGCTTCCTATAGCATCTCAGGGAGCATCTTCATCAGGCTTTGAAGCAGGAGCCACTGAATTGAGTCTCATGTTTTAGCACTTCACCTAGAGGCCCAGGGTGTGATCTCTGGTCAGGGACCCAGGTCTGAAGATGCTGTGAAAAGGGAAAGTCCCTAGCCTTTCCTTTTCAGGGTGTTCCTCCCTGTATTTGATGAACGCAGAGATTAGTGCCCTACTCATATTTCGACATTATTTTTTCCCAACCTCTCTGAGCTCAGAAGACTGAAGAGCTTTTTTCCCAAGGGTTTAGTTTTGCAGTTGTGCTGCTGTTTCCCTTTCCTGGTGCAGGGCAGACCATGAGTCCTGGCGTTAGGACAGGGGCATCCATTTGCTGCTTTGGTAGTCCCAGGAGAGGAGGTTGTGATTGCTCCCAGGGAAGGATCTCTGCCAGCCTGAAGTCTCTTTCTCCATCTTGGCTTTGGAGATGAGGGAGCACAGACTTGTCAGTGAACTGCCATCCACCCAGGGCATCCCCACTTGCAGAGCAGTAGTTGTTCTGATCATCAAAAGGATTATGTTGCTATATTAGGAAAATTTTATGTTTTATACAGCCCTGTATCTGGGTTTTAGCTGAGCAGTGTTCAGCCCCGCCTTCAACCAAGTGCCTAAGAAACCCAGAACTTTCTAGATATAATGGGACACACTTTATAGGGAAAAATAATTTGTTTTCACATTTTATGTGCTTTTGATCACCAGTTCAAAACCAATGAATTCAAACTGGAGGAGGTTCAGAGCAGGGTGAGGGAAGCTGGGGTGATAAGGGAATGAGGAGCTTCCATATTAGGAAGCTAAAAAAGCTTTTCCTTGACTTTTGTCTTTAATTCTTACATCTCTTAGATAAGCAGCAGTAGTGTTTCTGTGAAAAAGATGTCTGAGATCTTTTACACTGAGTTTAACCTACATTGACAAAACAGAGAGGAACAGGGACACTTTTGTTCATGGAGTGTTTGGGAATAGATAAGGACCATGCCTTGGTGACGGCTGATAAATGTGGAATATCTCTGCTCATTGGAGCTTCGTACTTCAAGGATGGTCAAGTACTATCTATGAAACAAACAGAAATAGGGAACAGGGAGAGCTCATCTACACAAATAAACTTATCCCAAGGTGTGTGCTTCCAGTTGATGGCAAGAGCAGTCATTTCTGTAGCTTCTTCTCCATAAGCCCTGCCTAGGGCACTCTGAGACAAAGAAGGAGGATATAAATTGAGCCAGGGCTTATGGAAAGCTCCACTGGCTTTTTCTTCTTGCTGCTAGGGACATGCTGCTCTCTAGGGCAGCTGCAACCCCTCCAGTTGGCAGGGGTGAGCAGGTGCCTAGAGAGAAGGCAGCCCAAGACTGGCCCTACGGACATAAAGCATGGCTGCCTTTTCAGACTCCTGTTAAGATCTGATAGGAAACGTCTTACCACAACAGACATTGAGGATGAAAAATATATTTATTTTTACATAGTTTCCCATGAGGAAAATAACTGTAAATTGAAAACCTTCTCAAAGTTTGTTTCAGGGCTGTATTTATTTTTATGATTTTTACATCACTTCCTATCACTGTGTATCGCTGTTATTAACAACATGTGCAATTGTGTCAAGCTGTGGCATTACCAGCATGTCTAGGAGATACTGTTTTCTAGGAAAGGAAATTGTATGTGCCAGCCAATCACTGTCAGGCTAGTTTTTAAAATAAAAATGAAAATAAAGAAAAATTACTATTTCAGCTCCTTTATTTGGCATGCTGATATTTGTCAAAATATTGTGAACTACTATTACAAAAACCAGGATACAAAGAGATATAAAATTCTAAAGAAATATGAAAAAATAAAATTTTCACAATTACGCTTTTCCAAAATAAAGAAGAGACAGAATTTCTACTGCTAATACTTTTGAAAAATGTATACTTTTGTTCTGAAGTGGACTGAAAACAAACATGAAAAGAGGTAGATGCTTCCTGAGAAATAATCTGTTGCAAGGCATTTGTGAGATGTGGTGAGCCCCCAAACATTGTCCAGAGCCAAGGTACGTGGGTGAGACATCACTGGGAGGAGAAAGCAAAGGAAAACCAGAACTGGTGTTATTGCAGGAGATGGGGAAAAAGAGAGATGAGGCAGCCTCTGTCCCCTCCCAGAATAACCTAAAAAGGAATATTTTCTGATTTAAGGTTATCTAGCACTTCTTCCAGGCCCTTGTCCCAAGACTGTTGTGTGACCATGAGTGTCGTACATGCTGGGCAAATCTGAGGCATCCTTTGGAGCTCTCTTTTCTTGTTTTCTCGCTCCTTATGGTGATAATATTAAATATTGCTTTTAGAAAAGGGCAGGACCTAATATTGAACTTTATCTTCATATAAAAATTTTACCAGACCTGAGACAGAAATAATTCCAGTTCACCCTCAAGATTTTTGGTTTCAGACCTTGTATCTGTTCTATGTAAATGGAGGTATGTCAGTGCATCTCCTAGTGGGCCCTCTGTTAGGGATGTCAGAAAAAAAATAATTTTGCATTAATACCAGGGACATATGAAATGTTTCACCTGTGTGGGAAATTCCAGTTGCCATGTAGTGTTTTTTTAGTGCTAGCAGGAGGCTGTGCTCAGTACTTGCACAAAAGACACAATCCCTGACCACAGAAGTGTATTTCTTGCATTTAATTTCTTCAGGAGGAAGGAGGATTCCTGTTCTTTCAAGGTAAAAAGACATGATAAAGAAGATCTTTATATAACAATGGAGGAACAGGCAGGAGGGAACAGGGCTAAACCCATTTATGGTGATGGATCTGAATAGTCTTGCCACAAGTCTTTTTTAAATTAAATACCTCACTCTCAGTACAAGCTAGAGCATTTCAGAGATGAAAATGCCTGTGATTGCCAGCATACATCCTCTCCAGCCACAGCAGCCAGAGAGGCTCTGTAAAGGAAAGGGCACCCAGACAACAAAAATGTGCAGTTTTGTAACATGGAACACTGGAGAGCCCCTCCTCTGAGCCAATAATAAAAAAAAACCACATTTGTTTGCCAGGCAGCTGGGCATGTTCCTGCTCAGAGCAGGGCTTGACTGTGACCTTCCCCTTCCCTGTTTCCATCCCACCGTGTTCTCACCACTCCTCCTGCCCCAGCCATGCCCACTGCACCCTACCAGGCTCTGGCTGTGGTTCAGGGCAGGGATGGGCTTTGGTTTCGTGCTGCAGAGCAGCTGGCATGCCAGCACCAGGCAGGTTACAGCATTAGGTTGACATTCAGGTAATGAGGGTTCAGCTTTTGTCTGTGTTCCAGACTGGCTGTGAAATGTAGATATTTAACCAATGTGAGCCTCAGACCTGTTATATGGTTCTTCCCTTCACCCATGTATCCTCTGATCCATATTAAATGTTGAGCTTGTTGGGTAAAGATCCCTGGCTTTGCTTTTGGGTAGAGTTCACTCAGTGCAGCTCTGTTCACAGCAAGGCACTGCTGTATTGTGAATGTGAAATCCTATGATATCACTGCTATAAAATATAACCCTGTCCTCTCTAACCCAACAGTAGGGACTCTGCCCCAGTACAGTGCCTGCAAATCAAAAAACTTGTTACATGGTTCCTTCATCTCTCATGATGCAAAAAGGAGCATATATTGCTTTAATGTGAAAGATTTTGTCTAATAGGTTGTATAATAACCTCCCTAGAAGCAGCTGTTTTGTTTGACTAAACAGATTGTCAATGTGACAGACAATGACTTGCCCTTGAGCTGCCTCTCAATGGACACTGTAATTCTCTTTTCTGGGGGAAGGATAAAGGTACCAAGGCATCATGACAGTTTTGGTGCTTGTGTACACAGAGTAGCAGTCCAGCAAAGAGCAGAAATAAGGGCTAGGATTTCTCTTGCCTGTGAAGAGATGGGTGATCTCTGGTGTGCTGGATGTGAGGTGGCACTTGTGCCGTTGCTGACAGGTGATACTAGAAGCTGGGTCACACGGTCATGATGAGGCACCCAAAAGTAGGGCCAACAAAGTAGACGGGAAGATGGAACAGAGCAGAAGAGGTACATTGTGAGATTTGAAGCAAAAAACTTGCTGTGACTGGTAGAGGTCTTCTGAGACTGCTTATAGCCTGTTGCAGGGGAGACCTGCATCACTGCTGCCTGAAGGACAGGCTTAGGAAGGTCAGAAATGTGCCCTGGGGAGCAGAGTAACTGTGTTACAGCTTTCACAACTTGGTATCGGTAAGGTTAACAGCTTTGCTAAGAGCTTCTCTGCAAGGGAAGCTGGGGAGATGAGCCCAGCTCCTGGATGCCACTCTGTGTGGCTGGTCCAGGGCAGCGTTCATGCTCCTGAGGTCGCTTGTTTAAAGGGTGGAGTACAGATCATTATTTTTACAGCGTTTATGCTGTCTCTGTTCTGTTGTCAGGCTTAGTTATGCCGGCACTCCCCTAATTGGGCTGTGTTCCTTTCATGCATGAGGTATCAGGCCCTAGTTTGTATATGACTTGGCAAAACCAAGCAGACCTTAACCTCCTGTTTCTTGGAGCCACAAGACCTAATATCTACAAAACTTTTCCAACAGCCAGTTGGAAGCACTGCTTTTGGCACATACTCCTTAGCACAAACCAGAAACCAATTTCCAGGCTGTCTGACCAGCTCTTGAATTTAACCTTTTGCAGGACTTTTCCATGCAGCAGTCCTAAATGGAGAAGGCTGGTGGGGTGGCTAGTTACATTTACAGATGAGTTTTGGCATAGATTTAATTTTATTAAATACAGATGTTATTCTGTGGTTTAGCTCCTAAATCTGTCTGCCTGAGAAAGCAGCCACTTTCCCAGTGACTTGGTCTCAGTGGTTAGACCAAGAACTGGGCACTAAGCCATATTTATGTACGCTGTGTTTCCACTGATGAATAATTTGAAATAGTTTTCAGTGGCAGTGAAATGATAAGTTGGAGCACAAATCCCATTCCTTCTTTCCAGTGATTTGTGTTTGCAGATTGCAGAAGCAGAAAGTTTGACTTGCTTAGAGATAAAAAAAAGCTTAAAGAAATGAAAAAACTTCTCATCTGATAGCCCTTCAGCTTTCCCCTCCCATTTTCCTCAATGCTTTCAGAATCAACAGGGCATGATAAGACATGCATGCTTGGATCTACAGCCAAAATACCCTGAGCTGTGGTTTCCAGGTGAAGCTGGTGTAATGCTTGACTTTCCCTAACTTTTTGTTTACTGTGATCATGCAAGAGTCTTTATTTCAGTCCAAACAGTTCCAGAAACAAAGACGAGTTGTCTGGTCTATGATAGTTGAGAACTACTGGTTTAGAAGGCACAGCAATAGAACCTCCTTGGCCTCTGCTGGTAAAAATAAAACCACTGAGGCAGTGTTGCCCTGTGCATGTGGTCAGTGGTGGTTCTCCTTTCGTATAGCCAGAGGACAGGAAGTTCTGCTTGCTGATGTTGTTGGATGAGGCACCCTTTGCAGTTCATTGTGGTTGTTATTGCTTTACCCAGAGGTATTGGCTGTTATCCAGTAAAGAAAATTAAAATCTTGCCACTAGAAATTAGCCTCATATTTTGGCCTTTAGAGTAACAGCCTCTAAGAGGGATGGATGACTACTGCAGGCCAGAGACTTTACATTTAGTTTGAACCAGGTTCATAGCTATTTGGGGCCTTTTGAAATGGATTGTCCTAGAAAACTTGCCCTCAGGTACCATATGATCAGGCACAGGAGGGCAATGCCTTGAGTGAGTTTCAGTTATTGCTCTGTTTCTCTTCCCACTGCATCATGTTTCTGTGCCATCCCTAAGCTGTTTGCAGCTATTTGTGCATCTCATACAAAAGGCATTTTCCTTGCAGGGTGCACCTTTCACCGTGGTGACAAGCCAGGCTCCTTTTCTCAATGCAGCAGATACACATGTGGTTGCTTTCTAGGAGCATTTGAGATCCTTGAATTCAAATGCACATATCAAGTGCCTCTTCCCTGGCTGCACAGAACCTGGGGGCAGGCTGAGGAAGGGGGATGGCCCCTCACTACCCCAGTGAGCCCTGGGAAGAGCAAAGGAGTTCATGGCATGTCCAGCTGCTGCCAGCAGCTCTTGGATTTATGTTTCTGTGTGCAGTCCCCCTGAGGGCTGCCCTGCCTATGAAAAACAGAAAGTCACCGAGGAGTTTAGAGCCTCTCAGAAGCTGCTGTGTCACCCCAAGGCTCTGCTGTGTGCCCTGTGTCTCATGTGCTGGCGAGGGAACAGGTACCAAATAATAGCCCAGATGAGCAGTTCTGGATGTCTTCTTGCCTCTCTGTCCATTATGCATTTCTGTAGCTCCTTCTGGCGAGGCAGCTGGGCAGACCTGCTGGCTGTGAGAAGCATGGACAAGGTTGTCCCCTGCGACTGTTCAGCCTTTCCTTTCAGGGTTGCTGCAGGTCTTTGGCTTCCTTGCGCTGCTCCACGTAAGTGTGGTGCGTGCGAACAGCTCTGCCCCTGCCTGCCACTTCCCCTTCCCAGGACAAGCATGGGCTCTGTGAGCGTGCTTCTGTAGCCCAGTAGGTTTTGAAGCTTTGTCATCTATTCCTATTTACATTAAAGCTGTTTATCTTTGCTGTGACATTTATTCCAGGAGTAGACTTGGAGCCCCTGGGGAGGGGATAAGAGTAGCACTTACTGTATGGGAGGAAACATGCAAGTGTTGGGAAGTTCTGTTTTTAACAAATAGCTTTATCTTTCGTCTGCTTTGATAATACTGGTTGCTCTCAGGAAAATTCCTGAAGGGACACATAACACAATAGTGGAAGCTCTGAAAGCCTGGACCTTTTGAGCTCTGCTTCTGTTTCCCTCTGGGGCACCAGACAAGTTACTCTGATCTCTCTGTACATTGTTCTCCCCATTGTGAAAGCTCAGAAAAATGTGTCCGAGGACAAAAAGTGAAGGATTAAGCACTATGAGGGTCTTGAATGAAGCCTCTCTGGTTGGTCTGAATCAGCCAGTCAGAGCAGATAGGAGCTGATTCAGAAATGCCTGACACAACCAGATGTGCCTGACGAAAGCACATTTACCTGCTAACATAGCTTTACATTAATAATCAGGAGGCTTGATGAGAACAGACCACAGACAGAGACAGAAGAAATGGTGATCTGAAAAAGGGCTTAAAAATTAGGAATGCTGTGTTATTTATAGGGTTATTGGAGGGAAAGGAGGAAGGATAGCAGTTCACTGAATAACTTAGATGCTTGCTAATGCAAGAGTGAATAAACAGGAAGAACTAGATGACCTAACACATCATTTAATAGGTGTAATAAACACGTGCTGAGATAGCTCATGAGGCTGGAATATTAATAGAAAAGAGTAAAGCTTGTTCTGGAAGGCTAACAGAGATTTTTCTTGTATGTCTGTATGGTCTGAGATCCAGTGTGAAGAAAGAGATGAACAAATCACAGATCTTTGAGTAATGCTACAAGGGTAAAGAACACAGGCATAGAAAACCAAGAAGGGCAGTCTTCTGTGAAAAAAATATTAGTTTTCTTAGAGACAGGGCATGGTGGTAAATGAAGAATTCTAGCTATGCAGAGGCAGAGTTGGAGAGGAGCGTAGGGGGACACGACCTGTTCAGCTGGCACAGTGCTTTGGTGTGAAGTGGGTAATTTTTTGGAGCTAGAGAGGAGGCTGTTCCAGAACTGATTCCCTCCAACAGGGAGGAGCTGGCTGGTCCTGTGAAAGCAGGAAGGAGTGTAAACAGGAATAATTATGAAATGACGGTATGATACTTAGGGAAAAGTGACAATATCAAAGTGTTTAAAATGGACTTCAAGAAGGAAATCTTCAGTAAATACGAAGAACTAGTAACTGAGATCTCACGGAAAGGAAGCTTGGGGTGGAGGGAGAATTAAGCAGAGTTGTCGTTTCTTTAAATAACTGATATTAAGGGCAGAGGTATAGGTTATAATTTTTCAGGGAAAGGCTCAGAAGGATGAGTGAAATGTCAAGATCACAAGGTCCTTATTCACTTCATGCAGAGGAAGGATGCCTCTAGAAGGTGCAAACTGGCTTCTTTTATCCAGGCCAAACTGTGTGGCAAAGGCTTAAAGCAAGAAAAAGCTCCTGAGGGCATAAAGGGCAATCAAATTTGTTGTGTAAGTGTTGGGATCTCTGGGCTTCTGTAACCCTTCTAGTAAGAGGGAGATCAAAGATGGTTTATGCCTGGTACTCAGTGAAAAAAGCCTAGCAAATAACGCTAAGAAATCTGGGTTTGCTTTTTTTTTTCTTTAGACATCTAATGTAATAGTTTCCAGAAAGAGAGGAGAAGAGGGACGGTTTCGGGCTGGAATAGAGAGGGAATGGGTTGGCTAGGTAAGATAGAGCATGGCCTGGAGCAATGCTGCCTTTGAGAGTTTCTGGTGCACAAACAGGTAAAGTTCAGAAGACCAGGAAAAAAGCAAGCATAGCATCTATCTTGAAAGAAGGAAAAAGAAAAGCTGAGCGATTATAGATATATTGGCTTCACTTCTCAGGTAAAGGTTGAAACAATCAAATGAACCACTTCAAAGTAACTAGAAGTGTGTGTGTGGGGAAAAGATGATTAACAGTCAGCAGTCCTGAAAAACTGCATCAAGCCTAAATTAATTCTGTTTTAGTGGTTGCCAGAGGGCTAGTGAAAAACCTTAGGTAGCTGTCATATATCTTGACTGTCACTTATGGCATTTTCACAAGTAAACTGGAGATACATGCTCGAGATATAATCACCATACTGTGAGTGCCAGACTTTTCAGGAAACAATACACTGACAGTAGTTATCAATGACTGATTATGGAACTTGAGAGATTCATCAGGGATATAACCTGGGTCCTGTATTCAATATTTCCTTCTACATCTTGGCTGGCAGAATAAAGAACACAGTAACTCTGCGAATGGCACCATGCTGGCAGGAGGTACAAGCCCACTGAAGGATGGGCTTAGAATTGACTAGTTGGAGAAATAGTCTGAAAAAACTTGGATGCAGTTCAGCAAGGACAAATGAAAGGTTTGCATTGCCTGATGAGGCATTGGCTCTGCCAGAAAGGATCTGCCAAAATGGATCATATATTCTGGAATGCCGTCAGCTGCACGCCAGTCATGCATAAGGATATTACTTTAAATTACTTCTAGGTGAATTCTTATGTCAAATATGCATTGTCTGCAAGAGAGATGGAGTGTGCCTTGTGCTCTGGTCAGCTTTGATAAGACCTCAGCTGCAAACTATGGCCCACTTCGGCTACTGCACATCCAGAATGAGATGAACGAGCTGGGAAACCCATTTGAGAGCAGCAAGAGTGATGATACTTCTGACAGACTGACCCATAAGAAGCGACTGAAGAAACTGGAGTTGCTTACCCTTGGGAAGAAAAGACTACAGTAAGGCATAACAGCCTCCAATATATAATGAACTCATCTGTGCTCTGCATCCTTGGCAAGTAGAACAAGGAACTGAGGGGGAGCAGACGAGCATTGACCATCCCAGGAGAAGATATAATTTGTTTAAACTGAAGTAATGAGTTTTATGTCAGATAATGGGAAAAAAGCCTACTTCAGGGGAAGGACACTGTGGTCCTGGAATAGGCAGGCTGAAGAACAGCCATCACTGGAACTTCCTAGGACATTTATTGGGAATGACAGGCATGACCCTATCTTGAGATAGAGAACAGAGATGATGACCTTTTGAAATCCCTTCCAGTAGTTTTTGATTTCATGATAGCTATGGTGATGATGTTCCATCTGTGGGATGATGCTAGGAGATGCACTTGTCCTGGAGGAAGGGCGCTAACAGTAGGCTCATAACAGCCCCAGAGGCTTCAAGGGGAAGAGATGGAGCAGGGCAGGACAATGAGAACCACTGGTTACGTGGTGATTCTTGCTCAGGAGAAGGTGAACAGCCTATAAAACCAGTGCTGGCATTGCAGTGGGTTGTGGGCAGAGGAGACTTGGAGTATGGGCTTGGAGTGCTATGGTTCTGTCGCGGTTTAGCCGGCAGCTCGGCCCCACACAGCCGCTCGCTCACTGCCCCACCGGTAGATGGGGGAGAGAATCAGAAGGGTAATGCTCGTGGGTCGGGATAAGAACAGTTTAATAATTAGAATTAAAAGCAACAACAACAGAAACGCAATGTAAAGGAGAACAACGAGAGGCGCAAAGCCCCGGGGGGGGGGGGGGGGGGGGGGGAACGAACCGCCAAAACAAACCCCGCACGCCGCAGCCGCTCACCACGCGCCGCCCCTCCCCCAGCCGCCACTGCCCCCCCTTAACGTACTGGTCACGGTGTCACGTGGTACGGAATGAACCTGCCATTGGCCAGCCGGGGCCAGCCGCCCCCGCCACGGCCCCGCCCCTCCCAGCCCCCCACCCCCGCCACGCGGCAGAGCGCGGGAAGCTGGAAGGGCAGCCGCCCCCCCGCGGTGGGGAGAATTAACCCCTTCTCAGCCAAAACCAGCACAGGTACCTGTCTACAGTGCTTCTCTATTGGAGTCACCAGCCTCTGCAGTTCCAAGACGTGGGGCAGTTAGCCCAGGGCAGAGATTTCCAGTGACATTACCTTTTATCAGCTTTGCTCATGTTTTCTGATGTTTCATTGATATCTGTATTGACTCTGCTTACCTTCAAGCATGTCTGATGTGTTTCCTCTTCTTTACAGAGGAAGAGAGACAACTTCAAGCAAACAACCGGGATTTTAATCTGCAGTTTGAATATGCTGTAAGTAACCAGCATATGTCATTTCATGCAGATGTAGTTACAGATGTTGCTGTGTCTGCTTCATGTCTTGAATGTTGTTGGGTGACATGACTGCATGCTACCTATGTCTCTGTAAACAAGGCAAACATGTACCAGATGAACCATCAGAGATGGTTCATTGCTGAGTCAACCATAGGAAGCAGTGCCTTTGGAGTCAGTCCTGGAAATGGGCAGCTGAAGGAGATCGAATGCTGGAAAAGCATAACATAGTGACTTTACACACTTCCAGAAAATTATTTGTGACTCAAAGTGCTTGCACAATCAGGGTCCAAGGTCTTTCAATAAAGGAACCTGCAGGGAGTTTTCTGTTGGAAATGTGTCTCCATTTAAAGTAAAACATGAAAGGAAATGTGTCAGTTCCTCAGCCTTTGCAGTGAGATCCTCTCTGGCAGGAAGGTTTTGAATCTGTCCTTTTTGGCTTCCTGCCAACTTTATTTCCAGCTCCTTAACAGCCTACTTAGGTTCACATTGTGCCATGAAATCTGTGACTCCAAGGAGCATCATGACATGGGCTCACTGTGACATAGGTCTGCCAGGCTATGGTGCCAGGCAGCTCCTTTGCCAGCTTGATTTCCACAGCTTGTGGACCATTTGCTGACAGTGCGTGCAGAGGACAGTTAGCTCAGCTGCTAGACCTGTACTGCCTGGCTGCAGGGTCATCTCCTCCTTGAGGTGATCCTGAAGCTGCCTTCTCTCAAAGTGTTTGCAGCTACCAACTGGTAGAAATTAATTTTGTGGATTTTTGCCCTCTGCATATCTGAATTCCAGTGATTAAATTCATCCTTCAGTTTTACTCAGGAACTCCTTTGAATCATGTTCTGGTTTAGGAACATCACAAGTACTTTCTTGGTAAGAACTGGAAAAACTCAAAATTTCAGATCACTGTAATTTCTTATAAGATAGAAAGTCTGCCTTGCCAAGAGTTTTGGCTAAAGATCTTAATGTAGCTGATCGGTTGGCAACATGAACTGGATGATTTTCAGTGGTCACCTTTTATCCATGAACTAACCAACACAGACTTCCGCAGTACAGAGCTGCCGCGTGTGTCCTGAATATGAAATGCTTTGTAGTTAGTATATATAAAGCACTGTGCAGCATGAATGTCTTATCAAGCCTGGTGATCTGAGACTGGGAAAGCACATTTGATTTGCACAGAACCCGCCATTAGAGTACTGGCGTGGGTATTGCCACTACGTACAGATTTGGGATCTTTTATTGAATGATTGCAATGTAGAGTACATGCAGCAGTGGGGCAGGGAAGCAGGAGGGAGATGTACAATGATGTCAGGGTAGAAAGAACAAGCAGCTCCTCTGGTTCTGAGCCTGTTTCTGTGAAAAGCCAGTCATAAGGCTGACTTTGCGTGTCACTGCTTCCCAGCTGATTTCTTACATGTCCAAGGATTTGCAAATAACCAAAATTAAGGAGAGGTCTGGAGGGTTTCCATGACGGTCTATTGATTAAGTGTGAAAGTGGAGGCAGCCAAAAAGCCAGCTCAATATAATCTGTTAAAACTTGGCAGTGAGTTTCAGTAATCTTACCCCTCATTTTAGTCAGCTGTGGCTCAAGATTTCTGGAGTCCGGTGTAGACTGTGGCTTAAGAAATCTAGAAAACTGTACAGAAAGAGCCAAGCCTTGAAGTGGTGAGTGGGTGGTGAGGTACTAACAGACTTTAAGAGGTGATACAAGCACTGCCCTAACTGTACAGGGCTGCACATCATGTTCTGGGCTGCTTATTTCCAATAAGTCCTTGCAAAAGTTTAATTAAACCCAGATTACCATGGTATATGAAAAGGACTAACCTTGCTCATAAGCTACTTCAGATTCCATGCTATAGATTGGTGGGTGCAACTGGAGTTGCCAAAATAGGAGACAGTCTTCTGGTACCCTCCCATCAACATATGCATGATGCTCCTGAAAGTTAGTTCTTCCACTCCCTGTAGTTCATGGCAAGGGTCAAATCTGGACCCCGTCCTCATGTTCAGATTTGTCTGAACACAGTGAGGTTGCACTGCTAAGCGCTAGGGTGTGGTCGAGGGGGACCAAAGCTGTCCAAATGCCAGAGCCTGCCCTAGAGTGCTCAGGCACATCAGCTATTAGGCTTAGCTGTCTTTCAGCATGCTGATGTTTTCTGGACAGAGTAATTTGTGTCTCCTGCAGCCACAGTCCTCCCTCAACACATCTCCCCACCCTCATGTATTTAAATTGACCTGCGTACAAGCAAAAAACAGAAGCGTTTGAACTGTCTATGCTTCATTGTGGTGCCCAGCTCCCTAGGACATGAACATTGGTGTACATGGGCAGCCACATGGTGATTTGAGTCTTTATAGATCCAGGAGAATAAGCTGTCCTCCAGGTCTGGGTCCTACAGCGAGGTCTTCTCTCGAGGCACAAGGAAGGTTGCAACAATAGCTCTTCCAGCCAGATAAAAGGGACACTGGGCAGAAACTGGAAAAAACCCACCAACATAACAAAGCTTAGAAAGTATTTTAGACAGTGAAAGCCACAGGAGAGAGGTTTACTTTACTTGGTAACTTAAGGCTGTGTTAGCCATAAAACCTATAGAACAGGTTCTTCTAACAAAGCTAGGAGAGGCAGTAAATGTTTCTTTAGGGTGAGGCAGTTGTGAGAAAGGCCAGTAAGGAAAAGAAAGGGAAATGCAAACAGAGGCATAGTGTATTGCCTTTCTGCTGTGGACGGGCTGTATGTCACAGCTGGTGTGAAGGTTCAAGCCTTTCACTAAAAGAGTTTCTATTATTTAGGCATAGATCAAAGGTACAGAGATGCTTTGTCCTTGTTTAGTCTCACTGAGAACAGGGAAATGGGAATGTACAATCAGAGGTGGGTGTGTTGTCCCTCAATAGCTGGTGGTTATTGTCCCTTCCCAGTGCAAAGTCTACAGGGTATCTGTGAAGGAAGAAGAGAGGAGCTAAGAAAGACTTGAAAACTCCATTGTGTGTGGAGTCTGACATCAGCTCTGGCAGCTGCTGAAAGCTGGCCCTCCTGGTATGAAGCAAGACTCCCAAATACACGCAAACTAGCTTTGCAGGAACCTGATGCTGCACCATGGAAAGCTGTGTCTGCCAATGCGTGCAAGGGCATGTCCAGATCCACCACACCTGGTCTTGCAGGAGACTTCAGAGGGCAAAGTTCCTCCCAGAGCTCATCAGAAAGTACACAAAAGGCCAAGTTGCAGAGTTTCCCTGCCACACTGCTCCAGCCACGAATCTTCTTTAGCTGAGTTAGTCCTTAATACAGAGGCCTCAAGGTGAGGCCAAGGGACAGCTTCAGAGGAAGAACTGAATGTGCCCTGTAGGCATGTGTCATGCAGTGGGCTGCAACACTGGCATGGTCTCCTTCATCTGTGTGAACAGAGGCAGTACAGAGAGGGGGACAAGAGAAGTGTGTCCTATCTGAAGAAGCCTTTTACATGTCTTCTGATCATTTTTGCTGTGATTAAATTATAGGAGGTGCCTGTGGTTAAGGGCAGCATCTTCAAGCAGTGGCAGTGCTTGGGTAGGTCAGAATTTATTTGGTCTTAGCGTGAAGACTGAAGCTGACACTAGGACTCTCAGACTGGTGCAACCCCAGACATCCTTGGCCTTATCCTGCACAGCAAGAACACAGTAGCTTAGAAAATAAACTTTAAACAAAATTGTGTGCAGTTAACTGGAAAGGTTGAGTGTGAAGGTATGTACTACCCACCAGCTCACAAAATTAGTTAGGAATGACTCAGAAACCAAGTGTGAATGAGTGGCATGCAGAGGCTCTTAGTGCAGCACAAAAATGGACTCAATACAGGTCAGTAAAAATGAAAGTCAAGTCCTATTCCCGTGTTTATTCACACTGCTGACAGGAAGATCCTTCCTGACTTTAGTAAGAGATTTGTCTGTGTAAAGACTGAAATAAAGTGAAAAGCAGGATACCAGGTGTGGTTCAGCAAGATTTAAGGGCTTTAATCAAGGTTCTTATCTGAGACAATTGAATCTGGCTGTACTGTCCCCAGCACAGCTGCAGAGGGGAATGCACTGTGTGGGTCCACCATGATGGGCTCTCTATCAACACTCTGGAGAAGAAAATATCTTCTGAAGGCTTTTAATGTTTGTTCTGATTCCAATTCACTTTTATTTCTTTGCTTTCACATTGGAATTTAGCACAGCTGCACTGGGACGTCATGAAGGGCTGTGAAAACAACTTTGAAATTGGCTTTCAAACAATAGAAGAGGAAATGCAGGACCCATGAGTCAATGGCAAATTTCATCTAGGGTCAAACCAGCATCCTTTCTTCAGGACCAGCAGTGAGGGGGCTGCTTGGACTCTACTTTTGTTCTCCCTGGTCACCGGATGAATTCTTTAGTGAAATAGGATTGATGTATATAACTTCCTATGGCAAATATATATTGTAGTGGCCTAGATCATCAGCTGGGTTCTTACCTCGCTGAAATTTAATCTGAGAGCGAGGAGCTCTGGTGGTGGGCTCAGACTCTGCTCCACCTCCTCCACTTGTATGCTTCGATCTGACAAGGATGCCTGGTGGGTTGTCTCCAAAGATCTTGTCAGTGTGGTGAGGATGGTGGCAACATCTAACCTCTCTTCCTGTCTCAATGTGCGTTTCCCAATGTTTGTCACCCTCAGGCTTGAAGGGCTTGTTGTCTGATCATGTGAAAAGTGGTCTGAGTAGCCCCTGAAAGGAATAGCTACAGCATCAACCTGCACTGCTCCTTCTGCATTTAGGAAGGTCTTAGCTGGATTCATCTGAAGACCAGCTGAGGCACTCTCAGGGAGCAGCCAGAGCAGGGCTGCCTTACAAGACGGGACAAGCTGGGAGCTGAGGGTGACCCCAGTGCAGGCAATGCCCTCACTGACCAGAGTACAATCCTGCAGCATCTGGTCATGAGGGAGAGGGCAGGATGTAATGGGGGCCATCCTGGCCATCCCAAACAAGGTGAGGTCCAGGGTCCATCTAGGGAGCCCATTCAGGACCGGTGAGAGACAGGGCTGAAGAAAAGACTACACCATAGGTCCAAGGTCCATCCAGGAGGCAAAGCTGGATAGGTCCACCTGGGAAACTAGGACAGATGTCAGGCTAGAGACTGGTATTCTTACAATGCAGCTCAGGTGAGGACTGAAGGCTCATGGCTGGGCTTAAGTGAGCTCCTGAGCCCTGGATAAGAGTTGTGGCTGGAGATGCCAGGTGAGGTCAAGGCCCTTAAGGCATATTAGGGCCCTGACAAGCACAGGAACCTTGAGCTGTGCCAGACATTTGGAAGTCCATAGACTCCTTTGGACCAAGTCCTCCATGCTTCCTCTTTAGCTTAAACCTCATGAAGATGAAAATCCTACCGTACTGGTTGGGACTCGGGTTTTGTGAGACCTTAATGAACAGGGTATGGTGGTTTGGAGTTTGCCTCCTCTGCACTGCGTGGCAGTGCTCTGCCCTCCCCTTCACTTCTCCTCCCTGCCTGGCAGCAGCTTCAGGTACAGAGCTGTGCAGCAGGAGAAGGCAGTGTAGGTGAAGGAGATGACTAAGAGAGAAGATCTTTAGATTCTGTACTTGGTCTGTCTGTGAGTGGTGATGTGAGGTTGTCAAACCATGCCACCTCCTTCTGCCTCCATCTCTTCCTCTGCATCACCATGATGAGGACACTCGCCACAGTGATGATTAACTGTTCTGTAACGGGATGACACCAAGCAGAAAGAACAGCATAGGAAAACACAACCAGTGACCACATTTTCCTAGAGATTTTCCTGGAATACCCAATGTGTGATGGGATGCTGGAACTCACTTCACTACTGCTGCCAAGAGGGGGTCGAGGGGTTACATATGTAAGAAATTCCCAAAGCTGTTAAAAAGAAGAAAAAAGAAGAAGAAAAGAAGAAAAAATATGAAAGATGATTGTGGGTTTGATATAGATTTTATTTCTGGTCTTTGGCCAGTCTTTTACTTCTGGGAGTCAAGAGGATATTTTTACAGGGACTATATGAACCCCATCAGCATCCTGTTGGCCTTTCTCATTCTTCTGTTGAGTTGGGGCTCCTGCCAACTGTCAGGAATAAGGCAGTGAACTTGGTAGGCTTAAAACTCATCTAGTCTGACTATTCTGTACTCCCTATGAAAATAAAGCCTCTGTGGCACCACATGCCCTGTTATGTGAGTTTATTAAATATGTCCTTGAGCACATTCACAGCCCTATCATTACATTTCTGCATATGGCATCTGCGTGCTTTCAAATTGCACTGCTGCAGTTAAAGTGCCATTGCATTGCGCTCCCTCCACCTCCTTGCAAGGCTTTATCAAAGCACTTGTGAAAGCCATTTCTGCCTCTCAGTCTGTGCTTTCTGCTACTCAGGTACCAGTGAAGTTGCCAGGTGTCATGGCGCAACACCTCCCTGTGGGATTGCCAAGGTTTTACTAAACTTTGCTTTGGGACAGGTTGTCCAGCTGCTAGAAACTAACATGTCACTGAGCCAGGGGGATAAATTCAGATGGCCAATATCCTGCCATACCCTGACTTTTCTGGGTATCGCCTTTTAGCCCCTGTAATCTAGCCACAAAAGCAGCAGTGTCTCTTCCTTTCAGTGAGTTTTATGGCGAGGAGATGATTTGTTTGCTCAGTGAACAAAGGTAGGAGCCATCTGCTGAGTGTTTGCCCGCAGTTGGACGTCACAGGCGGGCTTCTGAAAACACCCCCAAAGTAACAGCTCATACACCAGATCTGGACTTGTGTAACTGTGGCGCGATGAGCACTATTCTTAGGGACAGCATTTCAGTGGAGTCACACCTCCAGAAGGTGTGAATCTAGCCCCTGAAAAGAGCAGATGAGAATAATCCGTCACCCACAGACAACGTTGCTCTTGTGTCAAGCTTCGCATCTGGAGAGCTTGAGGCTGACAGTGGGTAACCACTCTCGAGCCTATTCATTTAGGACACAGGCGCATGCAGGGGCTGTCCATGGTCAACCAGAAGTCTAAGGCAGATCTTGGAGTAAGTGTAAAGCTCCCGATTCCCATCTTTGTGCGTGGCCTATAGAGCTGCTTTTCTTAGGTGTTTGATTTTTATAAACCTATGGGAGAAGCAGAATTTCCTGTAAGGCCTCTTAATACTTAATTGCTCCTTCAAAGATATTTCCCCTCCATCACGTTTCTCACATGGGAGTCTCTCTCACTGAAGGCAAAGCATGGGGGAGCTAAGGCAGATCAGTCTTAGAGGCATTGCTTATAAAATGATGGCTGCATATGGACTGTTTAACACACTGCGGTGCTGCAGGTTCCCACAGTACCCCTCCCACCCCAGAGTCAGGTTCTGGTGCAGCTCTAAAGGAGTGCCAGGGTGTGATGGTGTTAAGCATCACGGAGCAGGATAAGATCAAGAGCAGAGGCCAACTGAGATTTCTCTGCAGTCAGCCGAGAGCCTGAGCTGTCAAAGCATGCAGCCCTGGAGTATTGCATGAAAACATAAATGGTATCTTACACAGAACTTCAACTGTATCTGTGATGTGGGAATGCAGAGCTTTGAACTGGAAAGGCTGAAGTTTTCCCTAGTTTGTTTTTATCATTTAATATTGATATTCCCTTAGCCCCTGAGGCCCATGAACAAGTTAGTTGTTGAATTAGAAATCTTCATGGTGATTATGAGAACTTCTTTTTTTCTGATGCTTAGTTTTAATTATAGATTCTCAAATAAGTAAAAGATCCACTATAATACTCCCTGTCCTTACCCTGAGGTCTGTAGTGTCCAAGTGTCCCAAAACACAGTGTGTGTCAAACAATGATCCTGAACTACTATAGACAAAAAATATTGGATGTGCAGATTTGTGCAGCTAAGCATTTGGAAGCTGTTATGTCTGGGGTTTTTACCATGCCTAATGGCAACAGGAAACAAAATTAATGGCACTGGTTCATCCAGTGGCTTTCCTGACATAATTAACAGACAGAAATAGAAGACAGGAATTGAAATAAACCACTCCCATTCTTTTCTTATCCCCCTCTGAGATTTTTGCAGGCAAAGATCTTAAACCTTATGTGAGTGTTTACTGAGTAGTTTTTCCCATGTTGTATGTGACCCTCTGAAATCTGTTGACGCACAAAGGTCGGGTGCCCTGTACTTAGTTTTTCCTGTAGCTACTGACTTCTCTTTTTTTAAGTAAGTGGCTGTGATATTTTTCTTCAGATTAGTGGGCAGGGAGCACCTTTAGATCCAGTTTTTATTAAAAAATCTGCCAGACTGTGTGTCTGGTGGACACAGACTTGCAAGCAATTTAGTTCTCTGTATGTTTGGCTTGTAGAGGATGCTGCTATCCCATTGCTTCTGTTTTAGCAGTGTCTGTGGAGCCTGCGTGCAGCACATATCCTATGATGAAGAACTTTGAAACAAACCAAATGTAACTTTGTGTCATGACATTTAGATTACAGACAGAGTTAACCACACCCGGAGATGGTTACATGATGCCAGGAGACAGGCAATATTGTTTATATGATGATCACTGATAAATATCTTTTCTTGCTGTAGTGCAATCAACAGGAGGATTTGGCTAGCTCTTCCATGAAGGGCATTTCCATCCCTGCTCTTTTAAAGGATTATTCATTGGCTTGTGCAAGCGATAAAACATAAAGTTAATGCTGGAGAAAGTTGCTGTACTTTGTGTCTGGGCATAGCAATCAAAATCCAGTAAATGCCTAAAATGGATGTGTGCTTAATATGCTTCATATAAAAAGAAAGTCTAGCACACCTGAAAGATGAAGGGACAGCCCAAGCTGGTGGGCTCAGTATGATGGGTTGAGCCTGTCTATCAGGTGGCAAGAATTGGACCAGAGTGCTCTGATCTTTGGGGAAGAAAATACCCAGTTCTGTGATCTCGAGCTTGGGTCTTTCTCTTTTTGAAGAAGTCAGATTGGGGAGCAGCCATTGCTTGTGGCTGCAGGGGCTCTCAGAAATTAGAAAAGGAAACTGGAAATAGGGAACAAAACTGCAACTTGCTTAGTGAAACGGGGAGTTCTTGTATTAGTGGCTGTTTGCACAACACCGCATTCAGACTATCTTTGTGGAATAGAAACAAGCCACCTCTCCAGGCTCCTAAGTTGAGAGGATGCTGAATCAGCTGAAAATAATCATGTCATGTTCTGCTCCTGGGAGGACCTATAGCTCTTACGGGGCTGTTCAACCGAATGGCGCTTCAAAGTCTCAGACAAGATAATTGACCTAGTGCATGTTTTCTAACACTGCTTTGTAGGCACTGCCAGCAAAATTATTGTGTTCTATTAATGGTTTTTAATTCTATTTGTGCATTGTGTAAGTAGGAAAGATGCATCTTTCTGAGCAACTACATGTACCTGTATCTACCTGCAGTTGCACTGGCATAAACTGAGCATCATGTTTTCACCAATTCTGAGAGGAATTCCGTCTGTTTATTCAGGCTTGGCATGATTGTGTGAGGGAAAAGGAAATGTTTTTTGAGCTGCTGTTGGAAACAATGCTATTGCTAAATATAAGCAAGTAAAAACACAGTTGAAATGGGTTGTGCTGTAATTTTGTTTCCTGTTTTACCAATCCTATTTGTTTTCCTTTTTTTCCTACAGAACAATTCAATTAAAACATCAAAATACAACTTCTTCACTTTCCTGCCTCTCAACTTGTTTGAACAGTTTCAGCGAATAGCCAATGCTTACTTTCTTTTCTTGCTGATTTTGCAGGTATGAATTCATTGCGCTGTTTCTAGCAGATTGCATTGTCTGTTATCAAAGCCAGCCTATGTGTTCATAGTTGTAATAAAGTGCAAGCTATATCCTTGTTATGAATTAGCATCTTAGTAAAATATTAATCTAGGTAGAAAGTAGGGCAGGAAAAAAGCAATTTCCTCTCTTACCTTCAGATACGAGGGTTTCAACTAAATAAAGAAAAAATTTAATTAAAGTTTTGAACAAACTGTGTACCTTTTTCATGCCCTATCCTACTACCCCTTTGTGTCTACAACTGAGTGCTCCTGGCTGTCCTCGGATCTGCATTACTTATTCCTCCTTTAGTACAAAAGGAAGTTGTCTCTTATCCATAGGTTTAAAGGCAAATTCTATTGGCAGTCTCAAAGGAAACAGCAAGAAGAGGAACATATTTGTAACCTGTACTGTTTCCCTGGAAAGGAAGGAGTTAACATCAGGAAGGCTCAAGGTTGGAGCTAGTTTGCATAAAGCTTCTCCCTGCTCAGCACAGTGAGGAAGGTGTCTAATACGGAGCATGTCGGACACTGGCAACACTATTGAACCCTGTGGCTTATAATGGCATTGGGTTGCACTTTGCCCATCGCGTTTGGTAATGCTACTCTGTCTGAAAGCTGAACACACTGGAGAAATTGATACCAGGATTTCTGTCCCTTTGCACTTTGCTAGAATATGGATAAATACAGTGTAATCTGTTGTTGCTGAGTCTTACTGGAATACACATTATCAAAAAAAAGGGTATAATTCTGATTATGTTTCAAGTATGATATTCTATATTGGACCATTTCAGTGCACACAAGTTTTCAAAATTACCTTTTTCAAGTGCTTTTTATCAATCTCAGCTCAAAAAAGCATAGGCAAAATTTTGTTAAGCAAACTCCATACTACCTTCTTTGTTTATTTATAGGGAATGAATATGAGAAATTTCAGCCCACATATATTTTTCAAAAAACTAGTGAAAGTGCCTTTCCAGCTGAGCTGACAGCACTGTTCCTGTTCTTGTGCTGCACTCTAGCTGCTTGTCTATCCAATTTACAGTATTTCAGACTGTTTTCCTCAAACTATTTCGCTGTGTCTTTTGCTGAACCATCTAGGAGAGACACTATATAAAAGCATACTGCTTTTTCTGCTACCTGCATCAAGGTAGGCTAAAGAGGGCAGCTATTAGTCTTTCACGTTTATATATTCCTCCACTCAGATATTGACCTCTTCTGCCCACTCACTTCATCCCAGTAACACTGGGAGTATCTCTTCCTGCATCAGGAGTGGATGCAATGACTAGGCTATGGGTCTTGGCCTCCCCACTCCTCTGCACAGCCTAGTAGGACACACATATTCCCAGTTAGGGGAGGAGGTAGCAGTTATGTGTCTCTGCAGCCTCCACAGCTGAGCAGGGATGTGCTGGCCTCTAAACATCATTCCTCCTGGCTGGATTTGGTGGTGCCTGTAGGATCTGTCAACTTTACAATGCACATGGAGCTGACGCTTCCCAAATCCAGCCTGATGGACACAGTGATGCTGGTATCATACTGCTTCCATCATCATTGCTGCTGTTCTAAAGAAAGGGGAGAACTATGCTGGGGTAAGATGTCCATCTCTGCGTCATTGAAGGCATGACAGAGTCGCCTTCAACTCTTGGGTCCTCTCACTATTAAAAATGTAGGAAACAAAAATGGCTCTGTTGATCTTGGAAGAGCAAGGTCAGCCCTGGAAACAACTGTGTGTTTTTTATTGATATGGAGTTTTCTTCAGCAAAATGTGAAGAGTTACTGAAACAAGAAAGATAAGCATTTGAAGGCTCTGCATAGCAAGCCTTGCCCAGATAGCTCTGGGTCCTTCACAGCAGGCTTGCCCATGTCAGTGCCTCCAGAGAAATCCACTGGAGGCAGAAAATCCTAATGTTACAAACAACAAGAAAGAGCAACCCACTGCACTTCCTGACAGCTCCATGTTTATATCCTAAATCACAGCTTGTTTTGTAAGCAAAGTGTGGTTCCCTGGCTGTTCCACCTTTGTGGGGTCACACATAAGTGACAGAGCTGCATTTCTGTCTTTATTCTGTATTCAGATATCATAGAAAAAGGTTATCTGCAGCTTCCACAGAAAACAGTGTTTTGTTTCCATCTGTTTGCTGAACTGGCAGGAAATTTCTCTAACTCAGATCTTTTCTTCCTACAGTTGATTCCTCAGATTTCCTCGCTGGCCTGGTTTACAACAGTGGTGCCCCTAGTGCTGGTGCTGGCTGTATCAGGAGTCAAGGATGCCATTGATGATTTTGTAAGATCTGTATTGTTGACCCGTACTTTGGAGTTTGCCTGTGATGCTTCAGCACAATGACTAAAGAAAACCACTTGAAATAAACACAGCCAGTGGCAGGCAGTTGGAGAATGGGTCTGTGATCAAGATAGAGTCTGAGACTAGATCCCCAAATCTATGGTTCATTACCTAAAAAGGAGCTAGAATTTCCAAATTGCTGAGCAGCCCAGCAGCTCCACTGACATTATCTGAAACTGCTCAGCATGGTTGAAAGAGTGGTCACTGATAGATACGTCTGGACACATGCACAGAAGTTTATGCTTAGGCTTCCACTTTAAAGAACTCATCCTTTGCCGTCTAGCTGCAATGTAGGAAGTAAGCATACCACCTGTGCATGATTTTTCAAACTTGCGCAGCTTCGGCTGAAGTTTGCTCCCATCAGAGCTAATGGTCAAAGTCCCGTTGACTTCACGGGGTGACATTAGAGCTGAGTTTAGCATCCGATTTCTCTTGTTATTAAATTATTTTGATGCGCTATGGAGACTCGGTGCAACTTTCCAAGTAGGCAGGGGAGAGATGGCAGGGATGGTTTCCCAGAGAGCAATGCCAGAACATCTGTGGCCGCTTTCTGTATCAGAACAGAGGAAAGGATTTCTCTGGGTGCTTAGTTTACAAACCTGACAGGCAGGACCAACACCACTTGAGCCAGGACTGTGCTAAGTGACATATAAGGCTCCCTCCTCCTTCTTCCCTCCAAAAGCAAGACCCGTGTTGCCTGTTGCTGTTATGCCCTGTGTTACTAGTGTAAACATGGGCTTGACAATGACTCAGTTGTGGCCCTAATCTGCCTGACACATTCAGCCACCTGAGTGAAAGCCTAAAATATTAATGAACTGCCTACAGCTCTTGTGTGCTTGGTTTCCTGGATATGCCTTTTAACATACTGATCAAATTTTCAGAATCGACACAAAAGTGACAAACACGTCAACAATCGCCCAGTCCAGGTCCTGATCAATGGCATGTAAGTCCTTTTTTTTTTTTTTTAACATTTTTTTGTACAGTCTTTTGCTGTAATTTTGACTTGGAAAAGCATTTTATTAGTAATGAGATTTTTTTTTTTCTATGTGGTTCCCAAGCATCACTAAACAAGTTAAAACTGAACTGTCTTTTATGCTATTAGTTGACCATGCAGTTCTGGACTGTGTGTCTGATTAATGAACCCAAGACACAGTACCACAATCACTGCAGACACTATGGCCGTGACCTTGAACTGATAAAAAGTAAACTCTTTCTGTTCCTGGATATATATGTTTAAGTAAGTGACACATTGAAAGTATTGCATTATTTCACTTCTTATCCTAGAAGTGACAAGCAAGGCTATCTTCCCATGTCTATTTATGCTAATAGCATTTATTTCTGCATTAAGCAAAACTAGACATTATCAACAAGTTATTTTAAATTAAGAAGCAGGAATAGCTTCTTCATACATGTCATAATACTTTGAGTGTGTGTAGTACTTCTGACTTAGATGTACTCAAAATATTTCAGCTCTGTGCCTCAGACACTGTACAGCTAGAACAGTTCTTTCCTGCAGAAAAAATAGCAGAGGCTTTGGCTTTTGTGGCAGACAGATGTGCTGTTTACTTGCAGCTCCATGGAGTCCAGCTTTGTAGAGGACACAGCTGTAGACAGCTGTGAAGTCTCTGGTGACTATTTTTTCCATACTATAGATAGCAGTGTGTTGTGTAAACTCCAAAAGGTGATAAAATGGTTAAAAATAAAACTGGAAAATGAAGACTAGGAACATACTTTGAGTGTTTTCTGTTAAGTAAAGCAGTTTCTTAGTTTGCTGTGTATTAGTTACTGTGTCTAGGAAACATATATTGAAATAGAAATTTTCTAATATTTTTGCCTTTGTTAAAAAAACTGGAAACCATAGGTCCTGCCCAACTCCAACCAACATGGGAAAAGCAAGGCTGAGCTGAAGTCAGGCTTGAATCACCAGTCCTGTTTTGATATAGTTCTTGATATTTCTCAGCTCTAAATTTTGTGTATACAGCTATCGTGACTTGGTTACACTGGTGCTTGCAGTTTAGCTGGCTGTCTGCATGCACATCTTGCTCAGTGCTGCAAAGGCCACTGCAGACGTGGGCTTAGCTAGGCACCTGTGCAGCCAAGGCACCTGCACTGACCTTCCTGACCGCCAGGCCCATGCAGAACCAGATCTGTTTCTCTGGCCCTTAATACTTCTTAGAAAATCTAACACAACTGGCAATTTTCCCAGGTGTTTGAGAAGTCTGTTACGCAAAATAGAGTTTTTTTTCTGAGATATGTGGCCCTTCAGAAGGAGGGTAGTAGTCAGTCAGACAGAAGGACAGTGCACGTGGACTCTGCTGCTACTGTGGGGCTTGGGCTCAGCAGTGCATCAGTCACCCCAACCGCTGTTACTACTTTCCTGTATTGTGGTGGTTCCCTAGCTTAATATGGATCAGGCCACATCATGGCAGACCCTGCTCCATTTTATTAACTGCCCAAGTCCTGGTGGCCACTACGGCCTGGCTTCAGGAGCAGAGCCAAGTATCCTTTCCCCAGTGATGTTTGATTTATGTGCCTACTTACTAGGAGTCTTCTTGCAGGTTAAAGGATGAAAAATGGATGAATGTCCAGGTGGGGGATATAATAAAACTAGAAAACAACAACTTTGTGACGGTGAGTACAGTTTCTCTCCATCCTGCTCACAGTTAGTCTCTGTAATTACTCGTATCACTCACAAGCAAATGAGTCAGTAGTGATGATAACTGCCACAGAGACCTGCAGTGTGCAGAAACCACAAGTAGCATTGCGGTGCCAAGCCCTCTGACCGTGTGAACTCATACCAAGTCTGTCTGTCTGTGTTCAGGCTGATCTACTGTTACTGTCAAGCAGTGAGCCACACAGCCTGACATACATCGAGACAGCTGAACTGGATGGGTAAGTGAGCCTGGCCCTTGGGTGCAATCACTGCTGCCGGCACAAGGCCAAATCTTCTCTGGTGAGCTTGGGTGCTGCAACCTTACCTGCAATAGCTTTTGTAGCAACTGTCCTAGAACATAGAATAAACTTTGGGTAGGTATCTTGAAAATAACATCTTCTGGTGGATACTTTTCCCTCTTTCAGTGCAAATGTCATCTGAGGAGGGGACTCTTCCTTTTATATTTGGTGACAGTTCTTCTAACAATGAGAGTTAGTTTGAAATGTGTTCTTGTGACATCCCAGGTCACTGGGAGAAATTTTCTGTTTCTTGTGTCTCCCTTAGTCTTTTCTCTTAGCTAGGACTAAGCAAGACTAGAGAGATCAAGAAACTGTGACTCTCCCAATACTCTACAGACAGCCCTCTGGACTTTGCCTGTCTGATTTCTGCTGAAAATGAGCTGTAGTTCCTGCACATGCAAATGCCAAGAGGCCCTGAACAAATGCAGTGTTGTTTTGACATTGCATTTCAAACTCGCCAGCTAGCTAGTCCCAGGACTTGAGTACTCTTCAGGATCACAATACCATGGCAGGAGATCCAGAGCTCTCCTATATGCTCGGATGCCTCAGGGTTCAGTGTGGTGTGACTGGCAGGATAGATATTGAGCTGCTCAGGTTGCTGAGAGCCTGGTCTTGCATTTTGTAGAGAAAATGAGAAGACAGATCCACCTCACTCTCTTTGGTACCATGGTACCATGTCCAGAATTCCTCTGGCTTCCCTGTCTTTGCAACTGAAAGAGACAACTATACTCTTTGGCCAGGTAAAAAAGGCCAATGATGGCATGGTCCATCAGATGTCTAAGGAAGAAGACTGTCCTCAAGAAAAGAGTGACTTCCAGGGAGAGTTTTCAGTTCACATAGGACTTTCTGTTCATGTTTTCATCTCATGTTATTTGTTACAGTGAAACAAACCTGAAGGTGAAGCAGGCGCTGACGGTCACTGCAGAGCTTGGAGAAGATCTTCAGAAACTGACGGAGTTCAATGGTGAGTCTTCATGCAACATTCATTTTCCAGAGGATTTGCCTGAACACCAGAGCCCAGACAGTGCCTGGGAGCCTCGCTTACAGGCTGTTCCATGCTCCCTGCTAGGAGTCCTCTGGATGCAGTGGCAGGAAAACAGGATGGGTGCATTGCAGTCTCTACCACAGATGCAAACAGCATACATAAAGAGATCCCCCTCCATTTACAGATCTCAGTGTCATGCACGGCTATAACTTGAAACTGCATTGGTGGGAATTCTCCTTCTGGCTGCACACTTTTCTTTAGCATCTGTCTGTACATGTTGAGACTACCCACCTCAAACAATACAAGAGGTCGTGTAATTGCACTGTTTTCCCAAAACTGCATGCTTAGGTCTGACCTCAAGATATTTTCACACTGCACTTTTACATTGATGCAGCAATGCTCATGCATTGATTACATTTAGCTTCTGAGCACGCAGACCTGTGGACTAACTGTGCACACAGGACAGGTGACTACTTCCCTCCTGAAGCCTTACCCTGCCAGCATTTCTCTCTTCTCTTGATGTCACAATAAAGACTGCATTTTAAGATAAAGACAAGCAGTGCACATGTGGTTAACAGGCAACATGTCCTTTCTTAGCACTGTTTTGTATATCAAATGAATAGAATAGAATAGAATAGAATAGAATAGAATAGAATAGAATAGAATAGAATAGAATAGAATAGAATAGGAGTACTTCAGTTGGAAGGGACCTACAACGATCACCTACTCCAACCGCCTGACCACTTCAAGGCTGACCGAAAGTTAAAGCATGTTGTTAAGGACATTGTCTAAATGTCCTTTAAACACTGACAGCCTTGGGGCATCGACCATCTCTCC
Organism: Phalacrocorax aristotelis; assembly: GCF_949628215.1. Classification (NCBI taxonomy): domain Eukaryota; kingdom Metazoa; phylum Chordata; class Aves; order Suliformes; family Phalacrocoracidae; genus Phalacrocorax; species Phalacrocorax aristotelis. Next base: position 71,124,594 of record NC_134311.1, on the reverse strand, counting down.
AGAAAGCCTGTTCCAATGTTTGACCACCCTCTTGGTAAAGAAATGCTTCCTAATGTCCAGCCTCAACTCCCCTAGTGCAGCTTTGAACCATTCCCACGTGTCCTGTCACTAGATGCCAGGGAATATATAGCAGCACATACACAGAAAAGAGCCACACCTGTCAAAAACAGAATACTCCATGCTCACACATCCCTCTGTCTGCAGAGAGATGACAGGGGAACAAACCAAGTGGTGTTAGTCATGCTCCACAGTGCCCTGCGGGTTTATGCATGAGGGCAGGACTGAGGGAAGAGTCTGCTTGGAAAGGGGTCGACTGAATGCTGCTGTCCTTGGAACGTCTCAAGGACTGCAGGATCTCAGGAAATACTTTTAGATAAAGAGGAAAAATATTTTTTAAAAAAATTCCTTTATAATAAGTAGATGATTCCAGGACAAATGGCAGGGTTGTGGCAGAGACTTAGCATAGCTGGGACTGTCTCTGGTAGAGACATCCAAAGACATGGGCTTTTCTTTTGCTTTCTGCATTGAGGTTTTTTGACATAATGTTTGTGGTCTTAGCTGAGTGTTAGCTCAGTACATCAGGATTTCTCTGAAGTGATGGCTCAGGTTCTGAGTGTTTTAGGTCTTGAGAAATGTTTTTACAGGTGCAGTTAGATGTCTTATGTTAATAGTCAGAGTGGCATGCCGTCATTATTTTCCTGAAGAGGTTGCAACGTGTACGAATTTGTAAGCAAAATCTTAATTTTTAAAGCATTTCCTGTGTAATGCTAATCTAAGGATTCTGCATTCTTGAAAGTGTATAATTTTAAAAATGTTTCAAAATATTTTGGAAAATTAAAACACTTTAAATCAAATATTTGCCCTTTAAATCCCTATTTTAGTTATGTTGTAAATAAAAGTGGCTTCTTTGCAATACTTAAAATTAATAAAATGTTTCCCAGGATGATTTATATTTGGCAGAGTACTGGGAGGAGTGCCTTGAATCAGACCCAACCTTGCATTTCCCAGCAAACCTCTGTAAAAGTATTTAAATATTTACATAACTCTATCTAATTACTTCTTAAGACAGGAAGAGAGGAAAGGGTTGATCAGCTAATATAGGCACTCAGTGGAATGCTTAATGTGACTTATGATGTTTGTTGACATCATGATGGTTCAGATAAGGAAGTTGACTGCAAAATGCTGATCTTTATTTGATTTGGAGAACTGGATGATGAGAAAGGAAAAAACACTTTTCGGTTACTTATTACTCATCACATGTAGACTTGGCAGTATTTAACTCTTTCAGGCAAAATGCATTCATCTTGTTGTTCATGTATCATCTTGCTGTTAATGGGAGGAGGAGACAGGAGGCACAGTGCCTTGCTGAGGTATCTTCAGCTGCAGAGTCACTGAGGTCAGTGCAGGTATATTGGGCGAATCTCTAGAGCTTCTCACTTTTTTGTGATAAGTCTAACTTGGATGAATCTCTTCTGATCTCAAAACCAGCGTATCAGTAACCCAGATCAACCTGCTTAATGGAAAGCAGATGTGGATGTTGACACGCAAGGGGCTCTCATGAGTGTTGTCCCACAGCTGGCATGAGGGGAGGCACAGTCTTCCTGGTGAGGGATCATGGCCTGGGTTTCATTCACCAAAGTCTCACTGTGCTGTGTTTCAGGTTGCACTGCAAAGCCTCTGTTTTCTTTGTGCTTTTCGGGGGGTTGCAATGGCTGTAGTGAGGCAGGTCTGGTTACTGTAGACTTTTAGAAATGACAGAGTAGAAGTCTAATTGTTCTTGGATTAACTAGATGATAAAATAGTTGTTCTGCATAGTTGTTAGTATGAGCTCTGATGTCACACATGTCACAAAATTTCCTAGCTGCTTCATCTTTCAAGTCTGATGATTTGTTTGCCCTAGAGTAGAGCTACTTTTCTATGAAAAGAACATTCGTTCTTGATTTTAAAATTCTGAGTGGTGGAAATTACCACAGTATGTAAAGTTGCACTTTTTTTCTGTACTTCTCTGGATTTTGCTTCCATTCTGTTAAGCTTGGTGTGTTCTGCCTGAGAACAGCTGGAAAAGCTGTATTCTCTGCAAATGCTAGTCCTTATGCAGATATTTGCAGCCTGCAATCAAAATAACTTTAATGTTCCTGCTGATTAACTGAACAGACTGAATTCTCTTGGATTCCCTTTCAAGATCTTGAAGATTCCTCTTGAAGACTCTTGGATGCCCTTTCAATAAGATGTTTTTGTATTTTGCAGTTCTTCCCAACACATCCACGGGGCTCTGCTCTGAATCTTTAGATGCCGGGTGCAAATTTTGATTTAAATAACTTTTATACTGAAGTATCTGTGTCTACAGTTTTGTGTGAACATATTTTATTATAAGAATTGAATATAACACATAGAAACAGAAACAAGCTCTCCAATCACTTTCAGTGTCAGCTGCATAGCTGAAGGTAGCAGTATCTATTTTCTTGTGTCACTGCGACTTAAAGTATAAAAGAGATGAAATTTAAAAACAGTGAACAAAGACACCTCACTTAATTACTCTCTTGCAGACTTCAGGCTATGATTTTCTCGCTTGGGCTCCTGCAGTTTTAAAGGAAATGGAATAGGAATTATACAAGGTCAGCACTTTTAGCTAAAGTTATCCAGTGACATCCTACCACTATGAACTTGCTGTGGAAGGATTAGAAGTATGTTGCTGGTTCAACGTTTCCTCTTACCCTAATAAGAGGCATGGAAACTTTGTTTTGGGGTCTACCAGTACAAAATTTCCATGTTCAAAGAATAGGACAAATCCAAATTCATTGTGGTCTATTGGATTATGACAAGAATATGGGGAAGGAGCAATATCCCAAAACATCAGTAAATATAGGATATAGGATGGGAATGATGGGGTCAGAAGTGGCCCTGTCTGGGGCACAGCTGAGAATGCAGTATTGACTGACATATTTTGGGGCCAAGATGGTTTCCACCACCTTTTTGTTTTTACTTTCCTTTTACAGGAGAAGTCAAATGTGAGGCACCAAATAACAAACTGGATAAGTTCACAGGAACTCTTACTCTTCGAGGAGAAAAGTATGCCCTGGACAATGAGAAGATGTTGCTGAGAGGCTGTACGATTAGGAACACAGAGTGGTGCTTTGGTCTCGTTATTTATGCGGGTATGTAGAAGAAAAAATTACTTGTGAATTGCAGAGCACAGCAGCGCTAGCATGGAAGTTCATCACACCCAATATGCACAAAGGAACCAAGAATTTTCCTCTTTGGAAAATATGTTTCTACCAGGTACAAGAACAAAAGCAGAAGAATATATGAGATCCCTTGGCTCAACTCTAGGCTGGAAATTATGCATATTGCACTAGATTTTAAATGGAGAGTTTTTATCAGAAGAAATGGCTACATTACAACATTCAACTCCATCTTGATTGGAATCATAGAATGATTAAGGTTGGGAAAGGTATCTAAGATCAATTCCAACCGTCAACCCAACACCCCCAGGGCCTCCTAAACCATGCCCTGAAGTGCCACATCCACATGTTTTTTAACACCTCCAGGGATGGTGACTCCATCACCTCCCTGGGCAGCCTGTTCCAATGCCTGACCACTCTTTCAGTGAAGAAATTTTTCCTAATATCCAGTCTAAACCTCCCCCGATGCAGCTTGAGGCCATTTCATCTCATCCTATTGCTTGTAACTTGGGAGAAGCGACCAGACCCCACCTTACTACAGCCTCCTGTCAGGTAGTTGTAAAGAGTGATAAGGTCTCTCCTCAGCCTCCTCTTCTCCAGGCTAACCCCCCCCAGCTCCCTCAGCCGCTCCTCATAAGACCTGCTTTCCAGACCCTTTGCCAGCTTCATTGCCCTTCTCTGGACACGCGCCAGCTCCTCAATGTCCTTCTTGTACTCAGGGGCCCAAAACTGAACACAGGATTCGAGGGGCAGCCTCATCAGTTAAGCCAGTAATTAATTATTTTAATAGCTTTAGTTAATACTTACTATTAGTAATAATTAATTACTATATATTAAGGTAATAAATTTAATTAATTAAATTTATTATTAAGTGCTTTAGTAAGCAGAGGTAGTCTTTTATTTCAGAAATGCATGCAGCAAAGTACATGACAGAAATCTGGATCAATCGATAAGAAAGAATGTAAGAATTGAATCTGTTTAAGAATTAAAGCTGAATTAAATCTGCCTTTACTGGCCCACACTGGGTCAATTGGAGTCTTTCTCTCACCAGGCTTGTTCAAAATTTTTTCACTCTTAATGGCATTTAATTCCATATCATTTCTATGTGATTTTAATCCTTATTGGAGCATCAGGGTCACCAATAATATTATTGTAGACCATTAGGTCTATGCTTCTTATGAGCATAGACCTTCTATTGTTTCTATACTGCTGTATACACGTGAGATGATGTATAACATGTCACTAATAAAACAGCAGTATCAGTATTCTGTGAAAAGTAATTAAACCTGAAAGGAAGGATTGACTGTTGAAAGAAGAGAACAGGATCAAAATCCAGAATTAATGGCTTTATGTGACACTCTCCATATAACCTAAGGCAAGTGACTTAACATTTTTCTGCCTAAGTTTCCCACTGGCCCTGTAAACTGTGTGTACTTGCCTTCAAGAAAGCTGTGATGAGTATTTATGCTGTAAAGCACAGTGGGGCCTCAGAGGGAATCAGCTTCAGAACAGCTCAGCTTTATTACTAAAATTCGTGAGTGTGTTTCATCTCCAGGGCCAGACACCAAACTAATGCAGAACAGTGGAAAAACAACTTTTAAACGGACGAGCATTGATCGGCTCATGAATGTCCTTGTGTTGGTGGTAAGTCTGATTAATGTGCCTTCATTTCTTCAGATGTATACATAACTTCCAGATGCTCCACCTCTTTGTCCACACAAATGAGGGAATATCAGAAAAGACTAACAATAAAAATAAAAATTATGTAATAATTTATTAGCAGCCTGAGTTCTGCAGTGCCTCTGCCAGCCCATCTTGCAAAGCAAGGACATTACATTGACAGCGTTAAGGACCTTTCCTCTGAACGTTTAATTTTGTCTGCTCTCCCTTGCTCTGCATTTTTTGTAAGAACCACTCTGAAGCTTGCAAATGCCTTTTTCCCCTAGTAATTTTGTTATTTTCTTTTTAAATAAAAATTAGCAGTTCTCCCTCTCCCTCCTGATTTCTTGGTGCCTCTGGTGATATCTGCATAGGGCTTGGTAACCGAGTTTGGTAATTTACATGATGCCAGCTTCTGATTTAACACATTAGGTTAAAATATTAGACATGGTCTCATTAATACTCAGAAACTGGTGTTTTTAGCAGCTGGGATATTTGAGAACACTAATCTTATATAGCAGGCACTCTCCTCAAATTGGAAAACAGGTCTGATTTGAGGGTTAAGCCTGTCAGTGGTTTTAACAAATGGCAAGTACTTCCAGGCAGAGGTTTTGATTCTTTTACAGACTCTCCCAAGATTTTACTGCTTGAGTTCAAAGCCACTCAGAGAAGGAAGACATACACTCTGACACTGCTTTATTCAATGGTGCTTGAAGAAAAGCTCTTCAATTTCAGGCTTTTATTTTCCTTTGGGTGCAAGTATGTCATGCCTTTTCATGCATGCTGCACCAGCTTCAGTTTATGACACTGGGAAGGTCTGGTGGCCACTGTTCCCTCTTTTTGCCTCCTGCCCTTTCTCTCCATCCCGACCTCACAACCAGGCTTGGGTCAGGATCCAGCCCAGGCATGGGAGCAAGTCCTGGAGAAGGTGTCCAACAGCAGTGTGTCCATCACAGCAAGGCTATGCTGAGCTCTCCCTGCCCTCCACGACTTCATGCCTCCTCAGCACTGGGGCTTATAGCACAAACATCTCCAGGATGGCACCACCCTCCAATCTTTCCTCTTCATCCCAGCCCCTGTCCTCCTGCTTTTTTCTCAGGTTCCCAAAAGCTTTTTAGGTGAGCCCATGTATGGGACCTGTCAGTGGACAGAGCCAAGCGTGCCTCTGTGCGACTGAAATTGCAGCAGCCGTTAGTCCCACTCCCAGAGCTCTGAAGGAGTGTTCTGAACATCTGCATGTGCGTATTTGCTGTAAAGCACTGACACAGCACAACAAGCCACTCCAGGGTCACCTTCAAGCCCTCTTGAGTCATTGTTCCATGTGCAGTAAGGACATGCTCTTGACTTTGGTAACCTTACACCAATCTCCGCCAAGTGAAAATCTTGGTTACCATCATCTGCTTATTTTCCTCAGTGTTCTCCTCCCTTACACTTAAGGGGACAGCAAAAAAAAAGGAAAAACCAACAACAAACAAAGTTTGGGCCACTTACATTCAAAATTTTGCAAGTATTTGAAAAAATTGCCGTATTCTTAGGTGTTCTGCTGTGCTGTAGCTGGAGAGGAGGATGCACTGTGGGGCAGGGCAGTGGGGGATCCACAGGGCACAGAAAGGGAGCAGACAGAAACTGAATAGAGAACTTGGAATTTAGCATTTGATTAAGATTTGCCAAATCTCCTTTCACAAGTCAAGGGTCCCACACAGAGCATTCAGTCTGTTTGGCCTCTCTTCATGAACACAAATGAGATGAATTTACCTCCTGGCTTTGTTTTAAAAAGACTGAGCAAGTTGCAGCCGATTGCATCAGCCTCTGCCTGGGTTCTCAGGCGCTGATGGAGCCAAGGGTGTGTTTTTCTCCTTTACACATTTTTAAGGCACCTAACATTTTGGTGTCTAAGAAAAGCTCTGTCTAACCCTAAGCACCAGGCTCTTTGCACACCCAAGGGAAATTGGCATCAGGTCCTTCCAGCTTACTGGGTGGTGGAAGGCTATAAAGCATGGTCATAAAAAGACGCAGTATATTGTGCTCTTGAGTTTGGAAGTACAAAGTAGCCACAGCTTGCTATAAATAGCTCATTTTAAGCATAACGAAACTTGTTCCATGTTAACACTGGCAAAGCTATTATGTGTTTAATTGTCCATAAAACTTCCAGGCACAAAGCAGTGTTTAAGCAGGGCTCGCCAGTGGAGGCCTCGTTAAATGTCACCCTGGTCTGTCCCAACAGGAGTTTGTCAGGAGTGAACCTTTCCAGATGGCAACCATAGCTGTTTTTTGATGTTTGGAAATGTTTCTCAAGAATCTGAGAGAGAAGTGAATGTTCCTCCACTGGTGACTCTCCTGCCAGCTCCAGGAATGCTTTTTGCTCTGAACTTTGCTTCCTAGCAGGCTTGGGGGAACACATTTTCAGAGAAATAAGGCTGTTGCCTTCACCTCTTAAACAACTTCTTGCTTCAAATCCTGAAGCAGAACTCAGACTGTCAGTAAAGAAACTGACAGTTTTAACTCACAGTCCAACAGGAGATGTTTGTCAAAAGTCACCTCCTCTTTACAAAAATCCTACTCAGTCCTGCAGAGGATCTTTTGCAGGCACCACATGGGCAGGACCCAGAGAGGCAGGATGTTCGCGCTGGGAAGCCCCATGCGAATACACAAGCCTACGAAGAGGGTTTTTTTTCACGTCCTTCTCTTGCAGAGCTGTGATTATGATTACAACACCCTGCACACAGTTTTTTCTCTGCACAGAAATTCATCTCTGGGGCCTCTGTTAACGGCTTGGTCTTTTGCATTTGTCTCAAAGCAAACAGCATGTTAGTGAACTTTGTGTAAGCATGAGTATTGCACAAAAGTTGAGCTGTTAGGGATGAGACCATTGACATAAAAAATGCAGATAAAGCAAAATGTACATAAAGCAAGTGCAGTCGTAGACAAGAGCTGCTGTGGTATGGGAAAGTTCAGCTGCTCCCCTGCCCCATGTCTATTTCTGTTGCTGAATCATACATTTATTTCCTACATGGATTGTGATATTCTACAAACTGACAATTTTTAACCTGTAGGGCAGCAAGGAATCATTCACAGCAGAGTGATAAGACAGAAAAGCCAGCTGGCTCTTCTAATTAATTTATTTTACAATAGACGAGGTCTGCAGAGAGAAGTAATATCTTATACTTGACCAACAGAAATTTCTATAAAAATAGGCAGGCTTGACTGTTTTCTCCATCTGTTTTCTCTGTTGGTTTAATAAAGGACATTACCTGTCCCTGGGTCATGCCTCTCATATATCCTTAAGTCCTGACGCTTACAACAGCACAAACTGAAGCCTGTTTTTACTGCTGGTTCACATAGGTTTAAAAACACTGCACCACATTCCTTATCATCAAGCAATTCATAACTGGAGTAATTTATTGGGCCTCCCACAATTACATGGAAAAGCTGCTACTGATGTGGGGAATAAATGTGCCCCCTGAAACCCTGCCGAGCACCTTTACTTACAGTGGTCCCCTTTTAGCAGCTTCTTGGTATTAAAATTCAAGCTAGGCATATGTGAACTTTTCATCAAATGATTCAAATCACTTCATAAATGTATCCTAGCTCCTCTCACATATTACCTCAGCAATACTACTACCATCTTTACTGGCAGTGTTTCTATGTTTGTACATCAATTATTGTTTTTTACAAAGGTTGATTACTGTTGTCATGTGATTGTTACTGGGTGGCCTTACACATAATGGCCCAACTTACTGATATTTTCTCCCTAATGACCATACTTGCAAGAGATTATTTTTAATTGCTCGTTTGTGCAGCCTGTTCACATTTTTAGGAGGATGCTGGTTGTTTTAAGTCAAATATTTGGAGAAGAACGTATCAGCAGAACTGGTTTTATTTTCATTTGTCCAGGAATGATGTCAACCTAACTTCAGTTTATCTTTCCGTTGATCACCATTTCTACCTTTCAAATGTAGGAATTGTATTAGCAGATTTTCAGCATGGTGGAGCTTCCCAGTTTTCAAAACATTGTTAAAAATTAACATTACCAGCTAAGATAATTTCTCAGCTCCTCTCCTCTAAATTTTTATCTTTAGATTACCTGAACCCACTGGATTGAAAATGCTTATTATTAGCAGATAGAGCCACATAGTGTTCCTTGTCACAGAAAGTAATCTGTCTTTTCCATTAGCTACATCATATTGGATAGACACTTCTTTCTGCTTCCATCCTCCTTCATTCTTGGAGGACTGTCTGTTGAACATGTCTGCTTTTTCCACACCTGTTTCTGAGTTTACTGTTTTCTTGATATTTTATATGACTATTAGATATTCATAGTTCCTTAATTCCTTGAAGATATTCATAGTTCTGTAATTCTCTGCAGCTTATATTAATTTCTGTTAACTTCCCTTCTTCCCTGCTTTTTTGTATTATTTTCCAAGTAATTGTATTGTTATGTGCCTCTCTTCTTTTAATCAGAAATGTTTTATGACCTAAGTCATGTTTTTGTGTCTATTAAATGGTGCTCCTGAGCAAGTCCCAGTTTTCACTAAGGTGTTCCGCTTAGAAATTCTTTTCCCAGCTGCTCTTCCTCTGGTTGCTTTAGGCTTCAGGAAGTAGGTTTTTCTAAACTCCAAGCATACACATCACTGGTTAGTGTGTTTTCTGTTTGCTCAAAGGAAATGTAATCAGATTGTGATAGCAGGTACCAAGGCAACCATTAGTTCTGAGTCAGAGATTAACTCTACTTTAACAATCAGAATGATACCCAGTGCTCAATTCCAACCTGCACAGTGCTGAATTTTCTGTGTTACAAATTATCTTTAGTAGTTTTTCAGAAATGGTGAGGGAAATGATACATGATGATACATCCAGAAAATGGCCAGGTAAAGTCCTCCAGGCAGGTTCTATTTCCAAGTGTGAAGCCAGATGTTTGATGACCCACAGCTCAACTCACCTCTAATGAGATTTGATGTTCTGCAGCCAGCTGCCTGTGAGCACCCTGGTTTAGGTGTGTGTTTGGGACTTAAATCCCCAGCTGTTGGAGGTCTTGCAATTCCAAATCACTAGACTCTGCACTGTGTAACTTTGTCCTTGAGCGTCATAAGTGTCATAACTTTGCTGGTTTTCCTCCTTCACCCCTAGGAACATTTTCCTGTGATTCAGGCTGTCCAGCCCAATCTCATTAGGGTCTTCTGATTAACCTGTATGTAATAAATTCCTTGTTTCTAAAATACAATTTTTAAATTTTTTTTTCCAGATCTTTGCGTTTTTAGCACTGATGTGTCTTATCCTAGCCATTGGCAATGGCATCTGGGAGCATGAGAAGGGCTACTACTTCCAAGACTATCTGCCCTGGGCAGAAGGCATCAACTCTGCCTCCTACTCCGCCTTCCTCATGTTCTGGTCATATGTCATCATTCTAAACACGGTAGTGCCAATTTCACTCTATGTGAGGTATGTGCCAGAACCTCCTTTCATGTTTCACCTTAGGAGAGGTTTAGCTTTTGCCCTAGCTGGGAGCTGCATTTTCCCTAGACACAAATGCAACCACATTGTGGACAATTGCACACGACCACAGCAATGCTTTTCTTATTTCTGCTGCCTTTGGAGGTCTTTATCAGGGTTGAAGCAGGGACAGCAGTGAACCCTCGACAAGGAATGGGTTTGCAGTTTAAGGGCAGGTGTAGGTGTAGGATGTGATAGGAGTAAGGCTGGAAGCCTGCTATGGTTATCATCTTGTTCTCTCCCATTTGCACTACCCATTAAACAAAGCAAATGGCATGTTCTTTGAGGTGGTTGTAGGGCCTCATGTGAGGAGGGCATTGCCAAGTAGGTGTAATGAGATTGAGGTTCCATAGTACCTGGTGCCATATGAACAGAGTGAATGTTGCTACTTCCCAGAGAATGTAGTGCTGTGTTGGTTATTGCAAAGTGGCAAGCAGGGGTAAAGAGTAGGCAATGTGTCCATGACACTCTCAAAAGCTTGAGGTTGGGGTGTAGACTGAGTAGGTGTCTATAGTTTATCATTGCACCTAACTCTTCAGACAGCTTTGCTGCTAAGGCTCTCTTTTGTGTTGGTAAATACCAGGAAGCAACCCTGTTTCTGCCCCGTATGTCTCGCCAGCAGCGAAATGGAAGTTCATGTTGCCTGCGAGCTGATACAGCTCCTTGGTTGTATTGAGACACACAATGACTTGCTTGTTGTGGAGCTCTGGGTTGTTTGAGCCATGGCTGTGCTCATCTCCCAGCACCAGGCTCAGCCCAGCCCAGAGCCCTGCTGGAAGCTGTCCCTGTCTGAGCACCACTCCCAGAACTGCTCTAAGTGAAACCCATTGCTCCTGCCTCGCTTTTCATTCTGAAGACTTCTGCAACTTTTCAAATACCTTTATAAGATGTTGTTTTATAAAAAAGGAAAGGAATTTGCTATAAACCTAACAGATTGTTTGAGCGGGACTTCCTTCAGCATTGCTTACTACAGGCCATTTAAAGACAACCTGATGAGTACACCCTGTCATTACCTTCAAAATTGCAATCATTAATGGTGGTGCTGACGATAAAGATCTTGTCCCTTAAACTAATGAATATTCCATCACCTTCTCTTTCTGTTTCACCAGTGTAGAGATTATACGTTTGGGTAACAGTTTCTACATTGACTGGGACCGTAAAATGTATTATCCGCTGAATGACACACCGGCTCAGGCCCGTACCACTACACTCAATGAAGAGCTGGGGCAGATCAAGTACATCTTCTCAGACAAAACAGGAACTCTCACTCAGAACATCATGTGTTTCAACAAGTGTTCTATCAACGGCAAATCCTATGGTATGTTATCTATTTGTCTTACTCTCTGAGTTTTATTCCATTGTATGCCTCCTGGACCACAGAGACTAAATGTGATATCCAGAAGAGAGAGTTTTGTAAGAAGCTGCAGTGATAAAGTGCAGGGCTGCCCATCAGGGATGCCTGGACAGCCCTGATTACAGAATTTGCTTATCTTAATAGCATTTTCCTGTCCCCTGGTTCCCCTTTTTGCCACCCTTTAACCTTCCTTTTTCTGCTCCAGTATCATCCCAACTAAAGAATCTGCACCTTATCACTTTTTCCTCATTGGTCCCAGTTTTACTACAAATGTACTCAAATTTGCTTCTTTCTGATATCACTAGATAGGTAGTCTTAGGCTTTTATGGTACTATTGACACAGTTACCCAGGTATTTCTAACCCTGAAAAACATAACACATAATTCACATAACTAACCACTTGTAAAATCAGCCATCTCTTATGGGTTATCAGCAAATTTTGTCAGCTTCTCACACTGTTATCTCTCACGTTCAGCAATTTCTCATGTCACGAGCAGTGGTTTACCACATCCTATTCAGGTAGCTGAGCCTTCGGTTGGCACCTAGTCAGTGGCCTGGTCATTCATCTTTAGCCCTGACATACTTCACCCTACCAGAAGAGACAAGAGTTAGTAGGGAGTTGGAAAAAACGGGAAACAAAAGCTGTTAGCAGTGTTAAGTTAATGATTGTTAAAATCTAAAAGGCTTGTTCATTGTTTGGCCCCGGGCAGTTTTCTTCATACTCCTCAAGAGGTGCTAACAATTCACAAACTGACTAATTGATTAACATCATTAGATTCCCTGGAGGAATCAGTCACTGCTTATTCATAGATTGATGCTTGTTTTGCCTGTGACTAGATCATCAGTTCAGGGGAAATGAATACAGCAGCCTTGCTACTTAGACATGGGAAGAACAGGCTTTGACAACTCGTTCTCTGTGGTGGTTCAGGGACTGTTGCAAACCCAATATGATCCAGGAGCTGGATTTTGTCTCACATTCCGAAGGGAAGGTACAAAAGAAGTCATCCCCTAAAAGCACATTTGTTTCCTACCTACCACTATGTCCTTTCTGGATTCAGCTTGAGCCAAGTCTTCTTTACCCAAACACCAGTCATTTTTACATTAACTGCTTTGTGTTTCAAGCATCTATCAGTCTCTGCATTTTGTCATGGATTAACATAGAAACTGATTAATATGAATTATCTGTCTCCAGTCCTCATGTCAAGATATTTGTGTTTACTGAAACTTTTTAATTAGATACTACCTTCAAAACACTTTAACCTATTTTTGTGAAAGGAGCTCAGAGACTGCACTTATCTGGAGTTTGTGGCTATAACCTCAGTCTTTTTTGCTTGCAGGTGATGTGTATGATATGTCTGGGCAAAGGGTAGAAATAAATGAGGTAAGTGCCCAAGTGCTATCAAGATCTGTGTTTTCAGTGAACCTATCTGCCTGTGCTAGTGGACGCAACCCACCCATGCATAGCTTATGCTCCTGGCACTGCAAGAGCTGATGCTCTTGACCTTGACAACAGGGATGTGTGTTCTTGTGGATGTCAGAGGATTGACAGGGTTGCATTCCTTTCCAGTAAGCCCCATTTAAACCTGCAGGTCAGGTAGCCTGAGTGCCAATTGTTCCCTCAGCTTCATGGGACGTTGTAGTGCGTGCACAGCTCTCTTGAATACTTGGCTACTGATGTTTTTTGGAAACTTGAACACTGTTTAATTTTATTATCCTTGGCCGTAATTAAATCTTTGGGTGGCCAATCAGGGAATTTAGTTCATACTGATAACAGAGTCACCCTCAAGTTCTCACGACGTCTGGACATTGGAAAATGTGAAAACAGGTGACTTATCCATTCCTCTCTAGCCCCTGCTTGCTAGCACAAACCCATATATCTTGTATTTCTAAAATGTCCCAAAACCACATGCACTAATCCAAGTAACAAACGGCTAGATGATGATGAAAATCCCACTCCTCATTCCAATGATTCATTGGCAGGCCATTTAGAACTTCAGTTACCTCTTGAAATTGTCTATTTGTGCTGAGTGCTGTGCTCCAGACTGTCGTCAGGCAGCAAAATGCAAAGGGCTGATTTGCTTAGAGACACATGCTGTTCTCTTGCCAACTGGCTGCCCAGCAGCTACTCCTGCCCATGGTACTCGCCCTAGCAGAGCCCTGCTGCCCACACATCCATGGTGCTGCAGTGCCTGGACCTTGCTGTGTAGATGAGTGTTCATGAGGGGTGGGTCTGTGCTCTTGCAGTAAGTTCTAAATGTCAGCTTGCAGAGGTCAAAAGGTTGACTCCCATCCTGGAAACTCTGAGCTCATCAGGGATGGGGTGGGAGTCGGAATTGTCCTGGGCAGGCTCAGCAGTGCATTCCTCCATGACACATCATGCTGTGAGCTTCTGGCCATTTTTCCAGTATGTTCCCTTCTCCTTGGGGCTCCTCGTTTTCAGACAGAATGGGCAGTGCCTGTGGAGTTGAACATTTACATCACTCGTCTGTCATCTTTTTTCCATATCAGGATTTTTTTCTTGCTTTGGGAGAATAGGGTGGAGAACAGAGCCTTTGAATTGTTTTAAATTGGGCTTCCACATTCTCCTATCACAGGCAGCCATTGACATCAGGAGCATGACGCCTCCAAGCAGGCATGTGTTGAAGTCAGTCATTTCTTTGCTATAGAAATCCTTTGGCAGGGATCCTGTAGGAGCATTTCTTGTCATACAGAGAGGCATCTTTAGCTAATCAGGTTCTCAGCCTAAGTGCTGCTCTGAAAGGCACCTCAAGTGCCTGTCCTCTCCTGTGATTCAATAGCTTTCACGACCTCCCACTTAGACTTACCATTCTCTGTCATGAACAGCCCTACAGGAGATGGCCCTTTGTAGATGTAAGGAGGATAGTGGGGCTATAATGGGCAGGCATTGGTGTTCAGACATATGAGAGCTCCACAAATAACACCAGGCTGTATTTTTGCAGAGCACAGAGAAGGTTGATTTCTCATACAACCAGTTAGCCGACCCAAAGTTTGCCTTCTATGACCATAGCCTGGTTGAAGCTGTGAAGCTGAGTGATGCCCCGACGCACAGGTTCTTCCGGCTGCTCTCACTTTGTCATACAGTGATGCCAGAAGAGAAGAAGGAAGGTGAGGACTATTGAAGGCACCAGACTGAGTGGTTATGTTCACCCTGCACCACGGCATGTCTTCTCTCCACAGAAGCTGTTATTGGTCCTTTTGGCTCCTTGGTGATTTTCTGTAGTATATGGCTACACATAAATCAATGTCTCTGGAGATGCAACATGGGAAGAGAAGGGACCAGGGCCTCCACCTGAGTGTTCCTGTGGTGGAGCTGACACTACTGCAAACCCCACATCTCTGGAGTGCAGAAATTGCAGGTGCCACAGCTTCCCTGAGGTGGCAGATGCCTTGCCCCACTCCTTTTCTACTCTGCACCAAGTCCCATAAAGCAAAGAGCATATAGCTGTCCTCTGGAGACCCCTTAGCTCCACTCACCCAGTATTCCCACAGGTACTACATCAGTCTCAAATCCCAGACAGGATGAAAGGGTGAAAACTGTGCTTTAAAAGCCAGAACCATTCATTGACACATATAAGGTGAAAACACTGATGAGAAAAATAAATGCATATGTAACTAGAAGGGCTTAAACCCAAGGAAGTTGTCCTCTTACTGAGATCTTTTGGACTTCAAAGAGAGTGATAAAAGACCCCAACAGAGTCTAGGAGGCCTCTTGCACTGGCCTGGAGGATGGGTTGATGGGACTTGATGGAGGTGTGTGGACATAAGGTGCTTTTTAGTGCTGCACCTCTGGGGGTAGACAGAAAAACAAAGGGTTAACTGCTATAAAATGTCTTTGATTTTGTATTTAGCCTCAGAAACCAAGCAGAAGCCATATTACTTTTTTTTCTTGCATGTCAGGTAACTTGGTGTATCAGGCCCAATCTCCTGATGAAGGAGCCCTCGTCACTGCTGCCAGAAACTTTGGGTTTGTGTTCCGGGCTCGCACACCGGAGACCATCACTGTTGTGGAAATGGGAGAAACAAAAATCTACAAACTCCTGGCTATTCTTGATTTCAACAATGTTCGCAAGCGAATGTCTGTTATTGGTATGTTCCCTTTGCTGCCTTCTTTCCTTCCTGACATTTTAGGCTCTCAAGTTGGCCCTCATTCTGCTGTGATGAATTTTCCTAAGAGACCCCCTTTGCAATGCTTTCTGAATAACGTTTACTACTGAGCACTTTAGATGGGCTGAACTACTGGAAAGTGGCTCTGTTGAGAAAGACCTGGGAGTGCTGGTGGGCAGCAAGGTGACCCTGAGCCAGCACTGTGCCCTTGTGGGCAAGAAGGCCAACAATATTCTGGGCTGCAGTAAAAGGAGTGTGGCCAGCAGGTCGAGAGAGGTTATCCTGCCCCTCTGCTCCACCCTAGTGAGACCACATTTGGAGTACTGTGTCCACTTTTTGGCCCCCCAGTTTAAGTAGGACAGGGAACTGCTTGAGCAAGTCCAGCGGAGAGCTACCGAGATCATCAGAGGACCGGAGCATCTCCCTTATAAGGAAAGGCTGAGAGACCTGGGTTTGTTCAGCCTGGAGAAGACTGAGGGGTGATTTCATCAATACCTATAAATATCTAAAATGTGGGTGTCAGGACAGTGGGACTGGACTGTTTTCAATAGTGCCCAATGAAAGGCCAAGGGGCAATGGGCACAAGTTGGAACACAGGAAGTTCCACCTAAATATGCAAAAAAAACCCTTTCCTGTGATGGTGCCAGAGCAGTGGCACAGGCTGCCCAGGGAGGGTGTGGGGTCTCCTTCCCTGGAGGCATTCAAAACCTGCCTGGTTGTGTTCCTGTGTCCCCTGCTCTAGGTGTAGTTGCTCAAGCAGGGGGGGTTGGATGAGATGATCTCCAGTGGTCCCTTCCAAGCCCTGCCTTTCTGTGATTCTGTGATTCTATGACTGCCTTGACTTTTCAATTACAGAACAGTGCTAGATAAATTAGGCAAGTGGGAAACACCTTAACATCTGGACTGCAATTATGGAGCAGCATCCTGAAGACACCAACCCTTTTACATATCTTACTTCCCTCATGATGATGCAGGAAAGGCCTTCTTTCTAATCAGCTTTAAAATTAGCAAAATCTGAGAAAGTGGGAAAGGAGAAAGTGGGAATGAGTAGGGAAGCCCACTTTTTGAAAAGGAAATCGGAGAAATTGTTCAAGATACCTTGTCTAGCCTTTATTAACCCTGCAACATCCTCAGATATTTCAGGCATTGGAACATAGTAACTGTAGGAAGAGAGTGGTAGTACCTTTACTGGTAGGAGCAATAAGAGCAGCAGGACCAGTTCCCTAAAAACAAATTGTTCTTGACTTTTGAATGCAGATGTCCTACCTGAAGTGCTGCCTGCCGGAATCACATAGCTCAACAGAGCATCTGCTCAGACCAATGCAATCTGGGTACAGTCGCCTGTGCTGCTACTGCTAAGGTGGAAAGTAGCTGCATTATCTTCTTTTCTTAGCAAAGATTGTCTTGATTCCTGGGAGTCTGCTAAAACTTGGTGGAGTTCAGACACCTCTAAAAACCCTTCTTGATTTTGATGGAAGGGCTGTGTTATGGAGTGCCTCAGACTGGGATTTGTAGCATTTCTTCTTCTCTTCCTCATAGTGCAGAGTCCAGAAGGTGACTTGATGTTGTACTGCAAGGGGGCTGACACAATTCTTTACGAACTGCTTCATTCATCCTGCGACTCTCTCAAAGAGGACACCACAGAACACCTGAATGTAAGTGTTTCCTTCTGCCAACATATCTGCATTTGATGGTTTCCTTTTCTCCAGGTGTGGAAATGTACTTTGTATTGAGGCAAAAAACAGATTTCAGAAGCAGCACCCAAGCAATAGCTTTTCTTTTTCTTTTTTTTTTTTTTTCCCCATGGGGAATGGAGAGGGAAATAAATTTATAAAGCATTAGGTCTCAAATCAGTTGCCTAAGCATGGGCACCAGTGCCATTTGAACTGCTCTAGGATATCAAGGACATCTGAACAAGCATGGCAAATACAATGCAGGACATTCAGAAAACCTGTATTCCTCTGGAGTAGGAGCTGGAAGCTAAGCAGGATAGGTGGAACACCTCAAATGGCACAAAGCATCTGTGTTCTGTGTTTTGGCAACTAAATTCCATCCAAGTGTGCTGTCAGGCTACAATGCATGCAGCTGATGCATTTAAGCATGCCTTGGATTGGAATAACTCAGGTGATAAGTAAACAGCCACAAAGCCAGCTACCTTCCTGAATTCAATTCAGATTTGTAGTGATTTTAATCTGAGAGGTGTCAGTCAGAAGGGACCAGGCAGGATGTGGGACATATTCACCACCCCTTCTTCCAGATCATATAGGGGCATACTAACTGGGCAGCAATAAAAAAGCACCACTCAAACTTGGGGGCTTTTATATTGTTGATGGTGTGCACTGGGAGGTGGTTACTCACCCAAGTGGATGTTTTGTCCAGTATTTCTCCCCCTTGTGATCCAGATCCTGCTGGTACAGTGCAGAGCACAAGACAACAGAAGGTTTTGCCAGAAGGTTTATGCAGTAGTGGAAATACCTCTGCTCACTGCCTGGAGGAGCCAGGGGAAGCTTCCGATGAAGGAGAGGGAAGAGCAGACCTATGGATATAACCTGTTCCTGATGCACCTTTACTTCAAACCTGGGGAAAAGCCTCTGTTTTTCAAAAAGAGATCTCTGTTATTCTCTGTTAAACACTGAGAGTCATACCAACAATCACACATTTCAGAAAGCACAGTTACAAGGACTTGCTGAGATGTCATGACTGACTGTGCTCATGCTGTGCATTTCAGCCAGCATTTGTACCCTAAAAATGTTGAACCCAGGTGTAAAATTCAAGGCTGTGTTCAGTGTTTATTTAGGTCTCACTATTCTATTCTCATATTTCTCTGTTGAGAAATATGAACCTGGGAGACAACTGCCTGGTTAATGCAAAGCTCTCTCAAAATTGTTCTTTGTAAGGACAGTGGATGGCAATAATAAAATGGTTTGGAACTAGCTTTTTAAAAGTACCCCAAGGTCTGTGGTGTAATTTGTGATTTTTCTACCTTTCTTCTGCAGACTTTAGGCAAGAAGCTTTTACAAATAGCTATTTGTTTTCCAAGGGTCCTTTGTAAGCCCAGATGAGCAGACCGTTTCTCTTTGACCTATTCTGCTTCACCACTGTCCTGCAGGAGTTTGCTGGTGAAGGTCTGAGGACGCTTGTAGTGGCCTATAAAAACCTGGATGAAGACTACTTTCAGGACTGGATCAGGCGTCACCATGAAGCAAGCACTGCCTTGGAAGGACGGGAAGATAAATTGTCAGAGTTATATGAAGAGATTGAAAAAGACCTAATGGTTGGTGTTTCAGGGAATCTGGGCCAAGCTTTGGGGGAGGCAGCGTGGATGGCGGTTTGTCAATAAACAGCTCAGTATGACATCAGTAAACATTGCTCTGCAAACAGCTCAGTCGGTTTTGTGACAGGAGTAGATAGGAATATGGCAGTCCTGGGTTTTCACTGGCACCTCTGTCAGGATCCCGTAACTAGGATGTCAGCCACAAGTGCAGTGGAATGGTTTTATTTTAACTCACGTGGGTGTCAGAGTAGCTTTCTCGTGATGAAGTGACATACCAGAGCCTAAGGGAGATGATGTGGACACAAATATTTCATAGCTATCCTTTGTATGTGCAAATGGCTGATCTATTTATTTTCCTGCCTTTGAAATGGCAGGCAGTGAATAATCCCCAGTGCCCCTCCATTTCAGAAAGTGTGTTCTTTGTTCTTGCAGCCCTGGGCAGGATGGGGAGGTGATGTCCATGAACATGTTTGTGTCAACTTGAAATAGGGCTAAACTGTGATCTTCAAGTCATTCTTCTCTCCCTGAGTGTTGTTACAGCTTTTTGAATGCCCTGGGGGGTCAGAGCCCTGAATAATGAATAAAAAGGATGTGTGGGATCCAAGGGGAAGCAATTCTGCTTTTGCACTGGCAGCAACAGTTTCCTGAAATCTCAGAAACCCTGGGAGCTGCACTGTTGCTCCCTCTATTAGCTGAAAACTCACAATGCCAGCAGGGCCTGGGAAGAAGCATGAGCCCAAGAGATGTTGACCTCTGGAAGTTGCATAGTCTATGGTCCAGAGGCTACTGTCCATCCGGGTCCCAACAGAGCAGTGGTAAATGCTGATCCTCCATTCCAGAGCATACATTGTGCAAATGCTCTGTGGGGTCTGTGGGCTGTGTTCAAAGCGGGAAAGACGTCGAGGTTTAGGAGGTTAAGGGGCCAGCTGCTTTGCAAGAATGGGTTATGAAGCTCATGGGCTGAGTAGAGAAAAGGTCACGGGCTCATACCAGGCTCAGAAGAAAACACTCTTTACACCAGACCCTTCTCTGTACTCTCTACAGGACTGATTTTACTTCATGAAGGTGGTGTGGGAAGAACAGAGGGTGGGTGCAGGAATGCCTGGTTTGTGACAGAGAATGGGTGTGAGAGCTACAGTCAGCAAAAATGTCTTGTGACAGGTCTTGTGGAGGTGTAGAGGACTGCCAAGTATCATAGTCTTATTGATGGGCAAGAGCAAAAGCCCCTGTGTGTGGCAGGCTCCTGCTAGAGACCCTTAGGGGTGTAAGATTTAAAGACACAAGGGGATGGAACATGGTCATATTCAGAGAAAAGTAGTAAAAATACTATTAATCATTGATTGTCCTAAAAGCTAACGAAGATTCACAGTCAGGAAGGCATCATGATTCTAGCTGCTCTTACACAAGGTCATGGGCAGACAAGCAAAGGCCTGTCGACAATACTATTGTGCCTTTCTGCAGCTCCAGAAAGACAATGGCTGTGGGGAATGCAAGCCCTTGTTCTCTCTTTCTGGGCATATTTAACATGTGTGTCCATCTTTGGGCCTCCAGCTCAGACTCAGCCTGCCAAGGATGAGCAGGTGCTCCCAGGAAGTGGCTTTGTATGCTACAAGCATTTAAGTTCTCACTAGCTGGACCAGGGACTACTGCTGTAAAACATGCATTGTGCAGTTTTGAGGACTATACAGAGAAGTTCTGTCATTGCTGTTGTCTGCATTCATAACACCCAGAGCTGATGAGTGATGAACATCCCAGGAAGCCAAAAGGCATCTTGGGCTTAAAGCCAACCTCTGAATTTAGTCTCTCAACAGCAGGAGGTAGGTGGTAGCAGATGCTGCCTAAACCTGAGCTAGTAGTGAAACCTTCGTGTCCCTTTGACAATAGGTTAAAGCCACCAAGCATCTCCAAAATGCAGAAAAAGCAATAATTTTAAAATAATGAAGGTTTGTGTCCTGAGCAGTCTGTGGTTTAGTTGTGTGACAGTATGGAGCAGGGGTGGGCACAGGTCTTTTATGAGCTGGAGAAAATGTTTAGCAGCCATATGACAGCTGCAGTACAATATAGCTGGGAGCAAGCTCCACTGTAGAGGATGCAACTGCAGGTTTGGGGACAATGGATCCACAGCTGTCTTTGTCCCTCGGTTAAAACTCTATCTGCTCTGAAGGTGATATGTGGAAGAACCCAGACCTGTAGGTATGCAAACAGGCTGGCAAATAATTTCAGGCACGTTCATGATCCATCTGAGCCTGGGGGATTAGAGACTAGAACATTTGCAGTATCAGGATGCTACTCTGTACAGTAAATTTGCTGAGGAAAAATGAAAATCAGTACAACCTTAGTCCTGGATTTCATTTGTGCTTGCTTGAGGTCTGGACCTGGAGGTCTAATGCTTTCTCCTTTGCTAGCAATGGGAAGACTTACCAGTTCCCTGTTGTTTTCTGTTAAGCTGCTAGGTGCCACAGCGATTGAGGACAAGTTACAAGATGGAGTCCCACAGACAATTGAGACTCTTGCCAAAGCCAACATTAAGATATGGGTTCTCACTGGAGACAAGCAAGGTAAAGGGGTTACATCTTGGGATGTTTCTTTTCTCTCCCACTGGTGGGACGGGTTTGTTAAGACCCATGTTCTCATTTTTTCTCCTTTGAAAACTGCACAGAAGACAAACTTACAGGGCTTTTCTTCATTGCCAACTAGGCAAAACTCCAGTTATCTGGAATTAGACAAGATAACTGTAGCTAGTGTCTGCTTGTAATTCCTGTCCTGAGGCTGGAAGCAGTGTGAAGGCAGCATCCTTTGCCTTTGGAGAGGTGACATTGAGCATCCCATAAGCCCTCTCATATGCTGTGAAAAGGTATCACTTCAGTACAGTCAACCGCCCTGGTGAAGAAGTTGGAAGAAATCTTGTCCTGCTTTCCAGGAACTTCAGTGGTAAAGTCGATGTTGCATCTGTTTTAATTTGATCCAGAATAGAAATGGAAGGAACAAAGGCTTTTGGAGAAAGTATTAAGCTGGAAAGAATGGTAAATAGATTCCAGTGAATTCTTTTGGAGAAATAGTACCTTCACTGAAACAATGGTGTTTCAGGGAGGCCAAAAGTGTTTGCAAATAATTTTGTCCAATAAATGAGCAGGGAATTTTTGAGAAAATCAGAACATTTCATTTTGTCATATTCCAAATGTAATAGTTCTGCTTACTGTGGTAGGCTCACCTTGGCTGGACACCAGGATCACTCACCAATTATCATCATAGGCAAAACGGACTCAACTTGGGGAAAATTAATTTAATCTATTACCAATCAAATCAGTGTACGGCAATGAGAAATAAACCCCAAATCTTAAAAACATCTTCCCTCCACCCCTCCCTTCTTCCTGGGCTCGGCTTCACTCCTGATTTTCTCCACCTCCTCCCCCTGAGCAGCGCAGGGGGACGGGGAATGGGGGTTGTGGTCAGTGTCTCTGCTGCTCCTTCCTTCACAGCGGGAGGACTCCTCACACTCTTCCCTGCTCCAGCATGGGCTCCCTCCCACAGGAGACAGTCCTCCACAAATTTCTCCAACATGGGTCCTTCCAACAGGAGACAGTTCTTCACAAACTGCTCCAGCGTGGGTCCCTCCCACAGGGTGCAGCCCTTCAGGAACAGACTGCTCCAGCGTGGGTCACCCGTGGGGTCACACGTCCTGCCAGAAAACCTGCCCCAGTGGGGGCTCCTCTCTACACGGGGCTGCAGGTCCTGCCAGGAGCCTGCTCCAGCATGGGCTTCCCACAGTGTCACAGCCTCCTTTGGGCATCCACCTGCTCCGGTGTGGGGTCCCCCATGGGCTGCAGGTGGATATCTGCTCCACTGCTAACCTCTGTGGGCTGCAGGGGGACAGCCTACCTCACCATGGTCTTCACCACAGACTGCAGGGGAACCTCTGCTCTGGCACCTGGAGCACCTCCTCCCCCTCCTTCTTCAGTGACCACAGTGTCTGCAGAGGTGTTCCTCTCTCATATTCTCACTCCTCTCTCTGGCTGCAGTTGCACAGGGTCTTTTTTTCCCCTTCTTAAATACATTATCCCAGAGGTGCCACCACTGTTGCTGATGGGCTCAGCCTTGCCCAGCGGTGGGTCTGTCTGGGAGCTGGCTTTCACTGGCTCTGCTGGACATGAGGGAAGCTTCTGGCAGCTTCTCACAGAATCCACCCCGGTAGCCCCCCCCGCTACCAAAACTTTGCCATGCAAACCCAATATACTTATAAAATAGCAAAATAATTTTTTTCAGAATTTTCTGAACAAAATGTCTCAATATCCTTCTTCAGAACTATAGTTTGGGGGTTTTCTGGGAGTAGGGGAGGGAAAGTTAAAAATACTGAAAAATCTTTGGGAATCAACCTGAAATGTTTTTTGTTGCTCCAAGTATGTTGCCCAAAGCATGTTTTAAGCTTTTCATTTTCATAGAATTATTTTCTCTGTGTCCTTTTGAAGACCAGTTAGGGGAGATTTGCTGCTACGTCCATCAAGGTGACTCTCCTGGCTCTCTTAAGCTGTTGACTCTGAAAGGCTCAGAGCTCTTTTGAGTGAGAGAGATTTTGTCATGTGTGTAAAAAGGCTACAGAGATGGTGGGTGAGTTTGTGGCTGCTAAGATGGGTCATCTTCCTGGTTTATCCTTCCCAGAGACAGCAATGAATATTGGTTACTCCTGCAACTTGCTGAATGATGACATGGAAGATGTTTTCGTTATTGAAGGCAGCACATCTGATGACGTACTTAATGAGCTGAGGTAAATGGCTGAAATATATAGCCTCATTTGTATACTATTTGTATTTTGTATTATTCCACCTTTTCTTCCTGTGGGCTTTACTTGGTGCAGTTCATGCAGGGACCTTAGATAAGGGCTAGCTGACTACCTGGAAGATCCAGCAGCTAAACACGATGTAGAAGTCTCTTCTGAGGATAAACTCTGAAGCTTCTTGATCCAAGAGGTCAATTCTATATAAAGGTGTAAGAAACAGGCAATATCAGCTGACATCCAACAAGTGGTCTGCAGCCACGAAGCCTTTGGCTCCAGGCTTGAGCTATGCTGCTGCTCTACTGCTATTGCCATTCACCCACATGGCAGTCCTTTGTCTGGAAACGGTCCTTTTCTAGCATTATCTGGAAATCTACCTTCCTCCCTAGCCTCCTCAATAGACACAAGTTCTGATGTATAGGTTAGAAATGGGAAAGTTTTTCAATCCTTTTCTCTTGAAATAGGTGGTTACCAGACAATATGCACAGGAAACTGGAATGCCCTTTGGGATACTGTCCTTCATCACACTCCAATGGTTTATTTGACTTTAAATCAGCACAAATTGAGCACACACATGTTAAGAGTTTCACATGCATGTAATGATCTGCACAAAAACCAGCAGCTAAACTATGCATGTTGTTGTAGGGTGTCGTGGTTTAGCCCCAGTCAGCAGCCAAGCCCCACGCAGCCGCTCGCTCACTCCACCCTGGTGGGACGGGGGAGAGAATCATAAGAGTAAAAGTGAGGCAACTCATGGTTTGAGATAAAGACAGTTTAACAGGTAAAGCAAAAGCTGTGCGTGGAAGCAAAGCAAAACAGGGAATTCATTCACTCCCTCCCACAGGCAGGCAGGTGCTCAGCCATCTCCAGGACAGCAGGGCTCCATCACACGTAACGGTTACTTGGGAAGACAAACACCATCACTCCAAACATCCCCCCTTCCTTCTTCTTCCCCCAGCTTTATATACTGAGCATGACATCTAATGGAATGGAATATCCCTTTGGTCAGTTGGGGTCAGCTGTCCCGGCTGTGCCCCCTCCCAGCCGCTTGTGCACCCAGCAGAGCACGGGGAGCTGAAAAAGTCCTTGACCAGTGTAAGCGCTACTTAGCAACAACTAAAACATCTCTGCATTATCACCACTGTTTCCAGCAAAAATCCAAAACACAGCCCCGTACTAGCTACTACGACGAAATTTAGCTCTGTCCCAGCTGAAACCAAGATACAGGGATACAGGGAAAATTGAACTAAACTATCAGAGGGAAGCATTGATTTTTTTATTCTCATAAAGTTGATTTAATAAAGCATATATATCTTTACAAGCCTTTCATTATTATTCTGGATTTTTTTAGGAATGCAAGGAAAAAGATGAAGCCAGACTCCTTTCTGGACAGTGATGAAGTCAACATTCAGTTTGAAAAATCATCAAAAAAACCAAAAATGGTACCTGATGAGCAAGCAAATGGGGTGTACGGTCTAGTTATCACCGGCCACAGCCTGGTAAGGAAGGTTCAGAGTCATTTAGGGATAAGTTCTCTGAAGAACTTAATGTGACAGGGACATACTGGAAATCTGAAAATACTTTAAAAATTTAGCTCTAGAGGATCAGATTTGTTTTCTCCTAATTAATTATTAGCTTCAGTGGTTATATGAGACATCAAAGGTGATGGGCAAGGTTTCAGAAGTCTGGAACAGGGAAGGGTTGGCCCTGATATTAGGTGAACAAGAGGGGTAGAGTAGCTGGATCAATTTTTATTTCCAGAAAGATACTAGAAAAATAATCAGGCAGCTTATGGATGCAGACGGTAAGATAACATCAGACATGGGTTTCAGGTATACCAGGAACATATTCTACTAAATATATCTGATAACAGATACATTTAACAGACAGGATACGTATCTTGTAACTCATCTGATGAAGTGTTTGATGCCGTCTCCCATGACGTTCTTCCAAGCAAACTGAAGTAATACAGTCTAGATGGAATTTTTCAGTGACAGATGTAAGACTGCTTGGAAAGTATGGCTTTTAAAGACTGCTTGGAAAGTATGGCTTTTAAGGGCTCACGGTTGATCTAAAACAGCGGTTAAGTGGCATCTGCAGGGGACCATCCCACATCTATTTAATATTCAGTATTTGCATCAACTGCTTAAAAAGAGAGCAGGTAACACCAGGCTGGGAGAAACTGCAGGTATGATGGAGTTCAAGATTAGATTTGAAAACATTTTTAACAAATTGGAGAAATACTTTGGCAAAATGGAGAATGCAATTCAGTAAGAATAAATGCCTTGTTCTCCACTTTCACACAATCAACTACACACATACAAAATCAGAGATATGTATGGAAGAGCATCATCTGTAAGGCTTGTGAAGAAAACCTCCTGCTTCATTGGCATTGGTAAAGTCTTAGCTGAAATAATTCAACTTATTTGGGCCATTTTCTTTGAGAAATGTAGACCAACTAGAGAAAGTACAAAGAAAACTCTAAGGGTAGTCACGCATGATCTGGAAAGAATAAGGGGAAACTGTGAGTTAGGATTTCTGAGCCTGGAGAATACTGATCAGCCTTTGTAAAACTCTTCGAATAATAGCAGGTAAATGAAGTAATGGAATTAAAGTGAGATAAGAGAGTTTTGGGTGAAATGTCTTCCTGATGAGAATAGTGAAGCACTGGAATAGATTTTTCACCCCTGGAAATTTTTTAGAACAGGTTAGAGAAAAAAACAATTTAGACACATTTCAACCTGTCTGGGAGGAAGGCTTAGTCTAGATCAGGTTTATTGCCTGTTGTATTTCGCTTTCGCAGATGGCAGGGTAAGCAAATAGGTAGATGAGGAAGGAGCTGAGAGGTGCTGCCTTTCAGAGACAAGATGTGGCTGTTCCCTGTGGCTGCTGCCTCTCTTGATGGCAGTTCCAGCAGATTTCACTCCCAACTCCATACCAGCCTGGGGGCAAATTACTATAAAAACCAAAATCATCTTGCTCCATTTTTGGCTTGTGTGCCATGCCTATGGACACCGGACTAGAGGGGACACTTTCAGGCTGTGTCTACATTGTCAGCTACCCTCTCTCCCTGTTTTACCTTGCCCCCTTTTTAACCCCAGGGCCTTAATCGTCCTTAGATTCCCACTGCAAAACAGCCAAGAGCTCTATCAAGTTCGGTGCATCTGCAAGGGTGAATCCCCTCTGACATCCCAGTCAGCAGCAAGCCCCTGCCTGTTCCCGGTCCATCCCTTCAGCCTGCTGCACAGACCCCGAGTGCTATGCTATAAAAGCACCACTGGCAGCAGTGACAAAGCTTCCTTTTTATTCCTGGAAAACCACACACTCTCCCACACCCTGGCAAGGAGACATGTCCCACACAAAGAAATTCAAATCTGGGCTGTGTGGGAGCAGCCAGCCCACATATCCTGCAGCAGAGTGGACAGAGCCAGTCTCACCAAGGTCATGGCGTTCTCCTGGGTGTGGACCATAAGGACAGTGTGGACAAAACTATGTTATTTATTTATTTCTATGAACCTAGAGCTTGAACAATGGTAATAGTGCTGATACTGTCCCACTCAAACACAGCGTCCGTTCAGAGCAATACCCCTAAGTGCAGATGGGTGGGATGGCAGCACTGTGGCTATGCACACATGTGGTTTTGCTTAAACAAATCAAGTGAACAGAAGGATATCAGCACCTGTAATGGCATCATCACACCGGTTGATTTGTTTGCAGTACCATTAATATACTATGTGATAACATTTTGCTAGTGCTGTGCAGCAAGGATGTTGTGCCAAAAGCCATCGCTAACTGCACCGACAGACTGGTACTAAAGCTAAGCCATGAAAAGGTCTTTCTTGTTGAGCAAGCCTGCCTGCCACTGTTGGGAGAGAAGCAGGGGCGCTGGTGACTCACAGCTCTCTGTTTCAAGAAGAAAAGATATCTGGCCTAAGGACTGTCTGCCTTATGCAGAAAGGGCAGTGGGCCTGCTGTAATGGCTCTAAGGAGGAAAAAGCCCTGTAGATTCCTTCCATGCATGTCTACTGAGAAGCAGGACCAAAGAACAGAGCCAAAAAGCATGATCTGAAAGAAATAGGAAAAGTTAACACTGCTGTCTCCTCCACATGCAGAGCTGGAGGGGTGACCAGAGATCCAATTATGTTTGTGCTTCCTAAATAGAAATGACACAGCTGACTGATTTAAAAGGTCAGCACTCAGAGCAAAGTTGCCCTCTCCCTGGCTTTGTGTTTTGCTTTGTCATGCCCACCTGAGCTCAGCTTTTTCCATGTTTGTTTTAATTAAGTACTCCCAAATGAAATCTCTTCTCTTTATACCACAGATCTCCCAGAGCTCAAAAAATAAACCAAAAGGGATGAGCAGAGACTCTTTCGCATGGAGATAAGCAAGGTTGTCTCAGTCCCAGCAGCAGCTTCATTGATTTAGTGCTGCTTTGACACTTCTGCTGCACTGTCAGATTACATTAGACAGAGCAGCTGTTGTGCGTATCCAGCTGTGGTGCATCCAAGGTGCAAGCTCGTAGGTGTATGCTGCATGGCATGGTGTTGTGTGGCATGGATGCTCCCTGCGACTGAATGGACAGATTCACTTGGGATATCTCATACCTTCCTTCTACTGAATGGAAGAACTAGCTCAGTTCTCACTTCTTTCCCATTGCATCCCCTTTGTCAGGCCATGAGTTGCTGCTACTGTGACCCGAACAGCCCCCTTTGCTCCCTCTTCTCAGGCTTACGCACTGGAAGGGAATCTGGAGATGGAGCTGGTGAGAACTGCCTGCATGTGCAAAGTGGTGATCTGCTGCCGGGTGACTCCGCTGCAGAAGGCGCAGGTGGTGGAGCTGGTGAAGAAGTACAAGAAAGCTGTGACCCTGGCAATTGGAGACGGTGCCAACGATGTCAGCATGATCAAAAGTGAGTGTGGCTGACAGCCTGCATGCTCTAGCAAACAGACTCACTGATGCATTTGCTATCTGAGGTGGCCTAGCATCAGGAACACATACCTGAGTGCCTTCTGTACTACCCTTTTTGTGGCATCAATTGGCTGTGTCCCAAATTCGGGCAGCTTCCTACCAAGCACTGTCACTATTAGCTATTTGTGTCTCCTGCCTTCCAGGACACACAGGAGTTCCCTTTGATGAGATCCTACCACCAGGATCACAGGATGCTAAGGTTGCACTTGTTGCCTAGTTCTCTGTTTCTACCTTAGACTAGACTAAAGCCCACCGGGGCTGTGACCTGTCAGTCTGTGTGTCTGCACACCCACCATCACAACGGCAATAAAAAGAACAAACAAGTTTGTTTCAGAGAGGGCCTGTCTGCAATGCAGGAAGAAAATCTTCATGCCTGTAAATAGTCTGTATAATGTAATGGGTTTTTTTTTTTACATTTCCATGTGGTAGGGCCATTTGTCAATTATCTCCCTTGAGTTATAAATGATGGGCTTCTAGGGCTCTTTGTCCTTCAGCATTATTAGATGCTGCATTACCTCAATGAATTTATGAAAAAATCCCCTAACTGGGTATAATTAAATTAAGATTATTCAGAAGGGCCTATTGCTAATCTTCCTTGTGTTAATTTGCAAGAATTGATTAACTGGAGCCTTTTAATTAAGAAAGAAAAGGCTAAGTATGGAGCTTCAAGGGAGATAAGTCAGGCAGTCAGTAAAGAAAGGATAAGAAAAGTTGAAGTGTACATGATAATTAGAAATTAACCCAATCCCCCCATGAGAAGGTTGGGACTTTGGGATTTTATCAATTCGCTGTTCCGTGGAAACCTCTGAATCTAACCAACCTCCAGCCATCAAGATTGTTCTCATTAGTTAAAGCCGTATAATTAGCTGTCACATTAAACTTATGTCCATGTTTAATAAACCCAAGTTACTATTAAAAAAGACGTGATTCTTCTATCTAATTATTTGATTGAACTAGCAAGGCGTAGGAAATGTAAAAAACCTACAATCTGCCTTATAGCACTGTGTCTGAGAAATCTGTAAGGGGTTTGGAGATTTTGCTTGTCTGGAGCGACTTTTTAAGGCTACTGGAAGGACATGCATGCTTGTAAATACAAGTCACAAAATATAAATTAGTTATTTTTTCATAACAGCAGCTGCTATCAGCTTTATGCTGTTGGAAAACATTCAGAAAGAAAACATGAATTGTCACCAAGGGTGTAATTTCATTCAAATAATACAAGCCCAGTTACTGGAAATGTATCACCACAGCCAAAATCATAATGCTGCTGAAAGAATTAGTGCCCCCAAATATTTTTTTTTTAAATAACTTTTCATACAACTTTTTATGAAGGCTGGGGGGGAATTAACAGTGTTCCAGTGCAGGGAAATAATTTTAAAAATGGGGTAATCAAAACTCCAATCTAATGACATGATCAACAACCTTCTTGTTGCAGCTGCCCACATCGGGGTTGGTATCAGTGGCCAGGAGGGGATGCAGGCAGTCTTATCCAGTGACTTCTCCTTTGCACAGTTCCGTTACCTGCAGCGCCTGCTCTTGGTCCACGGCAGGTGGTCCTACATCCGCATGTGCAAGTTCCTCAAATACTTCTTCTACAAGAACTTTGCCTTCACGTTACTGCACTTCTGGTATGGCTTCTTCTGTGGCTTCTCAGCACAGGTAGGTCCAGCTTCTGTTTCTCATGGTCATGTCTAGCATTTTCAAGTAAAGTATCTGGAAACATTTTAAAAGGAAATAAACCAAGGCATTCCTCCTGCTTCACTGAACGGCATGCAGATCTGCCTTCTTCAGCTCTATGGGTATAAAGCAGATATTGCTACCTTCGTTGTACTTCTGGTAGAGGACAGATGCCTGGAGACATGAATTCATGCATACGAAGTACATCCCCTCGTGGGATTTTCAAAAGTGTTCAAACAGACTTCAGCTGTCAAATAAGGATACAAATTACAGAGAAGCCTGACCAGTTTGGCGCAGATCTGTGTAAGAGCTATGCTTGCCCTAGCAGCACATTTAAAGCAATCACTTTAACCCCAGGATGCCTGTATGCTTCAGCTGCTTGCAGGAGGAGCAAATTTCCTGCAATGAAAAATCCAGTGTTAGTGTAAGACAAACCAGTCTCCAACAGAGGCCCTGGGAAGCACAGATAGCATGCAAGCATTAGCCCCAGGGCTGCAGGTCCCAGGGTGCCGGGGGAGCCAGGGGGGTGTCCTGCTCTGGGGGCAGCCAGCAGTGGATGCTGAACAAACAGGGGTAGCATAATGTGATCCTTCCCCTGTGTATTCTCACACTACGAGCTGTTTAGGGCTGCTGAGCTTGAGTCACCTTATGATTTTTGTCTCAGCAGCATCTTGAACCAAGATGTGCCAGCATGTAATTGTATATACTGCTGAGGAGATGGAAAAGGCAGCCTTTTGCTAACTCCATGCACTGTTTCTTTTTTCTTTAGACTGTCTATGATGAGTGGTTCATTACGCTTTACAATTTGGTATATACCTCCCTCCCGGTGCTAGGAATGAGTCTCTTTGATCAGGTACTATTTCTATCACCAGCTGGATTTCTTTTATAGGGATTTTATCTCTGGGTGCTTTGAGCTGCTTCCATGAAGCAAAAGCAGGTGACTTCTTGGCTAGCTATTGTGGTAGCCCCTAAAATAGTCCCCTGTCAGTGAGAACTCAGAGCACAAAAATTATGATGCAACAGGGAAATGGTGTATTATTCTGATTTGGCCTATGGGTTTCAGTGTGTGGTAAGACTTTTGGGTTACGATGTTGACTACAGTAAAAGTTGCCATTGCAACTCTCCCCAAAGTAGTCACGTCTTATTAGCTCTGTTCCTGAAGCCTGACAAGTGACTTTTTAATGACCACACAGAACAATGAATGAACTAGAACTCTGAAGCCGGTTTTCCTGGTTCAGCCTTTCTAGTGCAAGTCTTCCTACAGTAATTTCACATACACATTTCTACCTCATATACTATTATTGTTCAGCCAGCCATAGGAGCAATAAGGCTGCTCCTATATGCCTTTTACAAGTTAAATAAGTAAGAACTTGCTGCTCTGCAGTCGTTCACAGTGTTCAGTTCTGGACAATTAAGGGATCCAGGTCAGACAGCCTTGCCTGTGAGTGGACCCAGGAGAGGTATTTTCTATCCCTTAGCTTCCAGGCAACTCTGAGGGGAGAAGATAATGCACTCTGCTTAAGATGAAGTGTACTTTCAATTTTTTTGCAGCACTTGTCAGCTTTCTCTGCACAAAGAACGGTGAAATTTAACTGGAAAATGTGTCTAGGTGATCTTGGCACGTGGTATGCTCATCAGCACAACTGCGTGAATTGTGTGCTAAGCCTTTTCTTATAAAAATGCATGTCACAGGGACTTGGTAACCCTTAGTGGTCTTGTGTGGTCAGTTGGGTAGGTGCCAGCAAATCTGACTGTCTCCTGTCTACTTTCAGGATGTGGATGATCGTTGGAGCATGCTCTTTCCTCAGCTATATGTGCCTGGCCAGCAAAACCTTTATTTTAACAAAATGGTGTTTGTCAAGTGCATGTTGCAAGGGATCTACAGTTCCCTTATTCTTTTCTTCATCCCCTTTGGGGCCATGTACAATACCATGAGAAGTGATGGGAAGGCCATTGCTGACTACCAGTCCTTTGCACTGATGGCCCAGACCTGCTTACTGATAGTGGTGTCTGTACAGGTGAGACAAACCAGATAATATTTTTAGGAATTGTTGTTTTATGAAGGTAGCATTTGGAGGGCCACTTGGGATCTTGATAACATTGTATTTGCTGCTGCATCTTGCATTCTTGCAAAAAAAAATTGTCTCTTGACACCAGATTACTTCAACAGGACAACAGATTTGTATTTTATGAAAGACCAGGGTGACAGGAAAGCAGAGTCTTTGCCTTGGCAAGTTTGCAGTCACAGCAGACAAAACAGTTAAGGCTGGGAACAGAGAAAGACCCATTCAAGTTTTATGGGAAGGGTTTGAAGCTCAGGACTGTTGGTCTGCTACCAGGCAGTTATTTACAGGGTGTCCTTTATGGGGCTGTCTCTGTAGCCTGGCCCCATGTACAATGCAGATGCTAGGCCTGCACTTGTTGGAAGAAATAGCTAGGACTTGGG
Organism: Phalacrocorax aristotelis; assembly: GCF_949628215.1. Classification (NCBI taxonomy): domain Eukaryota; kingdom Metazoa; phylum Chordata; class Aves; order Suliformes; family Phalacrocoracidae; genus Phalacrocorax; species Phalacrocorax aristotelis. The sequence continues at coordinate 71,091,647 of NC_134311.1, read as the reverse complement.
TGTTACAAAATTCAGATGGTGCTATCAGGATGAGAGAAATTTCTTAAAAGGAAACCAGTCCATCACACCTTCCTAGATAATGGTTTCTGCTGTCTGAGATCTTGTAGGTTCCTTCTCCTAACTTCCAATGCTAGATCACAGCTTGGGGGTGGGGACATAAGCGTGGCTCATTGGAATTTAGTATCCTGTCTCCAGTACTGGCCCCTGGTGAATGCTTGAGAAGAGGGCAACAACAGGTCAAAGGCAGTAATGCTTGCCTTGAATGGTCTCCCAGCATTCTGTGATCTGTGGCTTGGTATTTCTTGAGACTTGAATGAATAAGAGTCTCAGAGGTAGGTGTACAATGCAGAAGACAAGTTGTGTTCAGCACAGGTCTGCTAAATAATTAAGGCACTGACAATAGCTGTATTGCTCCCTTCTTTCAGATTGGCTTGGACACCTCTTACTGGACAGTTGTAAACCAGTTCTTCATCTGGGGCAGCCTTTCTGTTTACTTTGCTATCACCTTCACCATGTACAGTGATGGCATGTACCTGATCTTCACAGCCTCCTTCCCCTTTGTTGGTAAGCCATGGAACAAATCTGGATTGCACTCAAAATGGGCATACTGTGGGGCTTAAAGCTGTTGAGTATTTCTAGCATGTGTTATTGCCTCTCTAGAGCTGCTTAATAAGGTTTTAGTCTGAAGCCTCTCCAGAGGCAATAACAGAATATATTGATTGTCTTTTCTACAAGAAATGCCAGGGTATTTCTGAATCCCATTTATCCACATGAACACGTGCTTCCTTGCACAAGAATGCACATTCACATGAAGCCACAGGAATGGTCCCCTAAATCAACCTACTGAGCTGGCTGGAACACTTTCTACTGCTCTTTTATATTATGTTTCCAGGTGTCCAATTCTTACAGATATCTAGAAGTATTTTGTTTGCAGAGGATGCATGTTCTGTTGTAAATAAGTTAACACATTGGTATAGGAAAGCATAGAAGTGCAAAATCCAGTAAGGCATGAGAAAAATGCCATGTGATTATGGTGAGACTTCAGCCAGGTTAAATGGCAAATTCCTAACAAAAAAAATTCTAGTGATGACCAGGTCTTTGCAGTTACTCGACATAACAGGTTTCTGAACACATGCAAGAAGTGAAGGATAACATAAAAATGAATCTGTCTCCTGAGACTTTGACAAAAAGGAAAATGAAATCTTGGCAAAGTAAATCAGATGTTAATAGCTCTATGCACCCATAGCCAGTATAGATATAGCATTGTTATGAGACTCTACTTCTGAAATCCCAACACTTCTTGTTTCAAATCTCAGACTGGTGTATTAATAAATGCCTTTATTTCTGGATGAATTGTTAAGCCAAGACTTGTCCTGCCCATCTTCACTGCAACACCAAGGTGCTTGGTCATTTTAGAAATATCTGAGATGCAGGTTAGTTAATTGCAACGCATCTTCCAAGCAGATGGTCGCATCCGTTATAAGATGGATTTTAGTATCTAAAATTCTGAGAAAAGACAGAGTGTCTGTACAGTTTCCAAAGATAGGTGGTAACCCAAGTGCCAGGGATATCTCTATCTGCTGATGTGTTGGTACTACATAGGTCAAATTAGCCATAATGTTGAGAGCTGCTTAAGAATGTTTCAGTCTGAAGCCATTTTTAAGGAAAGGGTTTCTAGTCTGGGCTCAGACAACTTGTTTAATTTCAGTGGAGTTGTATTACAGCAGAATTTGGCCAACTGAAAATAAAACATTCAGCAACTTCACTGCCAACAACAGCATCATTAAGCCCTGTAATGAGGGTTTTGCAGACTGTTTGTTCTATCTTACATTCCTTCAGTTTTAGAGAAGCCAGAAGTGAGCACTTTGGTTTCAAAGAAGGTGGCAGTGTCATGCCAGTACATGTTAGTTGCTTTGCCAATATACCCATTAGGCCCTGCTATCCATGCAGACATCCAGAGCAACACATGCTCCTCTTGTCAAGGGCTGTGATCCTATCATCTGCTGAGCAGTCAGAATCTGTACTCCGTATGCTTCAGGAAATGGTGCTGGAAAGTAAGGAAATAGTATGGAGTAAGGAAAAGACCAGCACTAGGGTCCTGGCAAAAGGTGTGAGGGCTGGGCTGCTGCTGAAGGAGGTCTCCTGAACATTGATATCAAACCTTTGCAGTGATTTGACTCTTTGTAAAGAGAGGAGGCATTCACACTGACATCCTTATCTCCCTGAACTGTTGCTGCAGTTGCGTCTGGACGTTGCATTTTTCTTTGATCATCTCAGTGATATTGGTATTGCTGTCCTCTCCACAGCACGTTGATTTCACTGTTGGAGATGGTGTCTGCTTTACATTTTTGTCTGTTTGCCAAGTGCTTTGGAATCACAGAGGGTGAAAGGTTCAGGTGAATGATCGTGAGAGGTGCTGCTGTTATGATTTTAATAATGATTTTGTTTTTCAGGTACGGCTCGAAACACCCTCAGCCAACCAAATGTGTGGCTAGCAATCTTCCTCAGCATCACACTCTGTGTGCTGCCTGTAGTTGGCTTTCGATTTCTGAAGGCTCAGTTAAAGCCAACTCCCAGTGATAAAGTAAGGAGATACCTTATTAAACCAGAAATCATGCTTGCTACTACCTAAGCTTACTGTGGAGCCGTATTGCATGGGCTTGGCACTGCTCAGAGTGTATGTCCCTGGACGTGCAAGTGCTGTCATCCATCTGTCCCCCAGCCCATTGAGAAGGAGGACTGAATCTGGGTTTTGGCACAGTTCAAACCATCTGCAGCTGGGACCAAGGCTGAGATTACTTAGATGTGGATTAGGTTGCACTGGAGCAAGGAAGCTGCACTATTTTTAGGTGCAGGATTTAAGTGCTGTGGCTCAGTGGCAATGGAGTGGCGTGCTCTGCCTGCCCTGCTGCCACAGCATGGCAGACCACAACCCTTCACCCTCCACCCAGGCATACGTGAATTTTTTTAACTTCAGAATTTACTTTGTTTGTAGCCAATGGTTGAACCCCCCACCCTGAAATCAGCTGCCCTCCCACCCCCAGGAATATGAATGAAGATGAGAACACTAAGGCAAGGAGACGATGGGAGAGATAGAGTGGGCAGAGAGTGCACAGCTCACAGCAGCCAGTGGACCCCTCAAGAATATCAGCATAAACACAGCTACCTGGGCTGGCTTTAAAACAAGAGCATCTGCTAAATGCTGCTGCCACCTGGTGCTTCCTTCCTCTTCCTGCACCGAGCTGCGAGACACAAGCGTCTCTGAGCGCAGTCCCAAGGGCATGTACCTCGGGGCTCCTCAGCGACTGCCCTGATCATCCTTGGGAAGTCTGTGAAGCTCCCCAGGTGCTCCAGGACTGTTGGAGAATGAGCGAAGGGGAATTCTCAGCCCTGGCAGAGGGGGCGGGCAGGTGCTAGAGGATACTGATATGTAGGGCGGTCCTCAGGACACAGTTAGAGGCAGTTCAGGTGTGTAAAAATGGGCTGAGTTCACCCTTCAGTTGAGAAGACTGACACAGCTGTGGTCCACAATCCCAACCTCAGTGCTTGGGTTGCACATCCCTCTCTAGTGCAAAATCACTGTACTTTTCTACCTCCTCTGGCCAGAGGATTGTCACAGGACAGGAGTGTTTGGGTTTCCTGCTGTATGGAGGTTTCCCAGCTGTCAGTGTGAGAGGAGCTTGCATACAGACCTGATGCTCTAGAGGGGCCAAGCACCTACAGCTGCCGCTGGGCCAGGCAGGAAGGACAGGGGTCCAGGGGCTGGGGATTCTGCCGAGCCACTGGCACTCAGTACTGGCCTCCTGCCTTTGACAGCCCCTTTCTGAAAAGATTCAGATGATCTTGGTGGCCCCGTGGGAACAGAGGGCCCACGACCTGCAGATAAAGGGCATTATTTCTTTCCCTTCTGCCAAAGAATGTGAGAATCTATTGATCACCATTGCCATCATAAAAAGCTTTTACGTATCAGGGATCCCATTTAGTAGTCTGTTTTCTAGATTAAGTAAGCCAATTTCTAAACATTTTTTGTTTTGTTTTGTTTTTCTGGACTTTTCACTGTTGTTGAGATTACTTTCACATTTTGGGTTATCTTGCTGAAGTGCCTAAAAAAGCTGCAGTAATACCCCAACTGAGGCTTGCAGAGCTGTGAGAACCAATACACTGAAATCATCCCCTTCCCTGACTTACAGATGACACTCCCATTAATGCCTTTTAGAGTAAGATTGCTTTTTCCTTTTACCAGGCTGCCATCCTGTGCTGCCAGTTCAGCTCCTGCTATGCACGCGCTCCTGCTATCCCCTTTTTTTGTCAATCATTTTTGGCTTTGGACCACTGCTTCTGTTCCCCTTTCTTTGCTCCTTTTTTACTACGCTTGTGAATAATGATGCACTTGCCACTTTTTCCATCTTATTTTCTGATTTCAGGTCCTGCTCAAGATCAAAGAAGCCAAAAAGAGGCCACCTCCACCCTCACCCAAGAGACGCCTGCGTCGCACCAGCACCCGCCGCTCTGGCTATGCCTTCTCCCATCAGCATGGCTTTGGAGCACTCATTATGTCTGGGAGAAACATGCGGCCAAAATCACCCTTTGCCACAACGGGAACTTTTTCACCAAATAGTGAGAAACAGAAACACAAAGGACTGTAATAAAAAAAAAAAAAAAGGAAAAAAATAAAAAAAGACAAACAACAAAGCAAACCAAAGTAGAGGGCTGTCAGGAGAGGACGCTGTGCTCCCTGCAAAGCACTGAGCCGGTGGCTGCCCAGAGCTCTGCCCTCTGGGCTACCAAATCAAGGACTTGAACCTTTCCTTTCACCCACGTGCACCCTCTGACTCCAGCTGCTCTTCCAAAGATGTGTGCTGCTGCCAGGGAAGGCAGGCAGGGTGAATTAGAGCCGTTGTGTGGTATCCCAGAGGGCCTCTCTGGAACAAGAGAAAGCATGCTGCAGGAGGCACCTCTGCTCCCAGAGATGGTTCATAACAATATTTCCGCCCCCCTCCCTTTAACTACATACCTCAGAGCAAAGAGAAGTCCAGGCTGAGGAAAAGGTTGAATTGGTGATGTCTTTCTCATTCAGGTGCCTTTGTTTCTGTCATAAATCCAGTAATATGACTGGGGTAAGAGTGTTGACCCCATGTGTGCCTTAGGTCCAGCCATACAACCCCCACATCCCAGTCTTTGTAACATCTGTAATTTTTGAAGCCTTTTGACTGTACACAGGCACTTTGGAAGGCATGAGTTGGAAATAACCTCCTTCCAAACTAATGGTTAATCCAGTTTCTCAAGAGATGGCCAGTGCCCAAACACCACCCTTTTCCTGCATCTGCAGTCAGGAAGTGCTGCAAGCTCAGAGAAACCCTTAGCTGGTCAAGGGAAGAGGGCTTGGCATTCATCAGCCTGCCCCGTTTTATCTGTATTGTAGATCTGCTCCTGTAAAAGATCATTGTCCTCAGAGCCCTCCTCAGGTTTTGTAGTTGGGCACCAGCCATTTCACTTAGACTTAAAATAAAAAGGTGAAAGAAGCTCGGACTCCCATATGGATCAAACAGCAAAATCTGGCCCCAAGAAGCCCCCATTACAATTAGGAGTTATCTAAGCTGCCAGGACCAGGTGTCTTTCCCACCATAACAGACTGAGGCACACGCACATCTGACTTGATGGAAATCAGACAAGCAGTATCAGCAGGAGACGTGCTATTTCACAGCAAGTGCAGGGTGTCCTGCCCTTACTCCACCAGTGCTGTCGCTCAGCGTAAGGGACGGAGCATGACCTGGTGGCCCCCTCACCCTCCGTGGTGAGCAGTATGGTCAAGTTTCAGAGGCACTTTGTGAGGGCTCAGGGGCCTCTGCAGAGTTTCTCTGTGCCTGCTAATACTTTATTTGGGAATAGCTCATCTGTCAATCATGAGTTGCGGAGAGTCTGGCTGCCAGCAGAGGGGCCTAAGATGCACAGACACAGCCAAAGATGTAGTGATCCTGAGGGATGGGGATTCGCTCACTGTTTTTGTTACACCAGCTCCATAATCAGCGGAGTTACAGAGTGGAAGGCCAGCATGGCAGTGTGAGTCTGTCCTGCCAGCAGGGCTGAGCTGTCTAAATAGAACTTTTTTGTGCAGAGGACTAAGCAGCGTTGGCTGTTACATTTTTTCCCACTCCTTTACACAAATTTATACTCCTTCCTTGTTTTAAATTGGAATTTTTGCACAGTAACCATCTGATATTTGTCAGGAACTCTCTGCCTTCAGTCTCTGAGCTATCGGTAGAGGCGATGTATGACGGCAACAGGCTAGCCATGTCCCCATTTCATCCAGTCTGTGTGTAACACCTTGCTGCCTGTGGTCCCAGTTTCAGCAGTGTTTGTGTAAGATTGTTTAAGCTCTGATAGAAGGTTTCATCTCCCTGTGCTTATCTCAGCACAGAAAAAAACCAGTCTGTTGCACCTGCTGCTTTGGGAGGCTCATTGCGAACTGTGGTATTAAATTTCAGCATAGCCAGGACAAAACTAGAGCTGGGACTGGATCCAGACTTCAGCGGACAGGAGCTGCTTACTAGGGAAGGAGCAAATTCTAATCCTGTGATCTCCCCTGCAAGGAGATACCTAAGTAAAGGGGGAGCCTGCACCCTGACTGAGGAAACTGCTGTGATAGTCAGTGCTTGTCACCACCCTCTGATTTACCATTCACTTTGCAGAGACAATCATGGCTTTCTGATGAGGATTGTCTTTCACAGTCAGCCTCCCTGCGGCTAGAGGAAAAAAGGAGAATTTATGCAGGTAAGCAGACATCCCCATGATACCCAGACTAGTCTGTGGACCAAGAATCCTATCAAAGCTGTTCCTAGCATGTAATGCAGAAGAATATAATGCAGAGCAGCAGAGGCAGACTTTTTGCTGACAGAGCAAGGCAACTCTGAGACAGTGTCACTCTTCTCCTATAGTTTACGTGCAAAGCACTCACCTTCTGGCTAAAGGGGATTACAAATGCTGCATAGGACATGCAGGGGATAATAAAGCTGTTGGTGAACTTGCACCTGATACAAATACTTCATTTGAAGCATATCAGCCGGCAGTGATGTCTGTCCTACATCACTCCTGATTTTGTAAAATTTTTTTTTAAAATAAAAAGAGAATATTGGGATGACCAATTCCTTGCCAGTCTGCTAATTGATCAAAGGAGTTTACAACCAGATGTGTACATTATTCCTGGATCCCTAAAGCAGGAGGATGGTCTGCGGGAAGACAAATAGGAGATGATAGTGCTTTTCATGTGATATCCTGATTTGGGAAACCATCAAATTCCCAAATTTTGGATCCTACCAGGGATGTTTTAAGAGCAGCAGAGCAGGGCGGGTGGCCAGTAAGGGGCAGCAGGGCTGTGGGGTCTTATCCATGGCAGGAGTGGGCAGCCCTTGATGGGGGGGGGCAGCTGCCTAGGGGTGTTGGTATTTCTCATGTGTGCAATGTGCTTTGCTCAGTCCCACGGGGTGGGGTGTGTGTCAGTCCTCATTTCATCCATTGTGCACTGTCTGAAGATGATAATTTAGTCCTTTATAAAGCTCTTGTATTTGTTAAATATATCAAAAATTAATCCCTGAAATGTGTTTTGGTTTTTGGGTTTCCCTCCTGCCTTCTTCTCATTATACCATAATATAGAGGTTCATGGTTTGAACACCCTATTCTGCTGTGACACCTAAATAGCCACCAGCCCACCAGGCAGCAGTTTCAGAATCAGGAATCATAATGCTTTGATGATAACTGTGATGATATGTTTACTTTTCTTATACTGTAGCAGAGGAGGGCTTAGAGCATCTCCTCTCTCCCCTTAATCCAACAGGGTGACATGGAGCAAGCTCTGCCGCTGCAAGGCTGGGGCATCAGGAGCTTTTGGGCAGAGGCACCTCGAGGGTGCTGTACATGGCTAACTGCAACACCTGCATTCCTGCTAGGCAGCCCAGTGGTTCCCACTTTGTCCATGTGGATCCACACAACTCTCTTCCACTGACCTGTAGCCTGGAATTCATTACTCATGAGCAGCTCTTGTGGAATGGGAGGGCAAAGGAACACCACTTCCTTGCCCTGCGTTCTCTGACTGGAGAGATCCTCAACAAGATCTGTTGTAAGAAAGGAACTGTGTTAATGACCCGGGCTAGTTACCATCTGGGAACAAAAACAGGAACATAAGGGAACTTATGGATACCTGTGGGCAGAGGTGCTGTGCCCTATAACCCCATCAGACCACTGATACACTTCATTGTAAAACCAGCTGTTCCAGTTTTCCAACTGGCTTCCTGTTCTGATGGTTGGTTTTTTTCCTCCTCCTCTAATTTTCAACCTAAATGTGTTCACGGTGCACTTATTCTCTTGTTGTTGTGCCAGCATTATCCTTTTGCTTCAGCAGTTTTGTTTGTCTCCTGTGATATATTTAGCGAGCAATCCTATCCGCTCTCTGCCTACATTTGGCTAGGCTAAACAAGCCAGGCTCTTAAGTTTCTTGTTGTTTGATAGGTTTTCTGTTTCCCCCAGGCCCTTTCTGCACCTGTTAATTTGAGTTCACAATTTTTAAATGCGGGTGACCAGAATTTTTTTTGTATGATGCTCCTGTCGTCAGCGCCTGTACAATAGCACTGGTATTTCACTGCCTTGGCTAGGCTGCATTTCCTTTTCTTACGGCCTCCCTCATCTCTGTGATCCCTAATGCTGTTTTAGTGGTTATTTTTCCTAACTTTACTGAGAATATGCACAATTGTTTGTGAAATTGTGTTAGCTAAATAAATACCTTTCATCTCTGTCTCATGCCCGATAACGTGGGGAGGAGCTGAAGTCATCATAGCATACGTCTGTGCAGGTTGATGCTGTAAACTGGTGCCTTGTCCCCAGGGGCAAGCTTTTTGCATGGGGGCTGGCAAGGGCTTTTTACTACATCAACTTATGTGTTGGCCAACGTAAATATGCTGGTGTGAGGGAGCTGTCATTCTGCCTAGCAAAGGCAAGTTCCCAGCCTTGGCTGCCTGTCTGGGAGCTGCCTCTAGCCCTGTTGCTGTGACAGGGTCTGGGTAGCTGCAGGGGTGGACATGATGCAGGGCTCAGAAGAAGGACACGGAGCCCTGCAGCCTGGGCTTGACTTGCCAGTGCTTCTGGCTGTAGCTGCAGCTCAGCTGCTCTTCAGTTTTTCCAAAGCTAGCCTTCTGCTGCCCTACTTTTTATAATTCGCTCAGAAGTAGAGACTGTTTTTCTCTGCCTGGCACTGTGAAGGAGCAACCCCTCTCCCGTTTCTCCCGGCTTGAAGGGAAGTGGTTTTCATGCCTCCACCCTGTCTCTTTCCCCAGCCTGCCTCCTCTTCTGGGTGGAGCTGGCTGTACCGAGCTGACAGCTCCCTGCCTTTCTGCACAGCCCTGAGACCTCTGACAGACTCTTCAGCTATAAATGGATCTGGCCTTTTCCAAGACTCCCCCCGTCTCCCCCCCCACCCCGCCCCAACACCAAGAGATGTTGCGGGAAATCGGAGCTGGGCCAGGCTTCCTCTGAATTAGGAAAACATACGATCCAAACACTGGCTTTTCCTAGCTTCTCTGGAAGCATCGTGCCTGGCTTTGGGGGGAGCTGTCTGTGCCCCGGTGAGGGCTGTGCTGCTGAATTGCTTGTTTGTACTGCGAGAGTGGTTATTCCCAGACCTGAATGCAAAGCTGGGGAGGACCTATAGGTGCTATCTCCATGCATTATCCCACAAACAAAGTGCGTCTGTTCTGAGCGTTGTGTCTCAAGGGAAGGCCAATGTTTTTGTTACTGCCTGCATCCTGCTTCTGCATCCGTTTTAGGCACTTAATAAAAGAAGCCTGGCTTTTCTACATAAGGAACAACCCTGTTTGCCTGCCTTAACTTTGGGATTTATGGCAGACATCCTGGAATCTTCTAAGCTTTATTGCATGATCCCTCCCCTGACAGGCAGGGAAGATCAGTATCTTCTCGTTCAGCAGGGAGCTGGGGCCTGAAGGATGCAGACCAAGGTGACTCAGGGAGTCAGTAGCTGCCCTGAATTTTAAACTGAAGTCTTCTGTGTCATCTGGAGTAGAGTGCTACCCTCCATCAGCCCTGCAGGCATCCAGGCCATTCATTCCATGTAGAGTACAGGTCTGTATTTAGAAAACTAATTTGTACTCTCATGTTGAAAAATTGTAGTCTGAAAGTCTCCTAGTTCATGTGTTCATAGAAGCTGCTGGGTCAGGTTCCAGTCTGGTGACCTTTTGCAGGCAGCAGTGGATTTGCATCCTCTGGGCTTAGATAGCAACACCTAGAGCAGCTGCTTCAGAGGCTTCCTTTACCTCCTGGCAATTATCCCTCAAGAACCTCCAGGCTGTGGATAAGAGAACATATAATATTCAAAAGGTGCAAGCCTGGTTTTTGGTTTCCCAGTATTCCAGCTGTAGTTCTGCTTCTGGTTCATTTTTTGCTGTGGCAGCAGGTGCTGTCTGACACTTTTTCCTGTACAGGGTGCCTGGCATCCTGAGTTTGCTCTACTGCAGTGGCTTTGTTGTGTTGGATGGGTTGGTGGAGCTGTTGACTGGGCAGTGTGTGAGGGGCAATGTGCAGGAACGCATCTGTTCTCTTTTTATGTGAGCCAGAGAATCTAATATCCCAGACCAGGATATGGTTCACTGAAGCCTCCTTTCTGTCTTTCTGCTGGGACTGCAGGCAATATTTTGTGTGAAACAGATGAGGGATAGATCAAGAGACCTTTTCACCCTTCCCCATACCATCAAGCTGCTGTGTGGCAAGGGTAGCTCTGAGCTCTGGGAAGAAATTAAGTTAATGTGTGTAGCTGTAGCTGCCTGATGCTCCTTCCTTTGGTAAGTTCTGTTGAAGCTGGGCCAGGCATCAGACCCTGCTGGATTGCCAGCTCAATTTGGAGTGCTTCAGGATAAACTTGGCTGGGAGGAGGTTTGTTTTTGCTTTATGCCATATCCCTCCCAGATTTTCAGGGACGCTGGTTACCCCAATTCTGCCTGACCTTATGCAAACCTGCAGCCTGCTGAACACTTAATTCCCAGTTCTTCACCAAGATCAGGTGAAGCCCTGGACACATAGCTGTGAGTTTTCTGGCATTTGTCTGGTATAGGTCTCTATTCCTCCTGTTCTAGAATGTGAAGCCTGGATGGGGTTTTGCTTGTGATTCCTGATGTTCATCTGAAGCCCACAGTTTCTCCCCCTCCTCTTCCCATTCTTGTGAGTGCTTGCCTGGACTGGGAATATTGGTTTCCACAATTCACATCTGTTGTGTGTGGGGTGGGTATTTGTAGCCCTTAAGCCTTGCCCTGGACTCTGCACTTCCAACTGAGTCCTCAGTGGGGTGGTGGATGGGAGTGTGTCTGTCACCCAACAGTGAGGGCACACAGAGGCTCTTTTTAGGGATCCTTGGCAGAACGATGATGTCACTAAATCGTAGTTACAATTAAAGCTTTATTTTCTTAACAGGTTCGTGGTACTCAGGAACCTTGAGGTTGGTAGGGAGGGGAAGAGGAAATATGTTTGGTTTGAGCACTTGGTGCACAGGACCTTCAGAGCCTGAGAATGAGGGGATGGGAATGAATACATGACCCACTCAGTCATAAAATGGGTCACCTCATAAAACAGCATTCATTATGCTAACCACATTGCCAGGGGTCAGGAGCAGGGGGTACCAGTCACACCATGTCCTCCCCAGGATCTCTCCTGTCTGAACAGTCTCCCGACGGGCAGCTCTTGGGCTCCTGTTAGAAATATTCTGCTGACACCAGTATCTGTCTGTCAAAACCTGCAGAGGCTGTGACTTGTTCATGTCAACAGGAAGACCTTCTTGTTGGCTGGTTTCACAGTGGCTGGTTCAAACTGCACCAGAATCTTCCACAAGTGCCAGGGCAAGACACTGGTTCAAACAGTGGTGTGTGAGGGCAAATTTGGTGGGCTGCTGATGTCATGTACACAGCATTAAGGCTGTGCCTGGCAAAGCCTGTGGGGATACTGGTACAGATATCTACTTGTGGATGGCCCTGTGCCAGCACGAGTTCAGGTGCAGACCACAGCATTAGATCTCCCCAGCTCCTTGAATCTGGCTGTGGTGGGATATCCACTGAGACAGAGCATCCTTCATCACTGTGCTCAGAGCACTCCTTGTCAGATGTCACGCTTTGCAATGCATCAGAGCTCTGGTACCTGAGGTGCTTGGGTGCCATGGGGATCTCTATGGAACTTGTGCTGTGCAACACATCTAGCTATGGTTTGGAAGACAGAGTGAGGACTAACATTTTCTGATGATTCTAAGTTTGTTGGAGTTGTTGTTTTGAAAAGTGCCTGGAGAATTACAGGAGTATCTTGCAAAATTATTGGCATCATAAAACAGCAAATGGGATTCCATGCTGATAAATGCCACAACTTTATGCATGTAATGGTGATTTGTGAACAGTTTCTCACTGCCCACAGGGAGCCTTCTGGAGTCACTGTGGATTGTTACCTGAGCACATCAGCTCAATGTTCAGCTGTAGCCAGAAAGGCAGAGCTCACACTGGAAATAAATAATAAAGCAAAAAAAACCCTGGTATATATTATTGTGTACTTAGGTATACAGTCATGTTGTGCCTGCATCCTGAGTACCACATACAGCTGGGTCATGCTCTCTCAAAAAGAGTGGCATAGACTTGGACTTGACACAGAAAAGGGGAATGAGGATGATTAAGGGACTGGGATAACTTCTATAGGAAGAGAGACTAAACAAGGAAAAGTAGATGATAGCGGGAAAGAGTAAAGGCATACAAAAGCGTGCAGTGGGGAGAAGTCGAGTAAGGAACAAACTTTGCTATTTCACATCACACAGAGGAAGCACATCCAGCAAAATTATTTATTAGGCAGGAGGTCAAGGAAGTTCTTTTCAACACAGTTGGTTTGCAGAACATGTTGCTATGAGATGGCATGAAGGCTGAAAATACACACAGATTCCAAAAGGAATGAGACACCTCAATGGCAGAGATGTGTTTCAGTGGCTGTTATACATGGTGGTCAGTGTACAACCTCCAGCTCTTTAAGTTCCTTAACTGCTGTTTGCTGCAGGCTGGAATAGTGTGGCCTTAGGAGACATCATTCTGTACTCTGTGATACGTATATGCCAGTGCCAAAATGTCACGGATGGGGCACTAGACCAGGCGAATTCTTGGTGTTACCCAATACGGTGGTTCTTGTTACCAGAACATGCTGAAACAGTGGGGTGAAAATGAACTGATTTGGTTTTGAGCAGTTCTGGTCTAATGGCTGTCCTGTGGGAGCTGCGCACAAGTCACCACAGGTTTTCTTATATTTTTTTATTTAGCAAATCTGAAAGCACTTGCAGGAGAAAGGGACTGGTGCAGGCATAGCCAACCAACTCCATGTGACAGGCACTGTTGTGGTTGTTGCAGAGTACGCCAGCTCAATGACTACTGCCCAGCCAGCCAGGTGAGATGCCTGGTGTTAGCGGTTTGGTCCTATCTTTGCTCCTCTTTGGCTCCTGATTAGGATCTGTTTTATGTCCTGAAGGAGCAGAATCTGGATTCTTAGAGCTTCTTCTTTGTATAACTGTGCGTGTTCTTGTTTTCCATCCAAATGTCTCGTCCTACAGAGAGGGGAAAGAGCAGGCTATTGCACATTCTGTTGTGAATTCCTCTATCCTTTCCAAGTTCTGTGTTGCAATTTCCTTCATAGGCTAAGTAGCAAAATGTCTCCAGTCTCCCTCCACTGAGAACCAGGAAAGGCTGGAGCTGCACTGCCTTGAAAAGCCTGTTTGCTGATAATGGAGTGCCTTAGCTGTTCATTTTAGGAGCAATAGTGGGAGCCACTGTTATTTGCTGCTCACCTGTCATGGTTCAGCCTCAGACGGCAACTAAATACGACACAGCCGCTTGCTCACTCCTCCCCCAGTCCGTGGGATGGGGAGAGAATTGGAAGAGCAAAAGCACAAAAAAACCCCACCAACTTGTGGGTTGAGATAAGAACAGTTTAATATTTACAATTAAAATAATAATTATAATAATAATTATTATGATCATAATAACAATAATGATGATATAATACAATGGAAAAGGAAAAAAGGGAAAAAACCAGAAACACAAGCGATACAACCGCTCACCACCCGCCGACCGACGCTGCCCGTCCCCAAGCCACGATTGCTGCCTCCCTCCCCCGGCCAGCCCCTCCCAGGTAACATACTGGGCATGACATTACATGATATGGAATACCCCTTTGTCCAGTCTGAATCCGCTCTCTCAGCTGTGTCCCCTCCCTCCTGGCTTCTTGTGCACCCGGCAGAGCATGGGAAGCTAGAAAAGCCCTGGACTAGTACAAGTGCTACCCAGCAACAACCAAAACATCGGTGTGTTATCAACATTGTTTTCATACTACGTACAAAGCACAGAACTATGCCAGCTGTGGTGAAGAAAATTAACTCTATCCCAGCTAAAACCATGGCAGCGTCCACCCCTTATTCCATTTCATTTACGTCATGCTCAGGTCCCATACTATCCAATAAAATTTCAATAACCCCTACCCGCCTTCTCATCCTTTAACAGAATATACAGATTTCATTTATCATTCCCCTAGTCTGTGGACCACCCCTGCAAAATGTCCATGAAATATCCAATGAGTTCATTTAGTCCATGACTTTGGGTTCCATCTATTGTACAATTCTCTCAGAGAGCTGGGGTGTGTGGTGTTGGACTGTTGCATGCTAAAGTCAGTCCTCATTCCATCACCACTGCACTGTTAGTCCTTGTTCAATGAAAGTTCATTTTTTTACTAATTTGGGAGATTCCCACCACGATACCATTGATACGGCATATAGCAACATAGTAGTGATGACATACAACATTATGTAGCAATTAACATAATACCATTCAGTTCATTGGCTGTTTTCACCCAAAATCAAATCCCCTTGAGGCGCACATCGGATTTCTCCATCCTCCCGCATCACCCACCAAGTGCACCCAGGTCCTCGAGCAAAAGCAATCCCATGAATGGGTTTGCCTTTGCCTGAGGCAGGAATAACACACACTGTTTTCCCCAACATATTTTGTACATGTACTACAGGGACTCTTTCCCCTTCCCTAGTACATAAGGGTTCTGATTGAAAAATTACCCAACCAATTTTTTTTGTTCATGGAAGCTGGCTGAGGCCATAGCAAAAGCAACCAGACATTAATGGACATATGATTTTTGTCTGCCATTCAGCTTGCTGCAGGGGGATTATTAACTGCTTGAGCCTGAGCATGGTGTCGCAGTGAGATTTTTGGGAACACAGGACTCAGAATCCAGTCATAATTTTACCTCTGCCTTGTTCATTGAACCCTTATGAGCTCTAATGTTTGTGCCCCTTTCAGTGGGATGGATAAAGAGTTTAAAGCCCCTTTTGTGCTGCCCACTTCCACTCTCCCTGCAGAGAAAAAAAAAAAAAGGCTCCTGGCTGCCTCAAGCTGTTTTTAAACCAGACAAATGCCCCGGGTGCCTGTCTGCCAGAGCCTCCAGCCTGTACACCGAGTCCCTTTTTAGCACGCTTCTCCAAGCAGCTATATCTGGCTCCAGTTCCTTGCTCTGGGAACGTGACCTCATCGTTGTTTTGGTATTTCCAGTGATTCAGCCTAGTCCCAGGCAGGGAGGAGTCATTCCTGGTGCAGGCTGACAGGGTGTTTATGCGTTGCTGGAATTCCAGAACGGTGCAGCCCCAGCCCTTCCGCTGCCTTGACAGCTCGGGAGGCTGGGCTGGTGCATTGCATTCCTGCCTGGCAGATGGCCTGAATGCAGCTGGAGGGATCGAAGCTCCTGCTTTTGGGGGTAATGAGGATCCCTGTCTTTGCAGCGTACCTACTGTGGTGACGGTGAAGAAAGCTGCGTAGAGTAGCTTGTGTGCCTGGGAAAGCCACAAGGAGTCTCTGCTCTATGGGTGGAAGAAGAGTCTCCCAGAATCCTTGTTACTGTTTACAGACTGCCAGCATCCCATAATGAAGTTAACTTTACAACATCTGCAGCAACTTGGTAAGTGTTTTGATCCTTATTTCACAGAGGGGAAACTGAGGCACTGAACAGGGAGGTGGTCTGCTCGGGATTTTATGCAGCTATGAAAGTAAAATTCCATGAAGTGGTGCTGACTGTGTCTGTCCTGTCCTGTAATGGCTCGATTCCTCCAGTGAATGATGAACGTGAGCCAGAATGAGGTGGAGCAGTGCTTATAGGGAAGAGCAGCTCCTAAAGTGAGACAAGGCCAGACTGTACAGATTGCTAAACCCCATTTTCTCTGGGTATCACTTTCATCCATCTCTCCAAGTGAGGTCAGAAAGCACAGGGGAGAGCTTGTAGACAGGTTTCTTCAGCCAAGGTCACAGCTCATGCTCCTGGCAGGCTGTGGATGTTGCAGGGCTGTCGCTTGTGCTTTGACAGGATTGCAGCTGCTGCAGATGTGATGAGCCTTACTGCAGCCTTTATCTAAATACTCTCAACTGCCTTGTTTGAGCCTGGGTTGTTGCAAATCATTTTTAAACCTTTTGGGATCATCTGGCGGTTAGCCATTCTCTGGCTGAGACCAGTTTGGCTGCAGAAGCAGCTCAGTTGAAGACGTGGCTTCAGTGTTGTCTTGCTTAACAGTGAACTGGTGTAGTCGCTTCACCGCAGGAGAGACCTGTTCCCAGTTTGTCACTACACAGGAATAAGTCATGAAGGCTTATAATGCTTGGTGAAGCAGCCCCCTGTCTGGAGTACCTCTTGCCCGTGTGAATGAATACTTGGTGATGAAGAAATGGCTGTATTTTTTATCAGGCAGACCTGGGGAGCTACACCTGGTACCAGATTCACTTTTGTTGCATTGGGAAGTTTTCACCTTTTCTTGTGCAAGGGTAGCTTAATACCAGGAGAATTATCTCATCACAAGGTCAGCTGGGCAGTGAAGAACACCTGCACCATGGAGCAGGAAAGCATAAAGCACCTTCCTCACTGCAGGCACTGTCAGCCCAGGCAAAGGATATCAGCACGTGCAGGAACTGGGTGTTTTAACTCCAATAACCTTGCTTTTCCAGTTGGAGGTGTAGTGGCTGTACCTGCAGTTTGCTGGGGAGAGGAGACAACAGATAATACAACCTGGTTGCTCTCATTAACAGGGAGCATTTCAGGCTGGCTGAATGCCTGGCTAGCTTCACCCCTCTGGAAGGTATCACCAGGACATATGCCTATTACTTTGGGGTCCTTGTGCTCTTCTTGAAGCTAGGTTTTTAACAGCACTCACTGATCCAATTGGCCTGAGCCAACTGTTTTCAAACTTTTCCTTTTGAAGCTAGGCAATATTTTTTCGTAGGAGGGCCCCTCTGCCTCGCCAGAGCAGAATTCAGTTGCTTCAGAACTATATGAAACCCCTGGTCTTTGTCACCAGTTGCACCCAGAGGTCACTGGTGTGAGCTACATGCCTACCTGGCACTGCACTTACTGAAAATAGGATATGCCCGCTGTGGTATGCATCCCGAAACAGCTCCTTCTCCACCTCTTGCTGAGGTCTTTCAGTGCTCGTTCAATGAGCAGTGGCTGAAACCTGCAAAAGCCCTCTACTGCTGTTTCCAGTTGTGGGCACAATGGAGGCAAAGCTCCCAAGCCCTTTGACACATTGCTTCTTTACTGAGCTAGTCCCTATCCAGCATCTTCCTTATTTGGTGTAATTCCAGTTGCAAGACAGCTTGTGGCAGGGGAAGAAGAGGTGCTAATACTGGCAGGAGGTGCTAAAGGCAGTGAACTGGAGGGAGAGAGTAAGTCACAAAGATGTAGAGCCCCTGAGCATGGGGAGAAGTCTTGGACAATGGGAATGGGCTATTGCACCATGAGCCGGTCACACACACAGACAGAGCAATGCCCTGATCAGCCTTTCTCCCAGGTGTGATGGGCTGCTCCAGCACTGTGCACCAGAGGAGCTGTGGGGCTGGGGCTGTCCCAGGTGGGACACAGGATGGAAAATTGCATAGGTTTGCATTACTGCTGGCAGGTGCTGTGTATGGAGTTGTAGGACCTGCTGGGGAGTGTGGCGTATGGGGCGGGGGTCTCCCCTCAGTAGTGGTCACTTCACCCCACAGCTTCCCCTCACAGGCAGCTGCCCTCCCGCCCCCCCGCCCAAGCAGGCAGGCCGTGGAGTCAGCCCACACAGCCTCATCACGCTCCCTTCTTTCTCAGCTTGCTGTAAATGGCTCTCTGTAACACGAGCTGCATTTCTGCCATAGTCTTCTCCATAATGCATCTGTATTTACACTGGGACTTTCATTAGCAATCTGGCCCTTGCATTGCCAGCAGCCTGCAGCCCTCGCGTTTCTCTCCTGCCCACATGCTCTGTGAGTGAAACCAGCGCCCTGGCACCACTGTACCAGAGGAGAGGCAGGTGACTGGCAGCAGGAGGAATCCCTGAGCCAGCTCCCATCTGGAAGAAGTGCCTTGTCATGTTGCCTCTTGCCCGCTATCCTGCAGCAATGGGGGAGCTGCCTGCAGAGGCTCTGCGCAGCATGGCTTGCTGATCCCTGAGCTGACACGGGGACAAGCTGGTTTTGCTTTGGATTATCACTGGCTCTGCATGCCATATTCTTCCTGCTGCTTTCATGCCGTTGCTTCTGCACCCAGCTTCCAGCTGCAGTGAACTGAGCCCGTGATCTGGGGAGACTGTATCTGGCAAGGTAGGAGCTGATCCTTTCCATTTGTTCTGCTAAAAGTAATGTTTCCAGTCCTGCCCCTTACTGGAGAGCATGCTTCAATTACTAGTATGTTCATGGTTTTATTCTGCATTGTTCTGTAGCTCTGATGAACGGTCAGTATGCTGCTCAGGGTGTAGCCTCTATTACATGGAATGAAAATGCTTGTATCCATTTTCTTTTTACCTATACACTGGAAAATCAAACTCTGGCTCCCTTTCTGCCACAGGATGGTGTGCTGGTGCTCCAGAACCTGTCTGTCTTCTCTGTTCTTGTGAAGCATCCTGTGCACGTTCTGCAGGTCATGTCACCTGCTTCTCCAGGAGACATAAAAGTAAAGAGCAGTCTGAATGTGTCTTGGGAGGAAGGGGGAGGGAGAAGAAACTCATGGAAGACAAAAATAAAGAAACTTCAATAAGCACAGAAATGGCTTTAGAGAAGTTATTTTTACCCCAGAAAATTAGGCAGGGGAAGAGCCTCTTTCCCCTGGATAGTCTCAAAAGGATATCTTTTTTCCTTCAGTCCCTTAGGGCAAGCTGTTTTGATATGGAAAGGCCTGAGGTTGCTGTTGTCCCTAGGGCTGAAGGAGAGTCAGTCTTGTTACTGTGATGTGGTGTTTTCAGCAAACCTCACTGGCATTTAATGCTTCACCTTCCCCCACCACTGCACACTTTTACTGGGGCTGTATAAGGAAAAGAGGTGATGACCAAGAAACCCTACCCTTGCTGGATTTCCCTGCAGTAGCTGAGGAGGGCAGTGGCATTTTCTTCTGATCTAGCTGGTGTTTATACACAACTGTCCCCTTTTTAGTCCACAGCAGCTGGGATGCGCCTGCCCCTCTACACATAGCCATCCATCTTCCCCAAGTTTGCTGTACCTGGGCTTCCCTCCCATGTGGACAAGAGCCTCCTAAACAGGACAGACAAGGATATCAGACCTTCTGCAGGTGATGGTTTACTTCTGAGGACTAGCCCAAACAACAAACCATGTTTTAGGCCCCCCCCCCCCCCACTATCCCTAGTTGCTAAGCTGGGAGGAGGGAAGGGCGTCCTGTAGCTTTTCCTCCTTAGCCTATCCTGCTGTGCTGCCAGTGGGTGTATAAATAGTGCCCACAGTATACTATTTTGGTGACAAGCTCTTCCCAGGATTCATCCAAAGAGTTATGTGAACAAGTGTTAAAAATAACACCAAGCCCTGCCCAAATGCTGGCGTCGTTTCAGCCAAAGTGTTGGGAATCTTCTGTAAAAAGCAGCCTTGGACCCTTGGGAGGGGGTCCAGCAGCACTCCCATGTTTTCCTCTTCTTGGTTCCCTGCTGACCACAGAGGACACTGATCCTCAGGCTCAGCAGATGTGCTGGTCACCAAAAGGATGTGAGACCTTCACTTCTAGTTTGGTTATTTGCTACTCAGCTTCCTCTGTGTGTTCTATCACCAGGTCTAATGAGAGGCACACGAAATGCCAGGAGGGGTTAACCTGAGCTTTAATCTAGCCTGCTGCCAGGTCCCTGCCAGTGGCTGCAGCTAGTTCATTCACTAAAAAGTCTTGGGCTGTAGCAATGGCCTAGTTAAGGATTCTGGTCCTGTGTTAGGTTTATCCCAAGGTCTGGTAGCTGGAGATTAGTTTAATTGTGGAAGCCTGTTGAATTAACAGCTATAGCTCTGGACATTCTTGCTATCCATAAAAACACAAAAGTTATTCCAAAATTCTGCCTTTTTCATGGTGTGGTCAGTACCTATAACTGAAAACAAGACCACACTGCAGAGATGGCTGGGGAGCCGTGCTCCTTGGGCTACATATCCAGTGCAGGATGCACCATCCCACGGAGGAGCTGGAAGCTGCAGTTTGTTTACCTCGGGCTGCATTTTGCCTGTTGTTGGTCATGTCCTATGCTAGGTACGCAGTTCAGCTTCTCTCTTGCAGCTGCAGCATCAGGTCCTGCTCTGTGCTGGGAAGGAGCCTGCTGGAAAGCAGCAGACCCCACTGAGTCCTTGCCATTGAATGTATGGAGCCTAGAGCTCACAGAAATGCTTCTTGGAGGGTGCATGCTCAAAGAAGCCCCATGTGAAGACAGAGATGCTCCCTCTTGCAGGTAGATGATATGGCTTCACTCTTGCCTGGTCATCTAATATGAGATGAAGGAGAAGTTACCCCCTGTGGGAGCTGAGCGCCCACTGCTGCTACACAGTTTTATACAGGGAGCCTTGGACACAGAAGAAGAGGAAGAGAGCCGAGATGTCTCCTGGCTGCAGACCTGGGGGGCAGTGCTTGGGCTTACCTATTTGCTCTGAGTTGAAAGCAGCAGTGTCATGGACAGGGGAGGCTATGCTCCTCTGACAGATGCTTGGGTTCAGGACCACAGAGCTAATCCCCCTCTATAGCGCCTTGGCCTTCGTGTTTGCATCCCAGATATATCTGTGCTTGTTTCTGACTTTGTAGAGGAAAGGCCAGATGCTTCTGCAATCTCTGAGTGCTTTACTTTCAGAAGGGATGGATTTATTTTAAGCTGATACAGAAAGTTGCTGTGAAAGCAGCAGGTGCGCAAAAATTGCTAAAAAGGTCATAAGCACTGTTTGGTGCTCCATGCTTCACCTCCTCTGATAAGGAATTACTAAGTCTAGCAGATGTTCCCAGGGATGGAGAGTAGGTCCTGTTAGAACATCATGACCAAGAGTTTTCTCCAGCTGTTGCACTGAGAATGAGAGCAGAGCAGCCACTCACCTCCTGGCTTTGACTGTTATATCTCACATATTCAGCCGTTGCTAGCCCTCCTCCCCATCTCACCATTTAGCTGGTCTCTTTTCCTTGCTGTTTGTTGAGAGGCACACACTGAGTTTGTGCATGGGATAGAGTGGCTTAAGTGTGTATTGAAAGCAGAGGCTTCAGAATTGTCCAGAGATGGAAATACATCATGGAGATGAAAGGCATGTTTCTGTTTTTCCAGGAGCACACTCTGGGCAATCAGCCCTTCATCAGAGGCTTCCTTCTCCTCCATTCCTCAGCTCCTTCCTGCTCCTCTCCCATGTCCAGCCGACAAAGGAGCTCTCTGACTCATCCTTGTTACTGCTTATTATTAGGCCAGAGCCAAGGATCTGTGTATCATAGCACATTACAGAGCTCCTGAGGGCTCTTTCATGGCTCTTACCACCGTGGCATGCTCTTGTTCCCCTCAGTGGAATGTGTCTGGGGTGCATGGGGACACATGACCTTGTTTGTCGTCTTTAGGCACTGCTTTGCTGGATGTTTCTCAATAGTCTTCTGTGTGGTGCCAGAGCCCCACATCACGGTTTCCAGCAGTTCCTGCAGTGCTGAGTTGTCTCTACAGGGAACCCTGTGTGCCCCAGCTCTTTCACCTGCTTCACATGAATTTGAGCCCTGTTTCAGTCTGTCTGACACAATCTAAGCTTGGTGTGTTTGTCAGGCATCTTCTGTGACCTGCTTTGACTTCGTGGCCTGCCTCATCACTGGTGCCCAGGCTTTCCCTCTGCCAGCTTTTGTTTTCTATTTTAATGAACATGGCAGGATTTCCTCCCATGCATCCCCTTTACCCCTATAGCATTTCCTTTGCTGTGGGTCTTTCTCCAACCTGAGCAGAACTGTAGCACGCAGTGGACAGGTACGTACTTCCCAGTTCTGGCTCTGTGCCTGCCTGCATACAGGATGGCTGCCCGTTGGCTGAACATGTCTTTTGGAGGAGGGGGGCCTTCCACAAGTGGCCACGCAGCATCTAGGTGCTGCAGATTAGACTCTTTGTGCTGATTAAGCATATGCTGATAAGCACATACAGCCAAAAGGTTGTTTAATCATGGGCTGACCTGACATGAGACCTCGAGTACAGCTGACTGATGATCCAGGACAGCCTGCTGTATTAGATGGGAAGAGGTAATCAAAGGGAAAGTCAGGAGGGTTCTCAGCTGTGGTTAAGGATCATCTTCAACAAGACTGAATTAGTGAGAAAAAGTCTCTTCACTCTGGTGGATGAAAAGAGGATGAAACTATTGGCTGAAAGCTGCTGCTAAGTATATTCCTTTGGGGGGGGGGGGGGGGGCAGGGGGGAGAACCAAACCAAAACTGGAATATGTTTTTAACAACCAGGTGAATTATCTACTGGATCAGCTGGCACGAGATGCTTTTCCACTCTCAGGCTGTACCTGTAGGTTTGCTCTGTCTTTCCAGGAGTGCAGGACCGTGTTTCTGTTTCTCTAGGTATTCTCCCTCACAGAATAAACTGCTCTCAGCTTCTATTCCTGTATTAGAGGCTTCCTAACTCTCTAAGTCAAGCAGAAATCATACAAGAATAAGAACTCCAGAAGCCATATAATTATATCTCCCTGACCCAGGCATAGCAGACTCATGCTATGCCATTCCTTGTATTTCTTCATCCCACCTCTCTAGAAGCTCCCAGTGATTGGGACATTATCTGCTGCATCCTGCATCTTAGCAATCCATTTGCTCTATCAGTATGTCCTGATGCCATGGCACACTGGGCTGGCCAAGGCCCGAGGACAGGCATTTTTTCCGCAGCAAAGCCAGAAAAATAGTTTCCAATTTCTGACACTAAGGGCCTGTGAAAAGTGGCAGGAATGCATGCCTCTAAATAAGTAAAGCAAAGAGCTTCTAAGACAGACAAGACCATGCAAAATATATTAGAAAACCAGCCTTACCTCCTGACTGCTGTGCTTTATTTGTGGAATAATAAACAGCTAGTTTTATCTGTTATACCTGATGTCTAGCCTAAACTTCCCTGGCTGCCCCTCAGGGACGCTTTTCCTGTTGTTGAGGATATGGAGAAGAGCTTATTCACTTGCTCTTGGTAGCAGCCTTTTATACATTTCAGAACTGCTTTCATGTACCCCCTAGTTTTCTACAGACAACTAACCTGCTTGCTTTGCAATTTACTCCTTTCTGTTTTCCCTCCCTCTCTTTGAACTCTCACCAGTTTGTCCTTATAGGACCTGTCTATGAGGCATGTGCCAGTGCTGGGTAGAGAGGAAGGATTACTCCACGTCTTGCATGCGGCATGCCTATTCATACCAGCCTTCATACTATTTGTCTGCTTCAAAGCAAAATGCCACTATTACTTAAGTTCAGCCTGTGATCTACAGTAACCACAGATCCCTTCTGAATGAGCAGGTCACGCGTGATGATTATGGGTGGGGATGTGGAAGCTGTGCTGTGTGAGGTGTCATGGTAATGATTATAATTTATGTCAGTTTGCTGTTTATGTATAGACCTCATCCCTTCAGTTAACAGTATTGGTACTGAAGATGATATAGGTGAAGACTAAAAAACAACCACTCTTTGTGAGAGCCAGCAGGTTAAATGCACAAGTGGTAGATGGGATCTCCATGACTTAGTTACAAGCCTCCACTACAGAATTTTTAGCAGAATTTTTCAATGGTTCTCCCTTAACTGTCCTGTTTCCTCTCCTCTATGCAGCTTTTCTAGGTGCCTACTGGGTTGTGGGTGCTCAGGAGCACAAGCAGTCTCTTGGGTGGTGCTGGAGTCCTATGCCTGCCAATCCTGTGCTGTAGCATTGCTGCTAGTGGGTGGTGTTTGTGTGTACCTTCACATGCTGGTTTTGGCTGGGATAGAGTTAATTTTCTTCATAGTAGCTGGTATGGGTCTATGTTTTGAATTTGTGCCGGAAACAGCGTTGGTAACACAGGGATGTTTTAGCTGTCGCTGAGCAGCGGTTACACAGAGTCAAGGCCTTTTCTGCCTCTCCCCGCCCCCCGCCCCACCATTGAGTGACTGGGGGTGCACAAGGAGCTGGGAGGAGAGGGGACACAGCTGGGACAGCTGACCCCAAATGACCAAAGGCATATCCCATACCATATGATGTCATGCTCAGCATATAGAGCCGGGGGAAGGAGAAGGAAGGGGGGGACGTGTTCAGAGCAAAGGCATTTGTCTTCCCAAGTAACCATTACGTGTGATGGAGCCCTGCTGTCCTGGAGATGGCTGAGCACCTGCCTGCCCATGGGAAGGAGTGAATGAATTCCTTGTTTTGCTTTGCTTGTGCACACAGTCTTTGCTTTACCTGTTAAACTGTCTTTATCTCAACCCATGGGTTTTCTCACTTTTACCCTTCTGATTTCCTTCTCCATCCCACCAGGGAGGAGTGAGCAAACGGCTGCGTGGTGCTGAGTTGCCAGCTGGGCTTAAACCACAACACATCAATAACCTCTTTTAATTAGCGAGTGCTTTGCAGAAGCACAAGATATCTAGACTTCACTTTATTTGCCTCTAAAATGTAGCCAGCTAGAGCAGGTAACACTGCAGACCAGCACTATGTGTCCAGTTTGGGTGGTAAAAGGAGAAACTTAGGAAAAAAAAACAAAACCAAAGAGTATACACAACCATAACTAATATCACATGTCTCTAATAAATCATCTGGCGGTTATGTGCTCCCTGGGTTTCCTTGCAAAGGTGGGAGTGTTTGAGAATAGGCTTGTGTGCTGGGGACTCACTTTGTGGTGAGCTGACAGATCTCTACTTGATTTCTGCTGTTGCCCTGAGCAGTGATGGCAAGAAGCACTTTGGCATGCGCAGAGGGAGGTTAGTGTGGGTTTTCTACATGAAATCCAGAGCAGTCTTCATACTTGCTGTTGCCTTGGAAAACCGGAATATTTATGACTCGGTACTAAAGCAGGAGGGCATGAGGGTTTTTCCATTCTTGGATGTGGCCTCTTGTGCACCCAGTAGTAATGTTTTTCTTCTCCTGTGCTTGTCCCTTCCCTGGTGCATCACTTCCATTGCAGTCTCTGTGAGCAGAGGCTTGCTTGCAGTGCAGTCACCCTCACTTTGAGTCAGACAGGCGATGCCCCTGGAGTGGGAAGAGAATGTCACTTTGGTTTACATCATGGGAACCATAAGCAGTCACCTTCCTCGAGCAGTGCTGGCTGTGTGCACAGCAATCTGTGGTTGTACTTAGTATGTAGACAGTGAACCATTTCAGGGCTGTGGATTCAGTTCAGCCCTGCAGCTTTTCAGCTGCTTAGTTGGAAATACGTAATTTTTATTTGAGGTCAGAATACAAACCAGTGAATACAGAACTGTGGCTGCCAAATTCACCAGCTCCAATATAGTACGTAATGTGGCAACCTAAGGCTTTTCTCATGGCAGTGGGGAACTATTAAGTTATGGTGAAAGTAATAGTTCAGGTAAATTGTGCTGTAGGGGAAACATTGATCTCATTTCGAAAACTAATTTTAATAGGAGTGAAGCCAATAAGACCTTAATATCCATCGTTACCATGGGCTGCTCAGAACAATTGATTACCAGATTAGAAGGTATATCTTTTTTGTTGTTGTTATAATACTCTTTCTGCTCCTTTTGCCAAGGGTTTAATTGGTGGAAGAGTTTATATTCCCACTCAGTGTATCATCAATGTTAGAGTGAGTGCTTGAAGTTGATGTTTCAGATACTGAAATCTCAGTTATGGATCAGTTATGTCCAGGCTTTGCTTTAATTCAAGGTTTTCTGTACAGCTTTATGAGCTTTGTTTATCAGATTGAAGCTGAGACTTCAAGCATGATTCAGGAGCTGCTCTGTTGTTTCTGTCCTGATTTCCCTCTGCCTAAAAGCGTTCAGCCATTTCTTTGTGCTCTTGCTTGGGCAGTACTAAGTACTAGGGCTAAAAGATGGGCACTAGGGTTATAAGATCAGTTCTCCCTTTCCTGCTGCCTTTCGAGAGATTCACATCTCCTTGTTGGCTCAGTCTCCTGTGTGTAAAATGTTGATAGCAGTACTTTCCTCTTTCCTAGAAAATCAGTACGAACATACTGGAATCCTGGGCTGGAAGAGACTGGAGACATACAGCTGGTTGTGGGCTGGGTTTGGTTTTCCAACTCAATATTTTAGAGGTATGTGGAACTCAGCCCAGCCCTGTGGGGACCCTCGCCAACACTAGTCCTATCTGGTAGTTGTGACTTTTTATGGGGCTTCTGAAAGCCTCTGTTCCTGGGCAGTGAGACATCAGCCACTAGAAATGAGAAGGATTCAACCTTGGTACAGGAAGGTGGAAATCAAGATAGTGATTGGGATGAAGGTACCACCTTGTCCACCATGATTTTTCCAAAAGTGGTTGCAGATGGTTGCAGCTACAGCAACCAGGTATCATATCCTAGTAATTTTTTTCCAGGGGATTTGCTAAGTCTATTATATTTTATGTGTTTAATAAGCTGAAATGGATCTCTCAAGTGCTTGTTCTGCCCCCCATTGAACCCATGTGGACTTCTTCCATTCATAATACCCTTTGAGAACTAAGAAGCAGTAAACAGACTAGAGGAAGATAACAGTAGGGTTGAAAGAGGAACTACTGGTCTGAAGGGAATTTGTTAGTGGAGAGTAGCCTTGAAATGGAAGCTATTCAATACATCAAATAATGCTCTGAGCATTAAAAAGTAAGATTTTTCTAGTGTTGTTTCCTAAAGACACAAAGCTAGGAAGCATGATCAGAGACAGTTCAGGGTTATTCAGCAGGAAGGGTTTAGATATCCCTAAGGAATAATACAAATGGGAGCTGGATAGTTCAAAATTGCATAGTTGCGTGCATGAGAAATGAGCAAAAAGTTCCGCTCCAGCTGGGAGCTTAGTGGGGAAAGTGAGAAAGATGGGGGAAAACCCAGGGTCTATCAATGACGAGCAGGTTAGCTGTGTCTAGTATGATGCAGCCATGGAAAAGATAAATGTCATCCAACATGACACATTGGACAAAATATCTGTAGCAGTGACAGGGTAATTTTAGCGTATTATGGCATGGTGAGACCTTGCTTGGAAGACTGTGTACATTTCCAGTTGCTCTCTGAAGGCTGTATGGAAACTGGGTCAGGTCCAGAGAAGGAATACGGGTATGATCAAAGAAATTGAGAGCCTACCTAATGAAAAGTGATTAAAGAACTCAGATGATATAACTTTAAACAGACTGGATAAACACTGACGTTAAAGCTCATTTTTGGAACATGAGTGAATAAGGGTGAGCTCTGCATGCATAAAGATAAGCTGTAAATTTAGAGAATGCTCTTAAACATCAGAGGAATGAATTTGGGGTATTAGTTCTGTTAGAAGGCAGTTAGCAAGCAACAAGAAATGTCCAATTTTGGGGAAAAAACAGTAACAACTTTCTCTTTTCAAGTCATTTTCTTATTTGGAGGTATGACTCCTGCCTTGGGATGCTAGCCCTGAAGAAATCAGTACTGCTGTTCTGGGCAGTGGGCAGGGATCACTGGGAAAGGATCATCATGGGGGGGGCTGGTGGATCCTGCTGTTGCAAACATATCTTCAACCAGCATAATCCCACAGACTCCTCTGCCTGTGTCCTCAGATCCTCTTGGAAGGCAGGCTCAGTGGGATCAGTTAGTGATCCCCTGGGGAGACGTGGGGACTGAGCGCAGGCATTGCCACTATGCTAACACGTGCTTTTATCCATCTGCTTGGATTTTTGACCCCTGATTCAAAAGTTTCCATATTTGTTGCCACCAAATAGAAAAGTTGTCGAGCACATGTTGGTAATGATCAGCCTATATTGATCTCTGTGTGAGAGAGATGTTGTTTGACCTTGAAGGGCAGGGCTTGCAGCGGTGGGCAACTATTTTGGTTTTCCTTTCTGAGGATTTTTATGAAGTTTTCAGCATCTCCTGCTTTCCTGTTGGCTTCTGTGTTCTGGTTCCCCCTTGCCTCAGTTGAGCAGGACCATATTCTTAGTTCAGTTCTGACCAACAACCCTCTCTCTGGCATCGCTGAAACAGCCTCAGTGGTGATGGCTTAGGTTGCCATGTCCTGCGGACTCGGATTTCTGCTGCAACCAATGAGTTAGCAAGGTGGGAAGGTACTGAGCTGCTCCCACCTTGCTCATGAGTGGTCCAGCACGTGGGAAAAAGGGAAGATGTCCCTCCCTCCTGTGGCCATGTGCAGATGGAGTCATGATGAGACAAAATCTGTAGCTTAGGCACGTTTATGCTGTTGCACCTGGCACCAGCAAGGCACAGATTGTCCACTGTGGCAATGAGCTTGCTGTTGCTCATACCACTTTCTGTTTGCTTGAGAGTTATGGACATACTGCAGGTAGTGAGGGCTAGGTGAAAATGGAACAGGCTGCCCAGGGAGGTTGTGGAGCCCCCTTCTCTGGAGACATTCAAAACCTCCCTGGACATGGTCCTGTGCCCCTGCTCTGGGTGTGCCTGCTCAAGCAGGGGGGGTTGGATGAGATGGTCTCCAGAGGTCCCTTCCAACCCCTGCCATTGTGTGATTCTGTGATCCTTCCGGAGGAGGTGGCAGGCAGCTCCCTGTGCTGGGTTGTAGCTGTGAGCTGTGGTGAAGAGGCAGCAGCACTGGGATTGTCTGGCTGTTTCAAGGGTGGTCAGATTGTGCACCACGCCTGGTGGTTAGGGGTGATTAAGGACCTGTTCCTGCCCAGTGATTCATGTCATAGCTACAGCCCAGGCAGCCAGCTGGGATCTGGGGCTGTGCTGTTTCCAGTTCACAGATCGCTGGAGCAGATTTGAAGCAAATAGGTGGGAGGCTTGGGCTGCTGATGGACGATTTTGCTGTACAATTGCAGTAAAACGGGGGACGTGCTGAGTTTAGCAGCCAATTCCTGCATGGTATGTGGAGGAAGGAGCCTGAGGCCAACAGAAAAATGTTTGGCTTTTTTCTGCATAGATGACCTATTTGTGACCTGGTTGTTGTCAGCAAGCATTCCAGGTACATTCATAGCTCATGTCTGGTGTCAGTGCAACACACGGGGCTCCCCTGAGGCAGCGAGCTCTGCTGCAGCCCGGCACTGGGAATGGGATGCGCCTCCTTACTGGAAGTCACGGGTGGGAGAACATGCTGTGCATTGAGTTCTCACACCCTTGGAGCAAGGGGGAAGGGGGCGAGATGGCAAAAACCCTGCCTGACACCTGGGATGCCTGTGAGTAGTGAGACTGAGGTTCCTTGATAAGCAATTTTCTCCTGCCAAGCTGTATCCCACAGCACTGCGGTGTGTGGGAAGCACCTATCCCTACCTCCTCAGGTCAAGCAGGATGGGTACCCTAGTTACTGTAGAGGCAGGCATGTTCTGGCACATCCATCTCCCTCACCTTGCTTCTCCAAGAAGCGCAGTCACCAGCCTGCATTATCCCTGCACCCTTCCTTGCATGAGACTGTAGAGTCAGCCATGCTCCCATTCTCACATCGACTCATCTCTGTGATCAAAGAGAAGTCATCTCCTAACAGACAGTCCCCAAGAAAGTGCTTTCTTCTTCCTCATTAGTGCCTGGAATCTCTTACAGGCACCCTTACATCCCTTACCTATGAAGCTTTGGGACAGCCCATCAGTTTTTACCGCTGTTGCTGAGAGGGGCGGATTCTGGGAGGGAGATGCAGCAAAGGGGTGCTTGCTGCAGAGGTGCAAGGCCAGATGAGCGTGGGGTGGGGAGAATGTGCTGAACGTGTTTTGGTGGGGAGGATACAAATGTTGGGAACAGATCTGTAAATAGGATTGTTGCTCAGGGAGCCTCTTTGCTGCATTGCTCTGTCTGATTTTTAACAAAACAGCCCCAACTCCATCTGCTCTGGTGTGTGTGTCTGCTACACAAGGCAGGCATTGCTGTCAGTGAATTGGTTAATGCCAGCGTCCTGTGGCAGGGGCAGAGATGGAGGGGAGGCAAGCACTCAGCCTGCCAGCATTTATACCTCCTGGCGTCAGCATTGGCAATGCTTGCAGAGGAGCGGGGAGGGCACCAAAATAGTTTCCATTCTCCTCTCTGCTGTGGGAACGAGTCTCCTGGGTAACAAACGCTCCTTGTTCTGCATAGAGCTCCACAGCTGAGACTCTGTGTCTCCTTCCTCGCTGCTGCTCCCCAACTGTCCCAGCTGACTGGGCCAGAGAGATCTGCTTCAGCCTGCCTTAATTAATGCTGACAATACAATGGGACTGGTCGTATGGGGGTCTGGGGGCTGCACGCTAATGGGAATACAGTAGTCTCATTTACTGCAGCTCGGGTGGAGCAGAGCCTGCCAGGAACAGCTTTCTGCTTGTTGTGATGGCCAGGCATGGAGGTACATCCCTCAGTTCCGTGTCCTTCCTGGGGCTTGTTCCTGCTATGTGAACGGGACAAGGCGGTGGATGGAGCATCCAAGGGAAAAGAAGCAGTG
This sequence comes from Phalacrocorax aristotelis, assembly GCF_949628215.1. NCBI lineage: Eukaryota > Metazoa > Chordata > Aves > Suliformes > Phalacrocoracidae > Phalacrocorax > Phalacrocorax aristotelis. The sequence continues at coordinate 71,060,807 of NC_134311.1, read as the reverse complement.
GGCTGGGGAGTGCGAAGCATCAGAGATGGGCCAGATGTGTCAGCCTCTCAGGAAGGACCTGCGGAGCCTAAGCTTTGGGACAGGCTGAGGGATCATTCCCAGTGTTTCAGAGGTGAGTAGCAGAGCTGCATCTGCGATGCTGGCTCCAATGCACTGCAAAAAGGCTGCATAGCCCACAGCCAGCCCAAGGCCTTTTCTCTGTTCTCGCTGGAAGGGTCTCTCTGCATCGGGAGCAGTCCTGGACTCCTGCCTCTAGAGTCCTTTATGGGAGCCACCCACCAGCCACTGGGTCAGAAATCTCATTTGAATGTTACTTGAAGAGATATTTTAAAGGTTTCTAGTGGTCCAGGATCTGAGACAATTGGCAGCAACTTCCAGTAATGAGTCTAACATTCTTTTGGCATAGCTTTTTATGTTGGCCTCTCCAAAGGCAGAAGCTTCTGCAAAGTGTTGTATTGTCCAGGCTGTTGTATTTATTTGGTTGCTGCTTTGGGTGCATCATGGAATAAAGCAGGAAGACTCAGGCATGAGATGGTTCTTAATTTCTTTGAACTGTATGTCTGTGTGAGATTTTTACCTCTTCTCTGACTTACCTGCTCCCCATGGAGCCTCAGTTTAGGAGATTGGGTTTGGTTCAAGCTCATAGGATTTGCTTTTTCCAGTGTGGACACTACACTTTCTGAACTCTGCTTAGCTCAGCACAGGGAGGTGGCTGTAGGAGCAGGGTTAGCTGGCAAAGTGCAATAACGTGAGCAGTTTCTCCAGGATGGTTGTCTCAGGGCAGCTGCTCCAGCACCAGAAACATCCTCCCTGGCATAGCCTGGAGCACAGCTGAGTTTCTCGGGTGTGTGGGCATGCCCAGAATGTGGCTGAAAACCAGAAGTAGCCACATGGCAAAGCTACCTCTGCCCTGTCAGGAACTGCACTGACTTGCCTATGGAGCAGGTTGCAGCTGCCTGTGATGAAAGGAGGTGATGGAAGAATCCTTTCACATGGTCCCAGGATGGCAAGAGAGTCTGGGCTTTGGCACGTGGTGATCCCTTGTTTCAGGAAGGAAGATCTGCCATGGATTGCTTTGCAGATATGTTGGGATTTAGCCCAGGTTACAGGCAGCACTTTAATCACAAGCTACTCACAAGCTAATTACAAGCAACTAGTTAATAGTTGCTGTGATCTTTACTTTATATCTGATTTTCTGGAGATTCCCTGTGACAGCAGGGACTTCAGCCATCCTGGCCCTGCCAGGTGTTGGTGGTATCAGGGAAAGTGCTGGTGGTTGCATCTCGCTCCAGGGTTGGCTGCATTTCAGGGATGCTGTGTAGATACTGTTGGTGAAGCTGTTTAGGACAAGGCACTACAGAAACGTAAAAGAAGCTTCAAGAAGCTTCTTGTAGTCTTCCTGATCTCTCAGTAATAAGTCCTCCCATCCTCCTCCTCCTGTGCGTTGCTTTGCAGACTAGCATTTTATTTCCAAGGGCTCTGGCTGCCGTTATCAACACAGCACTGCAGTTCCTTTTGCTTTCATTTGCAAAGCTATAGAAAAGAGCAGGCAGCTTGCAACTACACAGCATTTGAAGCCCAAGCTCATCACAGAATAAGATGCTGCAGCTCTATTTTATGGCATAAGCTTTAGTCTTTTTATTTCTCCTTGTGCTACCTTCCCGATTTCCCAGTTCCTGTAAGAATCAATCCTCCATTTTCCAGCTCAATTTACCTCCCCTCCTCTCCTTCTCCGCTCCCTCCCATCCCCTGCCCTGCCCGAGGTTCCACAGGGAGGGATTGCAAGCCGGAGCGGCAGTGCTGTGGGCACGCTTGCTCCTTCGCACGCAGCAACGTCACAGCAGCAGCAGCATCGGAGATGTGATTGCGCAGACCCTCTGCATTGCCAGGGATGCAGCTGTGAAAAAAATAAATTTTTTTTAAAATTTACTCTGTGTTTCCCGCAGCATCCTGGTGAGAGAGCACGGAGCCAGCTAGAATCCGAGTGCTCAGCGGTGCCGGAGCAGAACGTGTTGAGTGAGAGGAGACAGGGAACAGAGGATCTGTGGAAAGGTGAGACGGAGGAATGATCGGGTGGGCATTAGCTGTACTGACGATTTTCAGGCCACTCATTGTCCTGCAAAGTGACTGTTTTGTTTGTGTAGAGATTGCCAGCTACCCAATGAAGCTTAAAAGATTTTAGGATTGCTTTGTCTTTTCAGAGGCTGCATTGCTTTGGAGCTGCTGTGATTATAATGGATGTAAGCGAGGAGGCTGGTGTGACTGAGCAGAATGCGTGTTTGTCTATTGTAGCTGTGAAATAGCAGTTGTTGTCTCCGGGGCTGGCTGTGCAGAGGCGAGCTGTGCTTAGCCCCGACAATGCTGTCGCACAGCTCTCCATTGTGCCTGCCATGACAGCCAAACCCACACAGATTGTTTTGGTCCCGCCAGCTACCATGCTTTCTGTGCATCCCTGGCAGTGATGCTGCTGTGCAGCTCAAAAGCCGTTTTGACAGACAGCGCTCCCATGAAAAGCCAGAAACAAAGGACGCAGACAGAGGAAAGGCTGCTGTCAGTGCGGCTTTTGGCTTTTCTTCTTTTTTTTTTTTTTTCCCCTAAATACTGGTAAATTAATTGCTCAAAAGGCATTAGGATAAAATATTGTGGCAGGTGAAACCCTGCTTTTCTGCTAAGAGATACATGAGCTCTGTGCAGGCGGGATCCTTTGTGTTGCCCAGGGTGTGTCTGTGCTGGCTGTGTAAATGGATGCTTTCTCCCTGCCTCTTTTCACAGATAGGATGAGAAAGGTTATCTAGGTGGGAGGAATTACAATTTTTAATTACTGAAATGAGGGGTCCAGGCTGGGTACCATTTACTAGAGCTTAATTACATGGTCTTGTTATAGCCAAATCCCTCTTTTTCCTCCCCATCTTCCTTCTTCCCTCCCCCACCCTCTGCACAAATCCGTCCATCAAATTGCCTCTGCAAACGCAAAGGGAGAAGGGTTTGAACAAAGAGAAGGGTATATGTGGGATGGGAGTATACATGCTGGAGAGGCAATGTTCAGGATGACAGTCAGTGAGAACAACAAAGCAAAGGTATAAAAGAATGAGATTTTAAGTGTGTGTGGTACAGTGATGTGGCTGTAGGGGAATATACACATAGGAATGTAGTAACAAAAGGGGATAAGTAAATAGCAGGTGCATTGGGCTTATGGAAGATGCTGAGCATGTGGGGTTGCAATTGCAGGTGTTTTGAGGCAATGTGGTGTTAGTGGGAGTTAACATTAGCATTGCCTGTTGAGGAATAGACCATACAGGGACTGGATTGATGGGTGTTGTAAAGGTGTGTGGAGTTTGGGGGAAGTAGAGATCTGCTTTTTTACCTTTAGACACCTACAGCCTTGTGAACTGGTATTGTTAAAGAATGAGCTTGGCAGGTCTAACCTATTCACAAAAGCTTTCTGCAGTTTTCCAGTGACCCAAGAATAACTCATATAAAGGATCTTTAGGCCTGTCAGGAGCAACAGGATGGTAGGAAAAATGTAGATTTAATGGTAAATGTTTGGCAGAGCTGTAGAGGAACCATGAAGTGGAAGAGGCAGGTGTGAGGGGCATTGCAGAGCAGGGTGTGGGTCAGAGACCAGTGGTAGAGGGCACAGGGGAAGAAATTCAGGGGTGACATTGTCAGGGAATTTAAATGTGTCATTTGTACTGTCATTCTCTAGCCTCTCGCTGTGTTTCCCAAGATGGTCAGTGCTGTATGCAGCCCCAAGGGGTTTGTGGAGGTGGGAACGATCCTCAGCACAGCCTTTTTCTACAGCAGTTTTCTGAAGGAACCATTTTGCTGCTACAGGTTCTTAGCTGGTTGCTCTCTCTGCATCCTTATGGAGTGACAAGGCTCTCTGGCCCTTACACTTGGTGAAGGAGATAAACCCAAAATTTCAGTGCAGGGTGCCAGGTGGGAAGGAAAAGGCTTCCAGCAAAACCACAGAGCAGAGTGCATTCTGCTCGCAGCTCTGTGATAATGTCCTGGAAGCACCATAGGGCTTCCTGAACTGCAGCTCCTTCTCATCCCTACCTTGCCCTGGGACCTGGGAACCCTCTGCAGATCTCTGTCCCATTCAGCCCCATGGGAGCAGGGTATGCTCTTGTAGGTGTGTACCACACTGCTGCAGAACAGATTCCTGCAGAAGCTTTGGCGGGGGGTGGGGGGGTGGGGCGCGGTAACAACAGCACGTGCGTGTTTGTAGGTGCATCATGGGCCAGAGGACCGGATGTGCAACTGAACATATCTATACACGATACATGTACTTGTATTGGGATGTAGAAGAAAAATTGTGTATAGTTTGCATGTACAATGATTGCCTAAAGGAATAAAAAGAAGGTGATACAGCCTCCTTCACTGTGTGGGATGGGAATGCTCCCCAGGACATACAGGCTGTGCCTACCTAGTAGTTGCCACTCTTATAAGAACATCTGTTAAGAGGCGAGAGTGCACAGATAATCTCTGCCTTGAGATGCTTAAAAGATGGGCAAGAGCTTCTGGCGACTGGAGCTGACTGAAATGATTCACAGAAAGGAGATAAAATTGCTGCTGTGTGTCTTCCTTGCTGCATCAATGCAGAATGCTGGAGATAAATTGCAGCTGGATCTCTGGATCCAAGGGACCTGGACCAACATTGCAGAAAGTGCATGTGGCCCAGGAGAATATGCCGTGGACTCAAGAACAGCCTGCCCATGGCTCCGTGTCTGAGGCAGTGATTGCAAACAAAAAAATATGAGTTCTCTGTCCCAGAGATCCTAATTTTTTTCCAGTGTGATGCTCCTGGTGAGTCAAGATCTCACTCTGGTATTATTCCTGATAGCCAGACAGTAGCCAACTTCTTGCATCCCCATTTTATTTATTTCCCAGTCTTATTCTTTTACAATGTTTCTGAAAGCCTTATGTAGTACTAAGGGCAGGTTGATAAATCTAATTTGGGTCATTTTCCTTCCTCTTTCAGAACAGGTACAGACTTCACCTTTATTATTTGTCAGCCACACAGCTTCCCCTCCTTCCTCTCTTTCCTCATGGGTATTTTTATCAAAAGCCCTGTTGCTGGCTGCAACTACTCTTTCACTGGTCTGGGATCAAGACTATCTTGTCCCTCTGACTTGAGTGCGTCCAACTTCTTGAATATGATTCCACTTCAAAAGCTCATTTCCTTTTCTGCACCCTCTTTCCTCTGTACCACCCAACTGGTCATCACCGCAGCTTCAATATTCTTGGCAAAACAGCACCAAAGATGCTGTTTTACTTGCCTCTAATATCCTTCTTGGTGTGGTTAGTCATTCAGGTTGGTCTTCCAATTTCCTCACTTTGCTTGGTGATTCCAGGTGTTATTTTTTTACTCTTGATGTACATTCAAAGTCTTTTCTGCAGTATTTCTCCAAGCTCTTTGTTCTTGTTGCTTTTATAACTGTTTTCCATGATAGGCCAGAGATCTGCTTTTTAAAAATTAAAAAGTTTTCATTACAGATCTGTTTGCTTTTTACCCTTCTGCTTAATATAAACTGGGTCTGCTTGAGATATTCAGATTCAAGCCACTTCTATATCATAGACACTGGGTGATAACTCGTCTCAGTAGGCACGGTTCTGATGGTTGAACCCAAGAAAAGCATACCAAAACTGAACAATGTGGAGATCGCTGCAACTGGTTGACAAGTGAAGGATTGGAAGCAGAGGTGCCTCCCTGTCAGCTCTGGAATCACAGGACAGTACTGGACAAGAAGATTTTGTCCCTGTCTTTGTGGAAGCCATTGAAATCCAACTGGTAGAGGGAAAACTCACTTCACAGAGTTACAGAACAGTAGGGGTTGGAAGGGACGTCTGGAGGTCATCTCGTCCAACCCCCCTGCTTGAGCAGGCACACCCAGAGCAGGGGCACAGGAAGGCATCCAGGTGGGGTCTGAATGTCTCCAGAGAAAGGGGCTCCAGAACCTCTCTAGGCAGCCTGCAACTTGTCTGCTACCTGTGCTGCTTTATGGGAGGAGTCCTGATGTGGATAAAGGGCTTCTGAGTGTGCAGTCAATAAGGCCAAAAGAGCCAGAAGCCCACCCCATTCCAGAGCTATGTGAAAGGCTACAGGATAAGACTTCAAGGAGCTGAAGGAGCTTGGCTGGCAGGGGGTGAAATCCATAGCAGTGATTAATGACATCTGTGTTGGTAACTAGCCTTAGCAGTGATTTGTCATGTTATCTGCTGAGCAGGTTTCCTGCATGTCCTAGCACTCATCTGAAAGTTGGTTACTTGTCAAAGAAAGAGCAACAAGCTGTCAAAATGGCTCTGGGCCCTGATTCTGCTCCAGTTTTCTCTTCTGATGAAAATTTTTTTAATGTTCATTTTCTGAAAGAAGTGGGTCAAAGTAAGGACATACCTGTTAAGATGAGCACAAGAGCAGGCACATCTGCAAACTCTTCCTCTCCCGAACATAGTTGTGTTGCAGCCTCAGGGTCATGCAGACAGTGTTTTTTTCTTTCTGGGCAAGGCTGCTGGTAGTCATATCAGCAGATAGTGGAGTGGAGGACGACTGCAGCTGTTAACTCTTGTAAATGGGAGGAAGGCAGGAGGCAGAGCTGTAATGTAGGTGAGTGGCCATAATGCAGTTGATGGCAGCTTCTGGCTCAGGCTCACCCTCTGAGTTTGCTGGGAGAGAGATTATGTGTTGGTATTTGTGCGGTGCTGAGGGTGTGGGGCTGGCAGTACCTTTGAGTGATAAATAATAAATATTTGAGTGATGGCAACAATGCTTTGTACTGACACTTGGCAAGTGATGGGAAACCGGCACAACCGCCAAACTTGCTCTCTCCTCTAGTGCAAGATGTTCCCTGGAAGCAGACACTGAGTGCCACTGCCCTGTTGTGCTTTTTAGGCCAGTGGCACAGATATCTGAGAGTGATGAGAGCTACCAGTTCCTTCGGGCAAGAGGAGGTTTTCTCCTCTGGGGGCTACAGGGGGAAAAAAAAACAGAGCCTGTAGGGAAGACCTTGGCAAATATACAGCAGATTTTCACCTGATACTTCCCGGGGACCCACTGTCACCTCTGTGACTAGACTATGCTCTGTTCTTGAGGAAGAGTGGGACACATGGGAAAGAGATGGGTATTGGACTGGGAAAGTCTGCCTTCCCCTTGTTTCCCAATTGTGCAAGAAACTTGCTTGAGCATCTGTGGCCCTGGCAAATGCTCAGGACCTCTCTTGCATACCAGTGCCAGAAAAAAACCTGCATACGATGGCAGGAAAGGGAGTTTTTCATCAGAACTCAAGTTGTGATGTGAGGTTTGAGCTGATGAGTTGCTTATCTGTGATGCAGTCAGCCCTAGGGAAAATTTGTTGTCCTGAGTGTCGACTGACACAGAGGCAGTTCAGCACCAATTAGATCATCTCTTTCAGCTCCTTTTGACCCACAGGCTCTTCAGGTGTTACTCTTTAAGGGAGCAGGGAACCCTTGCCCCCTAGATAGTTGGACTAATCTCATTAGTTTGCTTTAACCTCAGAACTGCACCTTATTCTTTGTAAACTGGCACCAGCTGCCATCACTTCTAGGAAAGTCTGACTTAAATGGTTTCAGTGGGCACGCTCTTCTCTATTCTGTTTGCCTACATTGGTGCAGAAACAATTGCATGCTTGCTTAGCTTCCTTTCACCTAGTAGGTCCAATTCACCTGAATTGTTTACCAGGCCACCTTCTTTTGGTCCCTCCCTGGGGTTCCCATGGTGAAAAGCAGGTATGTGTGCCTCATGCTGTGCATCTTCTGTGTAGCTTAGATATCACAGCTGTCCTCTCAGATGTCCTTCTCAGCAGGGAGAATGACCTGTCTCGACCATTGCGCCAGTGTAATCTACTGTTCTTAGTAGTGAGAGTAGTTCCAGAGCCTCCCTACATAGCATTTTTCCCTGTAGTCCCACCCTCAGACCTTTCCCACTCAGGTGGTAGAGTCATAAGCCCATATATGAGAAGTTGCAGTTGGAGATATAAATAATTCGTATCTCTGGTCCCAAGATATTGTTGGCCCACCCAGTGTATCTTCCCTGTCTTTGCCTAATTCATTCAAATGATCAATACCTGGAGTGACACATCTGCTCTGGGGTTTGGCTTACTCTGGTTGACCTCTCCTTCACCGCTTGTTAGTATGTGGGTAGCTGCAGTCACTTCTAAAGGATTTCTTGCCTGGTTGTGCTTTCTTATGAGCAGTGATTGTACCTTGACCCTTCAGAAGAACAGCAAGTGGATTTCAGCAAGCAGCTGAACTTAGCCATTTTCTACTGGCAACAAGCTGTACTCTCTTGTCCACAGTCAGTGGCATCTAACTTAACCTACTGCTGAGATGTATCTCCAGCTGCAGGTCATAGTGATTGAAACAGCCATTGAGAAGATCATCTTCTTACCCAGATGTCTCTTCCTGCTTTCAGCTTCATGTCATATTCCTCATTCTCATGTCTGCAGACACTTGCTATTTGTATTTATTGTATATATAAAGGACTCTGAAGGTGGTGATGACTTATTACAGTAAGCCTGATAGCCTTTTCATTCCTATGTGCTTCCCTTCCCTGTTTCCTCTTAGACTGGCTGTTTTTGGGGAAGGACTGGGTCACAGGATTAGTGAGGTACCATAGAGCACAGAGGGACCTCAGGCAGCTCTGGAGGCCTCTAGACCCCAGTACAGTATTGCTAGCCAGTTCATGGCACAATAACAGCGGAGTGGAGGAACTGCCAGAAACAGGTATGTCCCAGCACTGACAAGCAATGGCATGAGCGTGGTTAATGCGCAAAGGTGGAAACACTATAGTCACACGTCATTGAGTTTATTTGGCTATGTCTTGTTGAGACACTGAAAGTAGTCATTGACCCATTGGGGTTTCTGTTCTCTGTGCTTCTGTTGGTGACTTCGCATAAGCTTTAGAGGCCCCAGAGGATGTCTCCATCTCTGTAACCCAGACCTCTCCCAGGCTGTGTGCTACTGGTATGATTTGGTACTGCATGGTGAGGAAACATCCCAATCTGAAGCAATGTGTTTGTATTTGTCCTGGAGGCACTGAGAGGTGATTCTCCTCTGTACCAGAGCATGTTTGGCAGCCAGTGTTTTGGTCTACTGCCTTGTTGTCTGCTTTCCTCTTGGCATGAGTTGAAAATGAAACCCACAACAACTTCTTCACCTGCCCATCAAAACGAAAGGGGAATCTTCATTCAGGAAGGCAAGCCACCAAACCTCAGATTTAATGAGCCAAATTCAGCAGGGAAAATATCCTTCAGCCCAGGCCTTATTCAGACATTGAGGACCCTCTTATCTCTTGGGGGACCACAAAAAGAATTTTCATGGGGACATGGCAAACCTCTCCCCACAAATCCCTGCCAAGAATTTGTACAATTTGAAAGAGCAATGCCCCCAAAACCCACGCTCCACAGACAGCAAACAGAAACTTCTCAGAGAACAGATATGTCAGAAAAATCCCCTGGTTTCTTCTAGGCTAGTCTTGTTGCAAACCTTGAGTTTTTGAGCTTGATGCTATGTTATGTAAATGTGTGTAACAAAGGATAGGCACAAAAGTACACTTAGTCAGGTTACAAATCATTAAATTGATTAAATTGATTCCAACACGTTAAATTGATGTCATTAAACTTCAAAAAGTACCTGGATATCACCCTGGTCATAAGGAACATTATTTGGTGAACATCTACATATGAGTGTTAGGGTACATAACAAATGGAATGGAAAATTATGGTACAGAATCTTCTAATATTGATACCAAAAGCAAGGGACATCCCACTGTTTGTTGGGAAACTGTGTAAAATTAGTCACCCCAGCTCAGAAGCATGACTGCAGAGTTGGAGGGAATTGAGGAACTGCCCAGAAAACTGCACAAAGTCCTGGAAAACTCTCATAAAAGGAGAAACCGAATAAATGGGTATTATTTGTGTTAAATGGGAAACTGTAGGGTTTATAATAGGAAATAATGGAGAGGATAGAGAAAGACAGTAATGATTTATATGCTGCCCTGCTTGTAATGTGGAATTATTCCCGGAAATTAAGGAGGATTATTTGAGACTGATAATAGGAATAATTTTCACATACTGTGATTAATTAGCCCATGAATCTTGCTGTCAAACTTCAAAGCCCAGCAATATTCCCAAATGGCTTGGCATTTGTGTGAATAAGACTACCTGGTGTATTTATAGTACATGTTCAGAAGTTGCAGAGTTTTGAAACCTCCTCGTTGAGTTGAGGTCCATCTCAGTGCAAGGGCTTAGGAGAGGTAAATTCTTCCTCATCACTTGTTGCAGGTACCTGTTATTTTCTCTGAGACATCTGGTAGAAAAAGGACACAAGAACTTCCAGAAATTAAGTGTCCAAATATGATCATGTCCTAGCTGAGAAGATCTGGGAGCCTACAGTCTTAAGGTGTCTCCTCAGCTCTCTCAAACACACTTAAATTAGTGTGTTTACTTGGATGACTGCTCTGCTTCTAATCTCTCTGGTAGTCTTGGTATGTCCCCTGGGACTCTGACCTGCTCTTCCAGTATAGAGCCAAGGACCATCCCCATTTGCCCTCCTTTTTTTCTCCTAGTGCATAGGTCTATGCATCCTCTGCAGCCCAGCAAGACTTTACCCAGCAGAACACCTTGGTTAATCCAGGGTTATCAGATTTAGTTAGTTAGACCCTTAATGTTCTGTTGAGCCCAGTCATTCCAAGCGTCTTGAGCTGTCTTATGGAGTGGTACCCTAAAATAAACTGTCCCAAATAGAGCTTTACAAGTTGAGTTTGGTTTGGGTTGCCAGCCCCTGCAAGGGCTAAGTTTCTCCTCTCAGAAAAAAAAGTGTGTGTAATCATTAGGATTGCCTGGTCTGCTTCATAAGTATTTTATTATGGATCTGGCTTGCCTTTTGTTAGTTCTGTTGCATGGAAAATATTCTGTTACATAAACTGATGCTGTGGTTTCATCCAGATCCTCTGAGTTCTGCCTTGCTGCTGGCCATGTGAACATACAAACAACCCACACATCATGAGGGCACTTGGAGAGAGGTTGGTGACCAGACTGGGTTTCTGGGAATACTTTTGTATGTGAGCCAAATGAAAAGCTTGGGACTGCTCAGAGGGGTGGCAAATGTAGTGGAAAATATGATACTGTCCCTGCCCTAGCCCGGGGCAAGCAGTGAAGTTAAATGCCTGTATGTTCAAAAGGACATTTGGCAACATCAAATTTTGGTTCAAAATGGCATGTGATTTAGTGTGGAACACACTGGTTCAGGAATTTACAAGCCCTAAAAGTTGCAAGTATTCAGAAAAAAAAAAAAAAGAGACACTCTATAAGATATATAGCACTGTGATTGTATAGGGTCCTAACTTCCCACGGGCAGGTTATGAAACCCGCTCTAGATGTGAACTGTTCCCATATGGAGGAGGCTGCTTGTGGCTGGGGGGGCAGAGTAGAGAAGCTGGTCACAGATTTGCCGGCTTTGGGATTATTACACCTCATGCAGAGCATCTGAACTCTAATGGCAAGGGAGGAGGACAGGGCTTCAGCCTTGTTTCAGTCCACAGGCGCCTGTGTTCTTGTGCTAAAATCAAGAGTTCCAGTAGCAGTTGATCCGTGAAGACTAAATATGTTCATCTGTCCACTACATCTTTCTCCTCCCTCTATTTCTGAGCCAGTGGCAACAGTTGCCCTTGATTCTCTGTTTCTTGAGAAAGCATTCATGACTGATAGACTTGTTTTGGCCGGGGAGCTCATATCAAGATCTGCTATGGAGTGCAAAGAGTGTTTTCTAATCTTGCACAGTCTTGCTATGGTCCAAAGATTTGCTCCCAGTTCAGAACTTGTCCCATCATCTTAGGAATCATTCTGCCTTTTTTATCACCCACCTGAATTTTGCTGAAATGAGATTCAGATGGCATTTGGGCTTCATTAAAGAGTATCTATTTGGCCAGAGGACCTGGCCAAAGAAGGGTCAAGAAATGCACAGTCTTAACAGTAACTGGGCAAATTTGCTTTTCAAACCTGAGTGCTACAGGCTCTTTTCCTCCAGCTACCTTCAAGGTATTGCAAAATCCAGCCTGTTGTCTAAAAGCAGTGGATATCAGCAGCAAAAGTGTATGTGGTCCTGATGTCCTTTAGAGTGCAGGATAAAATTGATGCATTAGTCTCATCAGATGCTGCCTTTATTGGGCTGTTACTCAGCCTTTTTGCTTTGTAGCATGCTGTCATCCCCAAATCAGGGCGCTGCCAGCGTCCAGACCATTTAACTGCTTCTTGCATATTCCTGCTTTTGAGAGACAGAAAATTTCTTCCTGTGTATCCAGTTATTGCTTCTGGTCTTGACAGGACTTCCTAGAGCTAGGAAGTATTAAAGTTTCCTGCAGCCTTAGCAGGAGTCAGCTGTTGGACATAGCTGCTGTTTGTAAAAACATTTAGATGTGCACTGTGAAGAGGAACATCTAATAAAACCAGGCTGCTGCTGGGATGTTTTCTTTTTGTGCTTGATTTTGGAGCTCCTGATCTGGTTGCACACAGTGTGTATTAAATTCCATGTAGGATAGCACCATTTGAAAATAGTACAGCCCTGCAGAGGCAGGCATTCTGGCTGTCTGGCAGAACCGATGCCCATCACTGCTAGATAATGCCATACCTGCATTGCTTCTCCTATTCACTGGGACGTGGCTACCGAGATCTGGTAGCTAACCATTGCACTACCACTGTGTTCAAGTCTGAAAATAATTCTGCTGGGGCTTTTTGACATCTCTATCTGCTTTACAGTGGCTTGTTGGTGGTATTTCAGTTATTTCAAGAACTTGGCCTTGCTGTGGTTTTACTTCACTCTCCCACAGCCACCTTTGCTGCCTGTTCTGCTTTTGCTGTCTTGCTGCGTAGGGTTGTACATGTGTAATTTTCCATCCCAGAAATGTTTGTTTTTCACTTGATAGTGATTCCTACATATGTGGAGCTCTCGGCTGAAGAGACAGTAAACATGATTTTACAGACTCTCTAACTGAGTTATCTTAAGTCTGAGTTCCTTATTTGTCAGACTTTCTCCAGTGATCACTGATGCTTTTGACTTGCAGGGAGGGTTCAGGATTGTTTTGCAGCTGTGATTCCTGCAAGGGGTGGGGTCTGGACAGAAGTGCAATGCCAGTTTAATCTCGATGGAGAGGAAGCAATAGTGAAGATACACAGCTGTGCGGTGGCTGGAGTCTATATGGGTATGCTGACCTGTATGGCAGCGAGACCTTATTCACTGTGAAGACAGACCTTTGTCCCTTTCAGGGCTTAGCTCACCTCTTTTCCCCAAGTCATAAAGGTGATAGGAGATCTAGAACTACTTAGGATGGAGTTGTCCTTGTGTGCTTTTTGCATGCTTTTTCTTTGTGCAGATGAAACTTGCTTCTGAAATTATCCTCCTATGAGGCAGAGCCTCTCCTTTGCCATAGTCTGGGCAAGACCAAGTTCTCTGAAGACAGATTCCAGTAAATGTTAGGGAGGAATTTTAAATGTTAGGTGAGGCCCTGGGAGTCCAGTGGTAGTGATTCATGACCTCTCATTGGAAGGTCTTTCCGAAGTATAATAACTCTAGGGATGCTTCAGATCCCCAGCAACCCCTGAAATCTCCAGTGTTGTTGAGAACACCTCCATCTGTACAAAGCATCCATGCCCTCTCCATCTCTTGCTGTCATTTCAGACGCCTTTGCCCCTGCAGTGCACACCTGAGCAAAAATGGCTGCTCATTCACCATTGTGTGTAGCCATATAACAGGCTTCGGGAGCAGTTTTGCCATTTTGTATGCCTTCAGGCATAGGCCAGAGAGACGGCTTTGATTCACAAAGCTGCTCTGAGTTTGATGCCCGACTCCCTCAGCAGGATGCTTTATTTCCTGCCCTCCCGTGGCTATTGTGGTGGAGTTTTGAGCTCACAGCTCCCAGGCATAGAAGCTGGTGAGAAAACCTTCAGTCTGCAGTTTGGCTGGCTTTGAATCTGGTTCGCAACTGCTGGCTGTGGTTTTGTCACTACTCAGCCACAGCCTCTGGTTCCTTGGATCCTCAGTCGGGCAGGTCTGTAAAAGGAGCATGTTCACGAGGCAGCCAGCTGACAGCCCTGCTTTGCAGCTAAACCCTGGCTAAAGCTGAGCTGTTGAGGAGTTAAGCTTGCCATCTTCAGCTACAGATTCTGCCCAGCAATTTCATTTGGTTATAGGATTTTTAACTTTCTGTGTGAGTTCTTGAGTGCTCTGGGAGCTTTGCAGGAACCAGGCTCTAGCACCCAGGCAGATCCGTGTTTCAGAAAGGAATTGTGTAATTTCTGCTCTTGTAAGGTCTTCAGCATGTTTTCAGAGTGCTCAGGCAGAAAGATGCCATAGAAGCATGGTCCCTCCTCCTGCTGCTGCTGCTACTAGAGTGTCTGTGATAAGAAAGGATTTACTGAGTCTGCAGATTAATTCAGCAGCAATTTCGGTGTGATGTTAACAGCTAGAAACATCGGAGTCTTTTACTCCTCTGTGGATTTGCATATAGTGATTAGGGGCATATGTGGTGGGGGCTGGGACAGAGGACAGCCAGTAGGGAGAAGGAGGAGCAGGTTCCAGCCCAGATCACCTCAGTGGATGCTTGTGAGTCACAGCCTATAAGTGGCTCCTGCGGAGCGCCACATGCCAGATGATGAGTCATGGAGCAAAAGAGCACAGAAATGGGAGAAACTGGTTCGGTCACTGTCTGGCTCCTGTGTTAGCTGGTATAGATTTGCTGCTTGAGCTGCTTCTGATGTCTTCTGTAACTCAGAATGCCCAAAGCAGCTGGGGCCTCTTTTCCTCTGACTGGGAGGCGGTACCTGCCCATGCTAGGCAGGAATACACACACCACCTATTGCTTATTTTCATCACACACACCCTCTCATCTCTGCTGGCAAGCCCCTCATTCCTGACCTGCGCAGCTCCTTGCTGCTCTGTGTGCAAAGGCTGCGACTGATTGTCACGTGCTGCAGTTTCCATTTTGGACACATCATAATCCTATATAGATCTGGGATACAGTGATACATTAATCATGGGCTTAGTTAGGCTGTCCTGAAAACCGCTGGAAAAAGCCTTTGCCTAGGCAGCACCTTGTTGTAGGATGAAAAGATGTGTTCTTTTCAGGAATCACTGTTTGATCAGGACCACAAGAGGGAACAGCCTGAGCTGAGGCAGAAATTTGGAAAGTATTTAGTCTTTCCGTCTTGCTGCAGCCCCCTTTAAACACTGAGTACTGGAATATTCATGCTGGGACCAGGTAGACCACCCTCACTATGCTCCCTCTTCCTGGAGGCAGGGAAGGAGGGCTGGAGGTTTCTGATAAGTCAAGCAGCTAGTATTTCCTTTTATACCTTTTCTTATTAAATGTGCTGACTGATTTACTAAAGCATTTAATGAAGGTGTGAATTTGGTAGAGATGTATTAGCTGGTGAGAAATGAACGGACATCCAAACAAACACCACTAGCTAGTCCCACCCTACAACAACCTACAGCTTACTGAGCCCTCACGTCCACCCTCTTCTTACTCACCCCAATGGTTCAGCCCCTTCCCAAGCCACTCATCCTGTGCCCCTTGCCCCATCCTCTTCATCGATGCTGCTCGCTGAATGCCCTCCAGCTTGCTGGAATTTTCCTGTTCTTTTTTTGCCTTTTTTTTAATTTTTTTAGAGCCGGTCAGTACTTTCTGTCAGCTTCTGGAGTGGAAAAGCTGGGGCAGGGACAAACTGCATTACTAGGTTCCTGGAAACTGGTGCTGGAACCAGTGAGCCCTGAGATCCCCCATGGTGTCTGAAGAGTGGCTTTCAATTCTGATTCATCTCCCAGCCCTTTTGCCTGGAGGAAGACTTACAGGGAGTAAACTGAATATATTTCTCCCTGTGGAGCAAAGAGAAGTCTGTATTCTGCTCCTGTCTGCAAGCTCACACAAACCGTTGCTTTTTGCAGTGTTTGTGCTCATGCTTGTTTTGTAGAGCTGTGTGGTTTCTTCAGGCATGTTAATGCAAATCCTCTGTAGGAGTCAGGGATTC
Source organism: Phalacrocorax aristotelis (assembly GCF_949628215.1). Lineage (NCBI taxonomy): Eukaryota > Metazoa > Chordata > Aves > Suliformes > Phalacrocoracidae > Phalacrocorax > Phalacrocorax aristotelis. The sequence goes on along the minus strand of NC_134311.1, from coordinate 71,044,767 downwards.
ACATGGAACAACCCTAAAAGAACAAACAGCTCCAATACAAAGGGATTTTTGCTGGTTCATCTATGAAACTGAATGCCCAGCTTTTAACCCTGTTTTTACATCTTTCACCCTTGAGTGACATGGTAGATCTTTGTCTATCTGAGGAAGATGATGACAGTGAAACCATAGCCATTCAGAAAGAGGAAGCAAGAACCCTCACAGTTAAAGGTTTCCACTGGGCATGCAATTTTATAGATGAAGCAACTGAGATTTGTAGAAACAGTAATCTGTTCAGAAAAGCCAGCCTCCAAAATGCTGGCATCTTCTCCAGCTGACAGTTCTGATGATCCTGCTCCTGCCTCTTCATCCTCTGTGCTATATGTGCAATCTTTTTGCATTTAAATGACATTTATTTCTTAAACATCTGTATGCCTCACTCAGTATTGCATCACATTTTATGAGGAAACTTGTGTCGCTGTCTGTTGAACTCGGTTGCCCTGCATGTGCTGCTGAGAGTGCTGAGCAGAGTGGGGCATTAAGCAATCAGCGATGGAACTCCAAAATGTGGCCGGAACAGTAACAGATAGTGAGGTATGCCTGGAGGTATGTGACCAACACACCTAATGCATCAGCACTTGGAAGTGAGGCTGGTGTTTGTACCAGAGCCCTCTGATTGAAGCAGGCCAGTTTGCAGCCAGCTCTGATGGCTTTTGCATCTTCTCAGTAATGTTGCAGAGGCAGGAGGTTGTAATCCAGAAGCTACAGAGCTGCACTGACCACCCTTAAATCAGCAGACTGTACTCAGTCTTTGAGGGTAGGACGGAGGAGGAATTTGGAGGCCTCTAGGTGATGCTCAGCAAGGACTTACAAGGCATGAGGTGCAGAGCTTGAAGGGCTCAGCTCTGCAAGGTGCTGCATGCCCTTGTTATCTGCAGCATGCTTCCTGCTTTCTAAAGTGCAGACACGGCTTGGCAGGTGGCTCTCAGATCAGTGCTGGACCATCCTTTGTTGCTCAACACTCCTTCTCCCACTACTTACCCAGAGCTTTGCTGCAGCTAACAAGTTTTTGCCATGGACATAGAGGTACGAGTATTGATAAGCAATTCCACACCACATCATAGGTGCTCACAAAAAGCTATCCTTCTCTGCTCTGTATTAGCTTGGCTGGAGTGAAGCCTCACAGGTAATTAAATGTCTGGCCCTCACCTTTGCCAGGTGACCCTTAGCACCTCAAGGAAGAGCTGACTGAATAAACAACCCATATCTCCCATGTAGCAGCAGGTGGTGTCAGTATGGAGAAGGTAAAAAAATTTGACATTTGCAGAGAAAATGCTGTTCTATTGATGTGTTTAAAGGCATGGTGCTCCCTGTGTATGCCCCTGCCTTGCACTGCCACACACACTTTTCTGGGCAGGGATCGTTGCTGGATGCTGTGTTTGCTATTGTTTGTGTAGGATTGAGTGGGATTCAGCACACTGTGGGCTTGTGCTATTGCAAATGATAAATAAGAATGAACTGATTTGGTAAAAAGTGTTCAGGTACAGGCTGCTACCCCCATATCTGGAAACTTCCCCTTGCAAAGGGGTGTGAAGGCTTTACAAAGAGCTGATCAAAGCCAGCAGAATCTGAAACTAGTCTGCATGCTGGATTTTGTGCTCCAGTGTCAATCCCAGCCTCCCAGACCCTGAACAGAAGAGGGAGCATCCTTCTACAGTCTTCCAGAATCAGGGAGGGAGAGCCAAGTGATGATATGGACAGGGAGGATGCTGTGGTGTTGGAAACTGAAAAATCCCTGTACTGGCTGTGCCACTGCCAACCTCCCTGCATCCCTGAGACAGGAGGAAGCCAGGAGAGGTGTTCCAAGGGAGAAAGGGATATCTAGGGCATAAAAAAGGTCATGCATATCCCTAGGGAAGCTGTCAGAATGGCTCCCAGCAGGAGCTGGATGCATGCCACCTGTGATGTTGGACCTTGGAGCCTTGTGCCAGGAGCCTGCTGTGGGTGCAGGCAGAGTGGGCATCCGTCTGCTGCAGCATCTGTGACAGCCAGTGAATCACAGTCCACCCAGGGAGCCTGTGCTGCCACTGAAACCAAATAGCTTGGCAGAATTGCATGTTGCAGCTAGGGCTCCAGAGAGACAGCTGGGAAATGGCTGTGTGTCAGCTCTCTTGACATTTTGCTGTCAAATGTCAAAGTGTGCCTGTGCAAGCCTTGTCCTCCCACAGCGGCATCTGCACCAAAGTGAAGTGCATGTTGCTCAGCAGGGCTTGTCAGTAGATCAGTGCTGGTGCTAGGAGCCAGCTCCACACAGCCATTTCCCAGAGACAGCAGAGACCTGGTGCTTCAGCAGCAGTGTGCTGTTATCACTGTCCGTATCCTTAAAATCATGCTTTTCAAGTGGCTGCATTGTGGCAACACTTAAAATATAGCAAAGCCTTACGGGGAGGCATGATCTAACTGTTACAATCAGCTACAAAGGCAGTAACAAGGTCAGACAGGCACTGGGGGATCAGCTTTTTTTCCCCCACAGTGCTGGGGTGGGGAGACAGGATAAATAGGGGCTCCTGCTGCTACATGTACCATCAGTGGTGTGCAAGGTCAAAAACAGGGCATGAACACTGCCCCAGCAGTTGATCACCACTTTCAGCATGTGTGTGTGCGCACTAGGCACAGAGCCAGGAGCTCCTGTTACCCATGGTGGTTCTAGAAAAATGTGATCTTGGGAATCCCTGATGTAAAAGATCTTGTCCCAGGAACTGGGCTGAAGAGACTCATTCCTTGCAGCGGCTGTGGGAAAGAAGCCAGGGACTTGTAAGACAGAGGAATCACTGAAGGGGGAGTGAAGGGTGACATAGGCATTAGGAAGACTATAGGTGGGGGGGATCTTAGGATCCCACGATAGTCCAGCTGGATGGGTTCAAGTGGTCCAGGTGACCTCTTTACTTCAGATCCTGATCCTGGGTGAAACATCCCAGCAGAATCAGACACGAGGGTGAGTGTGCCCCTCCTGTAGTTCTCATGATGATCTCTGGTAGAGTCTACCAGAAGGCTTGTCTGGTTGCTAACACTGGTGTTCACATTAACTTTTACATCATTGTGTGTTTACTGTAAACACTAGGTCCATTTCCATCTTTGTACTTTTTTTCCTGCCAGCATCATCCTGTGTCTGTGAGAATCCCTGCTATGCGTGGGAGGAAAGTACTTCTTTTGATATTTTTTTTAGCATCTTTTAACTGCTATTCATACACCATGAAGCTGAAAGAACTGAAGTTCCTGATCTTTCTATGGAGCTGTCTCATTGCTTGGGCTGTTGTTCGAACTACACTAATCCCACATTTCTCAATTTGCCTCCTGGGTTTCCGTGTACCTTTTCAGCTCTGCTCCAAATCCATTTTCATCCCATAGTCACAAATACAGGGGGAATGTAGGCAAAGACAGATATTGTGAATGCCACTTTCTGGTGTCTGATGGTCAGTGGTCACAGCAGAGCCAGGGTCCTCAAGTCTGGAGCAGGATCACAGTATGCAGTGTCAGGGTGCTGTGAACACTGAGGATGCCTGGATGAGATATGGGATGTGGATTGCTGGCCAAGGGTGTTTGGGCAAGGGTGTTCAGAAAAAGTGGGGGATCTATGAGAGCACTAGGTAATTTTCTGATCCCTCCGGGTTATCCTGGATTGTTGTTGTCTTTTGTGGATTATCTCTCTCCTTGCTGCCTTAGCTGTCCTCCCATGCACCTCTCTGTGCTGGCTTCTCTGATGTGTGAAGCGAAGGCAAGAGGGAAAACCCCTCCAGACTGTCCTGGAGGCGATAGCAGGTTGGACCTCTGGGTTAGATGGGGAAGGAGGAATGAATATATTCTTTGCTTTCCCATATCTAATGCTGGTGAACATCTTCCTCTAGCTTTATGACAACCTGCTATTTACTGAACACTGAGGGAGTGGGGCTCAGTGCCCTGCCTGTACGGCTTCTGGGACTGTGGGCTGTGGCAGTCATGCTGTTGCAAAGTGCAGCTGGTAATAAGATTAGCAGATAAATGCCACAGATAATGTGTCAGTTTCAAAGAACTGTGAACTGGATGCCCCAGACTGCAAGAGAAACCAATTTGAGCTCAGGCTTAACCATCAGCACAAGGTCAGCAGAAGGCAATGTGCTATATGGGACCCGTTTAACCATCACCAGTGGCTCCCTTGTGGCCTCGCTGAAATCATCTGCTCCTTCTCCCATGAGAGGCCCTTGTATGCATAAGTAGTTGCATACTTTGGCATTCATCCCTGGCACCATTAAAAAATCTCAGGACCTCACAGGGGTTCCTGGATTTTGGAGAAGGATGGTGGTTGCTGCTTTTCTGATCCAGTCTGTTCTTGCTTTCCAGTCTCACCCTGGACTTGTGTCTCTCTAACGTTGCAAGGTCTGGCAGTGCCGTTCAGTGTTTGGTTCTTAAGGTTCCAGGTACCTACAGGCAGGCAAAGGCATTGAATCCAGTGCGAGAAGTTGGACTCCTCTCATCAGGGTGCAGTCTGAAGTGCAGACCCTGTGCCGTCTGCATGTTTTTCTGTGAGCATACAGTGCCATCCACAGTAAGGTCTTCATGTGGCCCAAAGCCTGTGCAGCCCTTTGGCTACTTGAGTGAAATCAGTAGCTCACTTCAGATAAGTTCAAGAGGGGTCAGCTGGAAGCACAAGTGTTGTTCCAGGAGTCTGCAGGGAGGGAAACATGTTTGTCTTATGTTGTGAAGCTTCCCCTGAAGGACAGCTCAGGAGACCTTGTGCTTGGGTACTTGTGCTGACAAGGACCAGTCTGTTCAGTCCGTGTCAGCTGTCGCGGTTTAGCCGGCAGCTCGGCCCCACACAGCCGCTCGCTCACTGCCCCACCGGTAGATGGGGGAGAGAATCAGAAGGGTAACGCTCGTGGGTTGGGATAAGAACAGTTTAATAATTAGAATTAAAAGCAACAACAACAGAAACGCAATGTAAAGGAGAACAACGAGAGGCGCAAAGCCCCGGGGGGGGAGGGGGAGGGAAGGGAACGAACCGCCAAAACAAACCCCAGGCGCCGCAGCCGCTCACCACGCGCCGCCCCTCCCCCAGCCGCCACTGCCCCCCCTTAACGTACTGGTCACGGTGTCACGTGGTACGGAATGAACCTGCCATTGGCCAGCCGGGGCCAGCCGCCCCCGCCACGGCCCCGCCCCTCCCAGCCCCCCCCCCGCCACGCGGCAGAGCGCGGGAAGCTGGAAGGGCAGCCGCCCCCCGCGGTGGGGAGAATTAACCCCTGCTCAGCCAAAACCAGCACATCAGCACCTGGCATCTTTATTCAAACCAAGGATGCTTTAAAGAGTCACTGCCTTTCCTGAGAGGTGACCTCCTTTGTGTTTTTATCTCTCTAGGTATCTGAATTCCCCATGACAAGTGTCCTACCTGCCTCTTACGTGCAGCCCTACCTGTCCATGGGTAGCACCAGCTTAACTGATGTCCTGAAGATCATTCCTCATCATGGATAGTCCACCCAAACTGACTGGTGAGACGCTGATTGTCCATCACATTCCCCTGGTGCATTGCCAGGTCCCTGATAGACAGTGCTGCTCCGTGAGCAAAAGGACCAACCCCTTCTGCCAGCCAGAGCTCAGCATTACACGGACCTCTGCCCTTCCAGACAGAGACCTTTCACAGACTGACTCCTTGGTGTACAGCAGCTTTCTCCAGACCTCTGAAACTTCAGCAGAGGACTCAGACAACAAAGAAGGCAAACTGAGGGATTTGATTGTCCCTAGTGTCAGTAAGCGACAAAACCCTTTCCTGCTGAGTGAGGGTGAAGACCTCAGCATCTTTGGGGATGAGTTGGGTCAAAAATCTTTTCACCTTCACAACTCACTTGTGGCTGGCAAACCTCCGTTTCATCTGCATGAGCTGTCCTTGCCCCCTTTCCACCTCCACGACTCCAATCACATTGTGAAATCCTGGAATATGGCCAGCCGGTCTGGTGTGGTAGACGGGCAAGAGGACAAAATCAGCAGTGACGACATCCAGAAGAGGAACAACGTGAACCGGTGCCAACAGGCCTCAGAACGCATGGAGCTGGATGAATGCAGCTGCCATCGCGGCAGCTCCTCTAGCTTCTCCTTTGATGGTGGTGACCAGGAGTGGAACCAGAACACAGGTGAATTGCTGAGGAATCAGGATGCCCTGCACAGCCGGACATGCAACTGTTCCAGCTCGGAGCTCCAGCGCTGTCGCTGCTACAGTTCATCAAGTCAGTCTGAAGTGACTGACCAACAGATGGGCTACATCAGTGACTCTTCCTGCAACAGCTCCGATGGGGTGCTGGTGAACTTCAGTGCTCTCTACAACAAAATGAATGGGCATTCTCGATCTAACCTGAATTCAGCCAGCCTGTCCTGTGACTCTTCCTTCTGCAGCCACTCAGACACAGGAGCTTTTTACCTGGATTTGCATTCATCACCCACAGAATCCAAGATGTCTTGTGAGTCGCATCACCCAGAGAGTTCAGGGAAGGTGTGTGGGTGTCAACACTCCTCCTCACCTGTCCTGGATGCTAACTGCAACTCATACCACCTCCACTGTGAGCCTTGCACTTCAGAGAGCTCAGACCTCACTGCCTGCTTCCAGAGCCAAGCACGGCTCGTTGTGGCTACTCAAAATTATTATAAGTTAGTCACATGTGACTTGTCTTCCCAGTCATCCCCCAGCCCGGCAGGATCTTCCATAACTAGCTGCTCGGAAGACCATACCAAAGGTAGCCCAGCCCAGCCCACTGAATACTATCTGTTTAGAAGGCCTGACCTGAGACAAGAAGAAAGCAATGTGGAGTGCAGTGAAGAAGAGACAAAGGGAGAAGCCACCCAGAACATGATTGAGGGTCAGGTCTATGTGAATGTGTCACCACCTAACCTCAACGCAAGCCGGCAGCGCTCCAGGAGCTATGATCAGAACCTGGACAGGAGTCCCAGCAGCCGGCTGGGCTCCTTGGAGCGCATGGTGAGCTGTCCAGTCAAGCTGAGTGAAAGTCCAGCAATACCCATCCAGAGTTCCCCCCCAAAGAGAGTGACATCTTTTGCTGAACTGGCTAAAGGCAGGAAAAAGAATGGCACTTCCCCACCACTCCGGTCCAGTGGGGATTCCTCCTTGGAGTTCTCCCCTATCCCTGAGACACAGCGGGATTGCCCAACCTTCCTTGAAGAAAGAGCTCGCCGCAGCCAGAGTCTTCCACCCATGCCCTTCGTCCATGGCCTGAACCGGAGCTGCGAGGGGTTCTGTTTAAATCACGCTTTTGGGGACAGCCAGGCTTTGTGTTCCACCAAAGACTCGGTCTCCAGTGAGAAGGTCCCCGGTGGGCATGGAGCAGGTGAGCAATCCTCTCTCTCTCCCTGCTGACGGAGGCAGATGCCAGCTTCTCAGGTGGCTTTGCCAGTGGCCATGGACAGAGAGATATTAGAGCCCGAGCAGACGGTAAGGAGCCAAACTAGGCCGAATGGAGAAGTAAAAAGAAAGGCTGCTCTTTGGGACATGAGCGGAGCAGCAGAGGAACCGGCATGGTGATGGAAGACCAGTGTCTGTGCCGTTTGTTTCCTGGTCTACCACTCCCTGGGACAAAGCCCCCTGCTCTGCTGATTTCAGACCCAGATCAGTGCAAATGTCTTGTCCTTGTATTTCTGAAGCCTCTTGAGATTCTTTGCAAACCTCTCATATTGCATAAGGGAGGACATGGCATTAGCACTAAGGGTCTGTGCAGCTTGGAGGATTGTCTCCCTTCCAGGGCATTGTAGTCCCCCAGTCCATAAGAATCACATACCTTTAGCTCCTAAGACAGAGATCTGAAGGTGCTCAGCAGAGCCATGTTCCCAGCAGACAAAGGGAAGGGAACCACTGAGGAGTTTTTAGCCTTTCTTCTTTGGAGCTACATGGGGCAGAGGTGAAGAGTGAGGAGGCACAGCCAGCAGTCTCTCAAGGCAAGGTCAGGGAGCTCACAGAGTCTGCTGAGACTTAAAGCATGAGTCCTGCAGAGATTAGAGGAGCTGCGTGTCTCTGCTGGAATATCCTGGCCATGCCCTCCACAGTGTATTGGACTGCAGCAAAGGTTCATCTGGAGGGCAACTGTACCAGCTCCCTCTGCAGGAAAGCCCATAAGACACGAGCTGCTTTCCACCTTGATATTGCCTTTACATGTATATCCTGGTGAGGAAGCTGTGTAACAGCCCCATCAGAGGTACAGCCATTTCTCCAGCATGGCAGGAAACCTCTATCTCTGCCCTAGACAGTTCTTGTGCCTGCTTCACGGGCAAGAGCCTGTCTAAATGGAGCTCTGACCAGACTGCTGTGGTAGATAGGCCCTAAGATGACAAGGACCAGACTGTCTCCATTTAATGCCCTGAAGATTTCTGGCAGGAGATAGGAAGAACATGTCGCTCATTGCCGTGGCAGGTGTGGGAGAGATTTTGGCCTTTGGAGGAAGAGCTTTTTGTGTATTGTCCTGCTTGTTTATTGAGCCTTGAACATGCACTCGGTGCAGGGTCACAGGGCAGGCAGGTTTCTGCTGGGAGCAGGCATCATGGGAGCAGCCCTCTTGGTTTGCAAAGGGAGTGCTTGGAAGGAGCAAGAGCTGCTAGGGGATGAGGCGGCAGACAAGAGCTCTCAGGACAACGTATCCCAACAGTTCCTGCTCCCCCTGCTGTGGTCCCTTCCTCTGCACTGTGTCAGCAAGGCAGGCACCGTGTGGAAAGCCCCTGCCTGTTGCTGGAGAGCGAGGCAGAGCTGCCTTGCACCAGCTGAGAGCAGCATGCAAGCCTAGAGGGTCTGAGCAGGGACTAGAGGGAAAGCAAGCCCTGCTAAAGGCTAGTTACAGGGAGAGAGGCCTGGAAAACCCACAGACAGCAGGTAACACGAGGGGTCTGCTTGGGACAGAACCTTTGTCCCAGGATTTGCTGTGGGCTGGAGGAGTTGTTTGGAGACAAGGCAGAAGGTGTCATTCTGTGCTGGGATGTGGCATGGCTGGTGATTGGGGATCCCAGTCAGACCCATGTGTGCACCCAGCGCTTTGTGTGTTGTGCACCATGTGCACAGTGTGTCACACTTCATCTGTGTCCCTTGAGATATTGTGGCCCCACCAGGAGCTGCAGGAGAATATCCCAGCACACTGCCTTAGGACATTCCTGTTGGTCATTTGATGAAGCAAATCTGCCTTTTCCAGGGTTGGAAGCTCTCCTAATTCTTCTGGAAGTTCTCCCAATTCTGCTGTGGTCCTGATTTGGTTAGGAATGTCCTGCTGGGATCTGGTGCAGGCAGGGGGAGGAAGGAAGCTGTGTGCTCAGAGGGCGAACAGTTACAGGAGGGAGAGGAGGGAGGGAGAAGGGGAAGCAAGCAGCCTTTGTAACAGCACTGAATGGGATGTGGGATGCAGAGCTGCGTGCTTGTAATGCTTGTGCTTAGCAGGGTGAGTTCTCAGCACATGAGAGGGGACAGTCCTTTGGGGTATGAACCCTTGCTGTACCACAGTGCATTGGGCCATGTCTTTGTGGTACTGCCTGGGTGGAGGCAGGTCAAGGGCAGGTGCTTAGGGCCATGACTTGTGCTGTCCTGGGTGCAAGGGATGGGGAAGAGCAGGGAAGCTGGTGACCATACCGGGAGAGAGAAGACCCAGTGCAATGCCCTACACATCCAGACAGCAGTCAACAGCTGGAAACTCTGCATTTGGGGCCACATGTCTTCACCCTGGCAGCTCATGATGGGTGTAACTGGTTCAGATTTGAACCACTCTGCTTGTGTCACTGGCCTCTAGCTCATCCTCAGCTTGTCGACAGCTGAGAGCACATTCCCTTTTGCCTGTGGTCTGCTGGGCTGATGACTGTCCCTCTACCTGTCCTCACACTCTGTCCCTCTTTCTTTCCCCAAAGGTGGTGGCACAGACAGCAAGCCTGTGGTACGCTACAGCAAGGACCAGCGTCCCACGACTCTGCCCATCCAGCCCTTTGTTTTCCAGCACCATTTCAGCAAGCCACCCAAGGCCCGTGCTCTGCACAGCCATTTTGCCTCCAGCCTTTCCCAACTCTACAGCTTGTCCAGCAATCGGCCTGCCAGCCAGCAGATCTCCAATTCCCAGTCCTCAGCCTCAGCCACCTCAGCAGAGCAGTCGGCAGCAGTGGGGAGCCAAGCCCACAGCACGCTCCTGACGCAACGCTCAGCAGATGGAGCTGCCTCCCGCAATGATGGCTGCATTAAGAAGCCTGCCCCCGAGACAACCCGGCCGTCCCCCCTGGGGAGTTACTCTCCTGTTCGATGCAACGTGCCTTTCTTTCAAAGTGTGGACTCTTCTTCCTCACCCACAGCAGAGAGAGCTGGAGAGAGCCAGCCTCCCAGGAGCAGGTCCTGCCCCATCTCCGCCAGCTTGCTTTCCACAAGGTCTTCCCCTGTTGTCAGTGCCATGCAGCCCTCCCAGGCCACCAAAGCTGATGCCCTGAGGCAAAAGGAGAACCCCAAGCCGGTTCCCAAGAAGGAGGCACCACTGGACACAAGCCCACCACCCTCCGAGTACCGACTCCACAGTGGGTCCCTCCCACCCCTCTCAGTGGGTGGTATGCCTGTGAGCAGAGTGGGAGGCCACGCAGATCCCCACTGGAGAAGCGGCAGTGAGACCAGCAGCTCTGTTCCCCTGAGCAGCATGGGAATACGGCCCCTCAATGGTAGGTACCCATCCGCCAGGACATGCTAGTCTGGAACATCTCCAGCTCTCTATGGCTATGGCTGCTCCCTATAATACACACCTCTATAGCCACAGCCCAGGGAAAAGCTGCATCTGGGTGCTGCAGCACCCAGCAGCCCCTGTCATCACTCTGCCTGCAAAAGAAAGTCCTATGCTAAGAGCACGTCCCCTCAGTACCAACTCCTACGCTGTCTCTCTGGAGAGGACAGTGTGGGGCTGCTGGTCTTATAGCACCCCATGCCAGGTGCTTGCACCCCAAGCCTGCTCCCTCAACGCCTGCAGCTGTGAGGCCACCCAGGCTTCTGCCCTGCTCTGCCAGGACATGGCCTCCCTCCATGTATGTGTGCTAATGTCCTGAAACACTGCTGGACTTTTAACTAATGTGCTGTCTCTCTCTGTCCTTCCTCTTTCTCATCTTCTCTCTTCCCATTTCCCCTCTATACCCTCCCATCTGCTCATGTCCTTCCATCTGGTGCTCACTGCCTGCAACATCCTAGCGAACCACCTCTCACCCCAAGCACTGAAGTGGCGGGAGTACAGGCGGAGGAACCCCCTGGGTCTGGACCGTGTTTCAGGGCTGTCTGGCTTAGCAGGCAGTCTAGACAGGAGGCAGCAAGAGCCTCGGCTGAACCGGGGGAACGCCATCTTTGAGCTCCCTGGCACTTTCAACACCAGCCATTTCCACTGCAAGCTGAACGGTGCGCACCACCTTTCTGCTAGGGGGGGGGTAACCTTGGGGCTCAGGTGCAGTATCCCTTGGAGCTCAGGTTTAATATATGTTGGGGCTCGGGTTCAGCCTGGCCTCATCACTGCTCTGCCTGCTCTGAGAAGGAGGGATGATGCATCTGCTCACAGTGGGACTGGGGGTACAAGAGGAAAGTGAAAATCACCTCACTGATAGGTGCAACCTGTATGGAGCTTCCCTTCTCCACAAGCTGAGATCAATCAGGCCTGCCTCAGGGCTGGATTCAAGGGGAAAGTGAATGGCCCAAGAGCCTGCTCAGACCTCAGCAAGTGCTCCTCAACTCTGTCCAGCTTATAATTCATGTCTTGTTCAGGAGCCGTAGTCCTTGAAGACCTTGTGTCTCTGCCCCACGGTGTCTGCCCATCTGCCCCACTCCTAGCGGCATGGTAGGTGCTGGGCTGTACCTCTCAAGGTGCAGCTGGCAACACTGCAGGGCTCCATGGGGCTCTGTCTTCTCCATACTCTGCCCTTAAGGTCCTCCCTCTCCTCCAAACCCTGGGCAGGAAGGGCTGAGAGGGGCAAGCTGCTTTTAGCTGAACCTCTTAGCGTCCTCCAGGGAGGAGCAAATGGGTCCACGGGAGGCAGAATGTTCTTGAGGCCATGCCCAAGTCATGGAGGGAATTCCCCAAAGTTCTATGACTCACTCTGCCAACGCAAGCAGTTTCTCAGTCCCTCCTTCATGGGAAGATGCCTAGCGCAATAGGGCTGGGGAATCAACCAAATGAAAATCAAGTGCATGAGAGAGCTTCTGCAGAAGTCACCCCTTGAAAACAGAGACTGTTCCTGGCAACAGGCAGAAGACATGTAGATGTTTGCCTGTGCGTGCCTGTGTATGACAAGTAGGAATTCTCTCTGTGCTCCACTTTTGACCCCACTTGGCAGGGCTATCCACACAGCAGCCCTGAGAATTTGGTGCAGTGAGGTTTCCCAGCACCAGCCTGTGAGAGTGAACCTCCCACAGCATCTTCCAGTGCCCATGGGACCCCAGTCAAGCTGGAGCTAGATGTTGGGTGGATTGTGGGGTTGAACTGTACAGGCTCATGTTGCAAACCATTGCTGGGAGAGTAACAAGCTTGTAGCCTTCATGTCCCAGTCTTGGACAAGCTGGTGTGAAGAATCCTGCTGGTATAGATATAGCATCTGAGAGAAGTAAATAGTGTGGGAGAGGCTTTGGTATAAGGGCTTGGGGCTGATCCTTCTCCCCCATCTTGGCCCTGCAGGACAGTCTATGAGGCAACTCCAGCTTACCTACACTGACTTCTTCCCTGACTACTTCTCACTAGCAGAGAAACCCCCTGCTGAGTTCTGCCTCTCCCCAGATGGCAACACAGAGTCCATCTCCATCGACTTGCTGCAGAAGAAGGGTGAGTCCATGCATCTTGTGTGGATGAGAGTGTGGCATAGCACAGCATAAAGCAAACAGTATATTTCTCTGTCTCGTGTCATCTCTGTAGACATAATGGTTTCTTTCCCTGTCCTTCTGTATTGTAGATTCATAACTACATGTCCCCTTGGACTGATAGCTGTTTCCATGGCAAGTTCTTGTGTAGTCTGCATCATGCAGTGTGCCATGGAGTACGTTTGAGCTGCTTGTCCCAGGAATTATGATTAGAAAGCATCTTAAGTCCACAAGAAAGGGCAGAGACAGCAGGCAGGCAGAGGAGCAATACTCTTAAGGCAGGACATGCTGCCACCTGTGTCTCAGCATACAAGGACAGACCTGTGAATCCATGTCATGTTGCAGATGTGCTAGCCTGAGATTTTATAATTTAGGTAAAAGGTGTGTTGGACGCTACATGGTAAAGTGTTTATGTAAAAGGGTGGGAGAAAGGATTCCAAAGCAGGACAAGATGTGGCTGTGATGAGATCCATCCCAGAGGCAGACTTAGGACTGGGTTGTTGACAGCTGCCTTGGTATCATGTTAGAGGCAAGGTTATGCAGAAAGGCTGTCATGCCTTTGCCATGTATCTGTTGGTGATTACCAGATGGCAGCCTTCCCCTCTAGGCCACTTCTTTTCTTGCATTGTACTGATGCAGATGTCAGATTACTCACCACTGGCTTGTTACTGAAAGTCATTATATAGATTGCCAAATGCATGATTTCTGCCCTGCCACCCTGTAGGACTGAGGCAGCAAAACACTCCTTGCCTCAGATCCCATCTCTGGTCCCTCAGGGGATGGTGCATGGAGGTGATGTTCCGTGTCCCTTGGGAACACTGACAGGGCGTCTTATGTGTTAGCCACTTCTAAAGGTTGCCCTACTGTCAGGTTGATGCCTGAGTGTTGGGACCAGCAGGAACAGATTTGGTGAGGAGTTAGGGAGGACTCTTCATGTTTTTGGCAGAGAGGGCACATGTGCTGACATGGGCTTCTTCATGAAGTGTTTGGTCAGGGTCTCCCCTAGAAGCCCCTCAGGCAGCTTTCTGACTTGTTCTTTCCCTCTAGGTCTGGTGAAGGCAATCAACACTGCTGTTGACCTGATTGTGGCTCACTTTGGAACCAGCAGGGATCCTGGGGTGAAGGTACGTCTTGCTTTCAGTATGGCTGCTCAACATCATGCATGACATGGAGAGGGTGGAGAAAGATTGCCTCTCCATTCTCTTCCAGTCAAAAACTACAGGATATTCAGTGAAGGTAGTAGTACCAAGAGCAAACCAAACAAAGGTGATGGTTAGCCATGCAGCAGATAGTAAATCTGTGACAATTCTTGCAGCATGATGTTGGGGGTGCTAAAAGAGTATGTGGATTTAAGGGAAGATCAGAAAAACCCACTGAGGTCTACTAAACACATAGGAACAATTTCCAGTTTATGAAGTCTTTGAGTTGAAAGTAGTTGTAGGCTGTGAGAGTATTAAGGGCAAGTATTATATATGTTTGCTCTGGTTTGACTCTCTCTTATGTACTTACACATGGCTTTTTATGAGAGAATACCAGGCCAGCTGGACTTCTGGTCTGATGCAGTACACCAGCTCTTTTTTCTCATACAGCAGAGATTTGTGTCTCCCTCTTCCACACGTCCCATGCTTCTGTTCTGGCACTGGTGCCAGGACACAGTGCAGTGTCCCAAGTCCCTTGATGTGTCAAAGGGCTCCACAATGATAAAAAAATGCATCAGTCACTGCCTATTGGGGGCTTCCCCTAAAGCGCTTGCCACAACCCGCCTAGCTTCAGAGTGCATCTAGGTTGCCCATGGGGCTGGCTGGGCTTGGTGTGCACTCCTCCCATCTCCCATTTCTGGAATAACAGAAAAGCAGGGTAAGCTCACTTCTGTTTGTATCAGCCAGTGTTTGCAGTCCTGTGACACTCAGAGTGTTTGTGGTGCCTCTTCTGAAAGCTGAATGCTCTGCTTCAGGCAGGATGCTCTGGGGCAGCAATGTGACACTATTTGGACATGACAACTGTCCTGGAGTGCCATCCCCAAGGAGAAACCTGACTGGGAGAGATTCCAAGCCCATTCAATCTTATCTCAGAGCCCAGAGTAATTTGCCCCTAATTGGAACTGTTGCTGCTGCAGAGATTGCTGTGCAGTAACTGGAGCTGTTAGGACTCCCACAGCTTTTCAAGGCTTCGTTGTGAATTTCTTATTCTTCCAATGTTTCTTTGGGGAATAATAGCAACATTACCCCATTACTTTACTTGCCAGAGAGTGCTGTGGCTTTGACCTGGGGTTTTATTATACACCAGTGTGCCACAGGCTGAGCATTGATTGACCTGTGAAAAGGCAGTGCCCATCCCTAATGCTCCCACACTCAGTGGATCAGGCAGGATTATTCCTGACCCAGAAGTTCAGTCTCAGTTCACGGCCTTTGTGGACCTGTGCCAGTTGGCCAGTATAATTCCAGCTGAGCTGGTAAAATCTATGCCCTGAACACAGCTGCCTGGGACCACCAACATGATGTGCAGGGCCTTGGGCTGACCTCTTCGGGTGGACCCCTCCGCAGCTCAAGGACTATATATAGCAGAATATGTAGCCACTTTGCTGATGTTGGGCTCTTCCATGCTTCCTCACCTGAACCTGAGCTCTCTCCCTCCATTTTGCCCTCACCCTGTTTATTTATAGTAATCCCTCAGAATTATAGCTTGGCATGTCAGTGACTTAAGTGTTCCTTAACCTCGCGGTGCTGTTATTCCCCTGTGGCTTGCTGCTTCCTGTCTCAAAAATAGCAACAAGAGCAGCAGCAGAAAAATCCCCTACTCTTTTCTTCCTCATGCAGGACAGCCTTGTTGTACCTGTAGGGAGAACCAGGCATGCTTTCTAACTGGGATATCCTCTTCCCAAGCTGGGATATTCTCTTTCCAAGCTGTTGCTTGATCCCAGCCTGGGGCAGACCTTGCAGGGAGTAACCCAGAACTGATGTATGAGGCAGCAGGGGTGAAGGGGAAGAGCCTGCCTGTTCAAGGAGCTGCGGAGCATCACTGTAGCCTGGATATTGTCTGCTGGGTGTCTGTAGTAGGCAAGTGAGGCTGGACTGTTCACATGCATCTGTACCTCGTAGAGCAGTTACCAGATCTCTCCCTTTGTCTATTCTCCCTTAGGCCAAGCTTGGAAACAGCTCCGTGAGCCCCAACGTGGGGCATCTCATCCTGAAATACCTGTGCCCTGCTGTCCGGGACATTCTGAGTGATGGGCTCAAGGCTTATGTCCTGGACATGATCATTGGCCAGAGGAGGAACATCCCCTGGAGCGTGGTGGAGGCATCCACCCAGCTAGGTATATACAGAGGGTGTGCAGCGATGCCCATCGCTCAGTGGTGCTCCGTGTTGTGGCTGGGAGGTGCTGGAGGAGGTTGACTAAAAGGATGGGGATGCAGAATAATACCCATCTCCCTGCACAGAACAGAGTGCATGTTGACCTTCTCTTGTGAGACAGAAGAGCCACTGTTCTACCCTGCCCAAATATTTATTGTCATTTCCCCTGAAATTTTCAAATTCTCCTATAATGGTCCCAACAGCCCTTTCCCGCCTCTAAGTTTCCAGAGTGCTTCTAGACCTTCGTCTTTAGCCCTGCACAGCTACTTTATATGGCAGAGCTGTGGTCTTTCCTGGTCTGTAAGAAAATTTGCACACACAGCTCACTTGGTTCAAGCATCAAGTATGCCCGCAACACCTGCGCCCTCTGCTAGTACCAGTCTGCACCCTGGATTGTGGCAGTGGCTACCACCCAGGAGAACTCCTTTCTGAGGTTACAGATGGCATGGCCACGCTGATTTATGTGTCATGAAGTGCTTACATCCAGGGCTGAGAAGCCTTCTAGCGGGCTGAGGCAAATCTCCAACTCTGGGGTTAGCTCTGTGGTTGCAGACACCCCAAATTATAACCATCCACCACAATATTCTGTTTACTTGCTGATTTTGAGCCAAGGGCTGTGATGTCCTTGAAGTGTGGGAGGCAGATCCTTGTGGTACTAAAACTCTCCCAAAGTTTTGAAGTGGCAGCCTGGGACAGACCGCAACTCACCTCCCTTGTGGAATCTAACTGTTGGGGTGGAATGGGCTTATCTTGGTGTTTGGTGGAGGGGCAATGCACATACAGGCATTGCCAATATCTGTCTTTGCCTTGAAACTCCTTCCCATGTGCCTTTTTGGCATTGCTGACCACAACTAACCTCAACATTTTGCTTCTCTCTGTAGGTCCCTCTACCAAGTTGCTGCACAGCCTCTATAGCAAGATCAGCCAGTACACGGAGCTCACCAACCACACCATGAGGTTCAACGCATTCATCTTTGGCCTCCTCAAGTAAGCAGGCTCCCTGGGCTGGCTGCATGTCCCTGTCCAGGGCTGGCAGCAGGTGCTGGTCCTTGACTGCAGACAGGCACAGTTGCCAGTGAAAGACTTAAGAAACCTGGGAAGCCTCTCCCAGCTGTAGGTGAGGGAAGGAAGAATCTGTGAGCCTCAGGGAAATCCAGACGGGTCAAAACCTATCTTATTGGCCAGGTCTGAGAAGGAGTGGCTGAGGCCCACTGAAGAACATTGTCAGCTTGTTTTAGCTCCAAAACATTAGGTCAGAGGAGTCTGTCAGGGTTAATTAAGAGTTAGACGTAACATTCATAAACTACTCCTGGAAATCCCTGCTTAAATCACTGCTTCCTGGAACTACAGTGAGTCCCAATGCATGAGGTTCTGAAGGAGAAGTTGCCCTGGTCCAGGACTCAAGGGTGGTCCTTCCAGGTTGGATAAGGAGTGTGCACACTACACTCAGTGTTAAACAGAAGAAGGCAGCAGTGTCTCTTGGTGGGTCGGCAAGAGCTCTGGTAGTGGCAGGAGAGTCCGCATGGTCTTCAAATGTTGGGGGACTCATACATGCAGGAACAAGCTCTGCCCTGCTGGCAAAGGACACCAGCGTATTTTGGGCCAAACCTTCAGCAGTGGTCTTATTTGAGTCCTTTTCAGCAAAGCTAAGTTCTGCCAAGGACATAGGAGCTAAATGGTGAGGGAACTTTCTGGAAACATGGTTGTTAGGGGTTATGGTTGCACAATGCCTCATGTAAAGCAGATTGGATGACTCCATGACAGGCTGGGTGGCTGTGGTCAGTGCATTTCGATGGGAGCGAGCCACTGTCCTTTCACTAGCACTTGAAGTTCACAGGTTCATGCTATGTAAATGTCCATTTCCAGCCATACTTGTTTTCGTAGAACAGCCAGTATGAAGGGGGTGAATCGATTTTCACTTTCTTTCCCTGCTTGTTTTCTCTTCCTGAAGTATCCGGTCCTTGGAGTTCTGGTTCAACCACCTCTACAACCATGAAGGTAAGAGCCTATGAGCTGTGAGCTGCAGTGGGGGCCAAATTCTGCATGATGTGCAGCACAGGGGGGATATGCATGTCTCTTGTTGGTGTCCCAACCTCACCTGTTCCTGCTGCTCTGAGCTAAAGGCCTAGACCATACACAGTCCTAGTGTACCAGGGAGGTCCCAGGTGGAAGTCAAAGCTCCATGCTAGTCCTTCTCTGTTAGGATCCACAATTCACCCCAGCCAGGTCTCTGGAAAGACTGTGTTCAGGTGTCCCCAACACCTCTTTCTGCAGGGGACTGGTACTGGCCAGATCTGCAGCTCTTTGTTCATCTCCAGGAGGTGGGGAAGATAATTTTAATATGTGGCAACCCTTTGATGCTCTTTATTTACACTCTACTCCCATGGTATTTTGTGGCAGAGGTCATCCTGGTGGGTAGTCTGACAGGCAGGTCCTGGCTGCAGGAACAACTGGAAGCAGGACCTGGGCCAGTTTGCCCAGAGCATCTGGTGCTCCCTGACCCAGTGCTGAGCCTCGCACTGCAGGCACAGCTGTGACCAAAAACTAGTGTCCAACTCCTTTGCCCATAGTTTCAGCAGCTTCTTGTGCACTGGCAAAGGAGGCAAGGGCCTCTTCTCTAATTAATGTCTCTTACCTGACAGATATCATCCTGGCACACTACCAGCCAGTGGGCTTCTTGTGCCTGTCTCACAGTGTATGCCAGCCTCTTTTTGAGGAGCTTCTGCTCCTGCTCCAGCCTCTCTCCCTGCTGCCCTTCAACCTAGACCTCCTTTTTGAGCACCACCTGATGCAGATGGGCAAGGAGCAGCAGCAGCAAAAGGAGCTGCTGCGTGTGAAGCAGGACCTGCTGCTTTCCGCACACTCCACCCTGCAGCTGATGCGGACACGGGGCAGCAGTGAGGATCCTGACGGCTGCAGCACTGTCCCTGAAGTGTGCAAAGTGGGTGCCAGAGATGGTGACATCTCACCAGGCCACAGCCCTCTGCAAGATGTAAGTGAGAGGGTCAAGGGGGTGGGGGCCTCCTGTGGAGACGGTGACAGGGAGGAAGAGCGGAGGAAGACACGAGAGAGGACATGGGAGGAGAAGAAGGACAAGCAGGCAGGCTGGTGGTACCAGCTCATGCAGAGCTCTCAGATTTACATTGAGGGCTCAGCTGAAGGCTCGAAATTCATCCGCTATGAGAAGAAGAAGGCTTTGAATACTGTGCCCAGGTCAGCAGAGACCCACAAGGCACCACCCCCCCGCGAAGGGGTGGTGGAGGGTGCAGAGGCTTGCCCTGTTGCTGAGGATGCCTTGGAGGAGAGGCCCAAGGCAGCCAACAAGCCAAGTCCTGAAGCCGTGGAAGAGCCCTTGGAAAAGCCCCAGCAGGTGCCGGCTGGCGAAGAGATGAAGGAACGGAGCTGGCCTTTCTGGATGGGCAGCCCCCCAGACTCAGTGCTTACAGAGCTGAAGCGCAGCAAGGAGAAGGAGAGTGGGACCCAGCAAAAAGTGGGAGCAGCAGCAGCAGCCCCCCAAGAGGAGAGCAGCACCAGTACATCAGAGGGGAGCCAGCCCATCAAGTGGGGACACTTGTTTGGGTCCAGGAAGGTGCAAAAAGATCCCAGGCAGTTTAACAGGTAAGGGCAGGGATGGTTTGGGGCTGGAGAGGTCTGGTTAACCTGGGGTTGCAGCAGTGCAGGTGGAAGTCAGGCCAATAGCCAACCACTGGGCTACACCACAGTGGTACACCAGATGCAGTGTGTGAATGGAGAGGTCTGTCACCCCTGCTGAGCCCTGCCAGCCTGCCTTAATTCCATGCACACCACCATTCCCCTTTGCTCCTACCCTTGCTAAATCTGCCTCAGGGGCTTTCCTCTTCTGCCTGAGCTCTACCACTGCCTCGACTCCTAAGCCCCCTCTCCAGAGGCAGGGCCCTTGCTGCATGGCCCCCATCATCACCTCATCCCTCCCAAAAACACATATTGAGAACAGAACATGGAGCCATCCCTGTTGTGCAGAACAGGTGAGGAGGAGGCATGAAGTTGCCCCATGTAGCTGAAACCTCCCTGCAATGCCTCTCCATCTCTACCGTTACTGCTTCTATGGCTACTGGAGGTGTCCTTCCCAGTCTCGCCCATGGTGTGTCTGGAGGATGCTGAGCCCTCCCCTCCAGGGCATAGCCAGGAGACTGCAGCACACTTTGTGCATGGAGCAGACCTCTAAGGCATGACCTTGCCATAAGAACAGCTGCTTCTTGCCCCCAGGTATGCTTCCCTACCACTACCTGCTTCTGTCTCCTTCTTGCAGGTTGCCCTCTGGCTGGCTGAGCTTGGACAAGTCCGTGTTCCAGCTGGTGGCCCAGACGGTTGGGGCAAGCATGTGGCGAGAAGCAGCCCCTGAGCCAGAACCACCACAGCCAGAGCCACCTGAAGTGGCCCCCACAGCGCAGCCAGCCCAGGGGCTGTCTCCCCACCCTCCCTGGTGAGTGGCACCGTGTGGCCATCCTACAGATGCTGGGACGTGGTGGGTTGGAGTTGGCATGGCTCTGCCTGTTGCAGTTTGCCTGGCCCTCTTTGTACTCATGGACATGGGGATGGTTTGGAGTAGTGATGCAGGCTATGCCTCCATCCACTCCAACTCCGCAGTCTGCAGGCAAGGGGCAGCTGCGAGTCTGGCTGGGTGGGGAGGCGGGGGCTGTTTTCCTCACTCCTCTGTGCCCATGGTGGTCCCTGGGCTTCAGTGGGGTGAGTGTCCTGTGGTGAGCTAACCCTTCCTCCCTTCCCTCTGCCTGCAGTGAGGTGAAAGCTCTTTGCCATCACATTGCCACCGAGGCAGGACAGCTGAGCTTCAACAAGGGAGACATCCTGCAGGTCATCTCCAAGGTGGATGGTGACTGGCTGCAGTGCAGCCTCGGCTCCGAGAAGGGGCTGGTGCCCATCATGTACGTCACCCACCCGGAGGACGAGGACTATTAAAGTGGCTGGGAGGCCAAGTACAGTACCGTGGGCTGCTGAGGCTCCTCTGGGGAAGGCCACCCTGCCAGAGGAACAGACACAGCTTCTTGCTAGTTTCTTACCTTTCTTGCCATTACAGAATACAGTAACTGTAGGTGGTTCCTTCTTGCTCCTCGTGCAGCTGCCAAAGGCCAACTTGTCCCCCAGGGTCTTCTGCAAGCTGCACCTTGTATTGCCAGGCATCGCCATGCATGCAGCCACACACGGGGGACCACCTGAGCCCCCTCCACTCCACGCCATCTCCAGCACCCATAGGCCGCAGACTCGTACATAGCAGGAACCCAAGCAGTCCCTGCCAGGGCAGCACTGCCCCACTGCCCGGCTCATTTTCATGCTGGAGGGTGCAGGATGCTGGCCATCCCTTCCCTGGGGGTGGCAGTGCAGTCTGCATCCTTCAGCATCCCTGGCATCATCAGCCACGGGTGAGAGCACCGTGCATTGGCAAAGTGTCTGCAAGGGTGGGCTGATGGGTTGCATTGTAGCTTGATGGGGAACTGTAAGGTAGGTTCCCCCACGCTGGAGCAGCCCTGTCTTAATGTATTATAGTGGTGCCTGGTGGGTTGTACTGGGCCAAGTGGCCTGGCACTGCCATGCTGCAGGGCTGGGGTTGTGCCTGGCCATGACCAGGGGAGGGGGAATAGGGTACGTGCGTGCGTGTGGAGCAAAGGGATGCATGGGGTTGTGACGAAGGCGTGTGGATGTTCAGTGTTATGTAGGTCCAGGATGGGTAGTGCCACCCTGTATGGAGGTGGGTGCTTTGGGGGACTGGTCCCATGTCCCCCACACTGAGCAGGGAACCAGTGCCTGGGAAGCCCTGGGATGCTCAGTGGAGGGGGTTTGGAGGGGAGGGGGATGAGGGCAGGGTCCCTGACTGGGCTAGAGATGCTCTTTGAAGGTGGGGGCAGTGCTCCCGGCAGGTAGATCAGGGGATGCTCCCAGAGGGAGCCGGGGAGCTGGAGAGGGAGGGGTGGTGCTCCCCTTGGCATAGGGTTTCTGGTCTTGCTGAGCAGTGCTGTGGGGTGGGGGGGACAAGTGTTGTGCACAAGCACAAGGGGCTGCTGGGGGTCCTGGGGTCCTCCATAGAAGCAATGCCAGTCAATCCCTTACTTGCCATGTTCATGCTGCCTGCCGGGATGGGGATGTTCATCTGCCCGTCAGGTGGGGAAAAGTGTTAATGAAAGGCCACGCCAGTATTTGGTGCCTTGCCCAGGTTGACGCTGCTTGCAGCATTGTGCCTGGGCTGGCTTCCCCGTGGCGAGGGGCCCTGGTCTTGCAAGGTTACCTCCTGCTTGTACATCGCTTAGCAGATGTTGCACCATATTTAATTTGTATTTCCCCATTAGAACAAGGTGTCTCACCTTTATTTATTTCTTTATTTATGAAGCATACTAATAAAAAAGGTGCTGATTGAGCTCCCTGGTATGCAGCCTTGTGATTTCAGCCCACCCGTGGGAAGGGTCTGAGGGTTACCTGTGCTGGGACACTACACTGCAGGCTTTGTCTTGCCTCCACCACAGCCAACAACAGACTTTCAGAAGGAGATAGGTTGATCCCAGCTATCAGACATGTCAGTTCGGGCTGGGAGGGGGGCGGGGGGGCAGCTACATCACATCATCAGATGATGGTATGTCTCAGGGAGGCAGTGTGGCTCGAGGTTCCTTGTCTTTATTCCTTGTGCATGCTGGCAGGGGACCAAGCAGGTTTCAGACAGGAGTTTGCACCGCTTCAGTCTGGCATCTGCTTCCCCAGGATGCTCCAGGTGTTGTCAGTAAGGTGTCTGTAGGTGCGGCCAAACTGGAACTTGCAACCTGCAGGCAGCAGGAGGAAGCCCGGAGCAGCACAGGGAGGAGGCAGTGAAGGACAGGTTACAGGGCTGGGCCCCAGAGCCTGGGACAACCTGGCCATGAGGCTCAGTGGCTGCAGGTCACTCACAAGGAAGGGCTTCAGGGCTTTTAAACTTAGAATTGCCCAAGTGGTGGACCTCCAAGTCCTGCAGAAAAGAGCCCCAAGAGCCCATCCATTCCCTTTGTTCATTAGTTGCTCCCAGGAGAAGGGAAAAGCTCTGCTTGAGGTTCCAGCCTGTGCTACAGGGACACCATGCTGGATTTTGTTGCAACCATATGGACAAACAGTCTGCAGTGGTGGAGTGAGTTAAAACAGTTGAAAAAAATCCAGAAATAAAGCAGCATAAGTCCATTCCCTGGCTTGGAGAGGCACAGAGCAGCCAGGGCTTGCACATGGGCTGCTTTAATTAACTGCTCAGAGTCGGTGGTCGTCAGGGCTGTTTAAAAATTGCAGGGAGCCAGGCTGTTCACCCCAGTATGGACAGGCTGACCCAAATGGGGAAGGTAGCTCTGTGCTGGCAAACAGCCCCACAGGGTGCTGAGTCAGCACCGGGGCAGGGGAAGGGATTTCCAGCCGCCTGTGCTGCCAGCACTGCTCTTTGGGAGCTCACTGCCGGGGCGGTCTCAGACACAGAGGAGGTATAGCAGGGTGGTTAGGGTGTCAGAGCCTGGATTTGGGGTTGCTGCTACAGGGTTTTCAGCTGCTGAAATCTTCTTTTGGGTCACCAGCCTAAATTCAGGCCGGGTCTGCTTCATGGTTATCAGACAGCCTGTCCCAACCAGGAACTGCGCTCAGGGCATGAAGTGTGTGAAGCCTGGATGGCTGGGAGGCACACAGCAATGTATATCTGGTCCTGGAGGGTCAGCTGCAGGATCCTGATGGGGACATGGGGCTGTGAGTACCACTGAGGACAGGCTGAGCAGGGAGAGGAGCCTCCAGGTGCTGCTGTGCCCTGGAGCTGACCCCTCAGCCAGCCCCTGACACAGGGAACTCAGCATCTTGGCCACTGTGTTTTGGCTGGACCATAGTGGCATAAAGGTGGGAGCTGTGGGGGTGGGCAACGATGGAGAGAGGGGCAGGTGCTGGCCAACAGACTTCTGAGCACCTCCAGAGTAGATGGGAGCAGGCAAGTTTGTTATGCTGTGTGCGTGACACCCCCTTGCCACTTCCCTGAACCCAAATGCAGCAACCCTTCACTAGCAAACAATGCAGGTCCCTGGCCTTGTTACTGCACCAACTAGTCCCTTCCCAGCCTCCTGGTGGCACGCTGCCTGCCAGGGCTAGCCCCATGTCCCCCTGGCCTCCGTGGGCACAGGGCAGAGCAGTTGCCAGCGGCAGCACTAGTGCCATCCCAGCAGCAGTGCCCACCTCGCACATGCCGAGGCGTAGAGCGAGGCTGAGGGCAGCTCTGGACCAGCAGCAAGTTGCATGCTCGTGTCACTTTTGTGGGGCCCTGGAGCAGCACCTATGTCCTTCACTCCTGCTCCTTGGGGGCAGCTCTGAGCTGCTGCTCAGCAAAGTTGCTCCTGACCTCCTTGCAGGTCTTGGAGTAGGTCTTAGCGAAGATGTGCTGGGCTCTGGGGATGAACCCTGGGAGCAGAACATCCAGCATGCAGGAGCAAAGAGGAGCCCAGCTTCACAGTCCAGGGATCTGCTTTGGAGTGGGGGCGGTGGGGACTGTGGGATCCAGCAGTGGGGGAGGTAAAGGAATGGGGTGACATGGTGGCTGGGGGCAGATTAAGGGTGCAGTTGGAGTCCAGAGGCACATGACAACCTGAAGAGGTTGTGCCATCTGAGAGGCGGAGACCTGCTGGTGCCAGATGCTCGGGGGTCCTGGCAGGTCCCTTTGGACGACCTCTGCCGAGGTTGTTGGGACCTGGCTCATCTTCAGAGCAAAGGCTGTGACTAGGGCCCCTGGATGCCTGCCAGGGTGGAAGCAACGCTGGCAGCTCTCAGAGGCTGCTGTGGGAGACTGGGAAGGGAGAAGGCACCCAAGCACCAGCAAACTGCCAAGCTGCCTTGGGGGCAGGATGGGAGACCTGAGGTGGGAATGCACATTTGGGCAGGACAGGCAGGGAGAGGTGGGACAGGGATGCACTTGGAGTCAGGACAGGCAGGGAGGGGTGGTATAGGGATGTACATGGAGCCAGGACATGCAGCCCCAGGGTAGGCACAAGGCTCTGGGTGTCTGCAGCCACAGCAAAAGAGCTGTCTTCAGAGGGGGGAGCCTATGGCTGAGCCAGGATGTCATGAACAGTTTCTGAGGTCAGACCTGCAAGCCATGCCAGCCAGCAAGACTCACAGGAAAACAGAGGGCGTCTCATCGAACAGGCCTGGCAGAGGAGTGTGACTGTCACATCACCACAACTGCATGGCTTCTACAGAGAACAAAGATGGCACCACATTAATATGGCAGCTTTTCAAGGCACTAAAAGCTGAGCAAATTGGGAAGGGTCAGTGTGGTGGGAAATGAGCTTACGCTCTGCTGGCATTGAAGATTCTCTTGCGAGGGCTGCAGCGGCACCAGGCTTGAGGGCAGCAGAGGAGCAGATGTCTATGCAAGGGAGTATGGGGTGCAAGCAGGCACATGTGCGTCAGAAGGAAAGGCTCTTATACTGAGGGAGAGGAGGGAATCCCTTTCCTTCCCATGCTCCTCCTGGCAGCCAGACCCAGTGCTCACCTTGCCACCATCCAACAGGCACTGACACCCCCAAATCCCACAAGGCTCCATGCAGCAGCCATGCAATAGAGGGCAGGGGCTGCCAGGCTGGATATGTGCATGCAGGTGGTTCTGACACCTCTTTGACCACTGCCTTGCAGTCATCAAGATGTATATGAGCTCATGTTAGCCCCTGAGAACTTTGTGAGTGCTCAAAACAGCTGACCATCTAGCTTTCAGGCTAGCCCAGATGCAGCACAGCCCAGTGACAGGCCAGTTCCTTGCACAGTGGCAACCCCAGCCCAGGGTCACAGGAGCTGCTCCCCAGGCCCCTGGTTGGTGTGAACGCACTCATGGCAGTGGCCCAGGAGTGCCAAGGCAGGATCAGATGCTGGGGCACAGACTGGTTCCCTTTCAGCTGGAGGAAGGACAGTGCTGCAGTCCTGGGACTCAGCACTGAAATTGGCATCCACCATGCAGGCTTCCTTCCTCAGCCCCTTTGTTGAGTCCTCCGCTTCAGTGCCCCCATCTGTACAATAAAACCCACAAGGTTTCCTCTAAACAAACCTTAGTGCCCACGAGTGGCTTTCACAGCCCAGCACCCCTGTTTCCCCTTGCTGCAATGCTCATGGGCATAGCCAGCAGCTTGTGTGGTCCATGGGTGACAGCATGGGAGAGATTTAGGTGAGGACTGGCAAGCCAGGTGCTGCTTGTGGAGAGCATTGTCCAGGAATGCAGTGCGTGTGGGTGCAAATACTGGCTTCCAGAGGCAGGCAGGAGGCCAGGAGCAGGGAGGAGCCCTTCCTCCAAAGTGCAGCCCCAGCAATGCTGTCCCCACTTTAGAAGAGGGATGCAGACCCCTTTGCACCACAGATACACCTTTGGGAACATGGATTCCACCCAAAAGGAAGAGGCAGGGTGTAGTACTACTGCCATTGGTCTTCAAGCATCTTGATGGCTGATTTGCAATACCAGGCAGAGGGAAGCAAGCGGCGGTGTGTGTCTCCTCCATATGCACTACAGGGAGGAAGATGGAGACCTGAGCTCTGTGCAGGACTGTGCAGCTGCCTGCTGGTGACAGCCACAACGTGCTTCATTTCCATGACCCTACATAATTACCAAAGATTGAAAAGTCCGGTGGCATCTTGGTCAGCTTCAGAAATGAAAAATGCATGAAATGAAGAAACTTGGATAAAGCAAAGCTAGAAGAAGCAGCATGGTCACAGACTGTCCAGCAAGCTTTAAAAGATTTAACACAGCTTTTCAGGGCTTCTGGTATCAAAAGGCAGAGAGGAACCAGCAGGACAGCCACCAGGGCCAGAGGTTATCTGAAACAAGAGAGGCCCCTTCAAAGAGCTGAAAACATGACTAGGTGAAAAAAAAATAGTATCAGGCAGGTAAGATGTAAAAACTCAATAAGACAAATGAAAAAGAGAACAAAGAACAGCCTGTAGAAGCAGCCAGCATTCCTTTTTTCAAACTCTTCAAGATTTTCAAATCCACCACAAAGTCTGCAGGGTGGATAGGAGAACAGGTCCTCACAGCAGAGGAGTGACATCCCCTGGGATGGCAAGATCACTGCTAAGTGTGGCTCAAATGCCAGCACACTGTGAGGTTTGTGCCAAAATGGGGCACATGCATGGCAGTGTGCCTGAACCCTGGCATCGCAGCAGGATGCAGCTCCCTGCCTACACCCTGCTGAAATACACCCTGCCCATCCTCCCAGCTGTGCCACATCTGCCAGGTGCACTCTGCAATGGGGTGACATGGGAAGCAGCATGACCTGCCAAACCAAGAAGCCCAGGGATACCTATGTCTGGTCATGTTGCAAACAAGCCAAAGCTGTCTTTGTGCCTTTGGGTTTGCCTTTTGTGACCAGAGTATGTAGCTACTGGACATGCTGGGGAAGGTGGCACTGGCTTGCAACACACCTCCATCCTGCATGTGGGAGCCCAGGTTACACTCAAGACTGGATTTTTCTGACGTGGAACAAGGGGAAGTGTGAAGAGCAAGAGGGCAAGAGGGCTTCCTGGCAGCTGTTTGAGCCACACTTCCTCCACGGCTTTTGAGGTTTCAGACGGGGTAATGAAATGCTTTTGGAGATGCCATACACTCTTAACATAAGAGCTGACAACCGTTGTGCTGGGAGTGGTAAAAGAGGGACTGGGAGTGTGATTTTTTTTTTTTTTTTAGTCTTTTTTAATTTGTGCAATTTCCCTACTCATTTTCCAAAGATCTTCCAAACGAGGAACTTTTTCCTATTGATATAGGTTGCTTTTGCAGTCTTTTAACAATTTCTTCCCAGAAAGACCCAGAAGCACCAAGGGGCAGGGAAAGGTGATGTCTGAGTTGCTGCTGTTGCTGGAGGCAGAGGAGCAGTTGCTTCCTCCCACCCCACAAATCTCTCAGAGTTACCTCCCAGGCTGTGCCCTGCTTCGATGCCAGGGTCCTGACTGTGCACTTGCAGCCCCAGGGCACTTCTGCTAGGGCAAGCCTGTTTGAGTATGGTAAACTCTGTATAGGTGAGCTTCATAATCTTAGTGGATGAAATAAAAAGGGAGGTTCCTGGGTGGGATCACTGGCCCTGCCAGCTCTGTTGCTGGAAGAGATGAAACACCGAAAAGGGAGAGGAGACTGAGACTGCCTTTCTGAACATAGGAGGGCACAAGGAATGTCACCGGGCAGACAGCAGCTCTGTCCCTGGCCCCTGCTGGAGTACCTGTCCTCAAGCACTATCACTGTAGAAAAAAATAAAACAAGACTTCTGTCATGTTTTGCTTAGGGTCATATTTTTGAGGTGGGTAGGGAGAGTGTATTTGAAGAGGGCCACCCCACACTGGCATGTTCAATACCGCTGAATAAAGGAGTTGCAGGGTGTGCAAATCAAGTGAATTATGGGCATCAACAGAAAGCAGAGCCTGACCCCAGGCTTGGGAGTGCTGGGCCTCACTGAAGAGCACAGTAAAGACAAAGGCCATCACAAGGGGCTGCAGCCCAGCTGCAAAGCCTCATAAAAGATTTCTAGGGCATGTTTTCCTCCCAGCTATGTGTTTCAGCTGGGACATGGGCCAAGCATATCCAGCAAGGGCTGCTGGGTGGCTGGGGAAGGTGGAGCACAAAGTCATCAACTCCTGCCCTGGGCCACCTCTGAAGGCTGTATCTCCTACTGTGGCCAGTGCCACCAGCCTCCAGCCACACAGACAGACTCACTGGCAGTCCCTTCCCTGCTCACTGCCATGTCTGTGCCACCTCCTCACCCCCTTAGGGTCATTCCTGCTCCTAGCATGTTTTGGCAACACAACCTGCCGCAACACTTGGGCTCCAGGTCTCCAGGGCTCTCATCAGCTTGTTCCCAAGCACCTTCTCTCACCCCCATCTTCAGCACTCAGCCACTTCTGCAAAACCTCGGCTTTACTGCCCATGGCATGTACTACCAGGTAATTAAGACCATCAGCGCACTTCAGAAGTCCTTTTTATCACAGTCCTTATCAGGCAGTAACAAGGTGAGGGTTGTCCTGATGAAGTCACTGCTGGACCTTACCGTGTGAGTATGGAAGCTAAATCTTCCTGCAAAACACCAGTCATGAACCAGCACAGCTCACAGGTCCTTCTGGGACTGCTGAAATCTGTGCAGGGAGAGGAGGCATCCCAGCTGTTGTGGCTAATGGCTTTCCTGCCAGAAAGCCTGAAAACTGTGGTTCTCAGACAAATAATCAGAAAGCAGCAAGACTGCAAAAGGGGCGTGAAGCTGCACAGAAGAACGAAAGCAGTGCTGACACTGGCGGAGGTTCCCTCTCCAATGAGGAAGCCTCTTGCACCATATGTGATTTCTCTGCGTGGCTGTTTCCTTTCTGTGCTTGCACCTCTTGCAACCAGCCAGGTGTGCCCTGAGGCAGCCAGCAGGGCTGAGACCTCTGTCCTGCCCTGGGAGCGTAAGCAAACATGGCCCTGCGATGGACATTTCTCCTGCTCTTCACACCTCTGCTCACAGCACAGGAGGGGGAAGACCCGGACCCCAACATCTCTGGAGAACCCCAGGAAAATGGTAAGAAGTGGTCTTTCCTTTCCACTCAAGGGAAGGGTTTGCTGCGTTTCTGCTGGAACTTTGCTGTGTACCTTTACCGCATGTAGGATGTGGTAGCTGTATCAGAGAGGACTGGAGCTGATGTCCGTACCAGGGCCCAATGTACTCAAGCATCAGTTGGGCTGCGGTGGGGTGAAGCTCAGTTTGGGGATGGAGGGCGGCAAACCTCAGTGTGCTGGGAAAGCCTGTGGAGGGGCTGTATCATTTCTACATGGAGCAGGCAGTGTCCCTGGGAGCGGCAGGTGGCTCTCTTTCTTTGCACAGTGTGCAATGCCATCTCCTTACCTCAATGGAGATGGGTGCTGGTGCCCAGCAAAGACGTGGGGAGCTGTGAGCTGAGCCTCTCTGTCTCCAGGAGACCCTGGCGGGACAGGAGTTATGGTGTGCTGGGACTGCTTTTCAACAGGCTTCCTTAGCACTGGAGGGGAAAGGCACCCCTAGAGCTTTGCTGGGCTCTTCCTACACAGGCTGCACACTTCCAACCCAGAAGACTCACTTAGTGGGTATCTTCAGGCTCATGTGTTATCTGACCTCCCAGGAGGCTGATGAATCAGTCCAGAGTGGCACTTTCCGGGTCTGAGCTGTGGCCCACGGGCCATGACTTTGTGTCACTCTGCATCTGTCTGAATTGGAGTATTTCTCTAAATTAATCTTGCCAGAGCTAGGTGATGAAAATCATTATACTAACATCTACTTTTGTTGTCCCAGCCCACTGTGGGGTATGTCTGGACTGACGCAGGCTAGAGAAACCTGCTGATCAAGGACCCTGGCTATAATAGAGGCCAGGGAATGGGACCAGGATATTTAGTTGCTGATGTGAAGTGACAGCAGGGTCTGTACTGTGTGATATGGGCCATAGGAGCCCGTTCCCAGGGGAAATGTGTCCCTGTGGTTGCAAGGAGCGTGAGCACAGCACATTGTCACTCAAAAACCGAGGGCTAAACCTGCGACAGAGGATATCCTCCTGCCCAGAGTGGTTTCCACTTGCCCAGATCCCCCATTAAAACTGTCCTCCCAGACCAGCAAGTGCAACTATGCCCAAGTGTTGTGTGGCTGTCGAGCTTGTTTGCATGGTGCACACCAAGGCCAGAACCTGGCCATACCATGTGCGGTGGGATGCAGCATGGACCCAGTGGCCAGCAGACCCTTGGCACGCTCTGCACATCTCAGCCACGCAGCAGTCCCTGGAGGAGTCTGCGGCTACAGGCATCAGACATGATATTGCTGAGTTTGCACCTTGGCATTTGTGAAAAGAGGAACCAAGACAAAAACATCTGGCAGCCACACCCAGCAGTGCGGGCAGCCCTGCCTGCGTCCTCAGCACATGGGCTCATTCGATTCCCGGACCCATGCTGATGTCCCCACCTGATCAGTCAGGGGCCTTCTCTTGCTGAGTGACAAGACAAGAGAGATGTCCAGGATGGGGCAGGAGGGTCCCTCCCATCCCCTTTAGGGTGGGATAGGCCTCTGTGGGGCAGACAGTGACAGTGGGGCAGGGTAAAGCCATTGGGCATAGATGGGAGATGGGGACGTGACCCAAGTGTCTGCCTTCCCAGGGGCCCCTGAGCATCTCTCATGATCCTGGCAGATGTACTGTATGATTGGGGATGGTGAACAGCCCAGGGAGACAGTGGACAAGCTGCTCCCACTGCACATGTTGCTGTCCCCTTCCAAGCACTCACAAAGCCCCCCAACGCAGGGGACACCAGGGTGCTGTGCAGTGTGGGGCTGTCCCCTTTCAGCAGGGCTCCTGCATGCCAAAGTCACTGGGCCAGCTTCCTCCTCTCACCCTGTCCCCTAGCACGTTCCTGAAGAACCACAGGCACAGCAATAATTCTGGAGAAGGTCTGTGGGCCACCGGCCCGGTACTTGCCAAGGAAATGAGGCCACATGGCAAAACCATGACCCAGCACTGGGCAGGAGGTGAGGGCACACTGGGAGCTCAGGGAAGAGCACAGCACCTGCAGGCAGAGGATGTGGTTGGTGTGTGCGGTAGAAGTGTGAACCAGCACAGCACTGCTGCTCTGCTCACCCTGTCACAGGGGCAGCATGCACTGAGCAGGGTGCATTGTCTCCTTGTCCTATTGTCACCTTATTGTCTTGCTGTGCAGTTCTTACAGGGTTTTTCTCCCCCCTGAGATGCCACACCTGTACAAAAATGTCATTCTCTTAAAGTCCCAGCGTGCCTGGGAGGCAGGTGGAGAAACTTCTAGGGGATGTTTTCTCTGCAGAGACACAGTCTGTGATGCAGGCTACCACTGACGCCTTTCTCATCAGCCTTGCTTGACATTACACAGTGATTTAGTAGCAGCTGACAAGGAGCTTTAATCAGGAGCATAGCTGCAATGCCCCAGGGGTAGGAGGGTGCTAAGTAAAATAAAGCCACGCTCAGTCCGAAAGGTTTTGTGTCAGTAAGACTCAAATTTCAAACAGTGCCTAGAGTATATCCTGTGGGGAGCAAAATGCTAAGAGAGTCTGCTGAGACCCACCCTGGGTCTGGACACCCTTGAGACTGTGAACGTGTGCTCCAGCATGCTTCCACTTCCAATTACCAGAGTACAGGTTCAGGAAACAAGTATTTCACCTCCTGTTCTTAAAACCCTGCCAGATGCCCTTTTGTATGGCAGAGCAGTACAGGTTAAAGTGCTGCCATTTCCTGGCTTTTCCCATGGTACCTTGTTCAGTGACCTACTTTGCCACCTCCTTTCCCTGGCACTGCTCCCAAGCAGAGCTGCCCTGAGGTCTCTCTGCCCCTTCTCCACCCTCATGCTGTCCATTGCTCTTAAAGACACCCTCAGCAGCTTTGGTTGCTACCAGTGAGTACAGAGATGTTTTAAGACCCATGCATGTCTTCTCAATGGCTTGCAATACCACCCTTCACTGGTGGGAATGGTGGCTGCTTTTCTTAGCTCCTTTCAGCAAGCACATGGCATCAAACACAAGCCTCCAGCATGCTTTGCTGTCAACTCTGTTAGCCACTGAGGTGCCATGGGAAAAGGGTTGAACTTTGCCTGCTGCTCCTTAGATTTCACTTTGTCTTTTATTCTTCGTGTATGGGATAATACAATGTAAGAAAGTACATCTTTTGCTGGTAAGCAAAGGGCTTAACCCAGGACCCTGACCTGAATTACCAGCATAGCTATTTCTCCTTTATCCTGATCCTCCCTGACATTTGCTTCTAGGGCATGCTGGGGCTTTGTTTTGCCTGCCAGATTCATAACTCCTTTGCAGCAGGGACAGGCAGTCCAGATATTTCTGTAAAAGGCTTACTATGTTCATGGATATAAACAATATTAACAAGGATGGTATTTCATATTCAATAGCACCAACTGAAGAAAAACGTAACTGTTAATCTCTGACTGTATGAGGCAAAGAGACCCTTTTTGTTACCACTCCTACCTAGGCATTCAGTATTCTTGGTTTTGAAGTAAGCATATATTGCACATAACAAGAGGTGCCTGTTTGGTCGCATCTACATCATATTTTCCATGCTGAAATTTCACTTGTCTCAACGTCGTTCCTATAGTTGGTGGCAGAGGGCCTGTGGGCAGCTGTCTGCATACCTCAGTGCAGGGTGAAAAACAGTGTGTGATGACATTCTTTTCTCTCCAGGATGCTGTTAGTCCCTACAGGGCTAGAAGCTGAGTGTTTCTTTCCCCTTTTTCTCTGAGCACCCTCCCTTCTCCAGCAGCACCCTAGCCCCACCCTGAACAGGCATGTGCATCCGCCTCCTTTGCACAAATGAGCTCCAGCCTGGTGAAACTGTGGCAGATCAGATACCTGCTGACTCATCTGTGCCACGCAGTTTCCCATGACCACCATCAAAGCACAAAAACAGCCACCCTGGGTTAGAGCAAAGGCTTCTTTCCCCCAAGGAGCTCTTTTCCCATGGCAAATGTTATGGAGTGGCTGGGTATGGCATGTAAGAAAGAGGGTGAGGACAGAGTTGTCCCCCCTAACCTGTGCGTCTCTACTGCAGCCAGCAGTCACGGATTAGCTTCTCCCAGTGAGTCTCAAGTGGTGATCACATGCCTGCCACACTTGGGCTTATTGGAGAAGTGAGGTTGAATTGGGCCATATTCAGCAATGTTCTTGAGACAAAACCAGATGTGGACTGAAAGTGTCTTCTCTTCCCCCTTCTGTGGGGAAGCAGAGACTTCTAGGCTTTAACCTCAAGCAGTCATCAGAAATGTGACCAGGAATGGCTCTGATCAGCTGCAGCTGCCTGAACACAGATGGTGTTGGTGCTGTGACACCCTACATGTCTTCAGCTCCTCTGCAGCAGCAGGCAAGCCCTGGAGGGGTTGTGACAGTTCGGGGACTGCTAGCAGGATGCTATGTGTACAGGAGATAAATAGTCTCTGGCAGCCTCCCAGGCTGTCTTGCTGGTGTACACTACCCCTTTGCAAGGCAAGCAAGCTCATTTTGTCATACTCATCCTTCTGTCAGGAAGCGTTAATTCCCAGGCTAATTTCTAAGGCTGGTGCACTCCCCTACAGCAGTGCTTTTGAGGCTCTGGCTCCTCTGAGGATGGCAATGAGCTGTGGGCTTTGCCTGCCTTTTCTGATCTCTACCACCCAGCCCTCAGCCTCTACCCAGCATGGCCCATGCCCAACCTGGATCTGGGTGCTGTATCAGTACCTGCCTGACCCATGTGTGAGCAAAATAGGGCCACATCTGGCAGGCCAAGGTGGTCACAGGAGCCTGTGGGAAACTCAGAAGGGCTGAATCCTTACTCCTACAGCTCAGAGGACTCAGAAAGGAAAGAATGAGTTGCAGAGGACAAGCATCCCAATGGTGCTTGCAAGGGGCTCTGCGAGCACAGACTCCAAGAGGGAGCAAGAGGGTTTGCATGCAGGACTGCTCCCTGATGGAGTCCTTGCGCCTGAAGGGCAGGCGTGGCCCCTGATACACCGCTGG
This sequence comes from Phalacrocorax aristotelis, assembly GCF_949628215.1. Taxonomy (NCBI): domain Eukaryota; kingdom Metazoa; phylum Chordata; class Aves; order Suliformes; family Phalacrocoracidae; genus Phalacrocorax; species Phalacrocorax aristotelis. The sequence continues at coordinate 71,010,075 of NC_134311.1, read as the reverse complement.
CACACATGCGCTGGCAATGACATGCAGTCATTGCAGAAGCACATTTCAGCCTTCTGCCCTTGCCTGGTGCCGCACTGGAAACCACACAAGATCACAGCAGCATCCCACCACTCCCTCGTAGCAGCACCGACAGCAGGACTGAAGAAGTCCTGGAGTTAAAACTGTGCCTCTGCCAGGCCCCTTTCACCTGAAAAAAAATAAATGGGAAAAGACGCCGACGTCTCTGGCAAAGGATTAGGGCTGATAAATGCCCAGGTTTAAGAGAATTAATCAACCGGAATCCTGATGAAGGTGGCTAGCCTAGCCAGAAATATGTGGCTGTTGTGCCATATCAGTCCAAGGGATCCCTTCACACCTGTTTCCAGCCTGGGACCCTTACATAGCCCCTATTTACTTGTACTTTAGTGAGCTGCCCATAACTACAGGAACGGCTGAATCAATTCTAAGTGTCTGTCAACAATTAGTATAATGCTGAACATGCCTAATTTCAGTATGCAAAAATTAGGCACATTCAGCCTTCTAACTTTCAGTAAAAAGACCATAAACTTTAAAAAAATACTAATTCTGCTTTGTGCTACACTACGTCTGCACTGTATTACACCTCTAAAGCAGCAACCATGAGATGTGGCCTTTCTAAACATAGCATTACCTCTGGCCTCTGTAAAGAAGTACCACACAACGGCAAAAACCTCTAGAGAGGTTCATTTGTGGTTGCATCAGCAGCAAATGCTTTGCTACATGAAGGGCACTAAAAGTTTTGGCGTGAGGCTCAGGGAGAGCAGGGAGCAATGCAGAGCTCTGGTGTGCAGCTGCAACTACTCCTGCCAGCAGAGCATCGGTGTTTGTAGGAAGACATTGTCCAAGATACCTCTCAAAATCTGCACCTGTGTCAGCAGGTTGCATGTGAAGGAGAATTTCACTTTCCCTCCTCGTTTCCTGCCCGGCAGGTTGCCATGTCCTGTGCTGCTAGTGGGTTTTGTGTCACTGAGGGAACTGTAACAGCTACCAAGAGGTACAGAAGCACAAATGAAATGAAAAGTAACAGCGCCCCTTGGCACTGAAGGTCAAGACTGGGGCAGTCTGAGAGGCCAGCTGTGCTCGTGAGCACTCGCAGCCCCCTCAGCTCCTGGGACCGTCTCCACTGGAGAGATTTCATTCCCTCAGATTGCCTCTTGCTCGAGGTCAGGCCCTGCAAACCTCTTTTCAAACAATGATTGTTCACGTTTCTCCTGTGACTCTAAGCTGGAAGGATCCCCATAGATGAATAAACTTTGTAGAGGCAGCATCCCACTACCCCCTCCTAGAAGACAGGGCCCTAAATTTTGGGCCCTGAAATGCAAAATGAAACACTAGAAATGCCTTCACGAGTAGCTGTCACCTGCCTGAAATAATTACTGTGCAATGTGCCTGTCTGGTGGGATTTTATTCCATTTACTTGGCAGGGGCTTTATTCTGGCTGAGGTGATGCAGCTATTGTGGTCTTTTGTCCTGCTTCATGAGGAGTGCTGAGCAATCATGGTTTCATGGTGACTCCTAATGCCATTTGCATGTGTTGGGAGGCAGTGCAAACTCACTCTGCCTGTCTGGCAGCAACCTGGTAATTTTAGATAACGTTTGGGTACTTACAGCTGAATCTGTTGGGTGAAGAGAGCTCACAGAGAGGTACATTTCTTATTATATGAAAACTGGTAGAGACCTAAATTAGCGCCATGCTGACAGAGAGCAAGACTCCTATCTAGAAACTAATGGAAAGCATATATGAAGATTGCTTCCATCAGTTGCCCAGTCTACGTGTTGCAAAATACCTAGCTGCAGTCCCTGCTGAGCCCTTTCTGCCAACCTAGATGTGGGGGTGTTGCCCCTCCTGTGTGAGGGTGGGAGGGATATGGGACAGGAGGTGTCCAGTCCTAGAAGCCAGTGGGTATTTTGGGCAAGGAACAGAGAGGAATAAATAACAAGTGTAATCTGGAAAGCAAAAGCAAATTGGCAACTTGAGTGGGCTTTTTGCTGCAAATAAGAGTGCACGTGGATGTAAGCAGGTAGTGGCCAGCAGGATGATAGGAATGCAGGTGGGTGGTGCCAGCAGAGACTCACAGGGGTTGGTGCACTCCCACAGCCCCTGCCTTTGGGGGAGAGGGCGCAGGAGAGAGCAGCATCCACTGGGCTGCTGGATCCCTCTGGCTGGGATTCTGCTGCGGCATGTGGGTGGACAGGAGGGCCTGCGGGTAACCCTCCTGCACTGCACCTGAGGCTGCAAGGAGGGTTAAGGCACCAGGGGTCTGGGGCCTCGTCCCGGGGCGTGCTCATCTCTGAAGTGAGGGGGACCAGCACTCCTCTGGACGGGGCTCCCTCACCCTTGAGGATGCTGCCAGAGCCCAGTGATCCTCAGGGCTCTCCCTCATGGCCTTTGCACACAGGCAGAGGTAAAGCTCCCTCCAGCTGGGACCCCAAGCTGCATTGACCCCGAACCAGAGCAGCTATGCCTTGAACGATTTGGTGCAGCTGAGCTGTGCGGGCGAGGCTGTGCCGTCGGTCCCCCAGGTCAGATGCATTTCCAGTGGGACCCAGGCCTTGTGGAACGCGACTGCCACCTGCAAGGGTAAACACAGCCCCACTTCACCCTGACCCCGGGGTGCTGAGCTGGCATCAGACCTTCCGTGACATGGTTGTGCTTCAGCCCCACCTGGGTGCCAGGCCAGGAACCGGGGACCTGTGTGCCTTGTCTTTCCCCTCTGCCCCGGCACTGCCGGGGCACGTTTTGTGTCAGCACCTTGCTGGGGGCAGCTACCAGGAGTCTTTGTTCATGGGGAGGGGTTCAAAGGCAGGAGCAAGGTTCTTGGCACTGGGTACTACTGTAAGCTCTGTGCCTTCAAACAGTGCCCGGGCATATGGCTGAGGTAGTGGGAGTGGAAGGACCTCTGTGTGAAGGCTGAGGAGGAACCCAGTCCCTGGTGAGCCTTACCAAAATGGAGCCTGAGTTGGAAAGCCTACATGTCTGTAGGGATGGATGGGACCGCTTTTGGGGTGGCCTGCTGCCACCCTTAATGCTGCTCTAGGCTGCAGGAGTGGGATTTGGAGCTGAATGTGGTAACCAAAGGAGCTGGAGAGTGTCAAAGTCAGGGCAATAGACCCCACAGCAGGCCCCTTCCCATCCTGCTTACATCTGCTTCTTCTTCTCTGTGCAGAGAGATGCCAGAAGCCCCAGTGGGACGGAAGGCTTCTCTTTACCCCACAGCAGAGGTTTTACAGACTCAATGAAGAGCTGACACTGAGGTGCTTTATGGAGGACACTCCTCCCCTTGCTGTGATCAGATGCGCAAAAGGGATGTCTCCAGGTTCAAAGGATGCTTGGGAGGTGAAGAACATTCAGGGCGAATGGCATGGTGTGGTAATGAACCTGACCTGCACCACAGGTAAGTGGGGGAGCAGTAGGTCTTCCCTGCTACATGCACTTCTCCCCAGGGAGGGACCCTGGACATCCTGCCATTTCCATGAGACACCTTGGCCACAGCTCAGAGATGGGCCCCACTTGGGAACAGTCTCCAAGATGGGGAGAGACAGAAACCTTCTCACTGTCCCTGCATCTCTTCTCAGTCTATTCCTGAGTTGCAGGCCATAGAGAAGGTGGAGGATGCCAGGTCCTGCCCCTCAGTTCACCTATTTCTCAGTGTCCTTATCACCACCTTGCCCAGGCACACACTCCTTTCCTGCATTTGGGGCCCCTTGGTTTCCACATGGTGTTGAATGCTGACACCACAGTCTTTAGTCCCTCTCCTGCCAGAGCATTCTCTGTCCCAGAGAAGGACTCACACTTCCTCCCTAATAGGAAGGTGCCCAAAACCCCAATGGGATAAAGGAATTCGGTTTCCATCAAACAAAAAAAACCCACAACTGAATGAGGAACTGATGCTGTTCTGCCAAGAAAATCGCAAGCCATCCTTCCCCAAGGTCAAATGTGCAAGGGATGTTAAAGAAGTGGTTTCAGGAGAACCTGTCTACAGAGATGCCTGGTGGGGCAAGAACAGCACAGGTGCCTGGATGGTCATTGAGAGCACTGTGAAATGTATTGGTAAGTGGGGCAGCAGCCGCTCTCCCATGTCCCCTCCATACCTTCACCCTCAATAGCCGATTGTGACGTTGCCCAGCTTAGCAGCAGGCACACAAGGTTTCCTTCTTGGTGCTGTATTGCCCATGCAAACTGTTGAAGAGGACAGCCCAGGCAGGAGTCAGGAGACAAGAGGCAAAGGTCGTGCCGGCTGAGCAAGCTGGCAACTCCTGCAATGCTTCCTGAGCAGTACAGAAGGAGAGTGCCCCACCTTGCTAAGGGGTCATGTCCTGGCAGAGGGACATGCCACCTTCCCTCTCCCTTCAGGGCCTCTAAGAATTGCTGAGGATCGCTGATACACCACCACATACCTCAGCTGAACCTCAACGCCTCCCATCCCCACTTTCAATTCTGCCAGAAACCTGCCAAAGGCCCTGGTGGGACTCAAGACTCCGGCCGGTACCAGACCAGGAGAATTACAAGAAGGATGAAGAAGTGATGCTGAGCTGCCCTGAGGGTTTCCAGCCGTCCTTCACCCACATCAAATGTTCGAGCAAAGTCCGTTCCAACAGCTATGGGAAACCTGCATACAGGGAAGTTTGGCACGGAAGGGACAGCAGCGGCAGATGGATCCGCATTCAGTCCAACGTGAGGTGCATGGGTAAGGGAGGCATCAGAAGCTCTGCTGGCTGCCCCGCTTGGTCCTTCTCGAGCAGGGGAAGGCAGGCTGTGCGTGCACAGGAGGTTTCAGGCTCTCTGCCTGCCTGGGGAGATGGTAGGTGCTGCTGAAGGCATTATGGAGGCAGCCCCTGAGCCCAGTCTGTGCTTGCCCCGGGGCTCCAGGGGAGCCTCTGCAGGGAGGGGACTGGTGCCAGCCTCAGTCCCTGAGGGTCCCAGCAGGGAGGGTCTTTGGGATCAAGGTGAGCGGCAGTGAACAGAGCTGCCCATGTCAAGCCAGGCCAGGGTGCTAGGCATGCAGGGCTCCAGCCTGCGTTTCATGGGTGGGTGGGACCTTCCCAGTGGAGGTGCCAAGCATGGGGCCATGCAGATGGATGCTAGGGCCTGGGGCAGGATCCAAGAACAGAACTGAGGTGCTCACAGAGGTGCCGTGATCCTTGATGTGCCTCCAGGTGCCACCCTGGAGTGCAGAGCTCTCCTTGGCCCCCGGCATGCTAACACAGTTGAGGGACCCTGGGGACATCTCCTGCAGCCTAGGAGTTGAAGTGGAGGGAACTGAAGGAAGTCCTGAGTGCCTCAGTTTGGGTCAGCCTTTGGCGTTGGGGCTGGAATCTGTGGGAGATTACAGGGAGGAGCAATGCCCACCCTCACGGAATGGGGATATGGGGCTACCACAGCCAGGGACAGAGCTATGCTGAGTGTAGGGATGGCCATGTGCTGGCAGCCCAGTTCTCAGTGGAGGTGGCCAGGGAGAGACAACATGGGAACCACCTTACTGCAGGCTACGGTGGATGGCTATGAGTGTCCATGGACAGAAGTGGGTGCACGGAGGAAGTTAATGGATGAGCCATTATTCACACTTGTGGTACAAAAGGAGAGCAGCCTCCCAGCAAGCCTCCCTGAGAGGTCACATCCTGGCAGATGGACGTGTCACCTTCCCTCTCCCTTCAGGGGCTGTAGGGATTCCTGATACCCCACTACATACCTCAGCTGAACCTCCTCAACACCTCCCATACTAACTAACACCCACTTTCAATTCTGCCAGAAACCTGCCAAAGGCCCTGGTGGGACTCAAGACTCCGGCCGGTACCAGACCAGGAGAATTACAAGAAGGATGAAGAAGTGATGCTGAGCTGCCCTGAGGGTTTCCAGCCGTCATTCACCCACATCAAATGTTCGAGCAAAGTCCGTTCCAACAGCTATGGGAAACCTGCATACAGGGAAGTTTGGCACGGAAGGGACAGCAGTGGCAGATGGATCCGCATTCAGTCCAACGTGAGGTGCATGGGTAAGGGAGGCATCAGAAGCTCTGCTGGCTGCCCCGCTCGGTCCTTCTCGAGCAGGGGAAGGCAGGCTGTGCGTGCACAGGAGGTTTCAGGCTCTCTGCCTGCCTGGGGAGATGGTAGGTGCTGCTGAAGGCATTATAGAGGCAGCCCCTGAGCCTGCTCTGAGCCCCACCTGTGGTTCAGCAGTTGGTGGGAGGTCCTTGGTGAAAGCGATAAGGGTCCTCCTGAGGGCTAGTGGCTACTGCATGTGCACAAAGGAGAGAAGCATGGGAGCGCTGTGTGTGGTGGAGGCTGTGGTCTGCATGGCATCATGGCTGGGGCAGGGGGATCAGAGGGCTCTGCTGCCTGTGCCTTCTCAGACCGTGCAGCTGTGAGTATCACAGCTTGCTCCCCATAGTCTGGTCCTTTCCAGGCTCTGTGTCATGGTGGGCAAAGGCTGGGCACCATCTTCTCACCACTTGGGGCACTGAGGTCCCCTCCAAGGCAGAACAGGGCAGTAGTGGGCTGGTTTGGGAACCTGGTGAGAGGTCCCTGAAGTTTTGAGAACAAGAGTCCTCTGCTGCTCCTCAGCTCACTGAGTGCCCTGAGACCTGGGCCATGGCAAGAGGTCTCAGGACTGGCTCCCTGCAGGCAGCTGTGAGCATGGGTAGGTTGGGGAGGTCTGTGGGAGGGAGAGGGGATGCTGCTTCTGTAACCCACCCCCAGCCTAGAAACAGTTCCATGCATGGACCAAGATTTCAGGGTATCCAGTCTGGTCCCCTTGAGTGCTCTGCTGACTTTATGTGACAGGTTCCTAAGGCACGGAATAGCCCTGGCTTCTTAGATGATGCCTCAAGGCACCAGGCTCAAACGCTGGTCCCTCAGTCAGTGTGCAAGCTTTGAGCATAGCACGACGCCATCATGGGTGCCCCAGTCCCTCGAGGTCCTGCTCCTCCTGGCCTTTCCTGTGAGGCCTGGGGGAAGCAGCGTGGGGCCCTTTTTCTCCTCATCCCCTTCCTGGGGATGTGGTGCAGGAGGGCTACTCTGTGTAGCGTACTAGAGCTCTATCTCTCACTATACTGCCAGGGAAAAGGAACCTTTCTCCTGGGGGCTATGGAGAGCAACAAAGGGTTAGGTCTTTCTAAGAGCTGCATCTGTTGGACTGTAGAGATGCTGGGACCCACGCAGACCTCAGTTTTGACTCGGTGGGGAAAATTGCCTTGAGCAATAGCAGTCCACACAGCCAGCCACATTCATTCCTGTCCAGACTTCTTGTGCTCCCCTACCAGAGACCTGGAGTGACCACTTTCAGCCTCCCGCTTTCCCTGCCTCCCGGCTGGGTGGGGAGCAGGGCTGCCCAACTGCAGCACCCTTGCAAGGCTGGGAGGCCAAGGGAAGGGAGTGACCATCTTGCGATGTTTCCTTCACAGAGGTCCTCCAGGTCCTCCCTGGGACCCTGGAGATTTCCAGCACCACCATCAAACTGAACTGGACGTGCAGGCTCCCTGACACCTGCCAGCGCATGCGGGCCACGTGCCGTCTGGCAGGGCCTTCCTCCCCTCCCTGTGAGGCTGAGGAGGTGAAGGGAGAGGAGATGCTACATGGCCAGGAGGGAACATTCACCTGCCCGCCTCTGCAGCCCTTCACTGTCTACAGTGTCACCATCTCCCTGCCACCCAGCACGGTCCTTTTCACATGGTTGGTCAGGACAAAGGAAACAGGTATGTGCACACGAGTATGGGAGAGAAGGGACAGTCCTGGCCTGTGTCACAGGTAGGGAAGGTGGATAAATGTCCCCTTTGCCTGGCAGTTCAGCCTGAGCATCTGCTCCCTGCAGTGATGGTCTTGGATTTGGAGCTGCTCGGATCCTGTGGGGCTCTGGGGAAGGAGCTGTGCAGGACCCCAGAGAACTGCACATCCCCTCCTCACTCTCCCCTGGGCCAGGAGGTGCCTTCACCCTGCTCTGGGCTCAGCCTCTCCTCACCGGCCCCATGTGTGACCCCATCCTCCTGTGCTTCCAGTGCCCGACAAACCAGAGAAGCTGTGGCTGGATCCCAGCACGGGGTCCCTCCGGTGGCAGGCGCTGCCCTCCTGCAAAGGGGAGATCATTGGATACCAGGTACCTGGGAACCGTGGGCTCCTCTTTGTCCCCCTCACCTTGCCAGGCGCCTCCCTGCCTGGAGCTCTGTGCGGGCAGGCTGGGGGAGAGTGGAGAAAGGAAAGCGTGATGGCCGGCACTTCCCAGCCACTCCGGGTGAACACCTGGCTGTGATGAGCACGAGCATTTTCTGCCTCACCCGCAACACCCCTCGTGCTGTGGCGCTGCCCAGAGAAGTGGTGGGTGCTCCCTCCCCTCTGGGCTCCCCCCCTTGGTTTGCTGACTGGGGTTTGGCAGACTTTGCAGCTCAGTGTGCAGCACTTGGTGATGTGTCTGCCGGGGTGGCCTCCCACTCTTTCCTGTGCCTCTTGCGTGCTTGTTTCTGGTTCTTGCAACAGGGAAGCCTGTGGTTTGAGGCGTCCTCTGAAAAACCCTTTTCCGGGAGACTTGCATTGTTCCTTTGCATTTCCCTGGCTAGAAGCACCTCCCTTGTCTGTGGGTTTGGGGCGTTACCCACAGTGCAGGCCTGCTTTCTAGCACTGAGGAAGGGTGAGACCCTTACCAGTGTGCTCTATGCCTTCTTTGAGGACAGGCCTCTCAGTGGGGTGACAGGGCTGCAGACGCGCTGGTTCATCATGCCCCTCTTAGCTCTTTCCTGGAGAAACCAGCAAACAGGGGCCCTGACGGCGTTGCTTGTGGGTCTGCTCCAGCTGGTTCCTGTTCCCACACACCTCTGTCTGTGAAAAGAAGCCTTTTTCTGGTTTTGGTTAGCTCCTTTTTTGCATATTCCCAAGATGTCTTTTCCATGAAGACCCTCACAGCAGTGAGGCCGGCCCAAGACCTCGGGAGAAATTCAGACGATGCATTGGCAAACGGGGATCCTCCACCTGTATCCCTTGTGGGAACTGTCTTCCCCTTTTCATGCAGACAAAGCCTTTGGAGTCCAAGCTAGCACAGGAAGAAAGGGAAGTTCAGGGCTCCTCTTGTGGGGAAAGTCATCACAGTGCCCGCGGTGTTGCAATACCATACCGGTGTCCTGGCCTCGGGCTCATTCCACCTAGAGACACCTCCTCAAAGGAACGGCCTCCTGCTTGTCCTCCACTCTTCACGGAGGCTTGGCCCTTTGCTCAAGAGGCAGCCGCTGTGATGCGTTCAGTGTTGTCTCCAAACTCCTCCTCTCCTCCCCTCGTCTGCCTTGAGGTCCACGCATGGGGCTGAGGCTCCTGCTGGTGCCTCTCCGGGAGCCTTCCACAACTGGGGCAAGCGCAGGGAAGGGGAGGCTTGCAGGGTGCTTTGCTCTGCCTCGCTGTGCTGTGGGCAGGTTCCCGGAGGGCAGGTGGCAGCTGCTGCCCTCCAGCTCTGTCTCCTGCCCTCAGCTGAACATCACGACGAGGAGCACACGGGACGGCCGCTTCCTGGAGATGGAGCGGCTGCGGCTCAGCAGCTCCGTCACGGAGCACCCGCTGCCTGAGCACAGCCCCGGCAGCAGCTACGTGGTGGCGATGCAGGGACTCACGGCTGCCGGAGCTGGGGCTGCGTCGCTGTGGGAGTTTCAGACCAAGAGTTCAGGTAAGACTTGCTGTGTCCCAGTCCCTCCAGGGTGGCCATGGCCTGGGCCCTGGCTGAGGCAGCTCGCTGTCCCCAGCCCTATGGCCTCTGGCTGGCGTGGAGGAGCCTGGGCACAGAGGAGCTGTGCTCTGCAGCCTGCACTGCCCGGGGCTGCCCCTGCTCCCTCCATAGCCCCCACCGTGCTGCCTGCTGAGTCTCATGCTCCGGGCCTTCCCCTCCAGACACCCCACACCCTCTCAACCCCAGCTGTCGCAGCGTCCGCGACATCTCCCCGTCTCAAGGGACAGCCGTGCTTCCCCTCCACCCCATCGCCCGACCCTCCCAGGCGGCGAGGTGAGTGCAGCTCCCGGCAGCTCTGCTCTCCGCAGCCCCGAGATGGGTTTCCCCATTGGCAGCGCTTGCCTGCAGCTGCCTCCATCCCTCTCTCCCCATCCCCAGCTCCCCCAGCCCCCTCACCGCCCTGCCTTGCAGGGAGCACCAGCTCATCGTGGCTGCGACGCACAACGGCACAGCGGTGGAAGGCGCCTGCCTGGGGGATCCGCAGTCCTTCAACGCCAGCCTGCAGCCCGACACCTACACGGCCGCCGTGCTCAACCTCACCGCCCCCACAGACTTTGTGCTGGGTGACGGGACCCGCGGGCAGGGTTACCACAATGCTGCCCTCCAGCCGGGCTCAAACTACACGGCCCTTCTCCGCCTCGTCCGCCGCTCACAGCAGGTACCCACCGCGGGGGGCCCCATCTCCCCAGGGACGCTGCCAGCTGGGGCTGGGCTCCTCAGTGGGGTCTGGGCTGGCTGCTGATGGTGAGCGGCAGTGCTGTACGGGCTCTGCTCCCAGCCCCTGCGCTGAGAGCCCACCTGCCTTGGCAGGACACTGTCCCCGGGGTCCTTGGCCACAGCTGGGGTGTTTGGTGGCCGTGAGGCTTTTTCCCCCAGTATGGGCAGTGGGGCAGGGGCGGCCTGAGCTTTCCCTCCCACCTCTTCCAACAGGCAGAGAAGTTCACCTGTGTGTGCTACAGCTTCTCTCTTGGTAAGTGGTCTCCCTGCTCCATGTGCTCAAGCCTCTCTCCTGCATCTTCCCTTTCCCCAGCCTGGCCACTTACCGTGGAGAGGATCTGGCTGAGCATGGCAGTGATGGTGTTTATCATTGTCCTACTTCCATCTTCATGGAATTTCTCTGGATCTTGAGGTTATCTCTGGTAGATGGGGTTTGGTCAACCTCAGGCCGCTTGGGCAGGTGTGGCACCAATGGCAGCTGGACACTGTGGATCATCCCTGCTGTCATTGTATACTGCCTTTTAGTCCCACTGCTTCACTGATGCATGAACAACCCCAGAAAGGCAATCAGCTCACCTGGCTCTGGCTGTACCTGGGGCAGTTAGCATGACAGGGCCCATGCTGAAGAGTATCACACCAAGTGAGAACCTACTCTTTCTGCACCAGATTAACTATTCTGCAAACACAAAGTCTGTGGCTGAGGATGAGGAAAGATACTTTTCACTCCATGCCCTGTGGGATCTCCCCACGCCTGGTTCAGGCTATGTGGGAGCCTGAGTCTGGGCTGCGTTGGTTGCAGGGCAGGAGCCGATGCCTCTCCTGGCAAGGATGCCCGTGGTTGTGGCAGTAGTCCTGGTCATTGCACTCCTGGCACTAGTGATTTTGCTGCTTTTTGTGCTCTTCAGGTCAGTACGTGCCTTACCTCTCCTGCTCTCTGTGCGGCATCCAGCCTTGTGCTGCCAGGGACTGTCCAAGTGCACCCTGAGATAAAGCAAGGTGGGAGGCAGGGCTGTTACATGGGCAGCAACCTCTCCTCTATCTCTCTTTTCTGGTCTATGGGCCTGACTTGCTGTTTTGCAGGCGAAAATACAAGTCAAAACCTGTGGAGAACAACAGCACTATCCCCCTGCGAAGATGTCGAGGAGGTGCAGTATGAGCAGAGGCCCTGCATGCCTTATATGGACAGGCTGTCTGTTAAAAGTACAGGCAGGGTGCTTACAGGTTCTGTAAGGTCCTTACTGGAACGAGGGGATCAGAGCTGGCTGGCATGGGGAAAGGGACACCTCCCAGGAGAAAGGGACCTGCATGGCAAGGGACAGTCTAGGGTTTGGTGGGGTCCTGACCACCACAATTCCAGCTCAGTCCCAGCTGCAGAGCTCCAGGGCCAGACATCAGATGCATGCTAAATTCCTGGCCTCTAAAATCATGGTCTCCGTAGGTGTGTGCAAGATGAACACACAGATCCCAGTGGAGGAACTGCTGGAGGCTCTGAAGAGGTTTAAGAGGGCAGAAATAGAGGCAGAGCAGACAGAGGATGAATCAGTCGATAGGCGTGATGCTGGGCGTCTGAGAGAGTATCAGGTCTGGTTTAGCTTTTCTTTCCCATCTGGCTGCACTGACCACCCAGTTCTCACCCCTTTCTTGAGTGTGTGATGCAGTTGGCCTTGGCCAGCCTCAGAACATGTGCCAATGCAGAGTTTGATTCTCTTCTTCCCCTGCAGCAACTGTCCTCCACTTTGTTGTATCCCTGTGATGCTGGGAAGGAGCTGTGCAATCAGAGCAAGAACCGCTACAAAAGCATCATCCCATGTAAGCAGAGCTCTCCAAGGGTTGGCTCAGGCACTTGGAGGTGGTTGGGCAGTACAGGGTGCTGGGCTGGTGTAGGTGCCCCTCCACCTATTCAGCAATGCTGAGCTCCTCATCTCATCTTCTGTGGCCACTGAAAGCCAGCGGGATTTTCCAAAATTGTCATGTTGGTCCCAGTGTTTTATACCCAGTTGGAGAATCCGTATTCTGCTCCTCAAATCTCCCTGCAAGCTTAATAATTCATCATGGTATTCCTGTTGCTGCTGCTAGTCATTGCTGAACACTATCATGTCCCATCCAGAGGTGGCTATCTGTGGGAAAGCAGAGGGAATGACTCCATTTCTATCAAAACTTAAAGCTCCTCTGGGCCCACATGGTGTGGACATTTGGCCATTGCATTAACAGCCTTCCCCAAAATCATGTTGCATTTCAGGCTGTGCCATGTCATCTTTCATCTCCTTAGCTGTTCTTCAACTCTGAACATGCCCCAAGGCCTGGAGTGCTGCTGAGGAGGGAGCGGACAGTCCCGGGCTTTCCTAAATTACAACCCCCTCCATAAACAGTCACTTTGTTGCTGCCCCGAAGAGACAGTCTCCCACCTCCCTTCTCTTTCAGATGATCACTGCCGTGTGGTGCTGCAGCACTCCGACACAGGGAATGGCTACATCAATGCCAGCTACGTGGATGTAGGTAGCAAGGAATTCCTGCCCTGGGCAGGGTAGAGGTGCCTGAGCAGGGTTGGAGAGGTGCCTGGCTGCACTGGGTGAGGGCAATCCTGCTCACATGGATGGCCCCAGGGTCTGGCACTTGCTGCCCTCAAGTGCCAGAAGATCTTGGAATGTTGCTTTCCTTACATCTTGCCTGAGCTGCCTAGCGTACTCCGGGTTTGTGTGCAGTTCTCATCCCTAATGAAAAGGGGCGTGTGCGAGGGGACAGGAGCCAAGATGCAGCCCCTGGGTATCCACTCTCTGTGCTGGCCAGAAGTGGTGCTGTGGGACACACTGTGCAGAGGGCTCTGGGCTCTGGTGCCTGTGGGGATGGGTCCTTTATTTCATTCCCTGTTAAATGTTTAACACGTGTGATCAGAGCTGTTTGAACCTCTCCCCCACAGAGCTACCGGAGTCCATGCTTCTTCATTGCAGCTCAAGGTGGGTGCTCCCACGCCTCATGCTCAGGAGATGCCAGTCCCTGCTTCGAGCGCTTTGGGGAGTGGGGAACTGGGACAGCAGTCTAAGAGTTGTTAATGGCTCAGTCCAGGTCCCTGTATTTCCTGGGCTTCTTTCTTGGAGGGTGGTTACAGCCGCTGCAGAGCATGGAAGGCCTTGGTGGCAATTTGGCAGCAGCCAGCTGGAGCTGGTCCCTGCACTGCACAGGCTGGGGACATGGTCCTTCCACCCACAAGCCTGCCTTCTTACCTTTGGCAGCTGGTGTGACAGGGACAAATCTGCAAATGCCTGGCACATCTGCACTCAGTGCACTTGGAGGCAGGCTTCTTCCAACGGTGCAAAGCTGGGATGGGTTAGTCTGCTCTGTGCAGCATGTGGTAAGGAGGTCTCAGGCTCCTTTGCAAAGCTGCAGAAATGCTTTTCAGGAAATAGGACCCTAAATGTGGGAGCAGCTCAAGGTTGTGTTGAGGGTCTGAAACAGCAGTGAATTCCTCATGTACCCTGGGCTTACCTGCCTTCCCACTTCCTTGTCCCAGTTTCTAACCTGGGTGATGAATCCAAGGTGCCCCGCACACCCTGCTAGGTGCTGCTGTGCCCAGGCTGTGCAGCATTAGTCCCCAGGCAGAGGGAAGCCCAGGGCTGCTCATAGCCCGGGAGCTTCTGAGCTGTGCCTGGGAGCTGCTATACCCCAATGGCTGGGACACTGGCACAGGGCTCTCCTCTTCCTCCCCAAGGCCCCTTGCCTGGGACAGTGGTGGATTTCTGGCAGATGGTCTGGCAGGAGAAGACGTCGGTCATTGTGATGCTGGCGGACTTAGTGGAGCAGAACAAGGTAGAGAAATAATCTCAGCCTGTGCTCAGCTTGGGCCTCCCCAGAGCCCAGGCTTCCTTGCCTGCTTTGTTTTGCTTTGCTCCCAATACAGCTGTCAATGAGGGCAGAGAGCAGCTCCACACCACTGCTGGCTTGCAATACTCCCCTCATGAGGTTGCTCATGCTTAGCTATCTCACCACTGTTGACAGACCAAGTGCGAGCAGTATTGGCCAGAGCAGGAGCAGGTCTATGGGGACTTCACTGTGACACTCAACAACACAAGGACCACCACGGGCCTTGTCACACGCATCTTCTGCCTGCAGAAGGTAAGGCTGGCATGTGGCTGAAATGGGGATGCAGGATGCTTTTAGGTTTCAGCAGCTGGTGAGAGCTGTCAGCCAAGAGACTCTGTGAGGAGTCCTGCCTGGTCTCCAGCATTGACAGGTCAGCATTGCTATCACTGCATGCCATGCCAGGGCTTTGCCCCCAGGTTTCTGTGACCAGCAAAGGCGATTGGTCAGCTCCAGTGGCCGCCCCAGCTGAGTCTGGACTGATGATGCACATGGGCAAATTGTACATCCTAGAGGGCTTGGATGAGGTGACCACAAAGGGTATAAAAGCAGTTAGAGGGTATAAAATGGCATCTCTGTACAGCCAGGATGAAGGAGCAGGTGCCTGCCTGTCACCTGGGTCAATCTGCAGAGGGTCCACATAGAAGCTCCACGGTCACTTACAGCTCCTAAACCTGAACAGATAGTTTATGGCTTAAGATAGCTTAGATAATGACATTTCTCAAGATGGGTACTTCTGCTGAAGTTATACCTCAGATAATAAGCAGAAACTGAAGGAGCTACAAAGAGGGGGAAAAAGGTACAATATAAAGAAATTGCAGTTATGCATATTGTTGTCTTTTCTTGTCTTGCCCAGAGCAAAGTATAGCTGAAAGGTAAATCTCCAGGAGCTCCTGGTGGCAGGACATAGCACTTCATTAGTTCAGGCCAATTGAATGTGATGTTTAGGGAAAATTAATGATGGGCTGGTAACAAAGTTACTACATTGATATCGGTGCAGTACCAGCCTCAGGAAGTATCTTATTTGGCGAAGCCTGGGCTTTTAGGTGACTATGGAAAGACTCTACACTGTAATTTTTTTTTCTCTGGGACACAAGCTGCATGTACTGCTCTGAGTTCACTGTTGGCAGCATGGGGAAGCAGAGAACAAATTGAATTGTGCAGCTCTGTGCTGGGTCAATTTGTCCTTTGCTGTCTGATGAGCTGTAGTGGAGCAGTCATTGTGGTGGGAGTGCTGGAGGGAACACTGTGTGCTGGTGCCCACCTGAAGTGATTTTCTCCACTGCTCCCTATTTGTTGGCATGCAATGACTTCATGCAAGTTTCCACATTGGTTCCTGATCCTTGCTCCCAGCAATGTCTCCCTTTTTGCAGGCAGGCTGTGCTCTCCCAAGAATAGTGGAGCAGTTTCACTATCTGCTGTGGCCAGACCATGGCATCCCAAGAAACCCTGCCCGGCTCCTGTACTTAGTGGAGGTGGTGAACAAGAGGGTGCTGGAAACATCTGCTGGACCTGTACTGGTGCACTGCAGGTGCTGAGGCTGGCAGTGCTTGGGTGCTGGGGCAAGTCTGGCCAGGGCAGCGCTGACCCCTGATTTTCTGTGTCCTCAGTGCAGGGATTGGGCGGACAGGTACCTTCATTGCCCTGGACTTCCTCCTGAAGATGGGGAAGGCTGAGGGGAAGGTGGATGTGTTTCACTGCGTGCAGAAGCTGCGGGAGCAGCGAGTCAGCATGGTTCAGACCAAGGTGAGGAGTGTTACCTGCTCCCTGCATACTGTCAGGATGTGGATCTGCTTCCCACCCTTCCCAGGGATGTGGCATGCAAAGCCACACTGGCCATGCCCTTCATGATCTAGCCACAGGGTCTGGAGCTGCCAGGTGATGGAGACTGCAGGATCTTGTTTTCAGTGCAGTGTCCAAAGCTAGTCAGGATCCATGTTGCCCTGAGACCCTCTGAGATGCCAGCAGCATTCATATGTACCAGTCATCCTGGTATAGAAGGGCTGTCTTGTAGACAAGGAGCATGAACAAGAGTCCACACATCCTTCTGACTTTCAGGATGTTTGTCCTTGTGGCGTCTTCTGGACAGCAAAGTCCTGGCTGAGGGACTACGTCCCCATGGTCTCAGTGCTGGGACCCTTTGGAGGAAACTAGGTTGGACAGGACCATCCAGGTGCTTGTAGGACTAACTAGTTCACTGGTTTTCTGGGTTTCCTTCCCCAGAGCAGGAGCCTGGTCTGAGAGGGAGCATTAAACCACAGGAAGATGGTCTTGTATGGGTTGTTGCAGTTGCTGGGTGTTTCTCAGAGCAGGGCTGCCTGCACTGAGAGGTGTCTGGCCTGAGGGCCCCACAGCAGGAAGGTGAAGGATGGACCTGGCTCATTCCAGGCAAAGGTCGATGCCAGTGAGCTGGTGGGCTGGAGTCCCAGGGCTCCTCATGGAGCAGCTCCAGACTGTGCAGCTGGTCCATGTCCTCATGCAGGAGCAGTACACCTTCCTGTACGAGGCTCTGCTCGAAGCCTTGCTCTGCGGCAGCACAGGGGTCCCAGTGGAGAGCATCGCCCGCCATGTCCACTGCCTTCAAGAAGCTGAGACCTCAAGGAATAACAAAGTCCTTGAGAAGGAGTTCAAGGTACCACCAGGATCTGGTGCACTGGGTCTGGTGCTGCGGAGGCTGGTCTGTGGTGCCTCCCCATTACTGCTCCCCTACCCAGTGGGACAGAGATGGGGACAATATCTCTGGGGTGGCTGAAGAAGGGGAGGAGCTGACAGGGAGGACTTGCTTGGCTGAATCATCCCTACAGACCCTGCAGAAGTTTTCTGAGTTGTTCCAGCTCCTGCCATGTAGAGAAGCAGAGAAACCCAGCAACCAGCCCAAGAACCGCAAGCCAGGGATCCTGCCAGGTACCGCTAGCAGGGCTGGGCAGACCCTTGCTCTGCAACCCAGTACCTGAGAGCAGCATGGGAGGATGATGCTGCCCTGCTGCTTTCCCCCGACAGGCACCATGCCACTGGCAGGTTCTGCCCATGGTCCACTCACCATTTTCTGGGTAGTAATAAGCATAGATTAGGTTGATCCCTCCATGGGAGCAAGGCCCCATCCCTGCTTCTTTCTTGGCTTGCTGGAGGCACACATTTGTAGGGTACACCTGGGATAAGCATCTCCCCAGGTGTAATCTGTCCCAGAAGAGGAGTCCAGATGAGGCACCAGGGAGCAATGAGGAGGGTGGACCTGCTGTGCCTCTGTGTCTCCATACATGGGGTTTTGGACATTCTGTGTGAGGCAGCCCTGAGCTGTCACAGCCATGGGTCTGGGGGTGTCTGTTCATCCAAGCCTCACCAGCCCATGCCACAGGGAGCCATGCTGACCCTACTGCTTGAAGGGAAAGCCCCATGCCTCTGTGCGGGGAGAGGAGGGCTCATCATTTCTCTCTCTGCTCCCTGCCTCCACAGCGGATTCCTGCCGGCCCATTCTGATGTCCTCGCTGAACGCAGATGGCTCACCAGGTTACATCAATGCCATATTTGCCAATGTAAGGCTCCAGCCCCAGCAGAAGCAGCAGAGACTCCCCCCCGAGCACCACTGCTCCAGGCAGGGGTAGACCATGCCACCCTGGTCTGAGGTGTCCCAGCCCTGGGGCTTCTTCACAGTGACTATTTCCAGCAGCTAGGGCCCTGCTGCCAGGAGGTGGCCCCCGTGATCAGCCTAAGCCCTGTCTGCACAATCAACTCAGTGGGCTGCTGCACAGCTGCTGGCTTTTGTACGCTGGCAGCAGAGCCCAGGTGTGATGAGCTGAGGGGGCAGTGGGGTGCAAGCCTGCTCTGGGCAGGGCTGAGGTGCCCCGAGTCTCCTTGGGCTCTGCCCTGGGGCCTGCAGAGCCCTGGCTGGAGGGAGGCAGTGAGCTGTTCTGGCTGTTGGACGGGCTCTCAGCGGGTGGATTATGTGACCTCTTACCCCAACGCCCTGGTGTGTTTTGCAGACATATACTGAGGAGGACAGACTCATTGTCACGCAGCTACCTTTCTCCAGCACACTGGTGGATTTCTGGGCTCTGGTCTGGGATTACACCTGCACATCAGTGGTTGTGCTGAACCAGATCCAGGAGCTGGACAAGGTCAGCAGCCCATGTGCAGCCCTCCCCTCTCCTGGCTCTACATGAGGCTGGGCAGTGTGCTTTCTACCTTTGCACCCACACAGCTCTTCTCACAAGAGCCTGCTTGCTGCAGGAGCCCACCGCAAGCTTGTGGGCTCCACCTGGGAGAGTTGAGGATGGTCTCAACACCATGGCACTACAGCAGTGGGGTGTCCACAGTCTCACAGCAGGGGATCATCCCTCAGGTTTTGCTTACCCCTGTCCAGGTGTCCCCTCTGCAGCAGTGTTATTTTTCTGGCTGCAGCACCGTGGGTTGATCCCCAGCAAATGGCAGGTAGCGCAGCCATGTGCACTTGTGGGCAAGGGTCTGGTGTAAGCACACCCAGGCGAGGCGCTGAGCTCTGCCACGCTTGCAGGTCAGGACTGTGTGTGATCACTCAAGTGTCTCCCCCACAGACCTATGTGGAGTTCTGGCCCAGCCAGGGAGAAGCTACCTACGGCCATTTCCATGTCCACCTGATCTCAGAAGAGCCTGGAGATGACTTTACAACCTGCACACTTGCCCTCACCAACAGCCAGCAGGTGGGCCCTTTGCACAGAGATGGTGAAGGCCTTTGAGAACAGCCTTTGCAAGACCTGGGAGGACCAGCCAGGCTCCAGCGTCAGCGGGCTTTGATTTGGGGTCAAAGTCACAGATAGGGGTGGGAGAGGCCACAATGGTGAGAGCGATCTGATGGGGTCCTGGAAGGGCACTGGCCAGAGCAGAGCCTTTCACCTTGGGAGAGAGGTTAGCCTCAAGAGGGTGAGGCTGCAGGCAGAGGTACATTTGTGTACCTTTCTAACTTGGAGGACAGCAGCCATGGATAAAGTCTGTGCATCTTGATGGTAGTTCATGACAGGGACAGCTATTACAGGTAGCTGAGCACTGGACCAGCATCAGTTCAAGCTGCACTTGATGGTCAGCTCTTATCTTGTGCTCTATCTGTCTGCCAGTCTCAGAGCACTCAACAAAGAAGGGCAGAGTCTGGGAATGGGTCATGCCACTGTGGAGCTGCTCCTGTGGCTGAGCCAGGACTACACACTCTGTCTCTCCCTTCTCTCCATGAAGCCAGTGGGTTTCTTCTCTGCCCAACTCGCCTTTCTTCCCTGGTAGCCCAAGAAGTCTGCACTGCAAGTCCTGTTCTGGCAACTGAAGGACTGGCCCATGCAGCAGCGTCTTCCCCCTCACCCTGCCACCATCATCAGCCTGCTAGGGAAGGTGGAGACACACCATCGGCAGAGCCGAGATGGACATATCCTTGTCACCTGCTGGTGAGTGATGTCTCTTGGAGGAGCAGCTGTGACATGGAGCTGGCTCAGCCCAGGCTGCGTCAACAAACTTGGGTCACAGCAACGTCCTCAGCTCAGGTGAAGAGCAGGCATATGGGCATTAATTCATCCGTGTTCGGGGGTAAGGCTTCCCTGTGGAGGTTGGAAGGGTGCAGGATCTGTGGACATGACCATCCTGAGAGACTGTGTGGCTAGTGGTACACCTCTGAGGCTCAGCACTGCCAGGTGATGCCAGGGCAAGTGACTCCCCCCTTGCTCTCCTCCGCAGGGATGGTGCCAGCCGGAGCGGAATCTTCTGTGCTGCTAGTTTCCTGTGTGAGCAGATCCAAAGTGAGGGTCTGGTGGATGTATCCCAGGCTGTGAGGATGCTGAAAAGGCGGCGGAGACAGCTGATTAAAGATGTGGTATGTGCTGACTTCAAACCCAGCCAGGACAGCAACACAGGAGCAGGAGCAATAGCCTGTACTGTCCCAGCAGCTGCTCTAGCACCTATATGCTCAGATCATCCTGGGAGCTGCAGGGACAGCTGAAACCTCTAAAAACCTTGTTTTCTGCTGCTGGGACATACCCACTCACTCAGGGGCAGGTTCTGCAGAACCACATGGGTACTGAAGCATCCTGCAGCTGAGATGCCCCTTTCTGGTCCACCTAGCCTGTTCAGCAGGGGGACTGCACTGGAGGGTGCTCCTGTGCCTGTCCTGCACCTAGCTCACCATCTGGTCTAGGTGCTAGAGGGCATCATAGGATGAGCAGCCGGGATGGGACTGAGCCGTAGATGCTTCCTGCCATGGATGCTGGCTCTCCCTCTGAGACTAGCTGTCTCCAGCATTAGGGTAGCCTAGCTCTCAGCTACTGGAACACAGAGGGGAAAGGTGGTCTGTACCTGCACCTGGCTTGCTTAGGAAGTGTTGGGCAGCCAAGGCTGGCCTTCCCTTCCACTGCTGGTGTTGGCATACAAGGTTCTCACGTGCATCCTTCTGTCCACAGGAGCAGTATGGGCTCTGCTACGAACTAGCCCTCATTTACTTGAATTTATTTGAAACCTATGGGAATTTCAAGTAGAGGCATGGCCACAGCCCATCTCTGGCCAGGACTTTGACTTTCTTGACAGCCTACCGTCAGTAACAGTGGAAAACCGGGGACATAAGAGGGGTGTGCACAGCCCCAAGATGCTTTACTCCTCTGAAAAGCCACCCCAGGGATCCTCTGCATCTGGAGAGCATAGGCTGGACTGTCTCCAGATTGTGGTCAGGCTTTGAAACAGAAACCCAATCCTTTGCCCAGAGTTTGCACAGGAACTTATCTGGAATCACAGCCTGAGTATACAGACCAGAGCAGAGGCATCAGGACTTGACCTGTCTGTGTCAGCAAAGAAAAGAACCAGCTGTTCCATCCAGGCTCCCTTGTCCCTTCAGACAGACCCAGGGAAAGTGGCATAGCTCCACCAACACCCAAATTGTGTTTTGCCAAGGGACCATCAAACCGCTGTGTCCTGGTTCAGCCCCAGTCAGCAGCCAAGCACCACGCAGCCGCTCGCTCGCTCCCCCCTGGTGGGATGGGGGAGAGAATCGGAAGAGTAAAAGTGAGGCAACTCATGGTTTGAGATAAAGACAGTTTAACAGGTAAAGCAAAAGCTGTGCGTGGAAGCAAAGCAAAACAGGGAATTCATTCACTCCCTCCCACGGGCAGGCAGTTGCTCAGCCATCTCCATTAAAGCAGGGCTCCATCACGCATAACGGTTACTTGGGAAGACAAACACCATCACTCCGCATATCCCCCCTTCCTTCCTTCTTCCCCCAGCTTTATATACTGAGCATGACATCGTATGGTGTGGAATATCCCATTGGTCAGTTGGGGTCAGCTGTCCCGGCTGTGCCCCCTCCCAGCTCCTTGTGCACCCGGCAGAGCACGGGGAGCTGAAAAAGTCCTTGACCAGTGTAAGCGCTACTTAGCAACAACTAAAACATCTCTGCATTATCACCACTGTTTCCAGCAAAACTCCAAAACATAGCCCCATACTAGCTACTACGAAGAAATTTAACTCTATCCCAGCTGAAACCAGGACAGTGTCCACCCCTTATTCCATACCATTTACATCATGCTCAGGTTCCACACTATCCAATACAACCTCATTAACCTCCACACCCCCACCCCCTTCCCATCCTTTGATAAAATACATGGATATCATTTAGTCCACGGCTTTGGTCTCCATCTGTTCTTGTGGTCACGCAGGACAGGAGAGGTTGTGTGTCGCGTGGAGTTACTGGGCACCAAAGCCAGCTCAGGCCGGGTCACTGCTGCACTTGCACTGCTTCTTGAAAGGCTTGTCCACCATTGGTTCAGGTGGTTCC
This sequence comes from Phalacrocorax aristotelis, assembly GCF_949628215.1. Taxonomy (NCBI): domain Eukaryota; kingdom Metazoa; phylum Chordata; class Aves; order Suliformes; family Phalacrocoracidae; genus Phalacrocorax; species Phalacrocorax aristotelis. The sequence continues at coordinate 70,988,014 of NC_134311.1, read as the reverse complement.
TGCTGTGCTAATTCCTGTAACATGCAACTCAAATCATGGGTTACAACAATTTAAAGGTATATCCATTATGGTCTCCACCCCTGGCCCCGTTGGGCCAGGTTACAGGTTTTAACATTGCAAGGAACTCCTCCAGCTGCTCCCAGCCTGGCTAGCAACAAGGCGTTTCTGCTATAGTAATTTCCATTATATGTAACTCAAATCCTGGGTTAGAACAATTTAAAGGTATTTCCATTACAATCTCCACCCCTGGTCCATTTGGATCAGACCATCAGGTTTAACGTTGTAATGAACGCCTCCCCTTGCCCCTGCTCTGGTTTGGACTTATCCACAGACCGTGGTCCTTTAGGGTTGTACCTGCTCCAAGTGGAGCCTTACTCAGCAGCCGCAGTCTCTCCAGGAACACGCCTGCTGCAGCATGGACTTATCCAGAGCCACAGTCGCTTTGAGGTGCGCCTGTTCCAGCGTGGCCGTCTGCATGGGCCTCAATGCTTTCAGAGCTATGCCTGCTCCAGCATGGCCTTGCCCACAGCTGCAGCCCCTCCAGAAGTAAACCTGCTCCAACACAGCCTTGCCCATGGCTCTAGTCCCTCCAAACCCTGCTCCAACATGGCTTTGCCCATGGCTCCAGTCCCTCCAGAAGTAGGCATGCTCCGTTGTGGGCTTATCCATGGCCACGCACTTTGAGGTGCTCTGGCATGACCCCATGCACAGCCACTGATGCTTCAAGGTATACCTGCTGCAGCAAGGGCTTATCTACAGCCACAGACACTTCGAGGTGTACCTTCCCCAAGATGGATATATCCTTGGGCCACAGTTGCCTCGGAGGTATACCTACTGTGGCACAGACATAACCAAGGCCACATGATGCTTCAAGATATACCTGCTCTGGCATGGGCTTATACACAGCCACAGATGTTTTGGGGTGTCCTGCTCCCACATGGACTCATCCACAGGTCACAGTCCCTTTGGCTCGAGTTCACGCTGGAGTTCCAGCCTGTCCAGTGCAGCAGCACAGAAACAGCAGCTGGGCCCTGGCCATCTGCCAGCGCAGGTGCATCGCCATGGCTGTTATCAGAACGTTCCCAGGCCCGGCAGGGTAAGGTGATAAGCAGTACAGCAGTACAGCAAGCAGCGAAAGCAGAAAGCGCCACTAATGCGCACTAGAGTTTAAGGCATACAGTGAGTATATACAGTAAGTCAGGCAAGCCTCATGGCAAGCACAGAAGCCTGCCAATTAATAGCTAAACAGCAATAACCACTATAAATTCCATCTAGCAGATTCCAATCAAATCTGTTGTTATCTCAAGCCTTTCGTGCCCCATGTTGGGCACCAAAATGGACTGTCGTGGTTCAGCCGCAGTCAGCAGCCAAGCCCCACGCAGCCGCTCGCTCACTCCCCCCTGGTGGGACGGGGGAGAGAATCAGAAGAGTAAAAGTGAGGCAACTCATGGTTTGAGATAAAGACAGTTTAACAGGTAAAGCAAAAGCTGTGCGTGGAAGCAAAGCAAAACAGGGAATTCATTCACTCCTTCCCATGGGCAGGCAGTTGCTCAGCCATCTCCATTAAAGCAGGGCTCCATCACATGTAACGGTTACTTGGGAAGACAAATGCCATCACTCTGAACGTCCCCCCTTCCTTCCTTCTTCCCCCAGCTTTATATACTGAGCATGACATCTAATGGAATGGAATATCCCTTTGGTCAGTTGGGGTCAGCTGTCCCGGCTGTGCCCCCTCCCAGCTGCTTGTGCACCCGGCAGAGCACGGGGAGCTGAAAAAGTCCTTGACCAGTGTAAGCGCTACTTAGCAACAACTAAAACATCTCTGCATTATCACCACTGTTTCCAGCAAAACTCCAAAACATAGCCCCATACTAGCTACTACGAAGAAATTTAACTCTATCCCAGCTGAAACCAGGACACGCTGTAAGATCTGTGGGCTCAGGAGTACAGGCTATCTGTCCTACTTTGGGAGAAGCATGAAGCCCAAGGCAGGGACAAATCACAGTCCAGTAGGGCTAGCCTGGTCCTTCCCACCCCACAAAATCCCTTCCTGTGGCTCCATCTTCCTGATGCTGATCCAGGTGCCACACCCCTGCCATCTCCAGAGAGGCTCCCTCAACAGCCTGTCTGGCTTCGCCATGGCATCCCAGGTTGTAAAGGCTCAACTTAGACATACTGGATGTGGTTCCAGCAGGAAGTGATGCACCATGAAGACTGGTTCTGCCTTTGCTGCTCAAGGGTGAGGGGCCTCAGAGCCAGGACTGACCCCATGGCTTTGTTTTGTGTCTTACCAATAAAGACTCTGTGCTGGCCATGGTGATGGTGACCTCTGATCTTCACTCTTCTTCCAGGTTTGACCTGGAACAGGGGCTGCAGAGCATCTGAGAGCACACAGGTCCCACAGCTCTGGCCACAGAATGGGCACAGAACACACTCCTGCCCAAGATGTGTGTTGAGGGACATCACCCTTCACTGATTCCCACCACACACCCCATCCAAACTCATGTGAGAGCTGCCCTACACAGTTGGGGGTCGGAAAGGCTGTCAGGCACCACTCAGGGACATGGGGTCACAGCATCCTTGCTCGTGGCCTCCCCTCAACAAGGTGCAGGTAGCTCCCTGCATAGGGGTGTAGAATCATACAATGGTTTAGGTTGGAAGTGACGTGTAGAGGTCATCGAGTCCAACCCCCCTGCAGTGAACAGGGACATCTTCAACTAGATCAGGTTGCTCAGAGCCCCATCCAACCTGACCTTGAATGTTTCTAGGGATGGGGCATCGACCACCTCTCTGGGCAACCTGTGCCAGTGTTTCACCACCTTCATGGTAAAATTTTCTTTCCTTATATCCGGTCTAAATCTACCCTCTTTAGTTTAAAACCATTACCCCTTGTCCTGTCACACCAAGCCTTGCTAAAGAGATTGTTCCCATCCTTCTTATAGTCCCCCTTTAAGTATTGAAAGGCCACAATAAGGTCTGCCTGCAGCCTTCTCTTCTCCAGGCTGAACAACCCCAACTCCCTCAGCATGTACTTGTAGGAGAGGTGCTCCAGCCCTTGGATCATATTTGTGGCCTCCTCTAGACCCACTCCAACAGGGCTATGTCTCTCCTGTGCTGAGGGCACCAGAGCTGCATGCAGCACTGCGGGGGGGGGGGCGGTGTTCACCAGAGCAGAGGGGCAGAATCGCCTCCTGTGACCTGCTGGCCATGCTTCTTTTGACACAGCCAAGGATACGGTTGGCTCTCTGGGCTGGAAGTGCACATTGTTGGCTCATGTCCAGCTTTTCATCCACCAGTACCCCCAAGTCCTTCTTGGCAGAGCTGCTCCCAGTCCCTTCATCCGCCAGCCTGTATTGATACCAGAGGTTGCCTCAACCAAGGTGCAGGACCTTGCACTTGGCCTTGTTGAACCTCATGAGGTTCTTACAGGCCCACCTCTCCAGCTTGTCTAGGTCTCCCTGGATGACATCCCATCCTTCTGGAGTGTCAACTGCACCGCTCAGCTTGGTGTCATTTGCAAACTTGCTGAGGGTGCACTTGATCCCACTATGTCATTGATGAAGATATTAAACAGTACTGATCCCAGTAGGGACCCTTGAGGGACACCACTCATCACCAGTCTCCATCTGGATATCGAGCCATTGACCACTACCCTCTGGATGCGACCATCCAGCCAGTTCCTCATCCACTGAACAGTCCACCTATCAAACCTGTATCTCTCCAATTTAGAGAGAAGGACGCTTGGGGGACTGTGTGAAAGGCTTTACAGAAGTTCAGACTGATGACATCTGTAGCTCTTCCCTTGTCCACTCATGTGGTCACTCCATCATAGAAGGCCACTAGGTTGGTCAGGCAGGACTTGGCCTTGGTGAAGCCATGCTGGCTGCCTTGGATCACCCCCCTGTCCTCCATGTTCCTTAGCATAGCTTCTAGGAGGATCTGTTCCATGATCTTCCCAGGTACAGAGGTGAGGCTGACACACAAGGGCAATGAGGGGACAAGGCAGGAGCTGTAGTGGGCCAGGCAGCCCCTTCCAAACCACAGGCCTTTATTTGTTGTCCAGGCAGAGCCACAAAGGCAGCCCAGTCAAGCCAAACTCTAGCAGAGCCCTGGGTTTGGCTGAATATCAGCAGATGGAGTGGGAAGAGGAGCTGGGAACACAGGATATAGTGGGAGCATGGACCGTCCCTCAGCCTGAGCCCATGTGAGTCAGGGACTGGGAAATCTGGCATACAGTTCCTGCTTCCAGGAAAGCAGAAACAAAATCAAAGTCTAAAAAAAGGAACTACAGAAAGTCACATTCAAAGGCCTCAAAACAGCAGTAAGCACAAGCTAGGAGGTGAAGGGTGTGAGGAAAGAAAAAGCTCACAGCCCTCTTGGCCTCCTGTTTTCCTCTTGCTCTCCTGAGTTGGATGGGACCTTCAGTGCTGGTCACAGTTACAGGACAGCCAGGAGCCTGGCAGCCATCAGCACTGAGCTGGGGTCATCCTCCCCATCTTCTCCACTCCTTCACTGCTCTGAATGTCTCCTGTGGTCCTGGGCAGGGGCTGCAGTGACTGATCTCCATCCTGGCCACCTTTACCTGTGAAGACCAACAGCACCCAGGGCAGAGGCTGTTGCATGCCCTCAGCTGTGTGTGGAGCTCACACCAGCACAGCTGCCTGTACACATGAGTGTCTGAGACAGTGCCTGCCACAACCCGACCCCTTTGTCCCAGCTGTCCCCAACTACATGTCCCCAGAGGTGCCCACCAGTGCCCAGGTGAGAGCAGTAGTCCCTCAGCCTGACCCTCCTGAGACCCCTCCCCGTAGATCTCTCCCCTGAGGGGGATGACACAGCCATAGGTCCCTCAAAGGGCTGAGCCATGTCCCAACCTTCAGGATGCCTGTCTTTGCTGCCTGGAGCCACACTATGCTGCTGTGTGGGGCTGAGTGGGCAGAGCCATCCTGACCATTCCCAGCACTGCAGGGCTGGGGCAAATGGGGAAGCATGTCAGTGAGGAGGATGAGCAGATGTTTCTCCTGAGGGTCAGACTCCCGTGGGAGATCTCTGCTCTCCTTCCAGCTACCATCCAGCCCTACAGCCCTTTCTGTAAAGGTGGTCCAGAAAATTGCATTTTCATACCTTTTTAATTAACCTCCTTGGCATTGCTGGGGAAAGACTTCCTTCTCCTGGAAAGGAAAAGGTGAGTAAGAGACTGGCATTGCCCAAGGCCCTGCTGAACCTGTCCCCCACCTACCCACCTGGAAAGCACGAACCACAGGATCCCTGCAGAAAGGAGGAGGAGCACCAACAGCACAAAAACACCAACCACAGTCCCACGCCATGGGCCCGGAGGCTGCCCTGAAACTAACAGAGAGCTAGAAGTGGGTGCCACAACTTGGGCCACATGCTGGCAATGCCCCAACAATGGCAAAAGCTGTATGCAAGTGTCTAGATGTGTATCTTGGCTTAGGTTTCTTCTAGGATGGAGGATCACCCCATGTACGGGAAATGAAAGGATTCCTCTGTTCCCATAAGACCCTGAGGTCCTGTGCTCAGCCAGATCCTCTCCACGGTAAGTGGCCAGGCTGGGGAAAGGGAAGATGCAGGAGAGAGGCTTGAGCACATGGAGCAGGGAGACCACTTACCAAGAGAGAAGCTGTAGCACACACAGGTGAACTTCTCTGCCTGTTGGAAGAGGTGGGAGGGAAAGCTCAGGCCGCCCCTGCCCCACTGCCCATACTGGGGGAAAAAGCCTCACGGCCACCAAACACCCCAGCTGTGGCCAAGGACCCCGGGGACAGTGTCCTGCCAAGGCAGGTGGGCTCTCAGCACAGGGGCTGGGAGCAGAGCCCGTACAGCACTGCCGCTCACCATCAGCAGCCAGCCCAGACCCCACTGAGGAGCCCAGCCCCAGCTGGCAGCGTCCCTGGGGAGATGGAGCCCCCCGCGGTGGGTACCTGCTGTGAGCGGCGGACGAGGCGGAGAAGGGCCGTGTAGTTTGAGCCCGGCTGGAGGGCAGCATTGTGGTAACCCTGCCCGCGGGTCCCGTCACCCAGCACAAAGTCTGTGGGGGCGGTGAGGTTGAGCACGGCGGCCGTGTAGGTGTCGGGCTGCAGGCTGGCGTTGAAGGACTGCGGATCCCCCAGGCAGGCGCCTTCCACCGCTGTGCCGTTGTGCGTCGCAGCCACGATGAGCTGGTGCTCCCTGCAAGGCAGGGCGGTGAGGGGGCTGGGGGAGCTGGGGATGGGGAGAGAGGGATGGAGGCAGCTGCAGGCAAGCGCTGCCAATGGGGAAACCCATCTCGGGGCTGCGGAGAGCAGAGCTACCGGGAGCTGCACTCACCTCGCCTCCTGGGAGGGTCGGGCGATGGGGTGGAGGGGAAGCACGGCTGTCCCTTGAGACGGGGAGATGTCGCGGACGCTGCGACAGCTGGGGTTGAGAGGGTGTGGGGTGTCTGGAGGGGAAGGCCCGGAGCATGAGACTCAGCAGGCAGCACGGTGGGGGCTATGGAGGGAGCAGGGGCAGCCCCGGGCAGTGCAGGCTGCAGAGCACAGCTCCTCTGTGCCCAGGCTCCTCCACGCCAGCCAGAGGCCATAGGGCTGGGGACAGCGGGCTGCCTCAGCCAGGGCCCAGGCCATGGCCACCCTGGAGGGACTGGGACACAGCAAGTCTTACCTGAACTCTTGGTCTGAAACTCCCACAGCGATGCAGCCCCAGCTCCGGCAGCCGTGAGTCCCTGCATCGCCACCACGTAGCTGCTGCCGGGGCTGTGCTCAGGCAGCGGGTGCTCCGTGACGGAGCCGCTGAGCCGCAGCCGCTCCATCTCCAGGAAGCGGCCGTCCCGTGTGCTCCTCGTCGTGATGTTCAGCTGAGGGCAGGAGACAGAGCTGGAGGGCAGCAGCTGCCACCTGCCCTCCGGGAACCTGCCCACAGCACAGCGAGGCAGAGCAAAGCACCCTGCAAGCCTCCCCTTCCCTGCGCTTGCCCCAGTTGTGGAAGGCTCCCGGAGAGGCACCAGCAGGAGCCTCAGCCCCATGCGTGGACCTCAAGGCAGACGAGGGGAGGAGAGGAGGAGTTTGGAGACAACACTGAACACGTCACAGTGGCTGCCTCTTGAGCAAAGGGCCAAGCCTCCGTGAAGAGTGGAGGACAAGCAGGAGGCCGTTCCTTTGAGGAGGTGTCTCTAGGTGGAATGAGCCCGAGGCCAGGACACCGGTATGGTATTGCAACACCGCGGGCACTGTGATGACTTTCCCCACAAGAGGAGCCCTGAACTTCCCTTTCTTCCTGTGCTAGCTTGGACTCCAAAGGCTTTGTCTGCATGAAAAGGGGAAGACAGTTCCCACAAGGGATACAGGTGGAGGATCCCCGTTTGCCAATGCATCGTCTGAATTTCTCCCGAGGTCTTGGGCCGGCCTCACTGCTGTGAGGGTCTTCATGGAAAAGACATCTTGGGAATATGCAAAAAAGGAGCTAACCAAAACCAGAAAAAGGCTTCTTTTCACAGACAGAGGTGTGTGGGAACAGGAACCAGCTGGAGCAGACCCACAAGCAACGCCGTCAGGGCCCCTGTTTGCTGGTTTCTCCAGGAAAGAGCTAAGAGGGGCATGATGAACCAGCGCGTCTGCAGCCCTGTCACCCCACTGAGAGGCCTGTCCTCAAAGAAGGCATAGAGCACACTGGTAAGGGTCTCACCCTTCCTCAGTGCTAGAAAGCAGGCCTGCACTGTGGGTAACGCCCCAAACCCACAGACAAGGGAGGTGCTTCTAGCCAGGGAAATGCAAAGGAACAATGCAAGTCTCCCGGAAAAGGGTTTTTCAGAGGACGCCTCAAACCACAGGCTTCCCTGTTGCAAGAACCAGAAACAAGCACGCAAGAGGCACAGGAAAGAGTGGGAGGCCACCCCGGCAGACACATCACCAAGTGCTGCACACTGAGCTGCAAAGTCTGCCAAACCCCAGTCAGCAAACCAAGGGGGGGAGCCCAGAGGGGAGGGAGCACCCACCACTTCTCTGGGCAGCGCCACAGCACGAGGGGTGTTGCGGGTGAGGCAGAAAATGCTCGTGCTCATCACAGCCAGGTGTTCACCCGGAGTGGCTGGGAAGTGCCGGCCATCACGCTTTCCTTTCTCCACTCTCCCCCAGCCTGCCCGCACAGAGCTCCAGGCAGGGAGGCGCCTGGCAAGGTGAGGGGGACAAAGAGGAGCCCACGGTTCCCAGGTACCTGGTATCCAATGATCTCCCCTTTGCAGGAGGGCAGCGCCTGCCACCGGAGGGACCCTGTGCTGGGATCCAGCCACAGCTTCTCTGGTTTGTCGGGCACTGGAAGCACAGGAGGATGGGGTCACACATGGGGCCGGTGAGGAGAGGCTGAGCCCAGAGCAGGGTGAAGGCACCTCCTGGCCCAGGGGAGAGTGAGGAGGGGATGTGCAGTTCTCTGGGGTCCTGCACAGCTCCTTCCCCAGAGCCCCACAGGATCCGAGCAGCTCCAAATCCAAGACCATCACTGCAGGGAGCAGATGCTCAGGCTGAACTGCCAGGCAAAGGGGACATTTATCCACCTTCCCTACCTGTGACACAGGCCAGGACTGTCCCTTCTCTCCCATACTCATGTGCACATACCTGTTTCCTTTGTCCTGACCAACCATGTGAAAAGGACCGTGCTGGGTGGCAGGGAGATGGTGACACTGTAGACAGTGAAGGGCTGCAGAGGCGGGCAGGTGAATGTTCCCTCCTGGCCATGCAGCATCTCCTCTCCCTTCACCTCCTCAGCCTCACAGGGAGGGGAGGAAGGCCCTGCCAGACGGCACGTGGCCCGCATGCGCTGGCAGGTGTCAGGGAGCCTGCACGTCCAGTTCAGTTTGATGGTGGTGCTGGAAATCTCCAGGGTCCCAGGGAGGACCTGGAGGACCTCTGTGAAGGAAACATCGCAAGATGGTCACTCCCTTCCCTTGGCCTCCCAGCCTTGCAAGGGTGCTGCAGTTGGGCAGCCCTGCTCCCCACCCAGCCGGGAGGCAGGGAAAGCGGGAGGCTGAAAGTGGTCACTCCAGGTCTCTGGTAGGGGAGCACAAGAAGTCTGGACAGGAATGAATGTGGCTGGCTGTGTGGACTGCTATTGCTCAAGGCAATTTTCCCCACCGAGTCAAAACTGAGGTCTGCGTGGGTCCCAGCATCTCTACAGTCCAACAGATGCAGCTCTTAGAAAGACCTAACCCTTTGTTGCTCTCCATAGCCCCCAGGAGAAAGGTTCCTTTTCCCTGGCAGTATAGTGAGAGATAGAGCTCTAGTACGCTACACGGAGTAGCCCTCCTGCACCACATCCCCAGGAAGGGGATGAGGAGAAAAAGGGCCCCACGCTGCTTCCTCCAGGCCTCACAGGAAAGGCCAGGAGGAGCAGGACCTCGAGGGACTGGGGCACCCATGATGGCGTCGTGCTATGCTCAAAGCTTGCACACTGACTGAGGGACCAGCGTTTGAGCCTGGTGCCTTGAGGCATCATCTAAGAAGCCAGGGCTATTCCGTGCCTTAGGAACCTGTCACATAAAGTCAGCAGAGCACTCAAGGGGACCAGACTGGATACCCTGAAATCTTGGTCCATGCATGGAACTGTTTCTAGGCTGGGGGTGGGTTACAGAAGCAGCATCCCCTCTCCCTCCCACAGACCTCCCCAACCTACCCATGCTCACAGCTGCCTGCAGGGAGCCAGTCCTGAGACCTCTTGCCATGGCCCAGGTCTCAGGGCACTCAGTGAGCTGAGGAGCAGCAGAGGACTCTTGTTCTCAAAACTTCAGGGACCTCTCACCAGGTTCCCAAACCAGCCCACTACTGCCCTGTTCTGCCTTGGAGGGGACCTCAGTGCCCCAAGTGGTGAGAAGATGGTGCCCAGCCTTTGCCCACCATGACACAGAGCCTGGAAAGGACCAGACTATGGGGAGCAAGCTGTGATACTCACAGCTGCACGGTCTGAGAAGGCACAGGCAGCAGAGCCCTCTGATCCCCCTGCCCCAGCCATGATGCCATGCAGACCACAGCCTCCACCACACACAGCTCTCCCATGCTTCTCTCCTTTGTGCACATGCAGTAGCCAGTAGCCCTCAGGAGGACCCTTATCGCTTTCACCAAGGACCTCCCACCAACTGCTGAACCACAGGCGGGGCTCAGAGCAGGCTCAGGGGCTGCCTCCATAATGCCTTCAGCAGCACCTACCATCTCCCCAGGCAGGCAGAGAGCCTGAAACCTCCTGTGCACGCACAGCCTGCCTTCCCCTGCTCGAGAAGGGCCGAGCGGGGCAGCCAGCAGAGCTTCTGATGCCTCCCTTACCCATGCACCTCACGTCGGACTGAATGCGGATCCATCTGCCGCTGCTGTCCCTTCTACGCCAAACTTCCCTGTATACAGGTTTCCCATGGCTGATGGAATGGACTTCGCTTGAACATTTGATGTGGGTGAAGGATGGCTGGAAACCCTCAGGGCAGCTCAGCATCACTTCTTCATCCTTCTTGTAATTCTCCTTGTCTGGTGCCAGCCGGAGTCTTGAGTCCCACCAGGGCCTTTGGCAGGTTTCTGGCAGAATTGAAAGTGGGTGTTATTTGGTCTTGGAGGTGATGAGGTGGGGCAGGGGTGGGTGGTGGGAGAGAAAGTTCCTGAAGGGAGAGGGAAGGTGACATGTCCATCTGCCAGGATGTGGTTTTCTGGGAGGGGCATCTCCTTGTGTACCACAGGCATGAATAATGACTCATCCATGAACTTCCTCCGTGCACCCACTTCCTTCCAGGGTCACCCTATTCCCTCCTCCATAGCCCACAGCAGGGTGTTTCTCCAGTCCCCCCTGTAGTGGGAGACCCCTTCCAGCTACCTTTCAGACATGTCACCCACTCCAGCTCAGGCTGACCTTGATGAGTCACGGTCCACCAGCCCTGCTGGAGTGTATATCTCTCCTGCCACAGCTCACCCCTTCCACAGGGATCAGAAGTGCCCCTACTACACTTCTGGGATCCCTGTGCTGACTCAGTCAGTCCCTCAGCTACTCTCCTCCTTCCATCTGCCTCCTCCTTCTCTGTGTCACCGTGGAGTGGGACATGGGGATGAGCAATGCCTTCTCCATTCAAGTGCCCTGCTTTACCACAGCCCCTTCCCCTTTTCCCTGCCACAAGCCCTGCTCCCTCCTCCGCATCCCCTTCTCACCACATTCCCCATCCTCTGGGCTGAGGAGGCACAGGCTGTCCCAGAATTCTTCTCAGTGGTGCAAGGGGGGGCTTTATGGCAATGATTCCTACAGGCAGGGACGCTGGCACCTGTGAGGGAGCCATTCCCTGTTCCAGCCTCTTCAAGAGGCTCTGAGAGGTCTCAAAAGTGCTAAAATACAAACTTTCTTCTGCCAAAGGGTCAGAGAAGGGATCTGACAAGATTGAGACCATCTTCTGAGCAGCCATGAAGAAGTACAGACATGCTGGTGAACAAGCCACTTACAGTCAGCTTTGCTCTCAAACCACCCTGATTACAGAAGGCAAGAAATGCCTAGCTGAGCACTGCAGTCAGCATCTGTGTCCCACAGGCACACAGCCACAACATACCCCATGCACGGGCACAAAGCCACTCTCCATGCCCAGTCCCATCCAGCTTGCAAAGCGGCAGCAAGTTCCTTTTTGCTGTGCTCTCAGCAGGCAGTGTCCCTCAGACACACCTGAAGATAAGATGTGTACAGAAAGTGGTAGCCCTGCTCCCTGAAGACCCTTCCCCTCATTCACAATGCATGAATTCATGCTTGAGTCTTGCCTGCAGTCTTCAGGGAACGACTGGCAAACTGGCTCTGTGAAGGGCATGACCCATCCCTGACTGTCCAGCTCAATCCCGTCCTTCCCACAGCACCCCCAGTGTAACCACAGCATAGCTTTTTCCCCCTGGTGTCTCCCAGAGACAGCAGACACCCCAGATGACACAGCCCTCAGGGGTCCACCTGGGCTCCAGCTCCATCCAGGGCTGCATGCATTAAAGCTGCATATCAAACTTGGATGGGGAAGAGCAGCAAAATCTCTCCAGGGGTGAGGAGGAACTGCTTCTTACCTGTTTCTGAAGGCTCTGCTTGGACCTTGGGATCAGGTTCTTCCTGGCCCTGTGCTGCCAGCAGAGATACAAACACCAGGAGAAAGCTTGGAGCCAGTAACTGCAGGGTCATGCTACCACGAAGTCCCCAAGCAGGACTGAAATCTCAGCCCCACTTGCTGTCTCTGAGCCCAGGCATCTGTAGCTGACTACAAGACTTGCAACCACAGGAAGGAAACAACAGAAAACAGACTCATGGGGAAATCTCATGAGATACAGGAGGTTTCCTCTTTGGGGAGAGAACCTGCCATCAGTATTAGCGCCGCTGCTTTTTGCTGCCTTTTTTGTCCAGGTGCACTCAGGCTCTGGTACTCAGCAGAAGAACCCCTGTCACCAGGTTCCCAGAGTTTCCCCCCAAACCCTCTTAGTTACCAAAGTGCATTCAGGAAGCACTGCTCCTATTTCTGAGGCAATACCCATGTGTTTCCCAACACCACTGCATGGGTTTTAGAGTTATGATGAGTCACTGTACTTCCCCTCAACGATCACAGGAGATGGAGGACCTTTGAGAAGGCACATAAAAAGCTGGCAAGAAGCAAGGATAGGAATGGGGATGTGAACTGCAAGGAGTACCTCAATGCCTGAAATAGTCCTTGGTCCTTCTGAAAGACACACTCAACCCACACCCTCTCTCATCCTTCCCTGATCCTCTATCACCATCTGCCTCCTCGTCCTCAGCTTAGCAACACTCTCCTCTGTCCCCAAATGTGCAGACCATCCTGCCCTCCAGTGCCAGCTGAGTGCCTGAGGAAACCCTCAGAACTACTAAACCATACCCCTTGCTCCACACCAGCCCCTGCTTTTCTATTCCTCCAGAACCTCCCATGGGCCCACATGGGATGTCTCAGATCCCAGAGGGCTGGGTGATCAGACACGGGGGCTGCAGAGGAGCAAAGACCATGCTTGTCCCTCAGCTTTGCCCTCAACACGTGCACAGGACACCCTCCTGCCCAGGACATGCTGGGGGAGGAACCACCGCTCACTGGTTCCCAAAACACACCCCATCCAAACACATGTCAGAGCTGCCCAGCACAGCCTGAAGGCCAGGGGAGGCTGTCAGCCACAGCTCCAAGCCACAGCATCCCTGCTCATGGACTCCCTCAGCATGGTGCAGTTAGCTCAGTATCCCACAGGGAACATGACCCCACGATGGCAGTGAGTGGGCAGCACCTTCCAAACCACATCCATTATTGATTGTCCAGGCAGAGCAGGCAGAGCCACAAGGCCAACAGCCATGGCTTTGACTGAATATGGAGGTACAGAGTGGGGAGTGGGGCAACCCAGGAGGTTCCAGGAGCACAAACCAATCCTCCATTTCCCCATATCCCAACCCTGCATATTCCCCTCTCCAACCAGCAACAGCCACATGGGGTTAAGCTCCCTCTTCCCCTTGCTGCCCAATACCCATCAAGAACAGCTCCATCAGGCATGCAGGTCACACCAATGAGAGCCCATGAAGAGACGCTTTAATCCCAGGGGCCAGTTCCAGGTACCACAATGATGGTCAGCCAGCTTATAGTTAAGACCATGCTACTTGTAGGATGGGGAAGAGAGAAGGTAGGAACCCAAAGCATTGTACTGGGAGCACACAGCTTCTCAGGTGTGTTTCCTCAGGGCTGCCAGGGGCTGGAAAAACCTAGTCCAAGCTCCTGCATGAAGAGTCATAGGGACAGGGCTTTCACACACGAAACAGGGAGGAACGATGACAAGGTGGGGGCTGTTGCAGGTCAGGCAGCCCCTGCAAAACAGAAAAATTTATTGGTTGTTTGGACATAGTGGCAGAGCTGTGATGGCAGCATGGTTGGGCCAAACTCAGGCAGAGGCTGGGTTCTAGATGGGTATGGAGATACAGAGTAAGGAAGAGGGGTTGGGGGACAGTGAGCTGCTTTGGTCTCAGAGGACAGTTGCAGGCACCAGGATGCGCATGAGATGGCTTTGCCACAGCACTGGAGGACTACTAGAATATGTCCTTGCTGGCAGAAGAATATGTCATCCCAGGCCTTGGGCTGCTCCTGCTCTGTAACAGAGGATGCTGGAGCTTGAAGAGGGAGGAAATTTGAGGGGGAACAATAACCCAGCACAGGCTAAATGAGGTCCTGCTTCCAGTGGTGGAGGATCAAGCCTTGAGAAGGTGCTATGGGAAGTGCCATCAGCACTGAGCCTCGGATGTCCACCCCATCTCCTCTCCCTCATTGCTATGACTGTCTTCCAAGGACTCCAGGACAGGCAAGGGCTGGGGCAACAGCTGTCCAGCCTGGCCACCTTTACCTGTGGAAACCAAGGGCACCCAGGGCAGAGGCTGCTGTGTGCAGAGCTCACGCCATAACAACTGCCACTCTCCACCATCTCCCTGCCATGTGTGGGAACACAAGCAGGGCACTCTATCTCCTACCTGCCAGAAGAGTCTCCTTGACCACGCAGTAATTATCCAGGTTCTCATAGGGCTGGAGCTCTGGGGGGAACGACACAACAGAAAGAGCCTGAGGGCCTCAGGGGCCGCGGGTGAAGGAGCAGGGCAGACCCAGGTGGGCAGCAGCACCAGGGGCTGCAGGGTGCCCTGGGACACACTGGCAGGGCTGGGCAGAGGCGCTGCCTCCCCTGGGCAGGGCAAGCATGAGGGCAGCTCCCAACCCTCACTGGCACCACAGGGACTCCCCAGCCGGAGGCTGCTGGAAGAGGCAGCTGGAGAGGCCTTTCAGCTGGGGAGAGCAAGTGTGGGACACACTGCCCTGGCAGGTCAGGCAGAGCCAGCTGGGCTGCATGCTGACACCCCAGGATGGCAACAGGTTCTCTTGCAACATACCTGCTCCCCTTCCAGCTCCCACCACAGCCCTACAGCCATCTCTGTGATGGGGACCCTACCTGTGTAATGATCCTCCTCGGCTTTGCTTGGCAAGGCCTTCCTTTTCCTGGGAAGGCAAAGGGCAGTTCTGAGTCAGGGGAGAGGCTGACCTGGCCCCAGGCCCTGCTGAACCCAGTGGCAGAGGTTTGGAGGGCGCTGCACATCCTCCCTCTGGGCCTCTCATGAGCTGGCAGACATTGCCCATCAACAGCTCAGCAGCAGCAACAGCAACAAGGGAGGAGGTCTCGGCACACACGGTCCCTGCCCAGCCCCAAGGAACATTCTTATGAGCCCCAGCCAGGCGCTATCATAGGACCAGTCAGCTACATCCTCTGCTCCTGGAGAAGGGTGGGATCAGCTGGGGGAAACCCCTGCTCCATCCGCAGCCATCCCACAGCACAGCATGGCCTGAAGCAGAGTAGCAACTTTAAGTCTCCTGCCTACTCACCTGGACAGCACAAACCACAGGATCCCTGCAGACAAGGGGAGCAGCAGCAGCAGCACGACCACCACCATGACCGCTGACCTAGGCCATGAGCCCAGAGGCTGCCCTGCAACTAACACACAGCCAGGAGTGGGTGCTACAGCCTGGACCATGCACCACAATGGCCCCGACCTTGGCATTGGGTGTGTGCATGTGTGTGGACACGTGCATCCAGGCTCTGCTGTCCTGGATACTGCAGGGACAGGCAGCAAGGCACAGTCTTCCCCTGCCTTCATGTCTGCTGGGCAAGGCAGAGCAGAGGGAGGCTATGGAGCACAGGGACTTGCCCTATCTCCCATACAGAATTGGAGGATCGGGAAACTCCCTCAAGAAGCCTACTCACAGTAAGAGGACACATAGACCCAGGCTCACCAGCCGTAGTGCTGTCTGACCTTGAGCCCCCATGCACCTGAATGCAGGGATGGGTATTATATTTAGTGGAAGAGTAGAGGGTCCAGCTCTGCTCTCACATGCACAAACTGGGGCTGAAACAATAGGGAAGGCCATGCACTCCCTCAAAGCAGGACTCACCCAGCCCCACAGTCCCCACTGCTGAGCTAGGCTCTCAGGGTGACCATGCTCCATATGTGTCTTGGTGGGGACAGGGTGAGTGCACACACAGCTCTGGAAGCTGCTCCAGGCTCAACACTCGCTCCCAGGGAGACCACCTCAGCCACACCCAGGGCAGAACAACCATTACCTGAGATATAGGCTTGAAATTCCAGCAGTGATGCAGCCCCAGCACCAGCCACCGTAAGGCCCTGCACTGTGACTGTATATTTGCTTCCAGGCAACTGACGAGGTGGCGTGTACTGAGTGACAGACTGGTTCACCAACACCTGCTTGAATTCAAGGAAGCTGCCATCGTGCGCTCTCCTGGCTGTGATGTTCAGCTAGAGGAAGGACAGGGAGCTGGTAGGGAGCAGCATCAGCTTCCTGCTCCTGCACTGGGCAGCTCTGTAGAGAGGGGCTGCTACTGCTGGCTGTGGACAGGAGGGCACCTGACTCCACTAGAAACACCAGCAGTGTAGAGCTGGTGGGCCCTGGCCAAGGAGGGCTCACACCTGTCATCCAGGCTGCCCGCACAGAGCTCCAGGCAGGGAGGCGCCTGGCAAGGTGAGGGGGACAAAGAGGAGCCCACGGTTCCCAGGTACCTGGTATCCAATGATCTCCCCTTTGCAGGAGGGCAGCGCCTGCCACCGGAGGGACCCGGTGCTGGGATCCAGCCACAGCTTCTCTGGTTTGTCGGGCACTGGAAGCACAGGAGGATGGGGTCACACATGGGGCCAGTGAGGATTTGTCCCCCACAAAGGCTGTACTTATTGCAGCAGCAGCAATGGTGTCATGAGGAAGGGGAGAGTGAGGAGGGCACATGCAGTTCTCTGGGGTCCTGCGCAGCCCCTTTCCCACAGGATCCGAGCAGCTCCAAATCCAAGACCATCACTGCAGGGAGCAGATGCTCAGGCTGAACTGCCAGGCAAAGGGGACATTCACATTTCAGGTAAAACATACCTGTTTCCTTTGTCCTGAGAAGCCGTGTGTACAGGATCGTGCTGGGTGGCAGGGAAATGGTGACACTGTAGACAGTGAAGGGCTGCAGAGGCGGGCAGGTGAATGTTCCCTCCTGGCCATGTAGCATCTCCTCTCCCTTCACCTCCTCAGCCTCACAGGGAGGGGAGGAAGGCTCTTCCAGCCGACACCTGGACCAAATGTGCTGGCAGGTGTCAGGGAGCCTGCAAGTCCAGTTCAGTTTGATGGTGGTGCTGGAAATCTCCAGGGTCCCAGGGAGGACCTGGAGGACCTCTGTGAAGGAAACATCACAAGATGGTCACTCCTTTCCCTTGGCCTCCCAGCCAACCTCCATCATCCCCACTGTTCCCCTACTAGCTTGTCCACAGCACAGTGTGGATGAGGCCATCCTGCCTTCCCCCATACTACACTCAGGCACTGCCTGCACCTTCCGCTGTCCCTGGACCATTCCCAGGGGTACTCTGGGTGCTGCAGTGACTGTGGAAGGGTAAGAGCAAGTACTTGTGGCATCTCTGCAGCTGCCACCCTGGGGCTAGCAACTCCTCTGGTGACTGGACCATTTCATACCAGCAATTACTTTAGCCGACAAATCCAGCAGCCAGAGTAGGGCCCTGCCCTCCTGCTCCTGAGCTATCATGCTGTTCTCCAGGCAGACCCATCTGGCTGGTCTGGGCACACTGCCTGGCACCCTGTAGACAGTGGTGAGGACTTGTTCCCCTCGGTGCTGTGCAAGGTGCCCCAGCTGTCAACAGCGCAGACACAAACCTGGGGTGCATCAGCAGCAGTTTTCTCTGCAGCATATGCCCACAACATGCCCTGATCACCCCAAGCACAGGGCACTGACGCTGTGGGACACAAGCAGCACTGCCCTCCTTGCCTGGGGAGAACCGACCGAGAGCACTGGGAGAGTGGCTGGTTTGCTCACTTACCCACACAGGTCATGTTCCCCTCCACAGGGTGCCAGCGGCCTGTGCTGTTCCTCACAATCCAGCCACTGCGAGGAATCATGGAGCCTTCGCTTGGGTTCATTTTCACACATTTGATCTCCATGGGGGGAGGCCAGTGCCCCTCTGGGCATCTCATCTTTACCACTTCATTTAGGTTGAAGGACGCCCGTTCTTGGTCAAAGATAAACCTGGGGTCCCACAGGGGCTTCTGGCATTTCTCTGCACCAACAAGATGGGAATGTGTTAGCAGTGCAGGCAGTGTTCCCACAGGGCATGCCAGGGGATAGAGTGGGGGATCCCCTTCCCTGGCACAGCAGGGTGAGGGGTGGAGCTCCAGGACACCATATAGAGCAGACGACCCGTACCACATCCCCAGCAAGGGGCTGGGAACAAGAAGGCCTCCTGGGAAAGGTCACGAGGAGCTGGGTGTCCCAAGACCGGAGGCAGAAGCGGGCACCCAAGAGGGGCTTATACTATGCACAAAGCCTGCACAGAGACTGATGGACCAGCATTTGACCCTGGTGCCCTGTTTGTTGCCCTGGCCTGGCATGGGCAGCTCTGTCCACTGCTGCTCACCTTGATCCCAAAGACCCTCCCTGCTGGGACCCTCAGGGACTGAGGCTGGCACCAGTCCCCTCCCTGCAGAGGCTCCCCTGGAGCCCCAGGGCAAGCACAGACTGGGCTCAGGGGCTGCCTCCATAATGCCTTCAGCAGCACCTACCATCTCCCCAGGCAGGCAAAGAGCCTGAAACCTCCTGTGCACGCACAGCCTGCCTTCCCCTGCTCGAGAAGGGCCGAGCGGGGCAGCCAGCAGAGCTTCTGATGCCTCCCTTACCCATGCACCTCACGTCGGACTGAATGCGGATCCATCTGCCGCTGCTGTCCCTTCCGTGCCAAACTTCCCTGTATGCAGGTTTCCCATAGCTGTTGGAATGGACTTCGCTTGAACATTTGATGTGGGTGAAGGATGGCTGGAAACCCTCAGGGCAGCTCAGCATCACTTCTTCATCCTTCTTGTAATTCTCCTGGTCTGGTGCCAGCCGGAGTCTTGAGTCCCACCAGGGCCTTTGGCAGGTTTCTGGCAGAATTGGAAGTGGGTGTTAGTTAGTATGGGAGGTGTTGAGGAGGTTCAGCTGAGGTATGTGGTGGGGTATCAAGAATCCCTACAGCCCCTGAAGGGAGAGGGAAGTTGACACATCCATCTGCCAGGATGTGACCTCTCAGCAAGGCTTGTTAGGATGGCACTCTCCTTGCCGGGGCTGGGCAGGCCAGGAAGGTGATGGATGAGAATGTGCCAGAATTCAGTGAGGGAGTGGTCTCAGGTATCAAAAACAGGGAGATCTGAGTGACCCCTATCAGGCATCAGAAGTGCATCCCTGGCCCCAGTGGTGATGGTGAAAGCTCAGAGACAGATGAATGGGACAGGATTTGACCACAGAGCTCCACAAAAGGCACCTCCTGACACCCAGCTTACCGATGCACACTATATTCCCCTCAATGTAGATCCAGGCACCATGTATGCTTTTTCTCCCCAGCCATACATCTCTATTTAGAGATCCAGAATAATTCAGTGGCTGAGCTCCCCCTGCACATTTGCAATGGGTGAAGGATGGCTGGAAACCATTGTTGCAGCTCAGAGTCACTTCTTCATTCTTTTTGTAATTCCCACGAACTGGTGTCATCTGGAGTCTTGGGTCCCACCAAACAGGCCTCTGGCATGTTTCTGTCAGAGGAAATATTGGGTAAGGAGTATTTTGAGGAGGTGACAAGGGAAGGCTTGGGACAGCTCTCTCCCCATGACTCTGACCACTCGCCCTGACACACACACAAAAGTCCCTGTGTGGGGACACTGTGTGCCCAGACACTGGTTAGGGCACAGGGCTTATCATCATCCTTATCTCCAGGACTCCCAAAATTCCCTGGGGTTCCAACCACCCACGGGGTGTTTGAGACCCCATTTTCTTCAGCCTCATGCCCAGGTGACATGCCTGACAGCATGTCAGCCTTCCCCACCAGAGCTCACCCAAGCCCCAGAGAAGTTTCACAGGAAAACAAGCAGTGCAAAGTGCTAAGGCCTGAAGGTGAACCCCTCCAACTATCTCTCCTCCTCCCAGCTTCACAGCTGCAGGTCTCCATGTGGAGGCAGGAGACACTGGCCAGGAAGGGTTCCTGCCTTTGAACCCCTCCCCAGGAACACAGACTCCTGGTAGCTGCCCCCAGCAAGGTGCTGACACAAAACGTGCCCCGGCAGTGCCGGGGCAGAGGGGAAAGACAAGGCACACAGGTCCCCGGTTCCTGGCCTGGCACCCAGGTGGGGCTGAAGCACAACCATGTCACGGAAGGTCTGATGCCAGCTCAGCACCCCGGGGTCAGGGTGAAGTGGGGCTGTGTTTACCCTTGCAGGTGGCAGTCGCGTTCCACAAGGCCTGGGTCCCACTGGAAATGCATCTGACCTGGGGGACCGACGGCACAGCCTCGCCCGCACAGCTCAGCTGCACCAAATCGTTCAAGGCATAGCTGCTCTGGTTCGGGGTCAATGCAGCTTGGGGTCCCAGTTGGAGGGAGCTTTACCTCTGCCTGTGTGCAAAGGCCATGAGGGAGAGCCCTGAGGATCACTGGGCTCTGGCAGCATCCTCAAGGGTGAGGGAGCCCCGTCCAGAGGAGTGCTGGTCCCCCTCACTTCAGAGATGAGCACGCCCCGGGATGAGGCCCCAGACCCCTGGTGCCTTAACCCTCCTTGCAGCCTCAGGTGCAGTGCAGGAGGGTTACCCGCAGGCCCTCCTGTCCACCCACATGCCGCAGCAGAATCCCAGCCAGAGGGATCCAGCAGCCCAGTGGATGCTGCTCTCTCCTGCGCCCTCTCCCCCAAAGGCAGGGGCTGTGGGAGTGCACCAACCCCTGTGAGTCTCTACTGCCATTGCACACACCCTTGACTTTTCCCCATGAGGCAGCTACAGCACCAACAGCCTGCTTTCAGACCTCCACATCTACATCCACAGCACTGGACACCAAGCTCACACCCCACTCCATGCACCCAGACTTTTCTCTGCATTTCACCCCAAATGAGCCTGCCTTGTCCTGCCCCGGCAGATGCGTCTCCCAGACTTGCTCACCCAGTGCAAGCTGAGTCCATGAGGAGGCATCAGGGTAGGAGGTGGCCTCCCCTAATTTAGGATGAAACACCTCTCTTCAGCTACACACAACTCTGCATCTGCCCACTTCTAGCCAGCCATCACTCATGGGGCTGCACTCTTACGCTGGAACAGGGGCATCACCACGCTTCCTGTATCTGGTAGCAGGTTTTCATGTCATCATCACATCCCTGCACCCTGGCCTTCCACCACAAAGGACAGTGGCCACCACACCCATCCTTTGAGACCACACATCTTGTCCAGATAGGAAACTCCTTCCACCACAGATGGATCCTTCTCAGCACTGTCAGATCACACAATTCACTACAACAGCCTTGACAGACCTGAAACCCCTGAGTCAGTCTGAGCCAGGTTAGGCATCCCTGGCATGCACCTTCCCCCCTTCCCATTATTAAACCCCCCTGAAGCAGCGCACACCCCCTCACACCCCTGCCCCAGGGTGACATCCAGAATCCTTCCCACCCCAGCAGAGTCTGTGCTACCTGCTACCTCCGGTTCCTGCTACCTCCGCAGCCAGTGAGGAGAAAATCCCTCTGCTGCTGCAAAATGAGCTACACTTCAAAGAGCAGATTTCCACCTGTGGAGATGAACTTTTTTTGCTATTGGTACTTGTCGGGAAACAAGTCCTGAAGGCTGGCCGTCCCCTAGATGCTCTACAATCATAAAGGCTGGGCAGAAACACCCTTACACAGAAGGAGGATGGCGGATGCGGTAAGAGCACAGCCTGGCTCAATCAGGAGGATGATAATGACCTGCAGTGCAAGAGGACAGAGTGACAAGGTTACTCTCCTAAGGGAGTAGAAATCAACAAGAAGAGCCCAGACGGAAACAGCTGGCAAGGCCAAGGCACAACGGGGGACGTAGAAAGGGGGAGTAATGGGAACATGAGGCTGTCTTGTGCAGACCTCAATGGGGAGGAGAAGGTCAGCAAAACTGGGCCATAGGCACTGTCAGAAAGTTACCTGAGCCTTTCTTGTCTAGGTCTGGTCTAGAAAATGTATGTGGGTCATTCAGATGTTAATGGATATCCCTGAACAGCAAGGACACAAGACACAAAGAGAAAGTGAAAAAAAGCACCCATGAAGTCAGTGACAAGAAAGAACATGATTTCTTGATGACACCTGAAGAGCACCGACTGCAGCAAAAGCCCTTGTGGGAGCTTGGCTTGGCACGGCATGAGGGCTTTCCTCTTGGTGCAGATGGAGGCAAGCTCTGCCCCTGCCTGCAGCTCTGCTGGGCTACCTGTAATCCCAACTCCAAGGGCTTCCTTTGGTGCTGCAGATGCCAGTGGCACAGTAGAGGATAATGGTTAGAACCTCAGTTTCGTGCTCCAGACCTCTTCTGTAGACACAGATGCAAGAAATATCCCCCAGCCACCCAGAGTCAATGCCTCTACCGAGCCCATCACAGCCTCTTCCAGCAGGGACTTCTCAGGCCAAGGAGGGGAGAGCCATGACTATCAACAGGGCTTCTCAGGGATGGGGTGTGGGGAACAGGAGGAAGAGTCAGGAGCTGCTGCTGAGCCAAGGGGAAGAGGCTTCATCCTGCCCTGGATAGACGAGGGCTGCCTGTTGCTGGAAGGGCAGCATCCCTCCAGCCACCACTGATAGGTAACATGACTCATGACCCATCTGATGAGTCAGCAAGCCACTTCTGCTCCCATTTCCCTACAGAGAGAATGTCTCAAACCTCAGGCCCCCTAGCCCCTGGTGCAAAGAGCAGCCACTCGTGCTGTGCCCCACGGGGACCTCCACAGGTACCTTCAACACCAGGGCACAGCAACCCAGTCTCCATAGGAAAGCCCACATTCTCCATAGGAAGAGGCCAGCAGGACCCAGTAAGTGTCCCTAGGCCTTCTGGCATGGAGAAAGACCAGAAAAATACTGTTAAAGAACAATCCCACCGAACTACAGCTCCCCCAACCGTGGGGACTACAGGAGACAGCAGGCGTCCCAGCTAACACAGGGATTAATCTCACAGCTCCCCATGTCTTTGCTGAACATCACCACCACCTCCCCCTGTGATAGGGATGCTGCCTGTATTGCAGCAAGAAGGCCACCGCTGCTCTGATTGCCCTGGCTTTGTCTGTCCACTGTGCAAAAAGAGCTGGCCACCTTCGGCTCCCAGGGACACTGCCCACTCCCCAGAGCAACACTGCAGCTCCTGCACTTGTGGACACTTTCCCAGCACACCAAAGCTTGCTGCTTTCCATCCCCAAACAGATCTTCACCCCACCACAATCTCATGGATGCCCAAGTGTTTCAGGACTGATGCAGACACCACCTTCAGCCCTCCCTGACACAGCCACC
Organism: Phalacrocorax aristotelis; assembly: GCF_949628215.1. Lineage (NCBI taxonomy): Eukaryota > Metazoa > Chordata > Aves > Suliformes > Phalacrocoracidae > Phalacrocorax > Phalacrocorax aristotelis. The sequence continues at coordinate 70,964,664 of NC_134311.1, read as the reverse complement.
GTGGGCTGAATGAAGTAAAGATGTGTAGCAATATGCAGGTAGAGAGGCAGCAAAACATTTTGTGCAAGAGAGATAGGCGCAACCTGCCCTTACCTGCTTCTCTGGCTCCCCGCTGGGTTTTAGGACCAGGCTCCTTCTGTCCCCATGCAAGCAGCAGAGGGGCAAGGACCAGGAGAAAGGCCACAGCAAGCCCTCGCAGGGCCATGCTGGAGAAAAGTCCCTGAGCAGGACTCATTCTGAGCCACTTGGGAAAGGTATCTGTGTAATCCAGCACCAGAGAGGTGCAGACGCAGAAATGAAACAGCCACATAGGGAAATCACATGTGGTGCAAAAAGCTTCCTCCTTAAAGAGCATCCCACCACCCACAGGGCTGCTCCTCACCCACCTGCCCACAAGCAGCAGAACCACACTCAGTGGGGTCTCCTGGGTGCCTCAGTCCAAACATTTTGCTGGCTACCTCGGGCCCCCATAGCCCTGCTCCCACAAACACCTCCAAAACCTTCTCTCATCTGCTTCGCTCCTTTCTCCCTCCAGACCCAGTGGTGGATGTTGAGGAAAACACCCCTGGTTCACCTGCCCAAGCCCACCCCAGGGTGCTCTCATCATCCATCACTTTTGCCTTGAAATCTCTCTACTTATTACCTCAAACTGACCCAGCTGCAACAATCTTTCTGTTGAACCCCACCAACAGACCTTCCAGATGTGACAAGCTCCTGAACCAGCCAAATGTGGCTTGCTTCCCATCTCCTCTAAACCTTCTCTGCTACCCTGCTCTAAGCTCCACTTCCTCAGTGCCTTTTAGGATGTGAAGCACCTTTACATGGACAGTGCATACAGTATTGGGGGTAAGAGAGTCTCCATCGAGCTGGACAGAGAAGACTTATTCCTGTCCTTGGCTAGGTCAGAGCGGGTCTTTGGGTATGGGAGGGAATTTGCTGGGTGCTCATCATTTTGGACCAAAACCCTGAGGCTGGCTCACTCACACTCCCTCAGTATCCTGTCCCTGAAGACACTACCACCAAGCTCTGCTCTGAGTCCTTTTCCAGCTCACACACTTTACTTGGCCTCAAGCTTCCAGGAGTCCTGGCTCCCTGTGCTGTTGCAGCTCTACTGGGTAGCTCCTCATTCAACTCTGTGGTTTATATGGCCTCTCTCTCTCTGTTTCCCTGGACAGAGGAGCATCATTGCTCTATGGTCCAGTGTTCTGAGAATGGATGCTGTTACCCAGGGTGCTTTTTATCACTTGGCTGGGACCAGTTGGCCCAGAGCTCCATGGCAGATCCTTTCACAGGAACCACCATCCAGGACAGTGCTTGGTGTATCTATCTTCATTACCCTAGCAAAGCAGCACCACAGAAGGGTTTCTGGAAGCTAGTTCTCTCCTAAGATCCATTCAGGAACATCAGTACACCAATCCAGCTGTTTCACATGCAGCTGTTGTGAGATTAATGGGGTAAAGTCTTCTAGCAAGCTTGCAGCAAGAGGAGCAGCAGCACAAGGGCATGTCCTCTCTGTTTCCTTGGTGGTTCCCTGGGCTTTGGGAACCAGGATTTTTTTTGTCCCTGTGCATCCAGCAAAGGTACAAGCACCCAGGAGAATGGCCACAGTCAGCACACACTGACTAATGTAATCATAAAACCCCAGTGTTAGATGCAGATGGTCTCACTGCCTCTTTGCCGTATGAAAGAAGCAAAAACAGGTAAAGAAAATGAAGCACACTGGGGCTTAGCAATTTGTGTTTGGCCTCTTCCTCCTTAGAAACGTATCCTGTTCTGAGACTTGTTGTCTTGGTGCATAGCATGCACTAGGAAAATGCTCAAGAAATACTGAAAGCCAGCACACGCAGTCATAATCCTAACTGTTACCCAGTCTAGTATCAGAGCTGCTAGGTCAATTGATGATGCCTTACTTCACTGGGAGCCACACAGCAAAGTTCAAATAGAGAAGGTGTCCAAGGGACTGTTAAATCACACAGCAGCTCATGAATCCAAACTCGGCATGGCACGATCAATGGGTGGTGATGAGCTCCAGCTCCATGAGACCACTCGCTGTGCTTCCAAGAGCATATCACGTGGGCTGCTCATACTCCATGTACACCACTCTAGCTGTTGCAGCAGGACTACATCTCACAGAGCCATCTCAACACATCTCAGATGCTTTCCAGTACAGATTTCGTGCTGTAGCATACAGTGGATATGTACATTTTTGCACATAATAAAGCCAGACAGCCACATGCCTTCCTCTCAATGAGGCTGAGGCCTCAAGGCAGTTAATTTTATCTTTGCAAACAAGACTGATGGGCTGTTTCCTGAAGGTCCGGTTCAATCACCAATGAACTAACAGGACTCAGACCTTCGGACTGAAGAGACAAAAAGCCAAACCACCTGCAATTTACAGTCAGTTTTACTTCTAATAGGGAAGAACATTGAGGGCTCAAAACCACCCACAAAAACACAAGGAAAGGAGAAGTACCTGTGGCTTTTGAGGATCAGGCCTTGTGGAAAGCACTGCTAGCATACCTACTATGTTCCCCTACAGTAAAGTCTGTTCCTGTGTCAGACCTCACAAATAATAGGAATATATCTGGGGCTTATCCCTGTCCCTTCCCCAACCATACTTGTCCCTGAGGGAGCCCGGGGTGGGGGGTACCTATAAATCATCAGACACAGCCATGGTGATAGGGGTGGGCTGAGGCCAGGCTGGGACGTTGACACACAAGTGGTGGGTCAGGACTAGGGAGGGTAACCCAGACAGATCCAGCCCCAGGATGGCCAGGCAAGGGTCTGCTCACTGCGCAGCACCAGCACGTGACCCTCTGTGATGTGGGGGGTTCTGGCTCCCCACATGCTGCTGCTTACTCTGCGGGACACAGAGTCTGCCTCTGTCAGGGGCGCCAGGGCCTAGAGGCTTTTCTGGCAGGGAGAGCTGGAAAATACCCACAGGATCCCAGCTAAAGCCCAGCCCTGAGCCCTACTGTGGGTTCTTCCTCACCCCTCCAGCAACCTTCCCAAGCCCAGCAGCCCTAAACCTTCTCCCACAGAGGGATCTTGTGGTGCTGTCAGGGGGACAAAGGCCAGTGCACCATACCACTCCAAACTTAGGAACCCTTTAGCCCTTTCCCCAAGGTGATGATAAAACTCAGATCTCCTGGTCCCCTACAGCACATGTCCCCCAGAGCTGGGGGGAGAACCCAAGACCTATGGGCAGAAGGAAGGTAAGGGGAGCCCAAATACTGCTGGGCTGCAGAGGCATCCCTCCAGGATGACAGCCTGGTCATGATGGGTTATCACAATCTGCCTTGGGCCAGGCAAAACATCTGGGTGGTCTGGAGGGAGCTGTGCTGGCCTGGGAGAGGGGCGGCACTGGGACATCTTTGACAGTTGGTGACAGTAGCCGGGGCAGGCACTCCCTCTTGTGGCAGCGGCTACCCAAGGCTGCCTTCTCTGCTCCCGAGGCGACTTATGGAGCCACCAGGCCTGGCATCCCGCAGGACAGGTGAGCTGAGAGCGCAGATGTGTCAGGGGAAAGCCTGGCAGGGTGCAGGGGTGCCAGGAGAGTACTCCTGGGTGCTGGGAAGAGCTGTGTCAGGCCCTGGGGGCTGCATAACCATCCCTCCTTTCCCTCTGCTCTGACTGCTAGAGCAACGTCTTTCCAGGGGAGGGAGCAGGACCTGCTGCCTGCTCTATGCAGTGAGCATCTCCCCACCTTTCTGAGTCCATCTGTGCATGCCTCCCTGCCATGCCCCCTTACCCTGAAGCATGGACCCAAGCCAAGCAAGACTTTCTGCCCTGGCACTGCTGCCTTGACATATGTCCATCTGCAATGCCAGCCAGCCCACAGCCCCCCACCCAGCCTGCCCAGGCCTGTCTGGCCTTGCACTGCAGTCCACACCTACCCAAATACCCCCCCACTCCCCTCCTCTCTCAGACTGCAACCCTCTCCCATCTGGCTGTGCACTTGCTGACCGCCCAGAAAGATATTTTTAGCACACAAAATTGGACATAAGCAGTTTGCAGCTGGGAGCAGGGTGGAGTAAGGCTAGAGGGGGGTGGGATGCAGCGTTTTGGTTTGAGGAAGATGTGCTCAGAAACGGGGTTTCCAGCTCTGACCTCCGAGCAGTTCCACATGTGGTATAGCTGTTCCTGCCCCTATCCCCAGAGCCGTCTTCAGCACATCCCACCCTGGTTCTTGGACAAGGAAGCCAGCTAAGCCCAGGAGCAGTAAGCTGTAAGATTTGAAGCAGCATCTCAAGCCAGACTAGTTCCCCTCCAAACCCTGCTGCCTGAAGGTACCGCTTCCAGGGCAGACTTTATGCACCAAGACCAATACTTCTGACCTGCTCTTTCTGCCTCTGTGTTCCGTTCCCACATCCCCTCATCTGCCCTCTGGTAGGGGTGGCATATTGTGCCTGTGGTCTCTCTCTCTGCCTGAAAGGAGCAGCTCTCTATCTCCTAGAAAAACCCTTCACCTTGCACTATGTTCTATTGCATAAGCCTCTCTACATTGCTCATGTTCAAATGCTCTACCCAACCCCATGTGTTGGCCCCACACATCACAGCTTTCTTTCATAGGCAGATGAAGGAGTGTATGTATTTGGTGAACTCATGAGTCTTTCGTTCCATACACAGGTCTTAAAGGGCTTGGCATTTCCCCTTTCACTTCTCAGCCTGTATAGCAAATCCTGAGGAATCGCTTATGCCACTCAGGGTAGCTAAGAAGAGAGAAGTGCCCAAAATATCTTGATCCTGGAAGGAAACAGATGAATAGGGAAGAAAAAGCCAAATAGCTGTTTCCCCAGTGAACTGGAGCCAGTGGCCTGGTGGAACGGGGAAGGTGGCACAGCTGGTGGTGTTAGCTGGTCTTCTGGGGGATGCACAGCCCCATCATCATGCCTGGTGTTGCACCAGTGATGCCTTGGAGGAAGCATCGCTGCTGCCAGGGGGACCCTGAGCTGGCAGAGCTCCCACCTGACCTGTCCCAGGATGTCTGTCCATGTCCTGTCTGTGCAGTTGCCATCAGCACAGTGCTGTGCCTCTCCAAAGCAGCTTCCCTCACACATGGGGCACCAGAAAGCCAAGGTCTGGGCTGGGGCCCTGCTCACCCCTTTCCTCAGTGTGTGGCCCTGCAGAACCCCCCAGGAGCCTGCTGGCTTCCCCCAGCCTTCAGCCTCCAACCAAGGCTTGTCATGGCATGGCTCGGTTCCCCACAAAAGCTGGGCGGGTGGAGAGAAGGAGGGAGGAGGGCACTGCATCCTGATCAATCAGTGAGAGTGGTGGGGATGGCATGGTGCCCAGAGCCCAGGGAGCAGCTGCCCTTTGTTGTATAAATACGTGCATAAAGTCATGTACATTTCCAGCCCAGGATCAAGCCAAGGGGAAGACCCGGAGCAGCCCTGCAGCAGTGCCTCAGCTGACCTGCAGGCAAAGGGAAGGTCCTGTCTCAGGCGACAGCCTCCCATGGGGAACCCCTCTTAGCCTGGTCCGCTCCCCCTTGTCCAGCAGAAATCCCATGGAGCCCAGAGCCATGAGACAAGCAGGCTGGGGAGGCAGTGAGGTTTCCAGGCGGGAGGCAGTGAGGAGGAAGGGTGGATGCTTAGTCCCCTAAAAAAGGACTCTCCATGCATCATGGTGTGACTTACATGGCAAGTGCTGGACCGGGAGTGACACACTTGGCTCACCCACAGCCTGCAGCACCAGGTCTCTCCTGGCTGTAATTACCCCAGGAGACCAGTTTGTCCTGTGCTGGCGCAATCACTGTAGAACAAGGGCTCAGCAGGGTGGGGTGACCAGCCACCCATGACACAGGTGGACAGAAATTAGGCCACGGTAATCAAAGGTATTAATGAGTTGTGGCGGTATGCAGGTGCTGCCTGGGAACAGGGCTCCAGTGTGCCAGACACAGCAGGATCAAAGCCCTGCCCCATTCATCGCAGCTCTACCTTTCACTGGAGCGAAAGAATCCCAGGTCAAGGCAGCACTACCATCACTCGCCCTGGCTCAAACGCCATTTGCTTCTACTGCTGCTGGCCTGGGACCAGCAACCTCACATGTCTGCCACTCATGTAGCTGAGTAGGACCCACTCTGCTTCCTGATCTTTAACTCTCTGTGGAGTACAAGGATGCTCTGTGTGGACAGCCCTGCTCCCTCGCTCTGTTGTGTTGTACAGATGTCCCCACGTAGAACAACACCACACCTCGTTTCCTTGCCCTTGTCTTCATGGCAGACCCTGGCACATCTTGTCTGTGCGAGACCTGTCCACATACACCAGGGTATGGGAAGGTTTTTTGGCCCAGGCCCCGTGGAGCATGCTGATGCACTTCCTTGGAGGTCAGGGTGCCTTAACTCATGGGACAAGGCAGGAGATGAGAAAGGCTAGCAGTGCTTCTCACAGAGGTCACCAAACATAGTAAGATTTTCAACAACCAGGAGAAGCAATAAGGAGCTGTGATTGAATTGGCTGCAAACAGCAGGACGACAGCAGCTTCCATGCCAAACACAGCGCAGCTGCCTTCCCTCCTCACGCTGGACCATGCTCCAGCCTGTGCTGCCTCATCATGCCTTGCCTGGACAGGGTCTGGACAGGGTTCAGGGGCAAGGGAAAGGGCTGGGAAGTGTCCCCAGTCACAGGGAGCTCCCAGCTTTCCTGGTGCATGGAGAGCCAATGCTCTGCTTTCCAGCCCCTCCAACACCTAGACAGAGCATCGCTGTCCACACATGGCTGTGGCATTGGAGACCTCCAGGTGAAAGGCTCCCATGGACATCCAGAGCCCAGCACCTTCACCCTGCTCCTCTGTGCCCCTGCACAGGGAGGGGAAGCCGAAGGGGAAAGCAGCAGTCACAGGAGGACAAGCACATGGCTCAATTCTCCACTCTGCCTGGAGGTGGCCATGTCTGTTTCCTCCTGGGAATGGCCCTGGCCCACGACCTCCCTTGAACCTGTCCTATTTAGCACAAGCTAAAACTGTGTCAGGGAACCAACCAAGTGGTGTGGACGATTACAGGACCATTCTCCGGCCAAGGAGTTACTCAGAGAGGTGTAGCCTGAGTGACTTCTGGCTCGAGGGTGGGGAGACCCTTGCAGCACCTACCTCTTGCTTGGGCATCTGGGAGAATAAGCAGGGCTCCACAGTCTCTACCTGGGGGCAGGAGAGCAGAAGGGACTGGGAGCATCTCTCTCACCCATGCTGCTGTGGCTGGGGTAGGAAGCGCCCTTCCCAGACAGAAGCTGAGAGCTCACAGAAGAATGGTTCTCCAGCCTATTGCATTGCTTTCCTCCAGAAGGTTTTCGTTTTGTCAGTTCTGGGATGAATAAGGAAGCCAGGACAAGGCTGAGGATGTTGGTTTGTCAATGTAGGATCTCTGGGATGGACTGTGCATGAGGGTTTGCTCTGTAGGGTCTCTGGCAGGCACAGTGCTCAGCTATGCATGCCCATACCAGCCTTTCCCTCCACATTGCTGTGCTGCTTCTGAATTCCTCCCTGCAGCAACATCAAGTCATGCAGATCAAAGGGCAGCGGTGAACCACAGGTGGAGTCTCTTCCCCAAAGCCATAGGCCAAGACCCACTGAGCACTTTCAGCCCTGCTCCCTGCCCTGCTCTCCTGCAGCTGGTGCTGTGGGTCACAGTGCTGCTCCCACCAGCTCAGCCAGGGCCAGTCCTGGACCTGCTCTGATGTGGTCCCACTCTGCCCACCACTTCAGCCAGGCCAGGTTCTTGGTGTCTCTGCTCCTAGCTTACATCTGGCAGAACCACAAGCACTTCAGGGACGCTGTGCTGTGGCTGGGGAGTATTACTAATAGCCTGGCAAGAGGCAGGAGATGGAGCAAGCCTGGCACAACCTCCTGGGATGAGTGTTGAGCTGCTGAGAGCCCCATTTCCCAGGCCCAGGTCAAGAGGACAAGGAGTAGCCCTGCTACTGCTGGGCAGCCTTGGAGGATGGAAGCATGGCAGGTATTGGGAGACAAGCTGTTCACGCTGTTTCAGGAGCAGGGTGGGAGATGCTGGAGGTGGTAGCATTGCCCCTACCTGTTTGGCATGAGGTGACCAGCTCCTAGTGAGAAGTAAGGCTCTCTGCAGTGCTCAGTAAGGATGTACTTGTGCTCACATTGCTGAGTGTCACATCACCATGGGTTACAGGTGGTGCAGGCACAGCCAGAGCTGCCTGTCCCTCTTTTTCAAAGGTGGTGGTTGTTTTTTGTTTTACCAATGTTTTCAAATTCACAGCAGGCATGCACTCAGCTGGGCTCAGGCATTAGCTGCTGTGCACCCCTGCCACCCTGTTGTGCATCCTGGCAGGGGCACCGGGGTTTATCTGAGGAGAAGCAGAGCAGGAAGCTGAAATCACTGCCCACCTCTAAGAGACAGAGATGGGATGCGGATGCTGCCTCTATAGATGCCATGGTACCATCACCCAGGTGTGAGGAGCATTGACAGGAGATAACAGAAGGCAGTGAGCAAACGCTGCCAGGTGCTGTGCTGACTCTGCTCATAGAAAATTAATGACACAACAAATATTTGCAGCTCCCCTGCTGCACACAGCCCTGCATTGGCCTTGCAGCTGGAGTGTTGGCTGAGGAGGGAAGAGGGGCGCAGCAACGTGCCTGCACAGTGGGGACCTTACTGGTCCCTGCTCACAGCTGGACATGGGCTGCTGCAGCTTGCAGCCATGGTGCTAGGTATGGAGCGTGCACAGCCCTGTGCTTGCAGAGCTCAGCAACACACAGTGCCCTGGGAAATGTAGTCCTTCTGCATCACCTGTGCTATATGCTGTTGGGCGTAACCAGGCTGCACATGAACCACTGGGGCTGGGACATTCTCCCACGTACTCTGGGCTCCTTGCACTGACCAGGCGTCCTCACAGGTTGCAACAGACGCTGCTGTGCCCCCATCTCGTCTTCCCCATGGGGCAGAAGAGGGGGATGTTTGTCAGGGACAAGCCCTCTCCTAATCAGGGAACTAGGGAACATGCAGGATACAGGCAGGTGTGGAGATCTGCTGGGTGATGTGCTGTAATGTGGGAGAAGAGCAGAGGTTGTCAGAGGACAGGAGGAGAGAGGACACCTGGGACCAAGAGGCTGCACCCACATTCTGGGAGAAAGCACCAAAGGAAGTCATTTGAATCAGTCAATGTTCCTTGTCCTGCTCAGGGTCTGCACAGACCCTCCAGGCTGGAAAACTCTCCTGCAACAAAGCCTTGTGCCTGCTCTGGCACAGCTTCACACACTCACTCCCCGCAGCCATCCCTGGACTCCCTGCAGCAGCAGCCATTGATTTTCCTGAGTGTTTGCAGAGAAGAAGCCTTAGATATTGATGGGCTCTCGCACATGGGTGCAGAGGAGGGAATTGCTCCAATCCTGGTTCCGGGACCCTGAGCAGGGCAAAACTTCAGTGAGGGCGGGTTGCAATTGGCTGATCCCAACCAGAGCTGTGCTGCAAGGACCCAGTGCCACAGGTGCTGCTGTGGAATATAGGTGAGAGTGCAGCAAGCACCAGAGTTTTTGCATGGAAGACCCCTGTATCCCTCACTCCCCTGCATGCAGCCTGGCCACACCACAGCCATGGTGTGCCCTGTTCCTTACAGGACAGCCCCAGCCCCTGCACCTCTCCAGCACCAGCCTCCCTGGGCTGTTTGAAGTCTCTTGCCCCTGCTCTGCCTGGGTGATGCATCATCCCCGTCAGGCAGAGAGATGTTTGTTAATCCCTGAGCCTTCTCCCTGAGAGAGGGGTAGCGTGCAGAGCCTAGACAGAGAAGGGCAAAGAGGACAAAGTCCCCCTCCTCTCCCCCTTGCAACTCCACAGGAGCAGAGCACAGCCAGCAAGACCTCCTTACTGCTCTTCCTCACCAGGGCTTAAGGAGCTTGATTCACGGTTTGCTGCAGGCTCAGCCCAGCCTGGCTTTGCACCCAGATCCCCAGAGTGTACCTTCCTGCACCATGGGAGGGATCTGGGGCACTGGGGACCTTTAGCCACGTCTTGGCTCAACACTGCTGTGCCAGACAGAAATAGAGAATGATGGAAATGATACAGTAGTTACCAGCGCTGATAAGAGAAGGGAATGTAAATCCTGCAGCAGCAATTTCCACAGTCAGGGCCGTCTCCAGGGCTTTAATTTATCTGTTGCAACTTAATTGGATGTAAACCCAGTCACTTGTAAGCAGCAGGCAGTGGTCCTCGGTTTCTCTCTGCAAGATGCCTTACCAGGACTCCCCATCTCTGCTGTGGTCCCTTGACCCTTCAAGTGGTTCCTTCGTGCACTCAGGAGAAAGGGAGAGGCAACGTCCGCTCTCCTTCTTTCCCCAGCTGAGCTGGCTTTGTTCCTCTGAGCAGCTCCCTACACCACTGCAGAGATGGTCGCTGGGCTGTGGGTGCAGAAGGGTGCTCAGATTTCAGGTACAAGGGGTGAGCACAGGAAGACAGGAAAGGCACCCACTGCCACCCGAGCAGCTCTAGCTGGCCATGGTGGTGGAAGTGCAGAGACTGCAACCTCCTGTCCCCACATGCAGCTGCCGGTCTCTCTTCTCCATGCTGTTGTAGTTTAACCCCAGGGAACAGCTCGGCACCACACAGCCGCTGGCTCACTCCCCTCTCCACGGTCAGATGGGGGAGAGGATCAGAAGAGTAAAAGTAAGAAGACTCTTGGGTTGAACAATCTAATAATTGAAATAAAGTAAAGTAAAATAGTAGTAGTAGTAATACTGAAACGAGGACATATGCCCATGGGCCACAGGAGGCCCGTGAAGCTGCTCCTGTCATTCTGTCAGGCTGTTGTCGTCAGGACAGACACATGAGGCCCGGGAAGCCCAAGAATGTGGCCTGTTGCACAGTGTGCTTCCCCAGGGCTGCAGCAGCCTCCCCGGCACACGCCATCAATCACCCTGGCAGGCAGAGACACCAGACAGGAGCAGTACTGGTGAGGAAAGGGATGGCTCAGAACCCATTAGGTAGGGACTGGCAGAGCCCTGTGCCCAGCCTCTGCCTCCCCACACACAGAAAACTTGCCCTGCACAGACCAACTCCTTTCTGTGGTCCTGGAAGAGCAGAAATATCATGCATTTCTGGGGGTGGTGGGTGGGCAGGGGTCTCCCTCTGGGACAAGGTAAAAAAACCCAGGGCTCTCACGGCTCCTGGTGTTTACATTGTGTTTGGTGGCACCTGGAGACCAGCACCGGCCAAAAAATGACATAGCAGGAGACACTCCATGTGGCTGCTTTTCCCAGCAGGTAAAGCAGCTAGGGAAGTGCAGGGCATGCAGAGCCAGCCATACCGCATAGGAAACAGCTGGAGCAAAGCAGTTGTGGGGTAGCTGTGGTGGGCCAGCAGCACAGGAGTGTTGTGGCAGTGCCCAGGGAGGCAGCTGGGGCAGGGCTGGGCCGGCATAGGCAGATGGATGCCAAGAAGAGCAATAGCAAAATGTGAGGGGTGGAGCAAGCGCAGATCCAGCTGCAGGGAGTCCCTGGGCAGGAAGGACGGGACAGATCAGCAGCAGAGCAGGGAAAAGGCCTGGGGGGAGCAGGAAGCAGGAGGAAACTGGGGAAAAGTGGGAGAGCTCAGGAAAGGCAGAACCATGAAGGGGTGCAAGAGGCACTGGGCAAACTGTCACTGAGAGGCTACACTCCGCTGCTCCTCCAGACACCACAGCCCCCAGGACACCGTCCAGGCAGGGGTGGGTGCATGGGGACAATCAGAGTCCCACATCCACAGCACCCACCCATCCTGGTGACAGCTGTAAGGAGAGATCCCAGACTGTACCAACACAGCCCATCCTGGTAGCAGCTGCTTGTACTGGGGGAATTGGACCCACGATCCTTGTATGCCGTGGGTCCCCATGCCCTTGGTCCATCTGCTCAGGGAATGGGTGATACAAGTAGAGAGTCCCGCGGTTACAAGGAGCAACTAGGTGGGACCCAGGGGACAGAGTCCCACGACTACAAGCAGCGCCCAGGCAGGGCCCAGGGTAGGGAAGGATCAGAGCACCGTGTACATGGGCTCCGTCCAAGCTGTGCCCCGGTAGCTCGAGTCCCACAGCCCAAGTGGGCGCGTACCGAGATGTCAGCTCGGCACCCAGGGACCCTCCGGTGGCCGGTGCTGGTGCATGCGGACATCGGGGTGTGCGGGACCCCCGCTGCCCACCGGTGTGTTGGGACAAGGGAACTCCGTCCGGTCGCGGCCGTGGGACCCAAAGAGTTAACGGGGTTGTCCCGGACGCGGCTCCGCCCCGCCGGTGCCAGCGCTCGGGGCGGCGGAGGCGCAGCGCAGGGTCCGCGCCGGGGTTCGGAGCTCCGCCGCACCCCCCCTTTACCGGACCATGAACACCGTCCGCCCCGCCGCGCCTCCCGCGCCGCGCCGCCGCCGCCGCCGCCGCTAGCATCGCCCCGGGGACCGGGCGGTGCGGGACGGGACCGGGGTGGGGCGGGGGGGGGACGCAGGCGCCCAGGCGGCGGGGCTGCCCGGCCGGGGGATGTGAATGGCGCTGGGGGTTCTCGGCGGGACCGACATGGAGTGGGAGAAGCTGCCGCGGCGGCCCGGGGAAGGCGAGGGGGAGCCGGCGGGGCCCTGGCCGGGCTGCGGGCGGCTGCGGCCCTCCTCGTACCGGGCGCTGCGCAGCGCTGTCTCTACCCTGGCGCGCATCGACGACTTCTACTGCGAGAAGATCGGGGCCGGCTTCTTCTCCGAGGTCTTCAAGGTGTGCGGGGCGGGAGCGGGGGTGGCGGTCCCCGAGGCATCCCGGCGGGTTTGGGCATCCCCCGGGGAGCGCCGCTCCCACGCATCCCTGCCCAGGCCCGCCGTGGGGTGCGGGGGGTGTGTGTTGGGGGGGCGGGGGGGTCTGGCCTCCCACCCTCGGCGGCTGGGCGAGGTCGTAGGGGTGGTGGCGTGCGGCGGAGACCGGGTGTACCGGGGACCCCCGTCCCCGCCGGGGGTGTTGTTCTTCCATCCCTCTGTGCAGGGGGAGGGGAAGGGCGGCTCTGTTTACAGCCCGGGAAGGCTGAGCGCTCCGAAACGCTGCGGCGTGGGTTGCATCGGGGCAGCGAGGGGCGGGGGTGGGGGGGGGGTCGGGGCACCAGTGGGTTGCGGGGCAGCCCATCTCCGGGGACCCCTGTCAAAAGCCTGGAGCCCCGACCCCGACAGGCCCAGGGTGTGCCTCTGGTAGGGGATGCAGGCAGTGTTTGCAGCCTGTCCGAGGTGATTTCCAGCGTTGCTGGGCCTGCTCCAGCCTGCCCTGGGCAGGTAGCGCCCCACGGGAGGCCCTCAAAGGTGACCGGATTTGGGAGAGGGGTGTGATGCTGCACAGCAGCACAGGAGATGGTCCCCGGCTGGGAGCCTTGGAGCTCCCTTTGTCCTCCATCCTCTCTGGACTGACAGAGTGGGGACACCCGTGTGTGGCCTGCATCCTCCTTAGGGTGCTGGTGGGGTGCTCAGGGTCCCAGCAGCGTGGCAGAGGTTCGTGGTGATGGTACCTTGCCGGCCCATGCAGTACTGGCAGGGCTGAGGGGCTGTGCCCTGCCCTGCTGCCACGGCCACCTCTTCTCCTTCAGAGGGGAGGTGTGTGTACTTGTTTTCATCCTGGGCGTCACTTAAGGCAAGGACTGTCCATTAAGAGCAGCTTTGGACTGGGCAGGACCCCCACCCCCACCCAGCACAGTCACTGAGGTCCCAGGCAGTGCTGTGCTGCGTCCCCTGCGTGGGACCACACTGCCACGTGCAGCACACCTGGGTGGCCATGACCCAGCAGGACCCTGGGGTCCCTCTCCAGCCCTGCCGCTGTTCCCCACTGAGCAGGTAGACCACAAGACCCAGCTCCTCTGCAGCCACAAAAGAGGCGTCCTGCAAGGGGCCACAGCAGGTGTGCGGTGGGGTCCCTCTCCTCTGTGCTCCCTCCTGCCCCTGTGGAGCCGTGGCCTTTCCACTGGCTGGGTTCCTGCTATTGATCTCTGGCTTGGAGTGCGCGGCAACACCTCAGAGCAGAGGGAGGCATTTAATAATGTCAGGCATGGATACAGCTCTTTAATAATGGATGCTTCCGTGTCTCAGCCAGGCCACGGTCTCTCCTTGCCTCGCTGTTTCTGTTTTCCCAGGCCCTGTGAGAGCCACAAAATGCTCCTTCTCTCGCTCATTGTTCATGTTCTTGTGGGGCCACTTGGATGTAAGATTTGTGGGACCGACAGAGGTTAGGGGGGTGGGAGTGGGATCAGGCGGCAGGAGCTGAGGTGTGTGCATGCTGGAGAGGAGGCAGGGGCAGGAGGGGGCCAGATGGGGCTTTGTGCTTGTGTGGTGGGTTGAGTCCAAGAGCTCAGCAGGATGGTGGGGCAGGCCTGGGATCTGAGCTGGGGTTTGGCTGCCTGAGCTTGTGAGGAGGATGGAGCTTGGCAGGGCAGCACAGGACCTGTTTTCCTCCCACATCCCTTGTTCCTGCTGTTGCTTTCAGTGGCCGTGGCTCACAGCTCCCTCCTCCATGTGGCTGCTGGGTCCTGCCTCATTCCAGCCTTGGTGGGTGTGGGGAACGAAGAGGTGACCCGGACATCTCTGTCCCTATGCAGGTAGCTGAGCCCTGGTGCGCAGCTGAGCAAGGGCCGAGCGGGGTGCTGGGGTACCAGCACATGCATCTGACTGTGTTCCCAGCATTAAAGCCAAAGGACTCAGCTACTGTCCCAGGCTTGCCCGTGGGTTGAGCATTATCCCGCTCCAGCCAAGCACTTCTCTCAGAAAGGCTGTGCAGAGCAGACAGGAGACACCAGTAATGAAAAGCTGCCTTTTCTCTGGGGATTGTTCCCATCTGATCCCCTGCTGTGCTGCAGAGCTGGGCTGTTTCCCTCTGGAGCAGCTGGTTCCCATTCCCTTTCCCTATGTGACTTCAGAGGCACCAGGCCCACTTATTTTCTTGGGTACATGGACATTGGAGTGAGCTGCCTATCCATCTCCAATAGACTGAGCAGACTGAGCCAGCTGTGTTTGTGCCAGACATTTTCTCCAGCCCTTGAACCACTGTTGCATCTCTTCCCCAGATTTCTCTCTTACTTTCCTGCGTACGGTCTGCAGCAGATGTGAAGGCTGCCGGCAGCATCCTGGCTTCGCTCTCCCGGGAGCTGTATCTGGACATCTTCACTCATCCCACTCTGCACCTTATGCCCCGCTGTTGCACATCCTTTTGGAGACACTGCTTCCCAGGGCACAGCTCTTCCGTGTGCTCAGCCCAGCACCCCATTTCCATAGTGCCTGGGGCGGGGATTAGTGGCTTCCAGTGCATACAGAAGCTTTGGCACTGCTGCGGTCTGCCCATCTCTGCTCACTTCCCCGCCAACCTTTGAGATTTTGTATTTACTCCCAATTTCCCAGTGCAACTAATGACAACACTCCCTCTCTCTTATCTGCTGCCCTTCATCAGTGGACCTTGCCTTGTTTTACAAAGGAGGGTGGAGTGGCGTGACACAGATCGGGAAACTAAGGCAGGCGGGGAGGAAGTGAATTTGCCAAGGTCAGCCAGTCGCGCAAGGCCGGGAGCAGCCCTCGCATGGCTGTTGACACTCGGGAGCCCCGGGCACTGGAAACACGTTGTGCTGACTAGCCCAGGACCTGCCAGCACCTCGCCTACACTGTCACAGAGTGTGCTCTGGGGTTGCTGGTGAGGGCTGGCGAGGCCCCGGCTCTTGGTGTGCCTGGGGTGCTGTACTTGGGAGCGCGGGAGGTGAGGGCCGCTGATGCTTAAGCATTCATCAGGGGTGGATACTGCGTGCTCTGCTCCTTTTGCTTCCCTGGAGGAAGTCTCTCTTGACTGATTCTGCCTTTTCCATGTGATAAACAGGTATTCCAGTCCTACCCAGTAAAATACCTGTTGTGCTACTGGGATTCCCACGAGCTCAGATGCAGCTGTCACAGACGGCTATGGTATTACCGGCAGCATTGCTAGCTCCCTTACCTGCCCTCCCATCTTTCCCCCACTGGGCTTCCCAGGGCAAGGGGTGCAGGATGATGTCCCTGTGTGACTGTGCCTTGCCTGCGCCAGGCCAATGCAAGGGGACGTGCGCTGAGCGGGGTGATGTACAAGCCTGACCCTGGCATGGAGTGCAGGTGGGCTGGCTGCTGAGACCGCCGGGTGGGGGTACCAATGCGGGGGCTTCATCCCATGTCTAGACGGGAGCACCGGCTGCAGGGAGGGAGCAGGCCGTCTGCTCGCTGTGATTAGCATGCTCTTTAAATAAGACTCTAATTTCCGCTGTTAAAAGAGCTCAGATCCCTTGTGCCCAGGCTGGGGCCACAGCCAGCCCCATCCCATCCCCCAGCCCCGCGCACTGGCAACAGATGGGATGGGGACTGACACACCAGGGCACCCCGGCTCAGCCGTGGTGCCCCCATGAAGCACTCAGCAGAGGGGCCTCGTGGAGTGCTGGGGGGCATTGGTGAGAGGTGAGGACTTGCCTGGTTCCTGGGTGGGGGCCGGCAGCTTGTCCTCCCCCCACACCCCAGCATGGCTGCCCGGCTTAGCTCAGCTCCGGGGAATGTACTGGGATTCCTGGGCACCATGCCAGAGCATGGAGAGGCGAGGGGGGATGCTGTCCTGCCCTGGGAGCCTCTGCTGCCCGCTGCCTTCCCCAGATGGCGGCAGGGAAGGAAACCTCCCTAGCAAGGGGCTGCATCCTACCTGGGGTCGTGGCTTGCTCCCTTCTCTGCTGTGCCTGCTGCCAGAGGGTGGCTAGCACCTGGCTGGACTGGGTAAAATGGCCAAAACCTGTGGGAGGCCGTGGAAAGCCCAAGGGAGCATAACCCTTTCCCTGCCAGCCCAGAACATGCAGGCAAGACAGTAGGACAGGACCTTACAAGCAAAGTCAGGGTGCTGGATGTCCTTGAGGAGGTTGTGTCTGTGTGCGTGGGGCTGGGACTGTCCTGGGAGCTCCTGGGGCCCTCCCTGCCCTGGAAACAGAGTCTGGGAGCAAAGCACCAGGGCAGGGATGTGCTGGCCGGGGCTCCTGGGGCCCCAGGGAGAAATCCCAGTGAAGGGGCTTTCACCGGACCTTCCCTCCCCGAGGCTGGCCGTCCTCCAGGATTGAGGCATTAGATGCTGTGTGGCTGCACTGAGACCTGACCCAGCCTATTGCAATGGCAGGAGGCTTATTAACGAGCAATTAAGCCATGAGCACATCCCAGCTATGTAGGGTTAAGCCAGAGCCTGCCAGGGGGCTGCTCCGTGAGGCAGGGACACTGGCTGCTGACAGGGACCCAGCCAACCCCACGGTGCATGGCCACCAAGTGCCAGCACTGTGAGTGCCGCCTGGCATTCCTGTCGTGGGCATGTGGCGCCAGAGCTTTGCAACCCACAGCCATCCTGGCGGGGCCGAGCCTGCCTGTGCCGTCACGCTGGGTCCTGGTGCTTGGCAGCTGCCGGTGCCAGCCAAACCGACCAAGCCAGTCCTGCCAGCCCCACACAGCGTGGGAAGGGAAGGCAGCGCTGCTGCTGGGCAAGCTGGGTTGGGAGTGCTGGGCTTTGCTCGGCAGCACCGGGTGCTGGGAACTTGGCAGGCCTGGGGTGTCCCACTGGCCTCGTCCAGGCTCTGGCTCCCTTGGCTACTGGCTCTCAAGGAGTTGGAGGGGCAAAGGGAGACCCTGCCCACCCTGCTTTGGCCAGGCAAGTCCCCTCCTTAAAGCCTGCACAGCCACCAAAGCCAGACTGGGAGCCCCATTTCCGTGTCTGGTGCTGCCTCCAGCTGCCCCACGCATGGGGGTGGGATGGAGGGAAGGCAGCAATGGTGGGGATGGGGTGGGGGTGCGCTTTGCCCTGCCTGCTGGTGCAGGTACAGGCAGGGAGACCCTGGGCACCAGGATGGGACTGGCAGCAGTGCCAGGTGCCGCAGATAATGCGGTGGGGTGAGCAGGGAGGACCTGGGTTGCCATTAGATGGGGAGCTCAGGGTGCGCACAGGACTGGAGCAGCTGTGCTCCCCACAGCAGAGGCCACATCCCACAGCTGTCACCCTGGGATGGGCTCTCCCTGAGCCTAGGCATTTTGTCTGGTGCTCAGCGAGGAGGAGGCATGGGGGAACCCATCCTCCCTTCTCCCCACAGCATGGTGGGGGGCCAGGATGGAGACCCACAGTGGCAGGTGTCTGGGGTGTCCCCTCCTCACTCATCCAGAGTCCATCCTGATCTCTGCTGCCACATGGCCCCTGCCCACAGGCCAGGGATCCCAGCTGGCCGGCTGGAGGTGACGCAGGTGTAACCGGAGCAGGGTGCCTATGGGCAGGTGGCTGCTGAATTATTCAAAGACTCTCCAAGAACTCAGTGAGCTGCTAGTGGCACAGCAGCATCCAGCCAGAGTATTGCCTCTCGGTTCCACTCAGCCTAGGGCTGGTTTGTCCTTGGTGCACACAGACACGTAGAGGGATCTTTATAAAGCATTAATTTCTCCCCAGGCCCTTTGGTGGCGGCCAGCTGCTGCCCATACCCTGTTTACTGGGTGCTGGGTATGTCTCCATCTCAGCATACATCCCAGGACAAATGCTCCCCGAAGCAATGCCAGCCATGGGTTGGGAAGAGAGCCCCAGAGTGCCCAGCACACCAGCCTCCCCCTGTTGTGATAGGGACAGGAGTCAAGCTATGAGCAGTATGGGGGACACTGGGGACCCTATCTCCAGCCAGCCCCCCTGTGTTTTGCTCAGGAAGGCAGTCCCTGAGGCGAGGGGGTGTGGGGCGGGCCAGGGGCTGGCACCGGCACAGCAGCCTCAACCAGCATCGACTAAAAAGGAGAAGAGCGGGGAGCTGACAGCAGCGCCAAGGAATGTCTGCGCCTCCGTGCACAGTTCGGTGTGTGATGGGGGGCAGCTGGGATCCACCAGCTTGTCTGCCCCACTGGCTGTTGCCCTCAGGGGGTGTCCCATCCTAGCCCCAGCACCCACTCAGGAGGGGACCCTCAGCACCGGTTCAGCTCCCCCCAGCACAGTGCTGGGTCAGGGGATCCCCTGCTCGTCCCTCACACTGCACGTGCTGGGGGACCACAGAAGGATGAGGGTGTCTGTGTTTGGGCACACTCCCAGCTGCTGTTCCTGGCAGGGGGCCAGGCCCCCAGCTCGCATGACAGCATTAGGCTGGGGACAGCTAAATATACAGCTTCGTCCGAGTGCCTTGCCCCGCCAGGATGGGGTCATGCACTGGGGCAGCGTTAGCCACCCCCAGGACTGGTTTGGGGGGCAATGTGCCCCCTCTATCCTCCATCCCATGCTGGTGGGGTCTGTCTGGCTGGTACAGACTTGAAAAAGCTATCCCAGGTGCCCCCCAGTCCTGCACCTGCCTGTCTTCCAACAGGGCTCAGGTCACAGCTTGCAGGAGCTGCTGTTGTGTCTTCAGAAGGGCTGGGCAGTGTAGCATGGCGGGGGGGGGGGGGGCAGCGCAACAAGTGGCATGCCATGGGGAGGATGGGGATGTGCATCATCAACACTGGGGGTCCCTGGGGTGCTGCTGTGCCAGGAGAGCCCCCCCAAGCCCTAGCAGTCCCTGGGGTGCCCTATGCCTCAGGTGCGTGGAGTGCTGAGCCCCTCCTCTTGGGCTGGGGTAGGTACCAGGTGCAGGCTGGTGTCCGGGGAGGCTGTGGAGGCCCATGGGGCTCAGCCTTCTCTGCACCCTGTCCAGGTGCGGCACCGCCAGTCAGGGCAGATCATGGTGCTGAAGATGAACAAGCTGACCAGCAACCGGGGCAACATGCTGCGGGAGGTGCAGCTGATGAACCGCCTCTCACACCCCAACATCCTCAGGTAGGACCTGTCCCCTGCTGCCATCCCCATTGCCCCCCTTTTCCCTAGCCTGGGGTGGGATCTGGAGCTACAGTTGGCACTGGGTGAGCTCCTGGGGCTGGCCTCCACCATGGCCACCCTCAGATCCCCTCTGTCTCGTAGGTTCATGGGTGTGTGTGTGCATGAGGGACAGCTGCACGCGCTGACGGAGGTGAGAGCGGGGCAACAGCCGTGAGTCTTGGGGTTCCTGCAGGGCTGGGGAGGGTGCAGTGATGGCTATGGGAACACTTTCTTAGCCTGTGGCACACATGCAGGGTGAGATTTAGCAGGGAGCTGTACCATGGGGTGGTTGGCGGATGCGTTGGAATGAGAGATGGGCATCCAGCATTATCGGAGGGAGGGGGGTGCAGTGATGGGATGGTTTGACTCTTCCCATCAGTACATCAATGGTGGGAACCTGGAGCAGCTGCTGGACAGCCCTGTGCCCCTCTCCTGGTCCATGCGTGTCAAGCTGGCCCTCGACATCGCCCGTGGCCTGCGCTACCTGCACTCCAAGGGCATCTTCCACCGTGACCTCACCTCCAAGGTACGGGATGCTCCAAAGCATCCCATTGCCCTCATTGTCCCGTACCTACACTACTTCCCCAGGCATGGCCAGCTGGGGAGCAAAAGGCTGCGCTACCCCGGGCCATCCTGGGAGCTGTCGGTGTGACGGCAGTCCTCCTTTGCCCCCAGAACTGCCTGGTGCGCTGCGAGGCCAATGGCTATACGGCTGTAGTGGGTGATTTCGGCTTGGCAGAGAAGATCCCCACCTACAGGTGCATGGGCAGCATTCACCCATCCATCCCCATCCTTGCAGTGGGGATTTTCCAGCCCACTTGGAGCAGGAGCTGGGGAGGGATGGACATTTGGGGTGCAGCTAGAAGGGCAGGGATGGGGGGCAGCAGGGATGGTCGCTGGCAGTGGGGACTCATGGGATGTGTTTGGGGCTGGCTAGGAGTGGGTGAAGAAGGGAATGGTGTGGGTGGGGAGAGGTGAGTGTGTAGGGTGCATGGAGGAGGTTTAGCGCAGGAAGGGAGATGGAGGTGGTGATTTGGGCTGCCCCAGTGGGAGGATGGGAGGCCGGATGGGGACAGGGGACTGTGGGCAGCCCCTGATGTCCCAACATGTACCCCAGTGAGGGCAGCGAGAAGGAGCCGCTGGCCGTGGTGGGCTCCCCATACTGGATGGCGCCCGAGGTGCTGCGAGGGGAGATCTACAACGAGAAGGTGAGGCTCCGTGGCTGCTGTGTATGGGGCTTTATCCAGGCTTGCACTGCCAGCAGTTTGCAGGATTTGCAGTCCTGGGGGCATTCGGGCACACAGAGGGAAGGAAGTGGGCATCCCTTGGGCGGCAAGGTGGCGGGATCCCCATTGTGGCTTCGCAAGGAGGAGGGCGGGCTGTGGGTTCACAGAATGGTGGGCACATACTTCGGGGCTGCAAGAACCCCACATGACTCCCTGCTCTCTGCAGGCTGATGTGTTCGCGTACGGCATCATCCTGTGCGAGACCATTGCTCGCGTCCCTGCTGACCCTGACTACCTGCCCCGCACCGAGGTGACTCCCTGGGATGGAGGCAGGGAGGGAGGGTGGTGGGCAGCAGCACTGGGGCTGGGAGCCCTTCACGAAATAAGGGGGACCATCCTCCTGTGCTGGGTAGAGTCCCATGTGCAGGAGCTCCCCCACATCACATCTCAGGGCAGGGGTGCTGTGTCACAAATGGTGCCTGGGGAGGGGTGCTCTCTGCTGATAACCTGTCCTCGGAGGCCATAGTCAGCCTGGGTGGGAGAAGGGGACAGCTGGATTCAGGCATAGAGCAGGAGGGATCTGTGTCCCAGCATCCACCAACCTTGGCCCAACTTGGGGTGACCCCAGAGTACCCCCTTGCTGTGCCCCAGCCAGGGTGCTGCCCACAGCCCTGGGTTGCACTCAGTCAGTGTGGGGAAGGGGGACCTGACCATCCCAGGTCCCCCAGGCCATGTGGTGCCCCAGGAAACCCAACCTCACTCTTCCTCCTTTACCTGGCACAGGATTTTGGTCTGGATATCACCACTTTCCGCACCATGGTGGGAATCGACTGCCCAGCGGCCTTCCTCCAGCTCGCTTTCCACTGCTGCAGTGTGAGCCTCCCACCTCCTCTGCTCTTCCCTGCAGGGCAGCTGGGCAGGGCAGGCAGCCTTGCCTGGGGTGCTTGGGGGGCTGTAGACCTGACAGGGAACCCCTCCTACCCGCAGATGGAGCCCACCTCCCGCCCCTCGTTCCTGGAAATCACGCAGTGCCTGGAGGGTGTCCTGCAGCACCAGCCGGGTTCTGAGGGTGCCGGGGCCACCTTCTTCAGCGGTCGGGAGAGCCTGCCTGCACCTGGGACAGCAGCCACGCTCAACGGTACTTGGGTGTCCCAGGGAGAGGCCATAGGGGTGTGCAAGGAGGGGGGATGTGGGGTGTCCCATCCTACCTCAGCAGCTGTAAGGGAAGGGGACGGGGGTTGCATGAGGTCTGCAGGATGGAGCAGTCACTGTTCCCCCCTTGGGGTGTGCCCCTGGGTTGTTGGTGCCCAACACCCTGTGGCACCCCACCACCAGCAGCTGGTGGCAGCTGGTGACCAAGTCCTGTGCCCGTGACCAGGGGTAGCCGGGAGGGTGGCCAGCCACGCTGAGCAGTCGCCCCTACATGAGCTGGGGACACAGCACCTGCAGCTGGACCAGCGCCTGTCCCGCAGCCAGTCCGACATGTTGCCCCTCAAATCACCTGCCCTGCTGTGGCCGCCAGAGCCTTGCAGCGGGGCCAGGACCAAGGAGACACCCGCCCGCGTAAACCCCTTCTCCCAGCGTGAGGACCTGAAGGGGGGGAAGATCAAGCTCTTCGACACGCCGAGCAAGTCGGTCATCTCACTCACCTTCGACCTGCCACCCCCTGCCCCGCTCCAGCTCAGCACCCCTGTGACGCCTGAGCCTGCCATGGAGGTGCAGTGTGACTTCTCGGCTCCCGCTGCCACCCCCCGAAAGTGCCACTCACTGCCTGCCTCCCCAGAGCTGCCCCGCCGGGGGGACCTGGCGCTGGGCGTGGGGTCCCCCCATCCCACTGATGACCCCCAGCCCCCCACCCTCCTTCCTCCTCCAGTTTGGGGACGAGCATCCCCCTCCAGCTCCGGGGTGGAGGAGTGGATGGACTGCGGCCCAGACAGCCCTGAGCCACTGCAGCCCCCACTCCTGCCCCCCAACAGCAATTTCATCCGCACAGCATCCTCGGGTGCCCAACCCTGGCAGCCAGAGCCACGAGCCCACAACGGGCTCCTCTTCAACAACAACCACGTGGTGGTCAGCAAACCCCTGGCTTGGGGCAGTGAGCTGGAGCACGGCTTCTCCGAGCTCAGCATCTCCTGCGCGGCGGCCCTGGAGCGCACAGAGCGCACAGCCATGCTGCCTGGGCATGGCTCCAGTGCCGTGCTGGAGCAGGATGAGGTGCTGGCCTGCCCCGGCTGCTGCCTGGGTCCCTTCAGTTTCAGTTTTGCCTCTGTCTGCCACCAGCCAGCACCCAGCCCGCCTCGCTACCAGAACCTCAACTGTGAGGCCAAAAGCCTCCTCTGCCATGACCGGGGCCGCCACCAGAAAGCCCCGGGGCCGGTGCTGGCAGAGCCCAGCCTGAAGCTGCCAGAGGCACAGTCCTAGTGCTGGGGACCCCAGGGGAGCGGGGCTGTGTCCAGCCGCCCCTCAGACCTCTCCGCCACCACAGCGCCGAGCAGGTGTGGGGACCCGGCACATCTCCATGGTCCATCCTCGCTCACCATGGTGCCCTGTGCTGTGGCCACCATGGCGCTGCCCAGGCGCTTGGGCACTTGTCTCACTGGGATCAGCCTCAGTGGTCTGTGGGGAGCCCTGGGTGTGGGCTGGGTCCCTGCCGGGGACTGAAGTGCAATAACACCCCTGCCCTGGGCACACTGCAGCACTGCCCTGGGCAGCAGGGCTGGTCCCCCATGGGGCCCCCAGGGCTCATACCCTGGATGTGGGACCCCCCCTTCCCCAAGGGCTCACCCCATTGTGGGCTCTCAGGAGAACTGGGAGCCCCCTGCAGCCACCCCAGTCCAGGGGGTGAGCTGGGCTGGGCTGAGGACAAAGGGGTCAGTGTGTGTGTATATGTGTTTTTTTTGGGGATCTTATGAGGCTGGTGTGTGTCCCCATGCTTCCCTATAAGCATGGGGAGCACAACCAGTCCCTGACACGGAGGGAGGCATGCAGGGGTCCATGAGAGGGGCGATGCCCATGGGGCAGTGCACAGGCAGGATTGCCAGTGCTGGCGTTGCCCCCACCCACCCAATGCCGAGGGTTGGGTGCTAAGCCAGCACAGTGCCCCGTGTCCCCCTGGCGCACGGGGTCAGAAGTGGGGTGCCATCCTGGCACTGGGGGGAAGGGGCCAGTGAGCAGCACAGCCAGGCTGCCCAGCCCCTGGCAAGGATGGGAGCCGGCTTTCCTCTCTCCCTCACAATGCACTGGTGAATGCAGAACTCTTGTGTTTTTTATTATTAATAATAATAATTGCTAGTAATATATACCCAGCTTATTTAAAGTGTTCAATAAAAACTGAATGTCCCAGCAACTCAGGCTGCCATTTCTGTCTCTTGAATGTCTGACATGCAGAGGAACCCAGCCCCAGAAGGTTGCACAGGCTTGCCTGCTTGCCTGGGGCTTCTGGGGAGTCCTTCAGGGACTACACGCCAGCCTGGCATAGCCCAAGTTCTCAATGCCCCCAAAGTGGCCACCTCAGCTGAAATGGCTTAGGTCAAATTCCCATTTATTATTTTGGTTTGTTGGGTTCCTGCCCTTGAGTCTGTGTCTGTGGTGGTACACAAGAAAGCAAAGAGCAGACAAGCTGTGTCTCTTTATTGCTACAAAGTGGGTTCAGCCGGTGGACGAGACAGAGGAGTGACACGTGGCACCTCCAAAAAGCCTGCATTTAATACCCTTTTGCTCTTTAAGCAAGCTAATTCATATAGCAATTAATCAACTATATATGGCACACACGACCCCATAATAAACTGAGAGCATCTTCGCCTGGTTGAACACAACTTCCTCTGCTCTTGCCTGACTGCATTGTTACATCAGGGCTATTTTGTTTAATCTTCATGTGTGCACGTGTGCAGTAACTATTTAAAGCCCTGATGACTTGTCTCACAAAGCATCAGTCTGCTGCAAGTGCTGTATTGCTTTTGCTTTTGAAAGTCACTGTCACATCATTGCTCTACTTCCTAATTAGCCAAAAAACCCCTAACACCAGCACAGGCATTGGCCGATTCAGATGCAATGTCCCTCTTTGGGCCCCAGGGCTTTTCCAAGGCTGTTCCTTGCTGGGTTGTCTGAAAGCTGTGTCCAAGCTGCTCCTGGGATGGGGCCAGGCAGAAAGTCCCTGCTGTGGGGAGGGGACCTGGCTGGGTGTGGGGCAGTGCTGTCCCCCACTCCCGTGTCCTTGTATGCCAACACTGTGCTGGGGATGTTGCATGGCTGCAGCGCTGAGCGTCAGGGCCTGCACCACACTGTGGCTGGGTCCAGGCTCCCAGCCTCTGTGCTCAGGAAGAGCTAGCATACAGCATGCAGGTGTGGTGCTGAGCTGTGGGGCCTGTACCACTCTGCTGAAGGACATCGGCCAGCAGAAGATGGCCACTGCTGCCACCTCTCCCAGCCTGTGTGATGTTGGAGCATCAGTGGGCATTGCTGGGAAGGACCTGGGCAGCCCTTGGGCAGGGGTCTGTGAGAGGGAGGGGAGTTGCTTGCATGGGTGGGACATCCCGGGCAGGGGTACAGCAAGGCTGAAGCAGAGGTGGTGCGAGGTGCAGGTGCTGCAAAGGAAGGCAGAGGGTGAGGGTGAGGTGCTGCCCAGCCTCCACCACATGCAGCAGGGCTAGGAAGGCAGCTTGCAAAGGGGTTTCCCCCACCTTGCCCCTTTGCTGCACCACAACTTGGAGGGAGGGCAGGTCTGCAGAGCTACTGCAGACCAGGCAGCAAAGGGATGGAGGCAGGCTCCATCCAGCACAGGAAGGTGCCTGCCTCCCTCTCCCTTTCCAAAGGAGGGAGTCAGCATGCCCTGTGCAGATGCCCAGGCTCCCTGCCTTCCTCCTCACACAGCCCATGGGCTCCATGGACCCCAGGGTTTGGCAGATCCTGGCATCAGCACACTCACCGCAGCAGTGCTGGGGTCAGCGGCCATCATGCCAAAAAAGGGGAGCTCGGCCCTGCTGCCTTCTCGCAGATCCAGAGCTGCCGGTCATCAGGACTGGAGCACTGCGCAGGTTTGATGTTCCCACGGCTTATTATGGCACAGGACCCATTTGACTTTGACTGCCATGGCCTGGATGGGGAAATGACATATCAGGGGGCTGGCACCACTCTATATGCTACCCCCTGCCTAGGCAGCGTGGCTTTTTGCATGTTGACATGGCAGAGGTAGAGTGCTGCAGTCAAAGCAGGTTGATTTCACAGGCTGAAGCCTCAGCTGACATATCCCTGCCCTTCCTCAGGCAGGCTGAGAAACCCCTCTGCAAAAGGTTTGCATTGCTCATCACTCCCGTTAGCCTCCCCCCGCTTGAATCTCAGCCTTCCTGCAACAGCCGGCAGTGGGGAGAGCCCAGCCCTCTCCAAGAACATGTGGATGGCAGGAGGAGCTGCCCTGGGCTGCGGTGGGGTGAACTTGCATGATGGGGCTGAGGATGGGGAGGTGGGCTATGGGCAGGGGCTGGGTACCCAGCACCTGGGCAGATGGGTCTGTTCCTCCCCACTGCTCTCAGACACCACAAGAGGAAACGGTGGTGAGCTGAGGAGGGGGTGCACGTGGCAGGGAGGAGCCCAGCACCTTCTGCAGGCGGGAAGGCTTGATTGCCCCTCAAGGAGGGACCAGGGAGGCACGTGGGTGATAGAGGTGATGCTCAAACACTTTGTCTAGACCCCAAATAAAACTTGCGGTTTCTTTGTCTCCTCTCACTGCCTCCTAGTTGTGCATGCCCTGTATGTGTCCTCCCACTGTGAGTCTTAGCTTTCCATTTGCACAGCCTCTAAGCATCTCATCACACCTCTGCACCCACCTCCCCTCAGCCTCAGCTGCTTTGCTGCTCTTTGTTGCCCAGTGTTTGTGCCTGGCACTGGGTACCAGTAGGATTTAAAAAACTTCCTAAAGCCATGCTGAAGGAGAAGGGGTTTCAGCAAGAGGCTCTGCTGCCAGGTACCTTTCATAAAGGGAGCCATCTACCCAGAACCAGGCATCCGAGATCACCTCACCGTCTGGGCCCTCTTCCTCCAGCCAGCCATAGTCATACCAGGGGAAGCTGCCCTTCTGCAGCCCAATCCAGTATGGGATGTCCGCATTTTTCAGGAAGGCCTGGGGAAGGAGAAAAGGGGCCTTCTAGTAGATTTTTCATGGTACCTATGTGCTGTGGTGTTTGCAGGGGGTGGTCATCTGCCCAAGGAGCCCTTGGGGCTGAAGCTCCTTGGGGCAGGACAGCTGAGCAGTCCTGGTGCCCTGCTCCAGCTTGGGCAGCATCCAGGGGTGCCAGAACCTCTCTGCCCCATGTCCACCATCAGCCATGTGCTCTAGAGATCAGCCTTGCACCCTCCAATGTTTCAGCAGGCCAGGGGCCCCAAAGCTGCTGGCCCACCTGGGGAGCCCAGGGCTGGATACCCAGCTCTGGCCAGCACCCTACCGGCACAGTCCAGCGACTCCAGGATTTGGTGATCAAGAGCTGAGAATATTTCTTCTCACATTCATCTCTGCTGTCTTCCCATGTTTTCTTCTCAGACGAGATGAAGAGGCACTTGCCCCTGTACAGCAGCCAGCCTGAAGGGCAGCAATCTGGGGGCAGGGGCATATCTCAGGTGCTTGCTCAGCCACAGATGCCCTGAGGGGAGGACCGGGAACAACCCCACATCTTCCCAGCAGGCATCACAGGCTCTACTCTGCTCTAGGTATAGCTTCAGCCTTTGGACCAGCCTGTCCCCACCATGTCAACAAAACAGCCAGTGTTTGTGCCTTGGGACTGCACCCACTGAGGAGTGCCAGTGCCCTGGGGCACCCCATCCCTGCTCCACCATCACCCTACCTATAGCCGTGCAGGAGCGCAGGATGGCCACAGTGCTCTCGCTGCTGTTGAGCTTCCCCTGCACCTCCTGCATCTCCTTCTCTGTCTTCCCCAGGACGCCCATGACACGCCTTAGCTCGGCATCCAGGCTCCCCAGCTCCAGGCGGCTGCTGTTGCCCTCCTGCCACGCTCGCTGCAGCTCCGCTCTGGCCCACGACAGCTCCAGCCGCGTCTGCTCCAGGCTCCGCTCCCGCGCGCTCACCTCCTGCGAGAGGCGGCCCTGCTCGGCCGCATGCTCCTGGGAGGCGTCCCGCAGGCTGCGGGTGACCTGCCAGTCTGGGGACAGGGGGGTGAGCTGGGGCACCGGCATGGGACAGCCCACGCACGGGGACACAGGACTGCTCGGTGGGTAGGATGGACAGGACAAGGCGGGAAGGTATCCATGCTGGATGAGAAAGGATGGGAAACACACGACAGCAGAAGTGTACGGTCAGCAGCTGGGCAGGACCTAGCAGGGGAGAGCAAGGCAAGGCAGGACAGGGTGTAGGAGCAGACAGAGCAAGGCAGTGGCAGGGAGGGTGCAGCAATACAAGGCTGGGCAATGCCTGGAAGGGAAGGGAAGGGAAAGGAGCAGAAACAGAGAATTAGGTGGGGAAGGAGGGTAATGGGAGGCAAGGGAGGCACCCATGATATGTGAGGTATGCAGGGCAGCTTGTGGCAGACAGGGCAGAGGGACCCAGCTATGACCTGTGTGCATGGGCAGGCCTCTATTCACACCCCTGGTCACCCACATCTGCCTAGCTGCCTCCCTCTTCCACTGCTGACCAGCCACCCCCAGACCCAGAAGTGCCAACCCCCTGACTCACAGCAAACCCCCAGGGCCACGGTGGCCACCAGCAGCATCAGGCAGGTTGCCAGCAGCCCCACAAGGATGCACCACCACCGGGACCAGCACCCTGCAAGGCACAACCGACCACAGGCATCACCTGGTGAGCCAGGAAACCCCAGGCAGCCCCCAGACCTCCTACCTACACAGCAGATTAGTAGCATGATGGCACAGATGGCACAGTGTGGGCACTTCCTCTCATCAAGGATGAGAGTGGAAGCACCCCAAAACACCAACCACTGCCCATGCCAGGACCTCCCCGGGTCCCCTGGGCTCCAGCCAGGCACTCACCTGGGCTGGGCTGGGACCCATCCCCATCTTGCCCGGCAGGCGCCGACTGCATGTTCTCGTAGGGGCTCTCTGCCTCATCCATTCCAAGGGCTGTCAGAGGAAGGCAGGTGAGAGCGGCTGAGTCCAGAGGACTGGGCATGGTAGGGAGGATGGGGGGCATGTGGGGAGTCCCACAGGTTCTCACCTGCCTCCAGGGCCTGGCTGGCTGTGCTCCGGCCCCCCATCACCTTGGCAAACCTCAGGTCAGCATAAACCACGCTCTGGGCCATGTGGGCAAGCGCTGGGCAAGCCCTGAGCTCTGCTGGCTCCCACCTGCCCTTGGAACACCTTTCTGGGATGATGCTGCTCCCCGGTGATTGTGCTGTCTCTCGGGGGGTGCAAAGGAGAAGTGTGGCCAGCTTCTGCAGAAGCAGAAGTCTGCACTGAGCTACAGCAGATGAGAGCAGCGAGGCATGGCTGTGGGGACCAGCATCCTCTCATTGGTCCCAGCACCACCATCTTGTCCCCTCCCACACCCTGGTAGTGTTCATGGTCCCCCCCGGCCATGTGGCAGGTCTAGGGCAGCATGGCCTGAGGTCAGGGCAGTGGCAGAGCAAGAATGGACCCAAATTTCTGGGCCAGCTGGGGGAGCTGGGGGAGAGCAGGGTCAGCCTGGGCACAGGAGCACATTGCCCTGGGGACAGCACTGTGGAGGCAGGGTGTCTTTACGGCTGCAGATTTCCCATCCCAGCCTCTGGGAATGGGAATTTCCCTATGATGTAGCTTGTACCACTGCCTCTCATCCTTTCCCTGGTTCCCTCCTAGAAGACCCCAGCTTCAGCATCGCTCCAACCCCCACCCCCCCAAAAAGTTGCATACAGCAATGACACCTGCTTTGCCTTCCCTTCCCCAGACCACAACCCCAGCACTCGCAACATCTCCTCAGTCCCAACCTCCAGCTGCAAAGAATCTCAGAGGTCACTGTTGAAAGGCAGCTTTCAGAAAGGGTGCTGAGCTGGGGACCAGTTGGACATACCTCCGGACACAGCCATTTCCTGGGGACAGGACTGGAGGTGTGTAGGGGTGCTGGTCCTGCAAGGCCACTCTCCATCATCTCTGCAAGAGCAGGGGAAGTCCTTCATCACTGGAGAAAGGCAAAAATCGCACCCAACTTCAAAGGGGACAGGAAGGAGGTTAGAAAGCTAAAGGCTGAGCAGCTTCCACGCCATCCCCAGCAAGAAGGTGGAGCACGTCCTCCCAGGCACACAGTGGTCCAGGCCCAGGGAGGACATGGTGGTGGCTGGGGGGGAGCCAGGCAGCATTTACTAAGGGCAAGTGGCACCTGCCCAACCTGCCTGCCTGCTGATGTGGGAGCACTGGGGTGGGGACAAGGCGTGAGCAATGGGGGCCATTTATTGTGACACTTTGAGGTCTGGGACGTGGTTTCCCATGGTCTTCTTGCTGACAGAATGGGGATATGTGGCCAGAAAAAAGGGAGAAGAGCAAGAGGTCATGTTGCAATGTGGAAACCCTTTTTAGGTCTTAGGGCAAACATTTCTGCACAGCAGCAATGCTCAAACCCTGGAGCAGATAACAGAGACGGGCAACCTCCATCCTGGATGGGGCCAGCCTCAGAGCCACCTGTTCCCATACGGAAGCCATCACCACTCTCCTCCGCCCCAACGATTTGGATTGATTATCGGTACAATGAACCCTGAAGCTCTGTCCAGCACCCTACCCCTGAGCTGCACCCCACCACCGTCCCAGGGGACCTGAGCAGTTTCAGGGTGTGGAATGGGACAGGATGGTGGCCCCAAGGCTAAAGCAGGGCACCAGAGCCCATGGCTGTGCCATTCAGCTCCTGTCTGCCACACTTCACAGCAAACTTCTGCTTCTGCAGAAACCAGCCGCACATCTTTGCCCCCTGAGAGGGGGGGCAAGGGCAGAACAGCAGGAGCTGTCAGGGCCATTGGGGCAGCGAAAGGCACGGCAAATAAAGTCAGTGGAGAGATGACCTTATGCCTTCCCCCTCCCACACAGGGCTTGGGCTGGGCAGCAGCCTGTCTCCTGGTGCCTGCCCAGTCTGAGGAGGCCACAGCCAACATCCTCACTTTGCTCTGAGGCTGGGCGACGTGCGAGAGCCTACAAGGCCTGGTGGGTCTCAGCTTGGAGGGATTTCCTCCTGGGGGGTGTTATGGTTTCAATATAGACCACCTGTGTTGTGCCAGCAGCATGCAGCTCTGGCATGGACATTCCTGGGAGTCCCTCCTGCCACATGCAGAGGACCGAGCCCACACAGTCACTGCATCCAGTCTCCCGAGCAGGAGCTGGCATGGGGAAGGTGGCAGGGATCTCAGGGCTACTCGCAGCCTGGCGAGGCAGATGCAGCATGTGCTGCCTGGGGTAGGGCTCAATCACCTCCCACTCCCCGAAGCAAGAGCGGCCTCAGAAATAAACCCACTCTTTGCAAATAGAGCAAGTACTTCTGCTTTTCTGCACATGAAGAAGTGGCTCCACCCTACGCAGTCTTGGCCACTGCCTGCCACCCGACCGTGGTGCAGCAGGGCAGGACCCACTCCCCGGACTGACACTGCCCAGGGCAGCGCCTGCCCACATGGCCCAGAGCGTGGTCTACGCCGACCTGAAGTTTGCCACGGCCCCTCCACAGTCTGCCGCCGCCTGCCCCGCAGCCCCCAGTGAGGACGACAGCCCCTACGAGAACCTGCCGCTGGGGCCAGTGCCGGCAGAGCCCAGCCCAGGTGAGAGCCCGGCCATGGCCCCACCGTGGGGATGCCCCGGCACAGGGTGGGCGCTGGGTGGTGGCAGTGGGGTGATGCCCGTGGGCATTCTTCTCTTACAGGGCGCTGGCCCCGGCATTGGCGTGTCCCCGTGGGGCTGCTGACAGCCAGCCTGCTGCTGCTGCTGGTGGTCGCTGTGGCCCTGGGGGCTTGCTGTGAGTCGGGGCTGGGGCCGCAGGGTGGGGTGCAGCTGGGAGGGGGGCACTGGGAGCAGCTTTGGAGCTGGGCGAGGGCCGGGCTGCTGGGGTGCTGGGGCTGGTGGCCCACAGGCAGAGCTGCTTCTTGCGTGGCCTCCCTGAGCTGCTCCTCGTCTGCCTGCACTGCCTTCCCACTGCCTCCCACTGCCTTCCCATTGCCTTCCCACTGCCTCCCAATGCCTTCCCAATGCCTTCCTGCTGCTTCCCGCTGCCTTCCCACTGCCTTCCCAATGCCTTCCTGCTGCTTCCCGCTGCCTTCCCACTGCCTTCCCAATGCCTTCCTGCTGCCTTCCCACTGCCTTCCCACTGCCTCCCACTGCCTTCCTGCTGCTTTCCATTGCCTTCCCACTGCTTCCCACTGCCTTCCCAATGCCTTCCTGCTGCTTCCCGCTGCCTTCCCACTGCCTCCCAATGCCTTCCCAATGCCTTCCCATTGCTTCCCAATGCCTTCCCACTGCCTTCCCACTGCCTCCCATTGCCTTCCCGCTGCCTTCCCACTGCCTCCCACTGCCTTCCCACTGCCTCCCACTGCCTTCCCAATGCCTTCCCACTGCCTTCCCATTGCCTCCCCGTTGCTTCCCCATTGCCTCCCCGTTGCTTCCCCATTGCCTCCCTTCAACTTTCTGTTTCCTCCCACTGCTTCCCCTTTCCTCCCCTCCCCTTGCCACCATTGGGGCTTCCTTTCCCTCCCCACTGGCACCCCCAGGACTGCCTCTACCCATGGTCTGTCACCCTTGTCCCACTCCCCCTAGCAAGGGCCATGCCCTGAGCAGGGGCAGTCCTGTGTCCGTGTGCGTGGGCTGTCCCATGCCGGTGCCCCAGCTCACCCCCCTGTCCCCAGACTGGCAGGTCACCCGCAGCCTGCGGGACGCCTCCCAGGAGCATGCGGCCGAGCAGGGCCGCCTCTCGCAGGAGGTGAGCGCGCGGGAGCGGAGCCTGGAGCAGACGCGGCTGGAGCTGTCGTGGGCCAGAGCGGAGCTGCAGCGAGCGTGGCAGGAGGGCAACAGCAGCCGCCTGGAGCTGGGGAGCCTGGAGGCTGAGCTAAGGCGCGTCACGGACATCCTGGGGAAGACAGAGAAGGAGATGCAGGAGGTGCAGGGGAAGCTCAACAGCAGCGAGAGCACTGTGAGCAGCCTGCGCGCCTGCGTGAATACAGGTAGGGCTGTGGCGGTGTGGGGGGACAGGCAGTGATATTGCCGGGGAGATGTGGGGGCTGATCACAGCCAGGCTGGGCCCCCCGAGCATCCATAGGTGGGCAAGCGCCTGAGTGTGTCCCTGCCCCCAGATTGCTGCCCCTTGGGCTGGGTGCTCTACAGGGGCAAGTGCCTCTTCATCTCGGTGGAGAAGAAGAGCTGGTACAAGAGCCGTGATGACTGCCGAAGCAAATCTGCTCAGCTGCTGGTCCAAGGCAACTGGCCGTCATGGACCGTGCCGGTACAGAGCCAGGGGGGCTGCGGCACCCCAGGAGGGTGGGGGCGATGGTGGGGCTGGGCAGAGCCCTGTGGGTCCAGCGGCAGCGGCACCTGCAGAGTTGCTGGGGTGGCACCGTGAGCCGTGAGTTCCCATTCTGGCGGGCTGCGGAGAGGAGCACAGCTGGCCTCGGTGCTCCCAAGCATCAGGTGGGTGCTGGGCATGGGGCAGGTGGTCAACACCTCCTCTCCCCCCAGTATTTTGTGCAGGGGTATCGTGCCTCATACTGGGTCAGAGCACAGCTTTCTTCTGGCATGAAGAGGATTGTTGTATGGCAGGAGAGCAAGCATTTCTACTCATAAATGTAGCAGTCCTTCACACAAGTACCTATCCTTTAGCCATGTGGGGTCATGCCATTTCAGCCCTGTGAGACCCCCCTGGCAAAGGGTCTGATGCTTCCATGAGCAGTACCCTGAGGGAGGGGGCGCTGGGCAGACCCTGGCATTCGGCTGCACTGCTGGTTCTCCAAGTGGCAGAGCAGGAGGCTGGGAACATTGCCCTTCCTCAGACTGGTCCCAGTGCCAAGCACCCTGTTATCCCGACAGCACTGGGTTCGGTGAGAAGTAGTGTCCACAGTGAGGATGCTGTCACTGCCCCTCCAAGATATGCCCCTTCTCATAGGTACGACCATTCTGCAGACTGCAGGCTATCAGCAAGCATGAAAATAGAGCGTTCAAAATGCTGGAGAAAATACCAGTGGATCTGCAAGCAGTCCCTGAAGCTGAGCTGTGCATTCAAGACCTTCTTGCCTCTCCTGGTTGAGGCCTGACTGTACTGCCACCCCACTCCGTCACAGGACTTGAAGACAGGAGCTGGGTGTGCACCCAAGACCCTCTCCCCTATGCACACATTCCTTCAACTATGTTGCAAAGCACTGGGAATGGGTGTCTGTATTTTAAAGCAAGGCTCATGGAAAATAAGCAAGGTTTACTCCCCTCTCTCACACTCACTCATACACTTATACCTCCTTGCAGTGGCCCTCGGCGTGTCCGTGTGTGCCCTAGCCAGCACAGCTCACAGGTACCTGGATTCCTGTGTGGAGCCCAGCTCCTGCCTGCTGTGCTCCCCAAAGGCTGCTGGTGGTGTGCTGGTGCAGGACGAGCCATTTGCCTCTTTTTGGAGCTGGGGATGATGATGCTATTGGTGTCCCCAGCCTTTCCTCTTCAGGAATTCCTGTGGGTTTACTGCCTGTCCCTTCCCTCAACATTGACAGCTCCCATCTTGCCCTTTCTCCTGCCTCCATCACCTGCGCAGGGCTTTGGGCTGGGCCTTGCCTGAGAAGGGTTCAGGCAGGAGTGCCATCAGTATGAGAAACTGCTGGGAAGCCCTGAGACCACGGGGGGAATGAGGGAACTCTGAGACCAGGGCGGGGAAAGGGGTGCAATCATAGAATCATAGAATGTCCCGAGTTGGAAGGGACCCACAAGGATCATCAAGTCCAACTCCTGTCCCTGCACAGGACAACCCCAAATTCACACCATGTCTCTGAGGGTGTTGTCCAAGTGCTTCTTGAATATCAAGAGGCTTGGAGCTGTGACTGCCTCCCTGGGCAGCCTGTTCCAGTGCTCCACCACCCTCTGGGTGAAGAACCTTTTCCTAATATCCAACCTAACCCTCCCCTGGCACGTCTTCCTGCCATTCCCTCAGGTCCTATTGTTGGTCACCAGAGAGGAGAGATCAGCACCTGCCCCTCCTCCTGCCCTTATGAGGAAGCTGCAGGCCGCAATGAGGTCTGTCCTCAGCCTCCTCTTCTCCAGGCTGAACAAACCAAGGGACTTTAGCCACTTTTCGTATAGTTTCCCCTCTAAATCCTTCTCCAACTTTATGGCCCTCCTTTGGCCACTCCAGTAGCTTTGTATCCTTCATGTACTGTGGTGCCCAACACTGCACCCAGCACTCGAGTTGAGGCCGCACCAGCGCAGAGCAGAGCGGGACAATCATCTCCCTCGACCAGCTGCAATGCGGGGCTTAGCAATGAAGAGCTCTGACACCTTGGGGGGTGAATAAGGGAGCTCTAAGGCCATGGGAGGAAATGGGGTTACAGCAAGGAGCCTTAAGACAGTGGGAGAGAGAGGGGAGCACTGGGGAGGTTGGGAACATGGGGGAAAGGGGAGACCCCCCAGCCACCACAGGGGAAATATTCCTAAGACCATGGTGGGACCTGAGCTGCCAGGGTGGTAATGAGGCAGCCCAGTCCCCAACCCAGTTGAGGTGGGGGGGAGCCCAGGGGCAGCACTGACCCTCCCTGTCTCAGTGTTTCTGCACAAAGGGGGTGGAGGTGGGGACCACTTTGCTAAGCTGGGTGTGGGCAGCTCCTGCGAGATGAGGTGTGGAAGGAGGCTAGTGGAGCCCGCTCACGGCATGGCCAGGCTGGGAGGCTGGGACAGGATTGCAGAAGGTTCCCTGCAATCTTAGCTATGATGCAAAATAAGGACTTTCTGCGTCTGGCTTGTCCTAGGGATCCAAGATGTGGTCTCACTGGTGCCCGCAGGGAAGCAGGCTCCCTGCCCCTGGAGCCCTGAGCTCCAGCCACTGGAGTCCACAGTGTCACTGGGCTCTGCCACCACATGGGCACACTGCTGACTCTGGTTTAGGTCTCCCAGGCCTGTTCAGCATGACTGCTTGCTTACCCATCTTGACGCATGGGGTTTCTCCTTCCTTCCCAGCTGCAGGACTCACCCTTTCCCCCACTCAGTATCAGCAGGCTCCCTTCAACCTCTGTGAACAACAGTCCTGCCCTCCAGTATACCCTCTATTGCCCAGTTTGGTATTGCCCCACAGCTGGCAGAGAACACCCCAATCCCACCATCCAGGGCACTGGTGAAGGCTTCAGGGAGCATTGGCCCCAGGATGGACCCCACAGAGATGTTGCCAGCTGGATGGAGCATTGCTGACACCCCGCTGCAGCCCTCCTGCTATCCAGTTTTCCACCCACCTTCTCCCCTTCCCCTGGCCATGTCTCCTCACTCTGCCATTGAGAAGACCATGGGAAACCATGTCCCAGTCCTCAAAGCGTCACAATAAATGGCCCCCATTGCTCACACCTTGTCTCCACCCCAGTGCTCCCACATCAGCAGGCAGGCAGGTTGGGCAGGTGCCACTTGCCCTTAGTAAATGCTGCCTGGTTCCCCCCCAGTCACCACCATGTCCTCCCTGGGCCTGGACCACCATATGCCCTGGTGGTCAGGGCATGACCACCATCCATGTTCTTCCCAGGATCAACGTTCTTCTCTGATGGAGAGAACAAAGTTCAGCCCTGGGACAGGTTGTGGTCAATGGCAGGTGATGGAGGGAGGAGAAAGGGCAGGACAGGAGCCAGCAACAGCCAGTGACAGAGGTGATGAGCACCCAGTAAAACAGAAGGACTCCCCAAGGGGGACAACTTGGGGACACCAATAGCACCATCATACCCAGCTTCATGAGGTGCAAGAGGCACCTCTCAAACCAGTGTCAGAGGAAAGCAGCAGAGGTGAGTAGGGCTCGGTACCAGCATCCAATCCCTATGTCACAGAAGCCAGGGCTAGAGAGCCGGGACTGGGGATGTGAGCACGAGCATTAGTGTGGGACAAAGAAACACAGTCTCTTTTCTGTAAGTCGTGTTTTAAAACTTAGACAGCATCTTTCCCAACCTCTATCCCCAGAGCTTTGTGATGCAGTTGCAGAAACATTACACATGGATGTGACTGTGCAGGAGGGAAAGGGTGTCTTTGTTGTGCACCCCCAGCTCCTGTTCCTCAGTCCTGTGATGGAAAAGGGGTCTCACATTTCACTGTTGGCTGGGAGAGGAAAGGAGGTCTTGGATAGGCTGCTCAGATCTGGGGGCTTCTCACAGATCCATGGAAAAGACTGTGAGCAGTAGGTGATGCTTACGATCCCATAGGCTGTTTTTGCACAGCCATAGGTGAAACTGTTAATAGAATAGAAGGAGCATGTGAGAGGTGCTACCATCAAGCTCCCAGCCTGCTGCCAGCCCTGTAGTACCCCCACACAGCTGCAGCCCCAGGGCCTCTTAGCCTGGGCAGGAAGGCACTGACGTGACCAAGCATTAGTCCCATGGCTGGGACAGATGCCCTGGCAGCACCCAGTAATGTGGCCATGGCTGTGAAGATGGGAGACTTGTAGGTGGCCAGCAAGGAACAACTTACCCTTTAGACCAGTTGTCGAACAGCCCATCAGATTTACCATGACTTTGAGATGTCCCTCCAACCCAGTATGAGGCACGAAACCCCTGCACAAAATACTGGGGGGAGAGGAGGTGTTGACCACCTGCCCCATGCCCAGCATCCACCTGATGCTTGGGAGCACCGAGGCCAGCTGTGCTCCTCTCCGCAGCCCGCCAGAATGGGAACTCACGGCTCACGGTGCCACCCCAGCAACTCTGCAGGTGCCGCTGCTGCTGGACCCACAGGGCTCTGCCCAGCCCCACCATCGCCCCCACCCTCCTGGGGTGCCGCAGCCCCCCTGGCTCTGTACCGGCACGGTCCATGACGGCCAGTTGCCTTGGACCAGCAGCTGAGCAGATTTGCTTCGGCAGTCATCGCGGCTCTCGTACCAGCTCTTCTTCTCCACCGAGATGAAGAGGCACTTGCCCCTGTAGAGCACCCAGCCCAAGGGGCAGCAATCTGGGGGCAGGGACACACTCAGGCGCTTGCCCACCTATGGATGCTCGGGGGGCCCAGCCTGGCTGTGATCAGCCCCCACATCTCCCCGGCAGTATCACTGCCTGTCCCCCCACACCGCCACAGCCCTACCTGTATTCACGCAGGCGCGCAGGCTGCTCACAGTGCTCTCGCTGCTGTTGAGCTTCCCCTGCACCTCCTGCATCTCCTTCTCTGTCTTCCCCAGGATGTCCGTGACGCGCCTTAGCTCAGCCTCCAGGCTCCCCAGCTCCAGGCGGCTGCTGTTGCCCTCCTGCCACGCTCGCTGCAGCTCCGCTCTGGCCCACGACAGCTCCAGCCGCGTCTGCTCCAGGCTCCGCTCCCGCGCGCTCACCTCCTGCGAGAGGCGGCCCTGCTCGGCCGCATGCTCCTGGGAGGCGTCCCGCAGGCTGCGGGTGACCTGCCAGTCTGGGGACAGGGGGGTGAGCTGGGGCACCGGCATGGGACAGCCCACGCACACGGACACAGGACTGCCCCTGCTCAGGGCATGGCCCTTGCTAGGGGGAGTGGGACAAGGGTGACAGACCATGGGTAGAGGCAGTCCTGGGGGTGCCAGTGGGGAGGGAAAGGAAGCCCCAATGGTGGCAAGGGGAGGGGAGGAAAGGGGAAGCAGTGGGAGGAAACAGAAAGTTGAAGGGAGGCAATGGGGAAGCAACGGGGAGGCAATGGGAAGGCAGTGGGAAGGCATTGGGAAGGCAGTGGGAGGCAGTGGGAAGGCAGTGGAAGGCAGTGGGAAGGCAGCGGGAAGGCAATGGGAGGCATTGGGAGGCAGTGGGAAGGCATTGGGAAGCAATGGGAAGGCATTGGGAGGCAGTGGGAAGGCAGCGGGAAGCAGCAGGAAGGCATTGGGAAGGCAGTGGGAAGCAATGGGAGGGCATTGGGAGGCAGCAGGAAGGCATTGGGAAGCATTGGGAAGGCAGTGGGAAGGCAATGGGAGGCAGTGGCAAGGCAGCGGGAAGCAGCAGGAAGGCATTGGGAAGGCATTGGGAGGCAGTAGGAAGGCAATGGGAAGCAGCAGGAAGGCAGTGGGAGGCAGTGGGAAGGCAGTGGGAAGGCAGCAGGAAGGCATTGGGAGGCAGTGGGAAGGCAGCGGGAAGCAGCAGGAAGGCATTGGGAAGGCAGTGGGAAGGCAGTGGGAAGGCAATGGGAAGCAGCAGGAAGGCAGTGGGAGGCAGTGGGAAGGCAGTGGGAAGGCAGCAGGAAGGCTTTGGGAGGCAGTGGGAAGGCAGCGGGAAGCAGCAGGAAGGCATTGGGAGGCAGTGGGAAGGCAGTGGGAGGCAGTGGGAAGGCAATGGGAAGGCAGTGGGAGGCAGTGGGAAGGCAGTGCAGGCAGACGAGGAGCAGCTCAGGGAGGCCACGCAAGAAGCAGCTCTGCCTGTGGGCCACCAGCCCCAGCCCCCCAGCAGCCCGGCCCTCGCCCAGCTCCAAAGCTGCTCCCAGTGCCCCCCTCCCAGCTGCACCCCACCCTGCGGCCCCAGCCCCGACTCACAGCAAGCCCCCAGGGCCACAGCGACCACCAGCAGCAGCAGCAGGCTGGCTGTCAGCAGCCCCACGGGGACACGCCAATGCCGGGGCCAGCGCCCTGTAAGAGAAGAACGCCCACGGGCATCACCCCACTGCCACCACCCAGCGCCCACCCTGTGCCGGGGCATCCCCACGGTGGGGCCATGGCCGGGCTCTCACCTGGGCTGGGCTCTGCCGGCACTGGCCCCAGCGGCAGGTTCTCGTAGGGGCTGTCGTCCTCACTGGGGGCTGCGGGGCAGGCGGCGGCAGACTGTGGAGGGGCCGTGGCAAACTTCAGGTCGGCGTAGACCACGCTCTGGGCCATGTGGGCAGGCGCTGCCCTGGGCAGTGTCAGTCCGGGGAGTGGGTCCTGCCCTGCTGCACCACGGTCGGGTGGCAGGCAGTGGCCAAGACTGCGTAGGGTGGAGCCACTTCTTCATGTGCAGAAAAGCAGAAGTACTTGCTCTATTTGCAAAGAGTGGGTTTATTTCTGAGGCCGCTCTTGCTTCGGGGAGTGGGAGGTGATTGAGCCCTACCCCAGGCAGCACATGCTGCATCTGCCTCGCCAGGCTGCGAGTAGCCCTGAGATCCCTGCCACCTTCCCCATGCCAGCTCCTGCTCGGGAGACTGGATGCAGTGACTGTGTGGGCTCGGTCCTCTGCATGTGGCAGGAGGGACTCCCAGGAATGTCCATGCCAGAGCTGCATGCTGCTGGCACAACACAGGTGGTCTATATTGAAACCATAACACCCCCCAGGAGGAAATCCCTCCAAGCTGAGACCCACCAGGCCTTGTAGGCTCTCGCACGTCGCCCAGCCTCAGAGCAAAGTGAGGATGTTGGCTGTGGCCTCCTCAGACTGGGCAGGCACCAGGAGACAGGCTGCTGCCCAGCCCAAGCCCTGTGTGGGAGGGGGAAGGCATAAGGTCATCTCTCCACTGACTTTATTTGCCGTGCCTTTCGCTGCCCCAATGGCCCTGACAGCTCCTGCTGTTCTGCCCTTGCCCCCCCTCTCAGGGGGCAAAGATGTGCGGCTGGTTTCTGCAGAAGCAGAAGTTTGCTGTGAAGTGTGGCAGACAGGAGCTGAATGGCACAGCCATGGGCTCTGGTGCCCTGCTTTAGCCTTGGGGCCACCATCCTGTCCCATTCCACACCCTGAAACTGCTCAGGTCCCCTGGGACGGTGGTGGGGTGCAGCTCAGGGGTAGGGTGCTGGACAGAGCTTCAGGGTTCATTGTACCGATAATCAATCCAAATCGTTGGGGCGGAGGAGAGTGGTGATGGCTTCCGTATGGGAACAGGTGGCTCTGAGGCTGGCCCCATCCAGGATGGAGGTTGCCCGTCTCTGTTATCTGCTCCAGGGTTTGAGCATTGCTGCTGTGCAGAAATGTTTGCCCTAAGACCTAAAAAGGGTTTCCACATTGCAACATGACCTCTTGCTCTTCTCCCTTTTTTCTGGCCACATATCCCCATTCTGTCAGCAAGGAGACCATGGGAAACCACGTCCCAGACCTCAAAGTGTCACAATAAATGGCCCCCATTGCTCACGCCTTGTCCCCACCCCAGTGCTCCCACATCAGCAGGCAGGCAGGTTGGGCAGGTGCCACTTGCCCTTAGTAAATGCTGCCTGGCTCCCCCCCAGCCACCACCATGTCCTCCCTGGGCCTGGACCACTGTGTGCCTGGGAGGACGTGCTCCACCTTCTTGCTGGGGATGGCGTGGAAGCTGCTCAGCCTTTAGCTTTCTAACCTCCTTCCTGTCCCCTTTGAAGTTGGGTGCGATTTTTGCCTTTCTCCAGTGATGAAGGACTTCCCCTGCTCTTGCAGAGATGATGGAGAGTGGCCTTGCAGGACCAGCACCCCTACACACCTCCAGTCCTGTCCCCAGGAAATGGCTGTGTCCGGAGGTATGTCCAACTGGTCCCCAGCTCAGCACCCTTTCTGAAAGCTGCCTTTCAACAGTGACCTCTGAGATTCTTTGCAGCTGGAGGTTGGGACTGAGGAGATGTTGCGAGTGCTGGGGTTGTGGTCTGGGGAAGGGAAGGCAAAGCAGGTGTCATCTTCCTGCTGCGTTTCCAAAGAAGCATAAACTCCAGGCAGCCACCACAATCAGGAATCCCAGAGCTCTGGGGAAACCTGCTCCAGCCTCACAGGAGCTGCTCCACGTGCCATCAGGCCATGAGGACACCTGGGTCAAAGATGGCTCTCAGCCACTTGCTTCAGTGCCGCAGCAGCTGCTATTGACCATCAGGCAGTCATATGAGTGAGTCAGTGAACTTGAGCATGCACCTTCACCCCACCACCCTCATCCCCCAAAGCCAGCCACAGCATCCAAGTGCCAGCGTTTATTGGCAAGGTGCAGAGATCCAGGGGGAAAATAGGTCTGAGTGAGGGTGTAGTGGCACCCGTGGATTCCCATGCACTGGAGTCGGGCAGGGAACAGGGTGGTGGGACAGGCTGGAGGTCATCAGGGCCCCACACAAGTGTAGGTGGTGTTTCCCCAGAGCAAGGCAGGGGGTGTGGACCGGAGCCACTGCAGGGTGGCTGCATCCTGCTCGCAGACCCAGCCAAGGACATCCTTGCACAGACCACCTGATAGTCCGGAGCCTGACACCCTGCCACAGGCAGAGAAAGAGCTGGTGTAGCGCTGGATTGAGAAGAGCCTGCAGGGAGAGAGAGGGCTGAGATGGGATGGGCAGGGAGGACGGACTTGCAGTTGTCCCATCAGCACCTCCTCCAGTCAGGGACCAGAGCCGGCAGAGAGATGCTGTGGGGGCAAAGCTCACCCTCACCATGGAGCACTGCCCCCTGCCACCCTCCTCCCAATTAGGACACATGCTCTGATCTCCTACCCCTGCCTGTTTGACATGCAGCCCCCAGCCCCATCATGCACACAGCACCCTCAGGTCCCTCCCAGCAGGACTCAGCACCAGCTGCACC
The DNA here is from genome assembly GCF_949628215.1 of Phalacrocorax aristotelis. NCBI lineage: Eukaryota > Metazoa > Chordata > Aves > Suliformes > Phalacrocoracidae > Phalacrocorax > Phalacrocorax aristotelis. The sequence continues at coordinate 70,922,136 of NC_134311.1, read as the reverse complement.
AAGCAAAGCACAGTAATCTTCTTTTGGGGGACCCCACCAGCCCCTCACCCAGGCAGGGTGTGGGCACGAGGGTCAGGCACCTGCAATCTTCCCTTCCCTAAAATGCCCCAGTGGAGCCCTGGGAAGATGACAGGTGGCCAAAATGTGGACCACATCCCTGCATGCCAGTAGGCTGCTTGTCCCCCTGTCACTTCCCAAGCCCCAGCTGGGGACAAGCTGACAGCCTCACCCCTTCAGTGCAGTGCCGTCCAGCCACTTCCAGTCAGATCTGTAGCCATCCCGCTTCAGCCCCACGTGAAAGATCTCCCTGTTGGCTGTGCGCACCAGGAAAGCCTAGCACAGGAGAGGACCCACATGAGCTCCCTGAGGGACACCCAGCCCCAGCCATGCAGTTAGTGATAGGGGCTGTGCAGTATAGGCACAGCATCGCCAGCTCCCTGCCCGGAGGCTTGGCTGGGCTTTGGGGACATGGGCCAGAGCCAGCGAGCTGAGATGGTGCTGGTGGTGGCTGGGTGACAGCTGAGGGACCTTGAGGTGGTCGCCAATGCAGCCCAATGCCCACAGGGAGTTGGACAGGTCAGGCTAGGTGCACTCACCAGGGTGGTGTTGCCTTGAATGGTGACCAGCTGTGCTCGCCTGGAGCAGCAGTCATCTCTGCTCTGCTCCCAGGTCTTTCTGGCAGAGGAGAAGTAGTAGCACCGCCCCGCATCCCAGATCCAGCCAGCTGGGCAGAACTGGCATTGCCCTGCACACCAGAAACTCAGCCTGCAGGAGCAGCTGGGACAGGGCAGCCAGCAGGGACTGCCACTAGCCCCCAGCCCAGGGGACAGGAAGGTGACAAGGGGCAACCAGGGTGCCAACCAAACCAATGTACTCCTATGGCTGCCCCACAGAGAGGACTCTCTGCTTGCTCTTACCCTGGAGCCCAGTTCCTATATCACAGCCCCAGTGGGAACCCCAGGGGACACGAGTTGTTTACATGAATGTGCTGGCATCAGGCAAGTTGGTCGGGGAGGGGAGCTCCAGGTTTGGGAGTGTGTTACAAACACCATTCGCAAAGTCCTGAGATTGCAGTCAAGATTTCAGCTTCACCAGAGACTAGTCGAAAGATGAGCACCCGATGCTGTCTGGCACACGGATACTCGTGGCAGCTATGAGCCTGGTGCTGGTGGCATGCCCAGGTGACGCTGAGCTGCACTGGGGTCATCTCTTCCAAAGGGGTTCCAGCAGTGCAGCCTGTTCAGCAGCACTGAGGCAGCCCTCCATGCCATGAGCCAGGGGACAGGCAGCAAGGGTGAAGGAAGACTTGGCCTGGGGCATGTTCTGGAGTAGAGACAGATCCTGCCTCCTGAAAGGAGCAGCCAGGCCCTCTCCAAACTTCACCCAGGAGCCTGCTGGGCTCTCTTACCTTGCAGTGTCTTTTGTCCATAGCTGAGGCTCTCCTCCATGCTCCAGGGACCATGGGTACAGCTAGCCTGTTGTCCTAAATCTACAGAATCACACAGGAGTGTCTCCACCAACCCTGGGCTCCTGCTCCCAGAAGAACCCAGTGCCCTCTCCCACAGGACAGCCCCATAGCTCCACCTGAGGGCATCCCCCCTTTAGACGACCTGCCAGCCAAGCATGTGAACGTCTTTGCAGTTTCTGCTGTGCTTTGGAGCCCGTCACATGACAGGCTTTCGGGGAAAGTGCTTCTGCCTTTTGATTTCAGTGTCACTGCTCTCCTTCCTGTCTTCAGTTCATTGCCATGGGACGGTGGGGATGCCCCAGCACCACCCCTGAGCCCACACTGCCCCCCCACCTTCCTCTCCCAGGTGAGGTCTTGCCTCATCAATTTCCCTGCTTGCCCCAGAAACTGCAACATCTGTGGACCCAAGCAGGAGGGCCCAGCTCTGTGGGCAAGCTGCAGCTCTGCCTGTTGGTACACGGGCCCCATGGTGCCAACCCCGATCCCAGGACCCTGGCCAAACAGGTCTGTACACAAGCAGATACTCACAGTGGAAGCTCAAGCCGGCAAGGATGATTTGTGCCAGGAGGAGCAGCAGGGACAGGACAGCCAGGCTGAGGGCTGCCCAGCACCAGGGCAGTCGCACCGGCTGCTGAGGAGCTGAGAAGGGGAGTTAGCCTGGGTGTTAGGGCTCAGTGGGAGCAGTGGAGAGCCACCAGCCAGGAAAGGTCTGTGAACCCTGGGCAGGATCTCAGCAGGCAGCAGGGGAGGCCAGGAAAACTGAGGGTGAGCCCTTTTGCAGCCCCTTGACCCTCCTAGAAGTTGTTTCCCTGCAGATAGTGCTTGGTATAGGGCATAAAGCAGAGCAGGGGATGCCTGTGTGCACTGTGGCACTGGGGTGCAGTGGGCATCCACTGCCCTTGAACCCTTCCTGCCTGCTGCCCCAAGGGGAGGCAGTCTGCAATGGGGCTGGAGACACCCAAAAGGAGGGAGCAGGGGGAGCAGGGCTGGGGAAATAGCCCAGCAGAGAGCAGGGGGATGCAGGAGGGCAGGGAACCTGCCAGGAAGGTTGGGGTGCCAGGGGCAGGGAGCAGCATGACATTACCTGGTGTGGGGGGCAAGCGCAGATCGGCGTATGTGACCCCCTCTTCCATCCCTTCTTCAGTCTCTCACTGCACCACACGGGGGAAGTGGCAACCCCCTTCCAGCCCCCTTTGTCAGCTGGGTGTGATGCAAAATGGCAAGTATCATTTCCTGGTGGTGTCCCCAGAGGCACCACCTGGGCCACAACCCTGGAGGCTCGTGGTGCTGCCTGCAACCAGGACAAGGGAGAGCCGCAGCCAGGCCAGCACGCAGGCATTACCACCAGCATGAGGGAACCCCACACCCCTGGCTTTGGGACAGCACGTAGTGAGGAGGGCTGCTAGCTTAGATGTGAGGCCAGGGCTGCGCTGGGCAGCCGTGTCGAGGCTGCTCTGCTTGCCCCAACCCCTCAGTGCTCGGTAGATCTGTTTTAGGGACTGTGCAGGGGACCTGGTCACCCCCGGGGAGCAGGACACAGGGCCCTGTCCACTTCCCCATGCTCTGTGCTGCGCTCTCGAAGCAGCAAGGCCACGGGATGTTTGCTCAGAAGTGGTTTCTGCCACCTTTTTTGCATGGGGCTGCAGCTGCGTCTCAGCCTTGGAAAGCAGGGGGGCTGGCGTGTTCCTTTCTCTCCCGGAGCCTTGAGGGCACCCTCGGGGGTGAGGGGCAGAGTCCCCCAGCCCCTCCAGCGTTGGTCCTGCCCCGGGCTGCCGGCGGCACCCCGCACCTCCGCCCCGACGGCCAGGCAGGGCAGGCAAGGCAGCAGCGGGGATACCTGCGGGCAGGCACCGACCCCCTGCACTGCGCTGGCGGGTGATGAAGTGGGCTGGGTGGCTCGGCCAGGACTACGTTTCCCAGAGGCTCCTCCCGGGGCTGCACATGCTCGGTGCGGCTCCCGGCGACTCCCGGCAGCGCCCGGCGCACCGCCCGGTGCAGCGCAGGGGCGCTCGGTGCAGCTCCCGGTGCGACCGCCGGTGCGGCCCCCGGCGATCCGCCGTGCGGCCCCCGGTGCGGCCCCCGGTTCGACCGCCGGTGCGGTTCCCGACTATCCCCGGTGCGGCCCCCGGTGCGGCTCCCGGCGCTGCGGACTCCCGGTGCGCCCTCGGGAGCGGGCGGCCGAGTCTCGGGGCTGGGTCCTGCCCATCCCAGCCTCACCACCGGCCCCGGGCCCGGCTTTCCCCCGGCACCCACCCTCACGCCGGCACCATGCCCCGCGGGCGAGCCTGGACGCAGGCGGAGGTCAGCAGCCTCCTGGCGCTGGTGGGGGGCTCGGGGGAGGCCGCCCTGCTCATGGCCTCCACGTCGCGACCCAATGAGGCGCTGTGGCGGGAGATCTCTCGGGGGCTGGCGGCAGCCGGCTACGGGCGCAGCGTGGCCCAGTGCCGCTCCAAGTGGAAGGCGCTTAAGCAGGCTTTCCACTCGGAGAGGGAAACACGCCGGAGGGCTGGCTGCCACTCGCCCCGCTTGCCCCCACACTACCGAGCCATGAAGAGCATCTGGAAGGCGGCTGGGCGGCCCGTCTTTGGTGAGCGAAGGATGCCAGGTGGGTGCTGGGCATGGGTGGGTGGGCTTGGCAGGGTGGCTGGGTCTGGGGTACTGATGAGGGAGCACTGGTGCTGCATGGCCACCCAGGGTCCCTTGACAGTTTCTTTCTCTTCCTCTAGACATGGTGAAGCTGCCCCCCAGAAAGCGCAGGTCAGCCCTTCCCACCCACTCCCCATCCTCACCAGAGCCGCCAGGTACCCGTAGGCTCAGGCAGCTGGAGTGGGCCTTGTACCAGCTGAGGGGAGGCAGGGACCCCTCGTCTCCTGGTTACTGAAGCTCTTTTCTGCACTCCCTCACCCTCCTTCCGCAGAGGACGATGTTGGCAGGGACGCCCCAGGCGTGCTGCTGTCCCCATTACTGCAGTGTACGAAGGACAAGCCAGAGAGCCGTAAGTACCGGTCTGCCCCGCTGCACCGGGCTGCACAGCCACGGCTCCAGCGCAAGCCCTGCCAGCATGATGGGAACAGGGGGCTTAGAGGGTTGGGAGGCCCATCATGAGTCCCTCAGCAGGGATGCTCACCAATGTGGATATTGGGACTTCTCTCTCCAGAGGCTTTGGCTCCAAGATAGCCCCAGAGCCTGGGGGGATGGGGATGGCTGGGATGGGGCAGGAGCGGGCCCTGGCTCTCACCCAGCCTGATGGCATGGCAAGGCTGCTGGCTGCCCCAGGGCAAGTCATGGGGCCCAAGGTCTCTAAGGGACAGTGGCCCAAATCCAGCCCAGGGGGTCTTGCGGCTGTGCAGCACTGCAGGGCATGTGACTCCCCTTCCTTCAGTAGGTCCTGGTTCCCCCCTTCCTCAGTAACACTGTAAAGCTTCGGATGAGTTAGGACTGGGTGTGAGGGCCAGAGGTGCCTGTAGCTCCCCTGCCCTGCAGCGCACCCAGGGGAGGATCCTGCACCCCCCTTGCTATGCACACGCCCAGGGATTTGGCACTGAGGTGATGCAGAATACGTCCCTGGGTCTAGTTTGCGTGGGCGCCCCAGCCAGCATCCACACTGGGTAATTACATTCTATCTCCCTAAATTCCCCCTGCAGTTTCAAGTGGATGTGGGATTCTCCTTCACTTCCAGTCCTAATCTGTGTGTAGCGTTGCTGCGCGCTGCTACGCCTCTGCTGCCTTCCAGCCCAGAGGTGGCTGCATTGCAGTGGTGGGTGAGTGACTCCTGCTTTTGTATCTAGCTTGTGAAGCGCTTTGGGGCCCTGCAGGGTGCTGTGGAGCTGTGGCTAGGGCATGTCGGGCTGCGGGGCTGGCTGGGGCAAGCCGGGCAGAACCCGGGCTGGTGGTGATCCCTCAGCAGGTCCCATCAGAAGGCACATCTCTCCTCTCTGCTCTCTCCCAGCAGCCAGTGGGGACCGCATCGCTGGAGTGCCACCCGCTCCCCCCTCTGTGCCACGTAAGGCTTTCCTTGCCCCGCTTGGCCTGGTAAACCCTCTCAGCCCTGTAAGCAGGGTCTGATATGGTTCTCGTTGCAGACGCTGGATGCTGCTTCCCTCCCCTTCCCCTCCTGGGTGAGTACCGTGCCCAGATGACAATGCTTATGCATCCTGGGGCAGAAGGCAGCCACAGCTCACAGGCTGTGTCTGCTCTTGCTCTCTTTCCAGGCTGTGACACCACCCTGAAGCAGGAAAGAGCTGAGCAAAAGGCTGGTAAGGGGCTGCAGCTTCAAGCAAGTCCCGCTGCTTGGGGGTCAGCTCTGTCCTGTCCTGCCCATGGGGACAGAGGGCAGAGGCTCCCACAGGCAGTGCCCACCCAGGGCTCTGCAGCAGGGTCAGGCTGAGCATGGGGCTTGGGTGGCTCCAGTGCCCTGGTTGCTCCCTCCATGCCAAACCATTGTGTCAGGTTTTCCTGGTGAGATGTCCCTGGGGATGGGAAGAGGAAACCAAGCGCTGCGAGTGGCCACCACAGCCCCGGGCTCCCCTGGGACAGCTGCCATGAGTGAGCAGCCAGCAGCGGGTGAAGAGGCATCAGATGCAAGCCTGCATGGTGGGTCCTCCCTGCAGCTTCCTGACGGCCTCACAGGGGGCTCTCGGAGCCATAGTAAGGTTTTGCTGCCACTGACCCCCCTCTCACTGCAGGGTCCAGCGTGGCAGGCTTGCTCCAGAGCGTCCAGCAGCTGCTGGTGCAGATCCTGCAGACATCGCGGCAGCAGCAGGCGCTGCTGGAGAGCCTGGCCAGCGACACAGTCTCCCACCTCCACCTCCTCTCCCACAGCCTGGTGCAGGTGGGCGAGACCCTGCATCAGCTCTTGCTCCGGCCGCAGACCCACCTTGGCCCCCTCAGCCACTATGTCCCCCACATGCCCCTTTACGAGGACAGCCCTGGGATGCCCTGTTCCTCCAGCTCTCCCCACACCTCCCCAGATCACAAAGAGGAGCCTCGGGTGTCCCCTGCTGCCGGCTGCACGCCCCCATGAGTGCCACTGTTCCTGGCCCCAGAGGCAACTGCTTCGCTACACAAATGTGGCACAAATCTTTATAGCAGAGGCCCCAGATATTTTGGAAGTTTATAGAAGAGACGCATTTTAATAAAATTAAAAATAGCTTTTGTACCAGCAACAACAATCAACTGATTCTTTCCCCCTCTCCAGGGGACCTTCCCCTTCTCACTTTCGAGATGAGCAGAAGGGGAACTCGACTATTTAGAGCCTCCGAGAAACTCCAGGCCACACACATTGGGGCAGATGTATTTTCTATGCCCCTGCCTGCTCCCCGATAGCTTGTAGCCATGCCTGGGGCTGGCAGGATCCCAGCCCAGAGGACCTGCTACTGGGCTGCAGGGGGGAGCAGGGCTGCTGCTGGGGCTGGGGAATGCAGGGGACCCAGCTGGGGCAAGGGCTGCATCCTTCTGCAAGGGAAGGTGGTGCTGGGTGGCACTTGGGGTGGGGAGGCAGTGCATGCTGCGGCTGTGGCCCCTTAGTCCCCAGCTCCTTGGTAGGTCACTTCCAACGGCCAAGCTGGGGCTGTTGCAGCTGGGGCTGTAGGCTTGCAGCGTGCTACAATGAGCCCCTTCTTGCGCCCTCAGGCTCAGGACACGGGTCACCATCAGGGAGTGTAGTTGCAGATGCACCATGTCACATTATGCTTGGCAAAGTGGTCACTGGCTCTTGACTGTACTGCTGCCACCTCTGCCAGGATGCCCACATCCTCCATGTGGATGGGGCAGACATGCCAGCTACCTCCAGGATCTCTTGGCCACATCCAGGGAGAAGATGTAGCCGGTTCTGCTGGCATAGGGCAGGTTGACGTCAGAACAGTACCCTGCCGTGACATATGCCACTTGCTAATGGTAGATGACCTGCTGCTTCTCCCAGGAGAAGAGGGACCACACATAGAGGCTGGTCCATGCCAGGTCAAGCCCAGCCAAGGCGGGCAATCAGTCCATGTCAAAGCGTCGTCATTCATCTTGGTGAAGTGGGGCCAGCACTGCTTCGATGCCGTGCATGACCTCCAGGGTGAGGTTGCAGTACATGTCCCTGTACCTCCCCAGCAGGATGTCCTTGAACTCCTGCCCTTCCCGCTGCACACCGCAGCCCACTGCTGCCTCGAATGTCTGCCCCACCAGAAACACCGTCTGCCAGGGGCTTGCTAGGGCATGCAAGATCCTCCAGATGATGTGCAGAGCCTTCTCATGGCCCACCACAGGCGTCACCAGGATGAGAAGGACTTGCCAGCCAGCTGGAGCACCCCACGTGTGGCCAAGCCAGGGAGAGGAGCCAGGGCCATGGCTAATGGGGCCACCAGCAAGGCGGCCAGGGCCAGTAGGTGCTACAGCACCAGAAAGCAGCAACGTCGCAGCCCAGCCAGCATCTGGCTGGGGAGAAGCGTGGGCGAGCAGTGCTGGGAAAGCCCATTACCTTTCACAGCACCGTCCCTTATCTCACACCTGCTGCATGCCTGGGGTCAGAAAGAAGGGCCGTGTTGCGGGGGCACACCAGTCCCATGATGCAATGGGTAGGGAGATGGGGCCCATGGGGGCTACTGGGAGTGGGGTCAGTGCCAGTGGCAACGGTGCTCCCATAGCCACACACAAACCCTCCTCTGCGCGCCTGAGCAAGAAGCACAAAGTGGCTGGCTGCTGGCCAGCAGCTCAGGGCCCAAGCCTCAGGGTGGTGGGGCCACTGCCTGCAAACAGGTTTACCCTGGCTTTCCCTCCCAGGGGTTGATTGGGGTGGGCAAAGGTAGGAGAAAGGTGGTATCTCCCTCCCTGAGCCCTGCCGCTTGCAACCAGTACAGTTGCAATGGGAGGGCACCTCTAGGTTATTGATGCCCACGCTCCTCGCCACCCTGCCATGCTCCCTGTCATAATTCTGTGCTCCCCACGATCCTGACATGATCCCCATCATCCCACTGAGCTTTCCACCATCCTGCTGTGATGCCCATTATCCCACCATGCTCCCCACCACCCTGCCTTGCTCCCTGCTGTCCTGCTGTGCTCCCCACCGGAGGCTGCAGCCTCCTCCCTCCAGCCCTGAGCCACCATGGCACCCATTCCCTGAGCCCTGGGGGTGCCAGTGCAGTGGGGCAGGCCATTCCTCTGCACAGAGAGGGGGGAGGTCCCCATCTAGAGGTGAACTGATGTGAGGGGTGCCTTGGGATGGGGTGCAGCAGGGGGCTGGCTGCTGAGAGTGGCATTGCAGCAGGGCCTGCAGTGGGGTGCTCTGCGGGTTGCAGATCGGGGTGCATGGGGTGGCATTCGCAGCACAGTAGCAGGAGCTGGGAGGTTTAGACTGAGCATGCAATGGGGTGCGCGGGGGTGTGGTGAGGGTGCAGTGGGGTGCAGTAGGGCAGTGGTGGGGCTGGGGAGGGGGTGCAGTGGGGCAGTAGTCAGGTGCAGCAGGGAGGGGTCGGGCAAGGGCAAGGGGCTCCCCCATGACATCACAGGAGGGGGATCCCCCTGTGGAATCAGGTCCCCAGGGTGGGGTGGCCCAGGGCAGCCCCTGGGGCTCCTGGAGGGTCTCAGCCCCCAGCCCAGTCCAGCCTGCTCCAGGGCTGAAGCATCGCCCACCCCCCAGCTTTCCCCCACAACAGAACAGAGGGGCACCCCTCAGTGCAAGGGGGTGAGCCCACCCCAGTGGTCTGCTTCACACCCGCCTCCGGTGCAGGGGTGTGTGGAGTGGGCTGCTGCACAGGTGTGGGGGCATCCAGCCAGGGGCATGCTGTGGCACTCAAACTGTGCCCTCTGCTCCTTTCCCTGCCCCAAAAGCACTCCATGCAGCACAGCTTGGGGTGCCCTCTGTCCCCATCCCATCCCCCTCTGTGGCTTGGGCACAGGGGCTGCCAGAGGGGCAGTGGGGCAGGGCTGGACACCAGCCCCTTCCCAGCAAGACCCCAGCCTTGGGACGCAGGCACCGGATCTTTTCAGAAAGGGGAACAGGGGCTGGCACTGAGGGAACACAGGAGGGGAAGTGTCTGAGATAGCCAAAGCCATTGGCAGTTCCTGGGGCTGTCCATCTGAAACAACCCCCGTGCCTGGTGAGATCCCTCCTGCTCCAGACACAGGCAATGTGCCCACATTTGCAAGGGCTGGGGTGACAGCCAGGAGGACACAGGGCAAGCCTGGGGAGAGAAAGGCAGGCTCCTTTTGGGGCATGCCAAGGCCTTCTCCAGGCTGGAAATGGAGGTAAAAGCAGCAGCAGATATCAGCAGGCTTTCAGTGCTGCCGCCTGGTGGCCCAGAGACCATGAAGGTCCTGCTCTGGGCAGCCAGGACATACGGCTCCTTCCCCCTCCACCCCAGAAGACCAGGCAGCAGCAGCACACCGAGCAGCTCCCCCTGCACCCCAAAAGCCATGCGACCACCAGGGTGGCAAGAGCAGACCCCTGGGGTAGTGGAGGCCCGGGGAAGATTTTGTTCCTGGATTTATCCTCCTCTGGAACAAGTCAAAGCTGCACCACTCTCCTGATCCTCTCCTTCCTGCGTGGCCTGCCCCAGGCCAGAGTCTATATATAATGTCTGGAGGAACTGAAACAATAACATGTTTTCACGTGCCAGTGGAGCAGGCAGTGACCCCTTTGTCCCTGTTCCCCTCTCCCAGCCTTCACCAGCACGCAGTGCCTGGAGGCGATGCTGTGTGCCCACTGGAGCCTGGTCCCTTCCCACAAAGCAGAGGTACCAGTAGCATGACCCAAACGACTGCCCCAAGCAGCTTCCGGCTGTGTCCTGTGGTTGCCTGCTCTGGCTGCTCAGCCCTGTGTCTTCCCCACTGCACCAGCCCCTCCTCTTCCCTTTTCTGCACCAAAGGGTCCACCCCAAGCCCAGGGGGTGACCTGGCGAGGGGCACACAGACCCCCTGGCCACGTATCAGCCTACAGCTCAACTCTGATGGCCGTGCTGCTAAAGCCCCCGTCACAGCAAAAGCACAGAGTGTTGGCGTTAGGAACAGTACCCTGGCTCTTGAGCCTTGCAAAATCCTTCTCATTGACTCCAAATGCTGAAGGAGAGGTTTACCATGGGGTAAACTGGGGTGCAGCGTGACTCCCACAAGCACCCCATGCACACACTGCTCCTACCTCCTCACATCTTTCCCTGTGCAAGTGGTCGGCATTTGCACCGCAGTGCTTTCTCCCAGGCTGCTGAATGCCCAATCTGCTGCCAGAGATGGGTCTGCAGCCTCTGCTAGTGGGGTGTCCAGAGGGATGGACACCTCTGGGCAAAGAGGCACCCCAGCCAGCCCTCAGGCACTTCTCTATTGCACTTTCTTTTAAAACCATGTTGCGGAAACAGAGTCATTTTCACCAGCAACTCTTAACTCTTCATAAGTGGGATGGGAGGCAATGATAGAGTATTTGGGTTCATGGTCATGCCCTGAAGGTCTTACATGCTGCAAAGCAGCACCCAGCATCTGCCCCTCCAAACAACCTCCCAGCTGGGATACAGCACAGGATGGATTAGGCAGAAGTATAACTCCAAAATCCAGAACTAAGTGAAGTGGGAGAGGGTATCTAAGGACAAGGAGAGGAAACTGCTTTGAAGCATATCAGGATGTTTATCTTCATGTCAAAAGCCCTTCTTCACTTTTTTAATGAAGCGGCTCCCCCCTTTGAAGTGGATCCTCCTTGTACTGCACCTGGCTGTGGCTCGGAAGATCCTGCACGGACCTCACCCTCATCACACATTAGTTTTTTTCATGTGATTTGTCTGAAGAAAACTCTGTGTTGCAGCAGACAGGATGAGCCACAAGTGAAGACTCAGGGGTGAAAGCAGCCAAGCTGCCTTCAGACCCACCGGGCAGAGGGTGGGGTCGGGCAGGATTTTGAAGGCAGCCCTGAAACAAAGCACACCTGGGGTCTGAGACTGAACTTCAGTTGAAGGCAGGGTGCAGAGAGATGCTTAGTGTCTGAGAGCACTTGGCACCTCCCTGCAGCAGGGACTGCACCCTCTTCCTTGGGGTGTACTAATGCTTATGGGGTCCCTCAAGAGGAGCTGTGTGCTGCTCCAGGTACCCTCCCCAGACCAGGAGGAAACCTCCAGCTCAGATTATCCATCTTCCCTGCAGGAGGCGCCTTCATTAGTTAATTAGAACAACAATCCTCATGGGCTTGTCTGGGATTTGTAGCTGTGCTGGCAGGAGATTTGCTGACTGCAGGCAAGCCCTGGGGCAAAGCTCCTTGAGAAGACTCGGCGTCCCAGAGCCCACCAGAACCTACCTCCCCTCCTGCTGAGCTAGGAGCCTTTGAATTGCACTTGTTCCAAGTCCATTTAATTTTAGCCAAAATACTCCTCCTTGAAATATGGGGCCCTGGGTTTCAGCCCTAGAGGTGGTGAAGCATCTTTATATAAAGTAAGAATAAACTGTAATATTCCCCTTGGTGTAGGCACAACTCACACTCCAACAGGAAGGTTCAATGTTATTTCTTTAATACAGCTTCCATTGAGAGCACTGTTCATACATAACAACATATTGCTTAGCACTTGGTTCTCTCAAGGGAAATTTTAGTGGTGGTATTTGAGTGGGGGGAATGGTTTTTATGAGAAAACTTTAATCTGCAAGCCATAAAGGGAACAGTGGCTTTGCATCCCATAGAAAATGTTCTCAGCCTCTGCTAACACGGTTTTATCTTCCTCTGCAGGCTTGCTTCTTAAGATAAATTTATCCAGGATTGCATTTGGTATAACAGTTTGATTTCTGTTGGTGCGAGGCTGATTTCTCACGAGAGTAACTGCCTTAATTTCCTACCACTTGACAGCGAGCGCAGCTGCACTTTGTACTTGTAGACTTTGTTCTTGCAATCGCAGCCCGCAGGAGACGCTCACCGGCCATGACGTGCCAAGGCTGCTCCTTCAGCAGTATCCCTCGGTGTTGATATATGGGCCCTGGGTGTCTGCTCCCAGGCTAGGAATGCTTGACTTTCTTGTCCTAACACAAAAGGCAAGGGCTTGCAGGACATGTAGGTCCTACCCCAAGTTTCATCCGAAGGGGATAGGTCCAGGTCGCAGCACTCTGGTGCACCCCCCCAGACACCAAAGAAGTCTCATTGCTACAGCAACGCCTCAAAGTTGGCATTGAAACATTATCCGCCATTTTATGCTGTTGCCAAGATCTTCCTCAAAGCCTTTTTGGGGGTTGTTTTCCTCTGGTTTTCCATGTAACTTCATCCTCTTTCCTGTGCTCTTCATTTTGACACAGGTCCCCTCCTTGAGGAATGACCTTTTCCACCCGTTCGCCCGCTCCGCTCTGCTCCTCAGCCACACTGGCCCTGCAAATCTTGTTAAAGGACGTGTTCATTTACTGGAAGTCTCCAGCATGCTGCTCTGAGTAATTCTCATGCTGTCTGCAGGCGCTCTGCCCTCCTGGCTGCTCTATTAATTTCTTTTAGCAAGCTCCCTGATTTCTATGCAGTTCTCTTGATGAAGTTAAGCACAATTCAAGTGGCTTTTCTGCTCAGCAGAGCAGCTCTTCAGCAGCCTTCTTCTAAATTGTTAGGGATAAAGACCCAAGTCCAGCCCCCCTGCAGGTTCCCCCACCAGCCTCTCCAAGAAACTCAGTTACCAGCGGCTAAAAATCATGGTGCTTTACATCACCACCACATTTGCCTGGCCTCCCATGTCACAATGTCCCCCTTCCCTGTCCACTGCTTCCCTCCGGCCATGCGACCATGGCAGTTGCTGTTTGTCCCTTTACATAATCCCACTGCGATGCTCCGGTCCCTGTAGGTAGAGCTAAGCAATTTGTCCCTTATCCCTGTAGCCCCTGCATCCATACCCTCATGCAAAACCAGGCATGCCCTGCCATCCTGCTGCTTTCTTACATCTCCTGGTGTTTTGGCACAGGGTGCTGCTGGGCAATGCTGGTTCCTGATGCCCTGGGTCCATCTCCAAGCTACTTGTCCCTGCTCTGGGCTGGCTTTTCATGCCCAGCTCTGTCCCAGTTGCATGGGAGAGGTACCCATGGCATGGTGCTGCCCTGGAGCAGGGACCTGGAGAGATGCCCCATGGCAGGAGCAATGCAGGAGCATACGTTGGGGCTGGGCTTGCTCCATCTGTAGCTGTATCTCCCACTTGCAGATGCCTGGTTCCCAGTTGGCCCTTGCCCAGCACCCTGCAGACTGGGGCTGAAGCCTTGAGGGGTACCTGATATGGGATGAGGGCTGGGGATGGCAGCGGGGAGGGTGAGACACAGGGCTAGGGGATGGGGAAGAGGGAGGGATGAGCAAGCAGACTCCACGTGGATTGCTCCAGGGGAAACAAGGTCCTTTTGCATCAGCTCGGAGCTGCTCACCCCAGGCTGGTCATGGCAGGGCAGCTGTCTGCAGGGCTGAGGGACAGCCAGGGACAGAGCAGGGTAGGCGGCTCCAGTGCCTGTGATCTGTGTAGTGGTGCCAGCCAGGAGTGATGGATGGGTCTGCACGGGGAGGGCGGTCAAGGATTGCTACTCTGATGAGAAAATCATCAAGTGGCTGGAGGATGCGCTGGGCAAATTGCAAAAGAAGAGAGCAGTCAGGCCATTCTCCCAGCCTTTAATCATCCCCAGAGTGGCACAGTGACAGCCGTGCCCAGCCGGGGAGCAAGCTCTGGCTACACCCATGGTGGGATTTACCTCAGCTGCAGTGGAAAGGCTTCGTCTTGCTGGGGCCTGGCAGCAGGGAGAGCAGGAGGGGAGGCGAGGACCTCCCAGGGCATCAGCGGAGGATCTGCTGCCTCTGGCCATGGGGTTTTTTGAGGATGCAGGAAGAAAATGCTAAGGTGGGGATAGAGCAGAATTGCACATCCTTCCCTACACACCTGTCCCTGCGCCCTGCAGAGATAATGCCCTGCTCAGGAGCCACCAACCCCCCAGTGACTGAGCTGGTGGCACTGACAGCCACCCTGCAACTGGCACCTCACAGGCCCCCAGCCTGTGCGTGGGTGGGCATGGAGAGGAGGAGGGATGATGGGTCCTGCCTGCACACACGCAGCCCGCTGCAGGGCTCAATAATTCAGGCCTGACACATTAAAGTTGCATAGCATGCAATTGCCGTCTGCAACGACAACCTGCGTCAGGGCTGTTGTCTGGTGAGTCTGGCCTGGCAGACATGGGCAGGCAGTGGTGGGAGGGCCCGACAGCCCTGCAGGGAGGGCAGGCTGTGGGCAGGGGGGAGAGCTGCAGTGGGAGTCAGGGGTGGGAGGAGGTTGTGGGATGAAGCATGGTACCAACCTTTGGGATATGCATTTCCAGGGAGCATGTATTGGAACAGGGAATGCAGGCCTGATGGCACTGACAGCCCAGTGGGCAGGACAGGGCTGAGATGCAAGAGGCTGAGCTGGGGCAATGCTGTCCCCAGGGCCACCCCCTTTTCCTGCATCACCTGAGTCTCCTGCAGCCTCCCTGGCATGACAGAGGCCAAGAAGGCTTGCGCTGCCCCAGGCACCTGGCCAAAGCCTTTCCCAGCTGTGTCTATCCCCACATTCCTGCAGCCCCACCTGCCCTAGTGGGGCTCAACCCCCCCATCCCTCCCTGGCACCAAGGAAGCAATGCTCTTCACCAGCTGTTCAGGGAGTTGGTTGCCATGGGGATGTCAGAGGTACCTGGTTGTTATAGGGACACTGTTGCCATGGTTATAAGGTTGCTGTTCCTGGCAGAGGCAGGGAGGGAGCATCAGGAAGGCTGTTTACACTGCGGGGGTGTGACACCCCAACTCTCTGAGCAGGGAGGGAAGACGGAGTCCAGCCTTCACCCCAGGCACATCCCCACAGGGCCAAGGCTGGGGACCATGGGGAGTACACTGGCAAAGTTCACCCAGCCTCGTAGGTTGGACAGGTCAGTGCTCTTGACCCTGCAACAAAGGGGAGGTGGCTGAGGGGATGCAGAGTCTCCCATGGTGTGTCCCAGCATGCTCCCAATCAGGCTTGGTGGGAGACACAGTGCTGCACACCCTGTGCTGGACGACCCACAGGAGAACAGCAGCTTCACCATGCTTGGTGCCAGGAGCACTGAGCAAAAACCCTTCAGTCCTACAAGACTGCATGTCCTGTACTTGCATGGCACTGCAATCCCCCCCAAGGTTTGCCAGCCTCCTGGCCAGGGGGATGGGTTTCTGCCCTGCTGGGAGTTGGGGGTGAAGTGGGGAGGCAGATTCCCTGCTCTCAGCAGGCAGCCTATGGGCCCCTGGGGACAAGCTGGGCTGGCAGAGAATGCCTGGATCCCCTCCACTGCTGCCTGGCCGAGCTCCATCCCCGGCAGCGTGGTCGGCCGCTTGGCCTGTCCTTGAGATGAAAAATACAGTTGCAGGTTTAATTAATATGAGAGGGAGCACTGAGCTGCCCTGGCAGCCCAGATAAACAGAGTCCAGTGAAGCCCATGCATAGCTCCTCCAGGCTTCCCTGGGCAGCTCTGCCAACTAAAACCCATGCCCGCCTCTGCCAGGACCCTTTGGGGCTCCAGGCCTGCATGTGCTGCCCCACAGTGTCTGCCATGGGGCAGGACAGGGGCTGTGCAGCTGCTTGCAAGGGGAACGCGCATCCCACCACATGCTTGATAGGCTGTGTTATTGTAGGGTGTATGCAAAGTTGGGAAGCAGTGGGTTTGCACTTCAGCCCTACACCAGTGAGCCAGGGAAATGAGGGAGGGGTAAGCATGGTGCGTGGAGCACTGATATCTTGATGAAATTGGGGTGCATTTGTGCAGGACCCCTCGCTGGGCTGGTGCACACACCCTGTGCTCAGTGTGTTGCTCCATTGTGTTGCTAAAGCTGAGCACCTCGTTCCTGAAGGCTGCTACTGCTGGGGGGGGATGCAATTGGACTTGGTGAAGCAAGTAACGTTTTTAATTACAAAATTAATCCTTAATCAGCTGCCTGGCTGGACCAGAGAGGGTATTTTGCACGGCAGAGCAAGGGCTGGAGGGTTAGCTCTCAGGGGCAAGGAGGGTGGCAGATGCATGTCCCCCAGCCCCCTTGCACAGTGACTGGGGGCTGCCCAGCACACCTCCATGCCAGGCTGGCTTCCCACAGCCATCACTTCCTGCAAGGCCTGGAGGTGCAGGCAGCAAAGCCCTGAGCCCACCCTGCTCCAGCCAGCTGGGGCACAGCTCCCAAGCAGCAGGTTTAATTAGATTGCAATCCTATTATATAGCTGCCTGCCCTCCCACAGTTGCTAATCCTGTTAGGCATCCAGTAAATCTCCCTGGGCTGGGCTCTGTCCCCAGGGGTATGGGGAGTGGGGCTGCTGGTGGGTGGGCTCCTTTTAGCCAGAATATGACCACTGGGATGCAGAGCTTTGCCTGGGGACTCTCCCGTGAAGACCCCTGCAGGGTTGGGAAGAGGCCAGGGCGTTGGAGCAGTTCCCAGAGGGTTAAGAAGGGGCAGTGGGGTTCCCTCTCTCCCCTCTGGTCCATCTTGCCCCCTCCAACCTGCAGGAGCAGGGTGGAAATGCTCTGTCCTTGAGCCACACACACAGCCCAGGTGTTTGCCACCACAGTTTCCCATCACTGTCTCTAGTGGGTGCAGAGACAGAGTTGTGCCACCCAGATGGGGGAGGACACATTATAGGCCATGCCATGCCCCCTCCCAGTGATCCCCAGTGCTCTGCAGTGACAGGGCAGCTGCTCGTGCCCAGTGGCAACAACAGGGACATAGAGTCACTGGTCCACTGCTCCTGGGTGGGTGCACCCACATGTGGAGTGCTGATGGGGGCTACTCCAGGCAGCGGGGTGACACCAACAGCCTGTGAGCTCCTGGGGTTGTGGCACTTGCAGGCAGTGAGCTCTCAGGCCCGTGCACCGCCAGGGCAGGCAGCACAGGCTCCTTTCGCCAGTTGCAGTTTCCCCCAGGGCTATGGGCGCCCCACAGTCCTGCCAGCTTGGGGGGGGGTGGCCAGCTGCCCGGGCACAGCACAGCTGCCCGTGGGTCAGGCATTACAGCTGTCCTGTGAGAGCACAGTGCCACAGCAAAGTCATCCCATCTCTGCAGCCTGCCCTGCAACAAGCCAAGACTGCAGCCCCTGGCCTCCCACCTCTTGCCGACCACCTTGCCTCAAGCTGCATCAGCCCCAGAGCAGAACATCGCAGCGTAGCACCTCTTGCTACAGACCCTTGAGCGAGAGCCAGAGACCGCTGCCATTCCCTGCTCCACACCTGGCCACGTCCCCTGGACACCTCCATGGCCTAGCAAAGAGAGGAGCATGGCCCCAGCTCAGCCTCGATTCCCCCCAGCTCTGCACTGGACTGAGCCACAGAAAATCCTGGAGACAAGTTCAACCAGGCTGTAATTGCAAGAAGAGGGTGGCACGGGTGGCTGTGTGCCCACCCAGAGGAGTCCTGGCGCTCCCGGGGGCGGGTGGCTGGCAAAGAGAATAGGTGCCGGGCCCCGTGGGGATGCTGTCCATGCCAGAGTAGTCCAGGCTGCCATCAGCATCAGCTGGTACAAATGCTGTTGATGGAGGCCACAGCTGGATCAACAAGTCCCAGCTCCTCCTGTTCGTTGACACAGAGCTGGTACCCGCAGCCCTTGCGCCGGGGCAGCGGTCCCAGGCGCCCGCTGGGCTTGGCACGGGGTGGCAGCAAAAAGCCGACGCTGCCAGCGATGAGCAGGTGCCAGATGCTGTGGATGTAGAAGTAGTTCTCCTCTGTCTCCACGAAGGTGTAGAGCAGCACAGCAGCCGCCGCGATCAGTGCTCCTGGGCACAGATAGAAAGCCCAGCGCTTCCAGGTCGGTGGGTAGCAGTGGCGGCGCCGGATCGTGCGAGCGGTCTGCGGTGGGGAAAGGGGGGGCTGGAAGAGGCAGCCCCAGCAGGGAAGGGCATGGCCCCTGTGCCATGGTGCCACGTCCCCCAGGAGTCAGGGAAGGTGGTTCATGGGGAAAGGTGAAGGCAGCAGAGGGGAGATGCTGGCAGGGGAGTGGGGCTGGATGGCTGGGCAGGGTGCTGAGCATAACCAGGACGGGGATGTAAGAGAACAGGGGCAGCATCTCCTTACCCAGGCAACGGCCATGATTCCTAAGGCGAAGAGGCTGGGCCCCAGCAGGTTCCAGAGCCCATGGCGGTCCATCTGTAGTGCCATGGAGAGCAGCATGGCCCCCAGCAGGTACAGTACCTGTGGGGCAGCAGGGCATCCATCAGGATGGGTCCCCTCCTTGCCCACCCCGTGTGCCCTCTCCCTGCACTTGCCTGCTTGACCACAGGCTGGAGGCGGGCCATGGCAATGACGGTGACCCAGACAGACATGAGGGAGCCCAGAAAGTCACAGAACTGCAGCACGTCGTATTCCATGATGCAGAACACCACGATGCCCGGCTGGTCACAGGCATGGTAAAACTGGGGTGAGGGGAAAGGGTGTGAGAGCCACCCTGCACAGCCCTGGCCTCTCGCCTGCCCCCTTAGCCACCTCCACCCCATGCTCACAGTGGAGAAGAACATGGTGAAAATGTAGACAGCAGCTTCCAGGAGGTAGTGGCTGCGGACAGCAATGGCCACGGGAGGCACGAACATGACATTGCTGAGGCACAGCAGCAGTGTGGAGAGGAGCTGGAAGCCGTAGGAGAAAGCCTCGGCGTTGTCTGTGCAGCCCCAGCCATTCCAGCCTGTGGCCAGGGAGAGCCTCCATCACCCCTGCAGCACTCACAGGGGCTGGGGAGGGAGTGGGGAAGCCCCTTTCCAGCACCCTGCACACAGCTGGCAAGGGGGGGACTAATGGGGTGCACAAGCCCCAGCGAGAAGGACAGGATGCCAGGGGTGGTCCCTGGGTGCCCGGGACAGCTCTCACCAGCTTTGCACTCGCAGGCAGCATACAGGTAATTGTTGGTGCGCAGCAGCTTGCACTGGCCGTAGATGCCGCAGTCGTTGATGCAGGGCGAGAGGTAGGCACGCAGGTACACCTCAGCTGTCACATTGGTGCAAGGCTCGAAGCTGCAGTGCAGAAGGGGTTCAGCGCTTGCCCTGCGCCCCTTGAGCAGCTCCTGCCTCCACCAGAGGCACCCATCCCACCCAGACTTGACAGATGATGGGAGACCCAGGGACTGGGCGAGCATAGAATTGAGCTGTTTTGGTGCTACGTATGGCAGCTGTGAGCTGGTCCCCAAGGATCTTTTGTACTGCAATTGTCCATGCCAGCCTAGGTGAGCAGGAGGAATGTGGCTGCGCTTAGACCCACTTTGCCTTTAGCAATGCATTCAGCTGGCTTCCATTTCATTTGGATTTTGCTGTGCAAACACCGTGCCCTGCAATGACTGCGTGTGACGGTGTCAGGGAAGGACCAACTGCAACTGGCAACTCAGCGTGAACTAGAAACGCAGTGGAGTAGTCAGAGCAGGCACAGCACCCTCGCTGTCCCACATTGCCCACACACAGGGCTCTGGGCACACCCAGCACCTTGACAGCTCCATCATGCAGGAGCACAGACAGGCCAACGTCCTGATCGCATGCACCAGCTGCTGCCTGTGCACACGCAGGCACCCCAGCATAAACAAACATGCACACAGGGCCATCTGCACACATGCACAGGGCACGTCCACACGTGTGTCTGCTGTCCCTCCGTGTGCTGACACAGTCAAATCTGCACATACGTGCATGCAGAACACACGCAGCCCTGTCTCCTTGCACAAACCCGAACATGCGCACAGAGCTGTCTGCATGTGTGCACCCAAACGTAAATGTAGTGCTGCCCGCATGCATGCACCAAACATGCATGCAGTACCATCCACATGCATGCAGCAAACACCCAGTGCTGTCTACATTCATGCACTGAACATGCATGCAGCACTGTCCGCGCAGCACAGAGCCCCACACGGACTCTCTCGTGTACAGACACATGCATACAACAGGCCCTGTCCTACGCAAGGCTCCCAGGCTGACACATGGGCGAGGAGCAGAGCCACAGACACAGGACCAGTCCCTGGAGATGCTGAGCAGAGCAGGGGCGCAGCAGCCTGACCAGAGCTGCCCCCTCACATGCACAGCCAAGCCCTGTCCTCACAGTGACAGCCCAGTCCCCTCCTGGGCTCGGATACAGATGGGCACTGCCGCGGAGATAGGCAGGCACCAACAGATGCACGGCATTCGCAAGCTGGCAGGCGCTTCCTAACAGAGACAGAGGGAAGAGCCACAGGGACCCACAGATGGTCAGGCAGGCGCAAGATAGAACCATCCGTGCCCACGCAGGCACTCACATGGTAACACACAACCCACAAAGCCACATGCACACACGTGAGCGGTGACACGCAGTGCAGGGGCCAGGCACACCCACGGACCCACAGTGCACAGGGATAGAGGCCACGGCGGGGACATCCCCTCTGGGCATGCAGGGAGGGGACATAGCGGGGCTCTTACCCGTGCTCCGTGGCACAGAGCGAGCGCAGGCTCAGGTACCAGCTGCCTGTCTGGGGGTAGGGGATCCGCAGGCGGCTGAGGCTGGCCGTGGCATTGACGGAGAGCAGGAATCCTGCCAGGGACTCTGTGGGGGCAGGGAGGGCTCCAGGTGAGCAGGGTACAGGGTAGCCCCATCCCAGGCACAGCTGGGGCAGCATGCTCTGTGCCAGACGCTGGGCCAGATTCCCCCACAATCTCTACCTCCTCCCACCACACACATGAAGCAGTGCAACCCCCATGGCCATGGCAGGATGGGCACGCGCCGTTCAGCCTACCCGTCTCACAGGTGACTGATGCGTTGTCGCCAGACATCAGTGGGACTTCGTGGTTCAGACAGCCGAATACTGTCACATTCTCGCCACACAGGGAGCTCTGATGGCACAGAAGACAGTCCTAAATCAGTGCCAGGGGCGTCCCCTGCTCTGGCAGCACCCACATCACGGCACACCACCTACCAGTGCCCTAATCCACTGCCCATCATACAATAACACCCCATCATAATAACACCCCATCATTTTGCCCTTGGAGCACCCTCATCTGTGCTCCATCACCCAAGAGCTCCCAAACCATGACCCATGACCCAAGAGCACCCCAAAGCCGCCCCTCGTGCTGCTGCGGCCCCGGCATCACCCATCACCCAGCCCATGCCCCCTGGCCTGCCCTGCCCCATCTGGGGCACAGCATGGCCACCTCACCACGTTAAGCCGCAGCTCCAGGTTGAGCACACCACCACTGTCCAGCACGGGTAGTAGGCTGATGACAAAGACAGCAGGGCGGTCAGGCGGCACTGACACATTGGGCCCGAAGAAGATGTAGAAGTGGACGGAGAAGGTGTCCAGCTCGTTGCGCAGAGTGGGGCGGATTGGCCAGCACCGCTCGCCGGACGAGGCAGTGGGGATGGAGACCAGGTGCTTTGTGCTGTTGGGGCTGGCAGGTGGAGGACTGTCCCCCAGCGCCAGCCCGCCCGCAGAGCCGAAGGAATGGGGCATGTTCATGGAGGCACTGGAGGGCAGGAAGGGTGGCCGGCCCAGGCTGGGTCGGGAGCAGTCTGGGGGCAGAGCCGTCAGCCTGGGCACCTCACAGCTCCTCCAGACCCCTCTTAGTTCCCACCTCCCCTTCTTGCCCACTGCTGACCTCCATCTGCAACCCAGCCCCAACACCTCCCAGTAGACCCATCCCAGGTGGGTCCAGACCCTGTGGGCATCCTTTACCCCGAGCAGAGTCAGGACCATTCCCCCCACCCAGACCTCCCCATGGACACTCACCTGTGAGCTGCACGGTGACCTGGAAAGAGACGGTGCCCTGCACCCCTGGGTGTTTCTCCACCAGCACGTAGTACCACTGCTGCCAGAAGGGCAGGTCCAGTGCCAGCTGGCAGGAAGCGTGCTCCCGGCAGTCCAGTGCAGTGGAGTTGTGCAGCGGAGGAGCCTTGGCCCGCACACGCAGCCAGAGTGGGCAGCCCTCAGCCCCGCGGCACCGCAGCACCTCCACCAGCATGCGCGATGTGTAGCTGGGCACAAACACCCTGCAGGACAGCAGTGTTAGGTCCTGCCCCTCACCATGGACCGTCAAGGCTGGGGAGGCAAGCCAGAGGGATGGGGCACCCTAAGATCCCCACCCTGGGGATGCCCCCTTCTTGAGAGATGCTCTCGCACTCACTTGTAGAGGCAGGAGCGGTTGTGGGGGGCCATGCTCTGCTCAGTGACATAACCAGGGTACAGCACAGCAATGTTCACCAGGCGCTGCACGATGAGCTGTGGCTGGAAGAGATACTGGCACTCCTCGTAGAGCCCCTGCACCAGCAAGACAGTCAGCATGGGGCAGGGGGCACGAGGCAGTGCCCCCACTTGTGACACCTGCCCCGGGCAATGCCAGCCCAGGACAGCCAGACCCCAGCTGAGCCCTGCAGCGAGCCCTGCCACCCCACAGTCCCTCTGAGCCCATCACCTTGACAGAGATCTTGCCCTCATCTTTGGGCAGGTGGGCAGCCAGGAACCAGTCTCCGGGCAGCGGGCTGGTTACATTGAACACCCCTGTGGTGCGGTTGGGCAGGGTCCAGGTGAGGGTCAGTGCAAAGGAGCCAGGGACAGCCGTGTCCCTGGGGAAGTGAGTGTGCAGGGGGTTGATGACGGAGGGAGCTCCTGAGCGGAAATACCTGCAGGAGAGACAGCAGTTAGCAGGGTGCAGGCCGGGCATCATGGTAGGTCCAGCCTGCCCTACACGTAGGGGTCTGTCCTCCAAGCTATTAGGAAAGCTCAAAGCCATGACAGGGAAGCTGTCTGTGAGCTGGACCTTGCTGGAGACCATGAGCTTCCCTGGGTGGGTGTTGAAGCAAACTGCTCATGTATGAGACGCACAAAAGAGCAGAGCCTGCAATGGTTCTGGGAAGACGAGTCACGGGGAATATGTGCATGTTGCCGTGTGCATGCATCTGTGCACACGTGTGTGCCCGCATATGTTGTGTGTGCATGAGTGCTCCTCAGTGCGTGTGCATGCCTATACATATATGCACATGTGCACATGCAACCAAGAAGCAGATGAGCAGGCAGGCCCCAGGGCAAGTCCAGGCAGGGAGCCACAGGGGCAGGCAGAAGCAGGCAGGAAGGGGAAGAGAGGGCAGGCTGCTTACTCACACGGTGATGCTACGGTCTGGGCATTGGTCCCCAAAGGTGCCACCCTGCTCCTTGAAGGTGATGAGGTTCCAGACGGCAATGACGGTGTCCTCGGGGATGTGGAAGTGGAAGAGCTCAATGCTGGCAAAGGAGCGGAAGGGGCTGAGCTTGCGTGGTGTGCGGGTGAAGTAGTCTGTCACAAAGAGCCCATCTGCAGAAGAGAGCCAAGGGACTCTCAGCGGGGTGAGGGACTGGGGGGTGCAGCACCCCTCCCAGACCAGGCCCACCCACCCAGCCTCTTAACACATCCCAAAACCAGCAGCCTGGAGGCAGGAGGGGCCGGGACTGTGCCATTCCAGTGAGTCCCCAGGTGTGATGCAGCTGTGCCCCACTGCACCTCCTGGCCCTGGCACAGCCTGCGTCGTGCCTGGTTCAGCGTCACCTCAAGCCTGGTTCCCTGAGCTGTGGGCACTCATCCTCTGGAGCCTGAGGAGCCCTCAGCCCTCGCTGCTCAGGTTCTGCCCAGGTGCAGCCCACCTCTTTCAATTCATCATCCTCATCAGTGAGGACCTGATCCCTGCATCTTATCTGTAATAAAGAGCCATTCCTCACAACTCCAGCCCTGCCTCAACAGGTCAGCTCCCACAGGGACGCAGAGTCCCCCCTTCTCTGCCTGCTGGGGAGGCTCAGCACAGAGCCCATCATAAACTGCATAAAGTCCCACCCTAGAGCCATGAGAAGAAGTGAGCAGTGCAGTCCCTGCACAGCCTCCCAGCTCTCCCATGATTTGCGGAGGAGGAACGGTGCACATATGTGTGCACATATGCACAAGTGGGTGCTGTCTGCATTCATGGCAAAGTGGAGGCGTGCACACCCACATGCATGGGCTGTGCACAGCCCCACGTCTGCAAGAGACTTCCTGCAAGTCCATGGTATGTACTGGGGCCACCTACCCCTGCCCAGCTGACAGTGTGATTTCCAGGGAGAGCCCTGGCAGCCGCCAGGCAGCCGCTTCCTTGGCACAGGAGAGACAAGGGAGACCTGGTCTCCCAGCAGCAGCTGTAACTTCACCCTACCATTGCCACACTTCCCCAGTGCCAGCCTAGGAGACCCATCCGTTATTCCCCAGAAATGCACCAAGGAAGAGAAGCACCTCCGCACAAGCTGCCGGCGAGGGGGATGCCAGCAGAGGACGGGCTGGGAGCAGGGCTGTGCCCAGGATGACTCGTCCAGCAGGGAGTGGGACATCTGAGAAGAAGGGCTGCTTTGCACAACGCGAGCCCAGCTGGGAGTGCGCGCATGTGCTTGTGTGCACATGTGTTTTTGCTGCGTGTGTTCAGCCCCAGCTGGCTGTACACTGACATGCATCTGCTCCCTTGCCTTGAACAAAGGCAGCTCCCCCTCCCCTTCACCGACAGCCGACACAAGCCAGGCATGAAATACCTGTCTCAACGCAAGACCACCTCATCCCAATTTCCCTGCCACTAACCGCCAAGCCACCCCACAGTTCCCCTCCCCACGTGGGGACAGTCACCTGGCAGGGGACCCCAGGGAGGAGGGGGTGTTGAATGTAACTCGAAGAGGTGGCGTGGAGGGGGGAAGGACTCGGAGCTTCCCGGTCCCGGCGCGGCTCCCCGCCGGGGTGCCCTCTCGCCCGGGGTGTGTGTGGGGACCCGGCTGCAGGTGAAGGGCCAGGCTAAAGCCCTGTGGTGGCGTGGCCAGAGCATGGGGGGAGTTACTGGAGGGCCGAGTGGAATTTTCTATCCATGGCGGGGGGGGGGGAAGGAGGAAACCAAAGCCTCCAGGCTCTCCCTCTGCCCCAGCCAGCGGCCAGAGCCGTGGGACCCCCACTATAGGAACCCAGCCCCCGGCGGCTGCCGCCCTCCGGCCAGAACCGGGGACAGCTCCCGCCGCCGGTGTCAGCACCGGGGCCAGCTCCCGGGGCCCCCCCCAGACCCTTCCCCCCCCGCCCCGCGGCACCGGCAGCCCCCGGCCAGCCGCCCCCACCCTCCCCAGGGGATGCCCCCTCCACGCCTCCGGATGCCCCTCCGCAGCCCCATCACCAAGCCCACGTAACAAGCTCATTGCTTCACGCAGTCCCGCCGGTGTCCCGTCACCCCCCGCCGCCGCCGCCGCCGCCCCCGCACATCCCGACGCCTCGCTGCGCCCCCCCTCCCCCAAACCCGCGCAGGCTTTCCACCCGTGCTGCCCCACGGCACGCGCACAGTCCCCCGGACCCGCGGCCCACGCACCTGCCCCACGGCGGATGTTCCACACTCACCGTCGCGCCCCACTGCACGCAGAACCTCGCACCCCGTTGCGTGGCACTCCCTTGCACATTCACTCCCGTGCCCCGTTGTGCAAACGCCCTGTTCCACGCGCGTCTCCGCTCCCCATCGCACCCACTGCCTCCTGCCCCGTTTCACACACACACCCCCGCGCACAATGGGGCGCACCACTGCGCCCCAAACCCCACTGCACCCGTATCCCCATCCGTCGCCCCACAGACTCAACGTGTCCCGTTGCACGGGCATCCCGCACCCCACGCACACCCCCATCCACCACGCACACCCACTCCCCCGGTACCCCATTCCCCCGCGTTGCGTGCACATCCCGTCGCTTGTGTACCCTGCGCATACGCACCCCTCGGCGCCCGCCGCCGTGCCCCGCGGCACACGCACCCCTACGCGCGCGCGCTCCCGCGCCCCGCATCCCCTACTCGACCCCCGTGCCCCGCCGCGCCTGTCCCCCACGCACCCCCCACCCCCCCCGCGCCCCCGGCCCTCACCGGCGGGCGGCGGCAGGAGGAGGAGGAGGAGGAGGAGGAGGAGAAGCGGCAGGAGCAGCAGGCGGAGGGGGGGGTCCGGCGGCCGCAGCTGCCCGCCGCCCCGCCGCCCCATGCCGCCCCGCCGCCTGCCCCGGGGCGCGCGCCGCCGGCAGCCCCGCCGCCCACCAACCACCATGACGTCACTAGCCCCGCCCCCGAGGCCGCCCCCCCGCCACCATTGGGCCCCACGCGCGTCACTCGCCGGTGGCGGCGCCCCGCCCCCCTGTGCGAGCCGATCCTCCCCGCCCCCGTACCCCGCTCCCGAGGTGGCCCCAAAGCTGCTCGGGCACCGGGGGGCAGGGACATGGGTGGGACAGGGACACGGGTGGGGACGGGGACACGCGTGGGCACGGGGTCAGGGGGCTGGGGACAGGGGCATGGGGCTGGGGACGGGGACACGGGTGGGACAGGAGCACGGGTGGGGACGGGGACATGGGTGGGGACAGGGGCTTGGGGCTGAGGCTGGGCACACGGGGCTGGGGACAGGGGCACAGGGCTGGGAAGGGGGACACGGGGCTGGGGACAGGGATGTGGGCCGGGGACAGGGACAAGGAGCTTGGGACAGGGATGATGGGCTGGGGACAGGGACACGGGGCTCGGGACAGGTATGTGGGCTGGGGGACGGGCATGGAGCTGGGAACATGGGTATTGGGCTAGGGATAGCGATACAGGGCTGGGGACAGGGACACGGGGCTAGGGACAGGGACACAGGGCTGGGGACAGCGATACAGGCTGGGAACGGGGATTCGGGGCTGGGGGCCAGGGACATGAGCAGGGGACGTGCACTGGGGCTGGGGGCAGGAATATAGGCTGGGGGGAGGAACCTAGGGCTGAGGACAAGAACACAGCTTGCGGACAGGAATGTGGGCCGCGGGACAGGGCCATGAGCTATGGTCAGGGACACGGGGCAGGGGGACAGGGGACATGGAGCCGGGGTGCAGGTGGCTACGGGGCCAGGCTACAAGAGGGACACAGGACACAGCACACTGGGGCCGTGGGGCTGGGACACACCAGGAGCTGCGGGGCTGTCGTGTAGGGGGTCAAGGGGGCTACAATGCTGGGGACAAAGGGGGTGTCTTGTGGAGAGGGGACAAAAGGCAGTAAGGGCTACCTGTGGGGGCTGGGGGGAGCTTCCGGGGGGGGGGGGGCTGTTTAATGGGGGCTGGGTGGTTTTCTGACAGTGGCCACCATTTTATTATAATAAATTTATTTATCTTGCAGACAAGGTGTCCGGGGGAGCAGGTCTGGGCACCCTGGCGGGGATGAGGCCATGCCGACTGGAAATGATCCCATCGCGCTTCCCCACAGTCCCCTGACATCATCCACAACCCTCCCTGACATCATCCCCAGACCCCCCGACAACACCGCCCTCCTTGGCCACGGCGGAGGTGAGTGGGTGACCTGTGGGCACAGCCCCACTCCCGGGGGGTGCTCTGCCCTACACCAGCCCAACTCCTATCCCGCCCCCGGTCACAGAGCACCCCGGCAGCTGCAGGGGGAGCAGGCCCCCAGCAGCCCCTCCCCAGAGCACAGCCCCCATGACACAGACTCCCCGGAGCCTGTGCCGCTGGGATAGGGACCCCGCGAGGCTCGTGATCCCTCTGGGAGCAACCTGGTCCTGCTGCACTTGGGAAGGGGACAGGGGAGCCCGTCCATCCGTCCCACCCAGGATGCACCCCAGAGGCTCCATGGGACAAAGACCCATCCCCTGTGAGTGACACCAGTGGGTGTGGGTACTACTGGGGTGCTGGGCCAGGGGACCCCCCAGGTGAGACTGCAGCCACCCCGGGGAGAGGAAGAGGTACCAGAGTCGGGGCTGGAGGGGTGTCCCCGGGGCCAAGCCAGCATGGAGTGACACGGGAAGGGCGGGGGGCACTGGAACAGCCCCACATCTCCAAGGTCCGTGGGGTGCCCCACGGCTGTGCACCCCCCATGCAGCCCCCACCCCATGGGGCACAGCAGAACCTGGCATCACCAACCACGGCCGCTGCGGTTCCCTGCCAACCCAGAGAGCCTGCACCGTGTGGCTCTGGCCACGCAGTACTAGGGTTATGGTCACCCACCACCGGCCACGCAGGACAGGGTGTGCCCACCCGTGGGCGGGGCGGGGGCACAGGTATATTGTCCTGGGGGTGAGGAGGGGGTGCAGTGCTCGCGCCATTCCCGTCCCCCGGCCCTGGTCCAGCCCGCCCCGCTCCGTTCCCCGCGCCCCACTCCCTCCCGTAACCCAGCGGCGGAGGCGCGTTTTCTCCTCCGGAGCGCTAGGGGGCGGTAGCGCTCCGCGGCGCGCTGCCACCGGCCGGCGCCGCTCTGTTCTCGCCATTCCGCTCCCGAAGGCTCTGATTGGTGAGGTACCGTCAGCAGCGCGACGCCGTGGTGACGTTATTTCTAGTGGTCGCCACCGCTACTGCGTGGGGGGCGATCGACGATCGCTACCGGACCCCGAGACCCCCGGCCCGGCCTAGCCCCGCCCTGCCGCCATGGAGTTCCCCGCCGTTCTCTTCCCCTCCTACTTCGGCGCCGGTCCGCCCCGGGAGGAGGGGGGCCCCGCTCTGGCCGCCGGCTGGGGCGAGCACGGGCAGGTGCTGGAGGCCGGCCCCGGCCGCCGCCAGGTGAGGGAACCGGGGAGAACCGGGCCGGGGGAGCCTGGTGGGGGCCGCTGTCACCTCCCTCCTCTTCTTACAGGCCGAGAGGACGTTCGTGCCCCGCCACGGCAGGACGGGAGAGAGCTGGGAACCCACCGAGGCTGCTGCCGTGCCCTTCTTGACCCCCAGCGCGAGTGAGGGCCGTGGGGGGCGGGAGGGGGGCGACGCTGCCCGGGGCTAATGCGATAACATGCCATTCCACTTGCCCTGTGGCTCTCGGGATCCCTGCGGGCTCTGCCGGGGAGCTTTAGCAGCCTTCTCCGGCAGTACTTACGCAGGAGGGAGCAGGGACGGGTGAGCCGTACCGCCCAGGTGCTGCAGCAGTGTGTCCCGGTACTGGTGCGGTACCGTCTGGCCCTGCCCTCTCCCTGCAGGCTGCTGGGTCCCCTCGCTCACACCTCAGGACATCCTCTACCGCAGCGTTCTGCACAGGAAGCTCTGGACAGGCAAGTCCAGAGCCACTCTGGACTTCACCAAGCAGGTAGGGTTTGGGGCACTGTGTCTTGCTGAGGACCTGGGGAGGATGGTGCAGGATCCCTGCATGTCTCAACCCCTCCCTGTCCTTCCTGCACAGCTGGGCCACTTCTTTGTGGATCACCCAGAAGATGCGTTTGGCTCCCTGGGGCGGCTGCTGCACAAGAACTTTCACCTGGGCAACTCAAAACTGAGGGTCAGTGTCCATCTGGTGGTGGCGATGACATCCCCCACCCCTCCCCTCACAGCTGCCAGGCCCAGCCTCTGCTCCCTCTCCTCCCTGCAGAGAAAGGCCCGGGACAACACCATCCGGATGACGGCCCTGATGGAGGAAATTGACCGTCTGGAGGCCAGGCGGTAAGCGTCCCCATGTCTCCCTCCCTGGAGAGGGCTGGGCAGGCTCCTGCTCTCTCCCATTACCTGACACTGTACCCCCGCAGTGGCTGCCCCCGGCAGTACCTCACCTCCCGCCTGCGCTGGTTCTCCCACCTCAGCCGTGACTGGCTCTTTGAGGTGCCTCTGGGGCTGCTGGCGGACTGCGTGCACGAGGAGCTGCTGCTGCAGTGGGCCAGCCTGCTTTTCGATGACAGTCCTACAGGGGGGGCACTGGCCTGGCTGCCCCCTGAGGATGTAGGGGCTCGCATGGGCTGCCTGGTGTACCCTGGAGGGCAGGCCATGAACCAGCTCTGTATCCTTCACCATGGGGTGTCCCTGGGGAGGGCAGCAGAGGTTGCGTTGCACTACCCTTAGCTGGCACCCCAGATTTCCAGGACGTGGTGCTGGAGGAGCTGCCTCACAGCCGGGGCTCCCCAGCACAGTTTGAGCTCAATGGGCGCATCTGGCAAGTGTCCGCTGCCCGGGTGGACGGGGAAGGTGAGCCAGCCCCAGGATCCCTTCCCCGGGATCCATACCTTGGGCTGGGCAGGCCATGGGGTGAAGGAGTAGCAGGGAGACCCCAGGATGCTGCCGACTCATGTGCTGCCTCATGTCCCCTGCCAGGTTTTGTTGGTGTCCGCTCGGACTATCACTGCGGCGTTTGGAGAGTGTCGGGTAGGACAGGGGCGGCTCCTGCCCCACTGCAGGTCATCCGTACCAGCATGCCTGCCTCCTGCATCACCGTCAGGTAGGCGCTGGGAGGGAATGGAGCTTTGCAAGGAGGGGGCTCTGCTGCTTCTGCAGCTGTCCCCGCTGTGGCAGATGCTCTCGCCCCTGCGGTGATGCTGTGTCCCCTGTCCCGTAGCCCTCATCTCCCCGGGGAGCTGGCCGTCTGCACACAGAGCGGATCTGTCTACCTCTGGAGCGTTGAGTTGGGGTGAGATGGGGCACTCGGGGCTGGGAGGGGGCTGACGCAGACCCCTAAGTCTCAGGAGGGTGGGTGGGGGGTCCACAGGAGAGGGGGGCAACCCTGTCCTGTGCTGCCTTCTCCCCCCACAGGCTGCAGCGGCTCCGCCATGACCCCCAGACCATGTTTTTTCGGGACCATTCGCCCTGGCGCTGGAGCGACTTCACCGCCCACCCACGGGTGCTGAGCTGCGCTGACCGCACTGGCCTACAGTGCCTGGACGCCCGGGTGAGCCTGGGAGGGTGGCCACAGGGCTGGCGGGAGGCAGCAGAGAGGGTTCCCCAGCCTGGGGTGCTGACAGCACCCCACTCTACTGCTGCAGGTCCCTGAGCGATGCCACTTCGACTTGTTCAAGGTGGGTGAGGAAGCCGGCTGCCGGCAAGGCGAGCGCGTGGTGCTGCCCATGTACCTGGGCAGGGCTCACCCCTCCCAGCACCTCATCACCACCCAGGTGAGTCCTGCTACACCTAGTGAGGACAGCCAGGGGCTGTGGGGGGGTCACCCCAGTGCAGACCCGGCTCCCAGCACCCATGGGGTAGGGGGATCACCCAGCTGAGGGGGCTGACATGGCGTGTTGGCGTGAGCCCCCCTGAGCTGTGCCCCCCATCCCAGTTCTCTGTATATGTGCTGGACGAGCGCTTGCCACTGGTGCCTGTGCTGAAGTGGGCTCACATGATGAAGGCCCCTCCTCTCTTTGCCCACCTGACGCCAGGGGGCCCTGGGAGGAGCCATAAGCTGCTGCTTGGTGCATCCTGCACCCAGGAGCTGCTGCTGCTGCAATACCAGGGTGAGAAACGGGGCCTGGGGGCTGTTCTGGGGCTGGGTCTTCTCTGTGCCCATGTCCCTGCCTCTTCGCCACTGCTGCCCCAGCATCGGTGCTCACTGGCTGGTTTTGGCATGTCCTTCCACAGGAGGCAGCCGGTCGGCCTGCCAGCTGGCAGGGCCTCCACAGAAGCTGCACAGCATCTCCAGCTGCCTGGAGCACCTGCCCACCCAGCTCCCGCACCGCCACCGCTTGCTCCAGCAGCGCCTCAGTGCCCCAGCTGCCGGTGGGTGTCCTGCACTGGGGTGCAGGTGCCAGGGGGGACAGGACATGGGTTGGAGCTGGGGTACAGCCCTTGCTGTGCCCTCAGGGTAGGGTGGTGCTTGAAAAGGCAAAAACAGAGCCTGAACAACCCTGTGCAAGAGATTAATGATCTAGAAAAGACTGTGGGGGGCAGAAGCCAGCAGTGGGTGTGCCCATGGCGGGGGTGGAGGCAGCCTCCAGTGGCAGCCTAGCCCCAGAAGGGTCCCCAGGGCTGGGACCCCAATGGCAATGCCCCCTCTTTGTCCCCACAGGGCTGACTGCTGTGCTGCAGGAGGATGGGCAGCGGGAGTCCCTGCTGGTTTTCCAGCTCTCTGAGGCTGGGGATGTCTTCTGCCAGAGGCTGACCCATGAGGCGGTGCAGCCCCCTAAGCCCACCTCGAGGGACGAGGCCACGACAGCCCCGGGCTCTTCCCCTCTCTTCGAGGCTCCAGCCAGCAGCCCTCTGCACTCAGGCACTGAGGGAGAAGAGGAGGAGGAGGAGGAAGAGCAAACCTTCTACTTGTCCAATGTGGAAGTGATTATCAATGAGGAGGAGGAGTGGGATGCAAGCACGCCAGTGGCTCCACAGGAAGCCGAGGTCCCCCAGGAGTCCTGTGCCAGCCCTGAGCCTGCCCCGGCGGTGCCCAGCCCGGCTGCAGCCCTGCGGTACCGCCGCTGGCTGAAGGCTCTTTCCAAGGGCTGTGGGGAGCCCCCCCGACACACCTGGCCCCCCACCCTCAGCCAGAAGCGCCTTTTCACCCGCAAAGAGCTGGAGGTGCTGGCAGTCCCCAGCGCCCTGCATGAGCAGGCACGGCAGCGACTGCGCCAGGCCATGCAGGAAGGGGGTCGCATACAGCGCTGGGACACGCCGGACCCCCAACCCCCTCCACTGCCGCAACCCCTGGAGCCATCGGGGAGTCCGGACCCCCTGAGTGCTCGTCTGACAGCGGCCTGGTCAGGGGATTGGGGAAAGTGGTGGGATGAGAGGACGAGTTTCAACATGGCGCAGAGGCAGCGCGCATTGCGGGAACGGCGGCGGCGGCAGAAGCGAGCTCGTGGCCGGCGCAGCCTTTCAGCTAGCTTCACCTCCTCCCTTACCTACCAGTCAGAGCTGTCGGAGCTGAGTGACGTGGCCCCCACGACGCTTTCCCCTGGACGACCCCCTGTGCTCCCACGGGAGGGCTCCCCACCGGGCAGCTTCCCCGTGGCATCACCAGCTCCCGACGAAGCCCTGCTGTCTTCCCAGAGCCTGCGCTGCCGCGGCATCCCCAAGGAGCGGCGGAAAACACTGCGGGATTACCTGTCAGTGTGGGCTGAGGCTCCCCCTGAGCCCTTTGAGCTCCCCAGCAGCCAGGCCAGCCAGCTCTGCATCCCCTCCTCACAGAGCCAGCTCTCCTCTGCCTCACAGCCCCGCCGCAAGCGCCCACGCATGGGCTTCTGAGCCTTCAATAAACCCCACGTGGACCAGCCTCTGTCCCAGGGTCTTTGTTGGGGGTAGGGCCAGTTGCACTGCCATGCACGGTCACGTACCCACGCGGGGGTGGGTGGTCGGGCGGGATCCGTGCCTGCTCCTCTCTGCCTGGACCTCCGAGAGAGGGTACCCGCAGCGTGCTCCGCGCCCCGGGGGTGGCGCCCGCGCGTCATGCGTGGGGGCAGGCGTGTGTGGGGCCCTTTAAGGCGCCTCGGGGCGGGAGGGGTGTGTGGGAGTGATAGGAGCGGGAGCCAATGCGGGGGGCGGGGGCGGGGCCGGCGCGGCGGCGATGGCGGCAGCGCTAGCGCGGGTGCTGGCTCGCGGCTGGGCGGCGCGCGGCGCCCCGCGCGTGCGGCAGGTGGGTGCGGGGTCACGCGTGGGAGGGGGGATGACACCGAGGGTGGAGGAGCACGACGGGGCACCGCCTGTGCCGCCGCCACGCTCGCCGCTGCTCCCGCCCCTGGGCAAAGTCCGCGGCGGGCGTGAGCGACCTCGCCACGGCACGGGGCCTCGCAGCACCCACGTGTACCACCCCCCCACACACACCGCCATGGGCATACCCCCCCACAGTGACGCCCACGGGTGTCACCCCCACGCGCACCCCCAGGCACCCCTACATGCATCCCATCGCTCCGCGCGTGCCCCCACATCCAATCCCCACTGATCCCAGCGCCCGCCACGTCACCCCACGTGCATGCCCCCCATATGCACGCCCGTAACCCCCAGTTGCACCCTACCCCACCCCCACGTGCACCCCCCACCATCCCCGTGTGCACCCCACCACCACCCCCATACGTACACCCCCATCACCCTTGCATGAATGTGCGTGGGTCCCCCGTGCCCCCAGCCCGTGGGGTCCCCGTCCCCGGGTGGCCCAGGCCATAAGCTCCCTCTGCTCCTCGGCCCCAGCGGTGCATGGCAGCGGGCGGCAGACAGGACGACTGTGGGGAGGTGGGCAAGGCACAGCGGGCAGAGGCAGCCGGTGAGGACATGAGCGCGCAGCCCACCATCTTCAGCAAGATCATCGCCCGCAGCGTGCCTGCCACCATCCTCTATGAAGATGACAAGGTAGAGAGGACATGAAGGCACGTGACCCCTCCAGCATGGGCTGGGGTCAGCACCCATGGGTGTGGAGCTCACCCTGCTCCCCCTCCCCCGGCAGTGCTTGGTCTTCCGCGACGTGGCCCCCCAAGCCCCCGTCCACTTCCTGGTGATCCCCAAGCGCCCTATCCCCCGGATCAGCCGTGTGGGTCCCCAGGACACCGAGGTGAGTCCAGCGGGGGTCCCTGGGACATTGAGGCACGCGCATAGGCATGGTGCTGACCCTCCTGCTTCCCCCTCCCCCGCAGCTCCTGGGGCACTTGCTGGTGGTGGCAGCGCGCACAGCGCAGGAGGAGGGGCTGGACAATGGCTACCGTGTGGGTGAGTTGGTGTCCCCTGCCACGGCATGGGGCAGGACCTTTGCCAGTGGTCCTTGGGAGTGACCCGGTGTCAGGGGGGGGAGGGTGGCCTGACCCCTGTACCTCTCCTGGCAGTGATCAACGACGGGAAGCACGGCGCACAGTCCGTCTACCACCTGCACCTCCACGTGCTGGGGGGGCGGCAGCTGGGCTGGCCCCCCGGCTGAGCCACCGACCCACCAACCTCCAATAAAGCATGTCCATGGCAGTGGCTTTGGTGGCTCTGTCTCAGGGTGCCCCTTCTGGGGTGGCCAGCCTTGGCAGGGGTGGCCTTAGGTGTCACAGCAGCAGGGACATGCCAGCAGGACTCAGGGTGGGGACATGGGTGGGACTTAGGGCCCTGATTCTCTGGGCAGGCGGGGGGTCTGGGCTCCCCACATCCCAACGTGCCCACACTGGAGATGCTCTGGAGCCCCCCACTTGGAGCAAGAGGTTTTTTTAGGGAGTGCCCACATCCCACAGGCAAAAGGCCCATCCTGGTGCTGCGCAGGACAGGGAGCAGGCTGGGAGCTGCAAGGGTGTCCCCGAGCTGGGGAACGTCCCAGGGGTGCCAGCAGCACCCCGTGCCCTGGGCTGCCCACCCAGCCCCAGTGCCACGCACAGCCCCAGCACCCCTGGGTGCCCCTCAAGCACTCCCGTGTTGCTGCCAGAGCCCCACGCTGGGCACAGATAACTTCTCTGCCTTGCAAAAGCAAGCTAATTGCCCTAAATTGCAGTAACAGTGCAAATTGCACATTTACTCCTCCCACTCCAGAGGGCCCTTGCTGGGAGCTGCCAGGTGGTTCGTGGCCGTGAGCTAAGGGCAGAACGGAACAGGCTGCATGGTGGGCTGGCTGCCCCCTGCGCGCATACACATAGCACGGTACCGCTGCACGCCTGTGTGTGCAGTGCCTTGCAAAACTGACATCACTGCACACCCCAGACCACCCGCATGTGCACCACTGTGCAGAACACATCACACTGCATGATCCAGAGCCCTGTGTGTGCACCGCTGCACAAAACATATTGCACTGCACTCCCCAGACACCCCTGTGCTAGCACCATGGTACAAAACGTATAGTACTGCACACCCCAGACTCCCCTGTGCTTGCAACACAGTGCAAAACGCATCGCGCTGCACAACCCAGACCCCCTTGCGTGTGCACTACTGTGCAAAACTCACAGCACTGCATGCCCCAGACCCCCTTGCACCTGCACGACGGTGCAAAACACATTGCATTGCACACCGCAGACCTCCTGCTTCGTGCATGCAAAACACGTCTGTACACATGCAGCGGCGCTCACGCACGCGTGTTGACACACACTGACCACAGACGTGTGCCCACACGTGGCCAGAGGTGCACACACGCAGGGGCCCATGCACACATGGCCGCTTGCTTGCTCCCTGCCCTGCGCCTCCCACTCCCGCTGTGCACTGGGCCCACGGCCGGGCCCTGTGGCTATATTTAGTGGCGGGGGCCAGTGCTGGCGCGGCGCACAGCCCACCTGGCACCACCGGCGGGGCTGCCTGGGCCCCCGCCAGCCGCTCAGGGGACCGCAGCCCGACGGGGAGAATGGCAGCTCTGTTCAGCCTCCGGCTCAGTGGCGCTGGAGGCGGGGGGCCCCCCGGGAGCGGCGTGGGGCTGTGGCAGAGCCCAGTCACTTCCCTCCCCACACACCCAGTATAGCACGGGGAATGGTTTTTTGGGGTGCAAATGAACTTCAAAAATGTTGGATGATGTTGCTTCCTGCCTCCAAGATCTGCTTGAGCCTCAGCACAGACTGGGGACACTCTTGGACGTGGGACAGCCTTGCCGCAGGGCTCGGGACCTCAAATAGGGGCCAGAGATCCATGGTGAATCATCCCGTAGGGCTCATCCAGAGCAGCCCCCCAGGGATGCCGTGCCCGGCAGAGGGAGAGTGCTGGCACACGAGGTCAGGGGACGGACGCCTGCATCATCTTTTCTCCTGTGCCAAGTTTATTTTGTCAGTCCCTGAGCAGCCCTAGGGCAGTGCAGCGGTCGCAGCCCCATGGGGCTGCGCTGGGGCAGGGAGGGGGGAGCAGGGGCCAACGGCTGTTTTCGTTCTTCAGCTGAAGACTATCACAAATGACGCAAGTTCCCAAAAGAGCCGGGCGGGGGGGGGAGGCTGTGGGGAATGTGTCAGCCAGAGAGAGGCAGCCAGATGTGCTCCAGCAGCTCCAGGGCTGCTGCCCCATGGTGATACTGCCAGGGTGCAGCCCCACAGCAGTGCCCCATATGCCACCCCGGAGTGGTTTGCCCCAGGATTTTGGGGGTTTTGCCCCACTGCAAAACACTGGTTTGCATACCCCCAGGCTGGCATCTCCAGGCTGCCTGTCCCACACTGGACTGTGGTGCTTTTAGTGTCCCTTCGGTGTCCCCCAGACACCCATGGTGCCTGGCCAGGCTTTTAGCTGCCCCAGGGACAAGCCCACACGTGTCGGGCTGGGTATGTGGGCACGCTCCTGGGAAAAGCACTGTGGGGTGCAAGCTGGGGCAGGGTACGCAGGCTGCCACCCGCAAAAGCATGACCTGGGGATGCAACTCAGGGGCCAACACTGGGGCAGAGTGTGGGGGGTACGACCCAGCAGCATGCACCCCAGCACTCTCAGTGAGCACCCAGCCCTCAGGGCACCCACCTCCAGTGGCAGCAGGGCTGGTGCGGCCCCAGCGTGGAGTGGGGGCCCCTTTTTGCAGAGCCTGAGCTCTGCAGCACGTCTCTCCCTCCTCCCCGCCAGCTGCGTGGCAGATGGGCTTGGAGGAACCCCTGCTTGGCACAGGGCCGAGCGCCCAGAGGGAGGAGCGATCCCTGCTGGGGAGGCCAGAGGGGCCAAGCACATCCCTGGCCAGGAAAAACAGAGGCCCCAAGGCTGAGCACGCGGCGCACACCGCAGAGTGCTGCAATAACAGCCCTCGCAACGGAGCACGACGCGTGCTATCAAAGGGCCCTTCTTCTCCCCGGCTTCTCTACCGGGATGGGGACCGGGGGGCCCAGCGAGGGCTGGCGGTGAGGGGAGCTGCTCCACACCCACGGGAGACCAGCTGTGCGCAGCCAGGCGCCGGTCCCATCCCACCCCGCCACCCAGCCGTGGGTCCCTGGGGCAGGGTGGGGCGATGGGGTGTTGCTTGGGTCAAGTCACGGGGAGCAACACGTCTCCAGGCGCCCAGTCCCTACTGTCGCCCCAGCGGGGCCGAACTGTCCCTGCTCGGGTGCGGGGCCCACTCGTGTCCCCCCACTCCACAGCTTCTGGGGCCACCCCCGCCTGAAGGCCAGGCCCTGTGAGCTCCGGCTGCGGCCAGGGCTCCTCCCTGAGCCCTGCTCCAAGAAGCCAGGGGGTGCAGGGGGACACGGACACCCGTGGGGGGGGCACAATCGCCTTCGCCCCTTCCTGCCCCGGCCCCCGCCACGACCACTTACCCCGCCCGCGCTCCCGCTCCACCCCCCCCCCCTGCTATTCGTCCCCGGACATGCCACTCTAACCCTGTTCCCTCGGTCCCGCCCGCAGTGGGCCCCGCCTCCTCTCCCTTCAGGCTCTCCTCCAATGGGAGGTCGCACACGCACCCGGCTCCACCTATGAGCTTGCGGCAGCGGGCGGTGTTTACTGTCACCATGGAGACGGAGCCGTTCCGTCCCCCCGCGCAGGCGCCCTGGAGGCGGGAGTGCGGCGGCGGGGGGGGGGGGGGCGGACCGAGGCCCCCTGAGGTGGGGCCGGGCCGGGGGGGTCACGAAGGGGTGCGAGGCCTTGGGGTATCCCCGAGCGGGACATTTGGAGGGCCAGGGGCCTGGGAGGGCAGGGGGCAGGGGCCTAGTGAGCGTCAAGGGAACTAAGAGATCGGGGGGTCGGGGGCCACGGCCCGGGGTGGGGGGGTGGCACGTGGGGAGGGGGTGCTGGGGGGTGCAGGGCCCCGGCAGGGCGTACAGGGCTGGGGTGCATTCGGCGGGCAGAGCCTGGGCTGGGGACACTGGGGGGGATGTTGCTGGGCGGGGGGAGTTATGGAGGGAGTGACCCCCCTGAGGTGCAGACCCGGCAGGAGGTACTGCCTCCACCCCCCCACCAAAGGGAGAGGGGTCCCTTGACCCCATCGCTGGAGTGGGGGTGACACCATGGGGGGAGTCGGGAATCTCAGCATCAGGGTCCTGCCCATGCTGGTGGGTGATGGGAACATGGGAGGCAAAGGCAGGGGGCTGAAGGATGTGCCCCACCACCTTTCCTCAGGGACTGTCCCCATCTGCAGGGTGGCTCTGAGGGGCTACGTGCCTCCTGTGTGTGATCAGGGTCCAGAGTGGTATCCTCCTGCCTGGGGTGCCCATGGAGAAGCCCCTGTGCCACAGGGAGACGCTGATGGTCATGACAGAGATAACCCTGGAGATGTCAGCCACAGCCGAGGAACCCCAGGAGATGCTGTCAGCCACAGCTGAGGTACCCCAGGAGATGCTGTTGGCCATGGCCGAGCTGCCTGCTGAGCCCTGCCAGCTGTGCCCTGCGTGGTACCCAGTGAGGTGATCTTTCCCGCTGAGGCTGGGAAGAATCCCTGGCTGACCTGCCCTGGAAAGTCGGGGACTGGCTCTGGCAGCGTGCTCCCCATGGCAGTGCCAGTGCTGCCCACCCCACTGCAGACACCAGCAAAGCAGCTCAGCCAGATGGTGCCCTGGGGGAGCTGCTTGATCCACAACTGGCAGGAGGAGATAACTGCCCTGCATCACCCTTCAAAACCCATCCGACTGCATCTCACAATGCTGATCTCATGAAGCCCCCCCACTCCTGGGCAGCTCCCTCTCTTTAAATAGCCATACTTGGCCAAGCTGGAGCTCCCTGAATGACCTTGAGCCCAGCGGGATGGAAAGGGGATGAAATTCAATATCACAAAACGCATGGGCAGGCATGAGGGGAGTGATGGCGAGGCTTTGGGAGGCTTTGGGAGGAGACCTGGGGTCTCCTGCTGGGGTGGTGGGAGCTGGGTGTCACAGCCCATCACAGCTATGTGGGGACGCCTGCTTGGGTGAGCTAGACTGGGGGGTACACTGAATGAGCCACAGCCTGGGGACCCCACCGTTCTTTCAAGTACCAAAAGAGCACTTGCTGGCCTAGGTATGCACTGGGTTGGGGCAGCCGTATGAGGCCAGCTGGTCCTTGGCAGGCAGGAGAGGTCAGCCCTGCTGAAGCCACAGGTGCCCCTGCTCCAGCTTTCCTGGGAAGCCCAACTGGAAGGACTGTCCCCCTTTTTTGCAGCTGGTGCCTCTGGGGCTGCTCCCAGGGCTTTTGTTGGGCACCTCCCTTCATGGCATGGCCTTAGGTATGGGGCAATGCCCCCAGCTTGCAGACACCCAACAGAACGGGGTGTCTCACCCCCACCTCCCAACCCTGCCCAG
Source organism: Phalacrocorax aristotelis (assembly GCF_949628215.1). NCBI lineage: Eukaryota > Metazoa > Chordata > Aves > Suliformes > Phalacrocoracidae > Phalacrocorax > Phalacrocorax aristotelis. The sequence goes on along the minus strand of NC_134311.1, from coordinate 70,882,016 downwards.
AGGCATATCCTGCAGAGGCAGGATAGTCCCCATGGGACTATCAAAAGGCTAAAAGCTGGGAGTGGGCATGGAGCACTGTAGGGTGGGATCCTGCCCCCTTCCCACAGTCCCCACTGTCCGTCCCCAGAGAGCCACGAACCACCTGGACCTTGTGCCAGGGCAGGAACCAGGCAGCGAGGGCTTCACCCACTGGCATGGCCACCACAGGCTGCTGGTCCACCAGCTCCTCTCCTGGCCCACCGACAGCACCACCAAGAAGGACACCGACTGCCTACTGCACAGGGTCCTGCTGCTGGGGCAAGGTGAGTTTGTGTGCCCCCCCAAGCAGTGTGCCCCCCAAAAAGGCAGTGAGAGGAGCCTAGCTGTGGGGGTGATGACACCTTCCCCCCACAGGGCAGCAGGAAGCCATGCTGGAGTCTGTGCTCTACTGGAAATACAGGCAAGCCTGTGCCCCTGCCTGCCACCCACCCCTGGTGCAGGGGACCCTGCTGTGGGGGGTAGGGGACAATCCCAGAGCTGAGGGGTGCAGGGCCTGCTCTGCCGGCAGGAAGGAGATGCTGAAGATCTGTCCCCCCGATGCCCATGGAGTCAGTCTCCACCACGCACCGGGACTACTGTGCCACAGGTTGCCAGTTCACACCATTGCCCACCACCCAGGTACAGGTAGGGGACAGCCCCCCTCCACAGCTTGCAGCATCCCCCAGGGAGCCCACAATGCTCCTGTGTCCCCCCCAGCCATGCTGCCCCCCCTTGCCCAGTGTTACATTGCTTCTACCTGTAGCCCCACAACTCCCACATGGAGCAGCCCTGCAGCTTCTGGCTGCAGCAAGCCCGCAGCCTGCCTGTAAGCCCCCCAACACCCTGCCCTGCCAGCACCTGGGGGACACAGCTGCTGACAGGGACTTGTCCACTTCCCTCCAGAGTGTCACCAGCATCCGCAGCAGGGACAGTCCCTTTCAGAGTAACACATCATTCTCCACTCCCATCACCAACTCCCTAGAGCAGCCCTGTGCCTCCCTGATAAGCCAGCCCCAGCCCCACAAGCAATAAAGGGCAGGGGGCCACAGGTGGTCCCAGCGTCCTTGCTGCCCAAGGGTTGTCCTCAGGCTGGGCATTTGAAGGGGGAGCCCTGTGTCCCTGGCATCTAGATCCCTGTGGGGCAATGCAGCACAGATGTAGGGACACCTTCCAGCCCCTCTGCAGGTCACTGCTGCTCCAAAACGTGCTATGGCCCCAAGCCGCCATCCTTGAGCACCTGGACGTGCCCTCTCCCAGCGCCCGCAGCAGGTGACACACAGCCCCCGTCCCCATCCCCAGGCACAGGTGGGCTCCAGTAAGAGGCTGTGGCAGCATGGCCAGAGCACGAAGTCAGAGGAACGCGCTGCAGCCCTCACGCCAAAGCAAAACCTGCCACAGCAGCCCTGCCTTCCCAGCACTGCCCTGAGCCCTTGCCAGCTGCCGCTGCAGCTGCCCTGCACCAGTTCCCCGTGCCCAGACCCCAACCCATGCCGCAGCCGGACCCCCCATGTTACGATGCTCTGGGAAGCTCCAGCAGCCGTCCCCAACCCACACTGAGCTCAATGTTGGGGTTCCCCCAGCCCCCCACCCTGCTTGGCGCTCCAGGGAGAGCGAAGCAGAGGTCGGGGGACAGAGGGATTTGGGGAAGTTTGTATTTCAACAAAATAGTTTGCAGTGACTCCTATATTTACACCTGTGGGATAGGGGTATTTACATCACCCGGTGAGACTATATACAGTGGAGGGGGATACTGGGAAGAGGTGGAGCCACGGCATTGAAGCCTTCCCTGGCCAAGGGGTCAGTCCCGGCAGGATCCCCTGTTTCCCGTCGCCCCCAGGGAGAGGGTGACATGGGCACAACTTCTGCCAGGGACCAGGTACTGAAAAGAGACGGTGAGTGCCCTGTGGGGCAGCCAGGCCCCAGGAGTGGCTCAGAGCCAGCTGAGCCAGAGGGTGGGGGGACATGGGGTCCCCCCCAGGCTGGACTGGGGCTGTTTCACCCACTCCAGCAGAGGCTGTGGGGGGAGGTGGGCTTTGCTGGTGCCGATGGAAGGGGGCAGGTGGTGCCATGGCTGCTGCCGCACCCACCCACCCTGTTCCCAACCCCTGCTGAAGCAGGGGGGCTGTGGTGATGGGCCAGGGCGGGGGTGCCGGTGCATCCGAGGGGCCAGGTGCTGGGAAGCATGGTGGCCCCATCGGGGTTGGGGGCTCTGCCACTGCCGCCAGGCTCAGATGACTTTGGCGTCTTTCCTCTCGCCCAGCAGCCAGTACGTCCGCATCTTCCCCTTGCCCTGGGGGGGCAGAGGGGGGGCAGTGAGGCCTTCCCCACCCCAAGTGCTGGTTCTTGGGTGCCATCCCCAGCACTGAGGGGGATAAGGGGCCCCAGCCCTGACCCACCCACCCATCACATGCCCCTGCACCAGGAAGGGCTGGCACCCCACTGGGGTCCCCATGCCCTCACCTTCATCTCCACGTCCCCACGCAGCTCCAGCTCAAAGCAGCCAAACTCATCCAGGACTTCCTTGGTGGTGGACGAGACGTGGATCTTCAGGGCTGGGTGGCACAGAGGGGCAAAAGGGACATGTCTGGGTTCGGGAGCGGGGCATGACCCATGGCCCTGGGCCCCAGCTGCCAGCCTCACGGCTCACCCTGGCCATTGGACTCCATGCGGGATGCCGTGTTCACTGTGTCCCCGAAGAGGCAGTACCGTGGCATCTTCAGACCCACGACTCCGGCGCACACAGGACCTGTGGGCACAGAGGTGCCTGGGGCTGCTGCAGGGCAGCCGGGCAACCCCCAGCTATGGTGCTGGTCGGCATGGGGGCTCACCAGTGTGTATGCCAATGCGCAGGCAGAGCTGGTCGTTGGGCCGGTGCCGGATCTTGAAGGTTTTGACGGCCTCAAGCAGGGCCAGGGCCATGCGGACTATCTCACGGGCGTGCAGCTTCCCATTGCGCACCGGCAGCCCTGACACCACCATGTAGGCATCCCCGATGGTCTCCACCTGCAGGGTCAGGGGCAGCGGGTACATCCCAGGCTCCCTGCTGCACGCCTCACTTCAGGGGGCTGCGCTTGCTCATCCCCCCACCTCACCTTGTAGACGTCAAAGTTATCGATGATGGCATCGAAGCAAGTGTAGAGATCATTCAGCAGTGTCACAACCTGGATGAAGGGTGCATGTGGGGCTGGGAGCGGGTATGTCCCTCCGGCCCACAGGGATGGCACTGCCAAGGTATGAGCCCCACCACCAGCCCCACAGGGGGGCTGCCCCCCAGACCCTGCTCTCACCTGCATGGGGGTGCTCTCTGCTGAGAGAGCAGTGAAGCCCACGATGTCACTGAAGTAGATGGTGACGCTGTCAAAAGCCTCAGCCTGCACTGTCTCCCCCCGCTTCAGCTGCTCCGCCACAGAGCTGGCAAGAACAGGGAGGATGGTGGTGGGCTCCCACCCCAAACCCTGTTCCCCCTGTGCCCCTTGCCCTACATCAGCATGGAGAGCTGGCAAGGGACCCCACGCTTGCACAGTAGTGGGTGCACACTGACCCCATGCCAACCCCCAGACCCACACACTCCCATCTCCCTCCCTCTCACTGGGGCAGAATCTGGTAGAGGAGGTTCTCTGCCTTGCGCTTCTCCTCCAGGTAGGCCTGTGTCCGCTCCTCCACCAGCTTCTCCAGGTTGTTGGCGTACTGCTCCATGCGCGACAGCAGGTTGTCCAAGATGCTGGTGCTGCCCTCCCTGCCAGGGTGCAGGCAGCTGGCACCACTGGAAGAGGTGCCCCCCAACCACTGCCCCCGTGGTTGTCCCTGCTCCCACGCAGGGCCACGTTCCCCACTCGCCAGCCACCCACTTGTTGAATCTACGGATGAAGATCTTGATCTGGCTGAAGTCAGGGCGCTCAGATGGCTCCTGCGCCCAGCAGCGCTCCATCAGCACTGCCAGCTCCTCACTGTGCACGCCGATGTCGATGGAGGGGCGGAAGAAAGGCTTCTGGCTGTTACGCACCTTCTGCACGATCTCTGCCAGGGGGTGGCTGACAGTGAGTACCAGACCTCCCCAGCAGCAATGGGACCACCCCACACCTGCCTCCCACCCTCACCTTTGGGGCTCAGGTCCATGCCCTCGATGTAGAAGGGGCCGTTGCGCAGGGCGACCTCCTGCACGATGATGCCGAAGCTGTAGACATCAGCTTTCTGCATGCCTGGGGTGGGCAGGCACCCCTCCTGCAGCAGCTCCGGAGCTGTCCATAACTTCTCTGGTGGGACATGGCCATGGGGTAGTGAGGCAGGGCCACCCCATCCTCCAGGTCCCTCAGTCCCTGTTGGTGGGCACTCACTGGCATAGAGGGCATGCGTGTCCTCGCTGTCACAGGGTGAGCGGAAGCTGGCCAGCCCGTAGTCAGTGATCTTCAGCACAAAGCGACTGTCCACCACGCAGTTGGATGACTTAAGGCTGCCATGGTGGCCGATGATGCTGTTGTGCAAGAAGGCCATTCCCTGGGACAGATGGACATAGTGAAGCTGGCATCCCTCAGGCACCTCCCCCAGCACCTCATGCCCCTCACTTGGGTACCTTGACAATGTCGTTGATGAGGGAGTAGCGAAACATCCAGTCCAGGTTGATGCTCTCGTTCTCCAGGACATCCTGGGGCAGCACATTGAGTGGACCCGCCAAGGACCCGGGGGATGGTGGCACCAGCCTCACCGAGCACCCAGCTGCGGGGGGCTCCACGGCACCCACCCCCTCCCCTCCACTGGCCTCTGACACCTGCTCGGGCAGCTCTGCTGTTGAGTCTTGTGAGGCTTGGGTGGCCACCAGCATCTATGGCTCTGTCCTCAACACCCAGCCCAGCTGGTCACCTGTAGCATCTAAGTGTCACCCCCAGTGCCCCCAAGCCCCCCTACCTGGAGGCTGCCCCGCGGGCAGTACTCAGTGACGATGCAGATGTTGGGGGGGTCGATGCATGCCCCAATGAAACGGGTCAGGTGGTTGAACTGGATGTCCCGCATCTGGAGGAGGAAGTGGAGCCCAGATGGTGCTGAGGTTGTGGGGGGATGTGCTTATGCTCCCACCAGCCCTCTCCACTGACACGACTGGCCCCTGTATCCGCAGGCAGGGTGCCCACCCTGGCTCAGACCCCAAACCTACATGTTTCAGCTCGAAGAGCACCTGCCGTGTCAGCTCGATGCGCTTCTTGTTGATGTGCTTGATGGCCACCACATTGCCCTGGGGTGCCAGGGAGGGGAAATAGATCAGTACCCGCTGGGCAGATTTGAGGAGAGGAGAAAGGAGCCAGCATCCCGTAGGGTGGGGGTGCAGGCAAGGAGGAGCACCCCAACAGGGCTGGGGTGTCTCGGGGGGAGGGCTCAGCTCCCCACCTGCTGCACTGACCTTGAAGTGGCCGGTGTTGGCAAAGATCTGGTACTTGCCATGGGTTGTCATCAGGGAGCCGTAGCTGGAGCCGCGCTGCAGGGAACGAGGGGGTTAGGGATGGGGACCCTGGGAAGGGGCAGGTGACAGGCACTGATGGAGGAGGGCTGGGACACCCAGGAGTGTGCAGGGGATGGTGCAGGATGAGCTCTGAAGGGTCAGGACAAACTCTGCATGCCCTGTAGGGAGGTGAAGCCTATAGGGTGAGGTATGGTGTGCTGCAGGGTATGTGAGGGATGTAGGGGATGGAGGGTCACATAAGGGCTTGATGAGGTACAATGCTCTGTAGGGGATTCAGGGCTGTGCAGCAGGTGGATCAAGTGTGGCCCTGCACGGGATGGAGGGTCATGCAGGGGGCGGATGAAGTGTGGCTCTATAGGGGATAGAAAGGTATGGAGGGAGGGAGGGCTGTGTAGGGGATGGATGCAATGGGTCTGTGGCTCTGTAAGGGACAGAGAGCCTTGTGAGGGATCAACAAGGGAGGAGTGTCATGTAGGGAGGGAGGGCAGGATGGGGGCAGAGGCAGGAGGACCATGGTGCCCCAGGACTGGCAGCTCTCACCAGGGACAGGGTGAGCCGGCTGCCTGCTGCCTTGTGGTACCGCTCAGGGCTCCCAAATTGCAGCTCATCCCAGCGGATCCTCCACAGCATGCTGGCAAGCTCCTTCTCCAGCATCAGCTTCCTTGGGGGGCACATTGGGGTCAGGCCCCCATACCCCATCCTGCCCAAACCCCCACCAGGCTGAGGGGTGCCCTGTGCCCAGGCAAAGGCTCCCCCAGCCCCGACTGACCTGAAGATGAGGAAGCTGGAGATGCCAAACATGACAAAGGTGAGGCCAGTGCCCAAAGCCACAATGGCCAGCATGGAGAGGGGAGCTGCAGGCAGGAGGGGGTGTCAGCGTGGCCTGGCTGGCCACAGGTACCAGGTTCCCATGCACCCGCAGGGAAGGGTGCTGGGGACTGAGGGACATGGGGACCTGGTACACCCACTTTTGTCACAGGAGGGGTCATCCACGTCAAAGACACAGGGCGGGTTGTCCAAAGGGGGGGCCCCTTTCACCCAGGCAATGGGTCGTCCCAGCCAGTGGATCTGCTTCTCCACACCTGAGTAGTGTCCCACCACCTATGGCAGAGAGACCTGAGTCCCCACAGCCCCCCAGATTCTGTCCCCCAGCCCAGCTGTTGGAAGGATCCTGGTGCCAGCCCCCACCTCATACTGCCCGCTCTCGGGGTCACCCATGGCCCACAGGTTGAAGTCAGTGTCCCGGTCATTGTTGCTGTCCATGCTCACCAGCCCTGTCACGCCTGTGGGAGAAGAGATCCACGTGGGACAGGGACCGGGTCCCACCACCCCCACAGCACCGCCATCCTGGCCACCCCCACCCTATCCTTACCCTGGAACTTGCGGTCCCGCATCTTCTCAATGATGTAGGTGGTGTTTTTCTTGGAGCCACCCTCCCGCAGGGTCTCGTTCAGCACCATGGCGTAGAGCAGCATCCCATCATAGAAACACCCCGCCACCAGGTTCATCTGCCAGGGGGGGACTTCAGCGCACCTGCGGCCATGTGTACGGGGGTACCCCAGCCACAAGACCCCCACTCCGGGGCCATACACCCTCCCACACCCCCAGAGCCCCACACCAGAGCCACACTCACACCCATGGCCCCATAACCACACACTGGGGCCGTGCACCCCCCCTGAGGGGATGGCACTTCCTGTGGCTGTTGCCACCAGGGATGGCCCTTCTGGCATTGCCAGTGGCTGTGTCCCACCCTCTGCACCCTGGTGGGGTGCCACAGCCCCATGGAGAGGGTCCCCACCACCCCATCACACAGGCTGACTTGCTCACCAGGGAGTAGTTGAGCTGCACCCCAAATTTCTGCTTGGCTCGCAGGATGAGCTGGGTTTGGAAGTGCTGGTACTCGGGGTTTTGGGGCTCATAGTAGGTGATCACCAGAACCATCTGCAACCGAGCACAGAATTCTGCTTCATGCACCAGGGCCAGGCTGGGGAGGTCCCTGTGCCCGTCCCCAGGCAGGCGGGCACAGCTCACCTGGAAAGCCTTGCGCAGCCCTGAGTCCTGGCCTGGGCTTTGCTGCCAGGGCTTGAAGGGGTCACGGGAAGAGTCACCCCGCAGGCTCTCCCCGAAGACATCCAGGTAGAAGAAGACATAATCACCGTTGGTGAGGTTCTCCCGCTGCGCCAGCTGCATGATCTGCTGCAGCATCTCCGGTGGCCCGCAGAGATACACCACTGCCAGTGAGAAGCAGGGTGTCAGGGGGACGATGCCACCCCACCCCAGGGCACCCTGCTCAAGTGTAGGGTGGGATCCTTTCCCTTGGGGCAATGGGGCAGAGCAACCCCTGAGGCACAGTTGGTGGCTACGGGGAGGATGAAGGAGGCAGATGGGGCAGTGCTTGGCTCACTGCCTTCTTGTGCCACATGCCCCATGGCCACAGAGCCTGCTCAGCCCCACCACCCTTGCTGGCCCTGACCCACTCTTGCCCCATCAGACACCTTGGGCTGAAGGGGAGAAAGAGAACAGAGGAACCCTTGCTCCAGAATATGAGGCAGACACCCAACGCACAGACTCCATGCGCCCTGTTCCAGCACCCATGCACACCCTGCTTCAGCAAAAGCCAGCCAGGGGATGCTACCCCTGGTAGCAGCTCCCGCTCTGCTCCCCACCAGCCCCAGCCAGGGGACCGGGGGGACCCGAGAGGCATCAGGGCTTGCACCAGAGGCCCCATGGGAACGGACAAACCCATGTTTGGGATTGTGGCCGGCCAGCCGTGCGGCAGGAATGCGCAGGTTCCCGGATTCCAGCACCTTCGGCGGCTGCCGGCGCTAATTGGAAACAGAGCATCTCGCTGGTGAGACCCATGCAGCAAGGGGGTGCCCGGGCCCCGGCCAGCGGCCCTGTGTGCCCTGAGCTGCTACTGGGGGCTCAGCCAGCCCTGATGGGATGCCCACCCAGATGCTGTGTGTGGGCAGCGTGGGGTTGGCACAGGGCACCAGAGGCCATAGGGACTGGCACCCGAGAGAGTCCGAAACCCCCCCAGGCAGGGGCCCTCCTTGCCCTTGCTGAGGATCCTGCCACTGCCTCTTCCCTCCCCCTGGAAAACCAGGGCCCCTGCTCCAGCCAGCCTGGCTGGGAACCCAGGATTGAGCAACGGAGGAGGCGGTGGCGGCGGGTGCTAGAGGAATGTCACGCTCGGGCGCTGGCCCCAGCACGCAGCTCTTCTGCATGGGGCCTGGCACCCCGGCCAGATCCAGGCTACGGGGAGGGCTGGGAACAACAAAGAAGCCCCATGCCCTGGGATGGGGTCCCTGCTGCTGGAGGGCACCAGCCATGCCGGCAGCAGGGCTGACAGGGTCACCCACAGGGACAGCAAAGGAGCCCATGGGTGGGAGAAGAAACCCAGCACAACCGTGCTTGGGCACAGGAAGCCCACAGCAATGTGGGGAGCTACTCCTGGGCACGGGGGAGAGGGAAATCACAGCAGCTTGGGCTGTGCATGAGCAAAGGCCCATTTCAGGGTCTGAAATGGTTTCCCTCTGAGTGCTGCAATACCTCAAACAAGAACTCTTGGCTTCCCCACTTCACTAGTCCCACCCCCAGAAATGTACCATCCCCAAATTTCTCGGCCAGGATGAGCAGCCTAGCACCTCCCTGGCATGCAGAGGCTGAGGGTCCCCTCATGCAGACACAGCATGCGACCCTCCCCATCCCATCGCAGGCACCAGGAAAAGGCAGCCTGTGGCACTGCACGGGCTGGGGAGCCACAACAGCTGGTGGCAGATGGTGGGACACCCTGGGCAGACGGCCCCCATGGCGGCAGCAGCAAAAGCCTGCCTGGTCAAAGGCGACCGAGTAAGGGGATCAATGGCGCCTGGACAACTCCCTGGGGACAGGTTGCAGGAGCCGCACAGAAGGGAAAGGTCAATGCTCGGGGCTCTCCATGACGCTGGCAGCTGCCTCCAGCTAGCAGCCTCCTGTCCAGCCAGCAGCACCCCTGCCTGCTCGCACCCACACCCCACCCCTGGGGTCAGCGAATGGCCAAAGGCAGCCTCAGCATCAGCAAGGACAAGGGGAATGGCGTCCTGCAAGGCTGGAGTGCATGCAGACGTTTATTTAGAGCATGCCCATGACGCAGGAGGCAGAGTACGCAGTCCCTGGGGACAGGCAGGACCCCGAGCATGCAGGCAGGGTGGCAGGACATGGCCTAACCCTGGCATGATGGAAGATATCCCTGAAGTGAGGGCAAATCCTGGTTTTGGTCAGCAAATCCCAGTTCTGAGCAGCCCCACCAGCACAGGGCACTGCAGTGCAGAGACCTTTACCCCAGCCAAGCGGCTGTCTCATGCCTAGGGGGACTGCAGGGGCGAGGACCAAATGCAACCCCCTCCCGGTGGCAGCACCCAGCCGTCTCCCCAGGCAGGGGACCTGGGTTTTGCAGGCAGATGGTCTGGTAATTCCCTCAACCACAGCTCTAATTATATCAGTGCTTTTGCGAGTGGCAGGAGAGACGTGGGCCCCTGCACGTCGCCCAGGCACCAGTGAGAGGGGCAACGGGAAGTGTGAGGCAGGCCATACACAGGACAGGGGGATGCACCCCCATCCCCACATGCCTGCTTTTTAGAGCTGTGAATGTCGGGCATCAGCAGCTGCAGGGGCCCACAGAGGGGCAGGGAAGCAGCTTTCTCCGGCAAAGGTTTGCCAAACTGCTGCCTGGGAAGGTGACACAAGGAGGGATGACATGCAGTGTCATTGCAGGGCACGGACATGGATGTGGCTATGGCCAAAGGTCACACTTCCCTCTCCATGCCACGCCACAGAGGGATGGGCACTCCTGGGACAGCCTGGCAGGGTGCCCACTTCCTGCCCTACACCCCCAGGTTAGGAAAGCACCTAACATCAGCACCTCAGCCCTGAGCACTCATCCCCATGGGGCTAAGCACTCAGCCCCACACCATGCCCCCATCTCTGGGCTGTGGGCCCCCAGGTCTCTGCGCACACCTGGCCTCCTCCCCTGGCACCCAGCAGCCATGACCCCCTGCCTGCCCCAGGAGGGATCAATACCCATCAGGGTGATTTAGGGCACCAAGCCGGAAACATTGACGGGAATCACTTATTTTAGTCTTTTCCTCTCTTCGGACCTTTGCCCCCATCCCACGTGAAGATCCACACCCCATGGCTGGTGATGGCACACTAGGGAGCCTCCATCCCAAACCCTTGGCCAAGCAGCCACAAGCTGCTCAGCTCCCACCGCTCACCATGGGATTTGCAGCCCCACTGACCCAACCCCACCAGCCTGAGTCCCAGGGGAACCCAGTCCAGCACCTCAAAGCACGCCCAGACTGATCCCACACAGCCCCAGCCACATCTCTTGCTGGCCCATCTGGCTCCACTCATCCCAGCTTGATGTCCTTCTTAATGACACAGCATCTCAGGATCCATTAAGAAGCATTGCAGAGTGGCTGGCTCCAGGATCAATACACCCCGCTCATCAATAATGAAAGAGCATCAGGCTGCCCTTGCTCTCCAGCTGCCTCCATAAGCCCCTCCATTTCCTCCCACTCCCAATTTAGTCGCTCTCCTGGGGCGCTCATAAGGCACCAAACTGATTTATCCCTTCATCAGCAGGGTGGGGCCATCCCTGGCCTCGTGCCTGGGCACACTGGGGACGGGCACAGCCCAGGCACCCAGGTGCCAGGCTGGGGGGCTCTGCCCAAGCATGGCACGGCCACCCTGGCCTGTCAGCACCAGGCTGGTCTGGGCACGTAACGACTGCCAGTGCTGCCCTTCAGATGGCCACGTCCACACCACCACCTTCAGCCTCCGAGGAGGTTGCTGGGTCCCACCTGCCCCTGGGGATGCTCTGATCCTGCTAACACAGAGAGTAGGGTGGCCCCAGCACCTCTCACACCATGCATCCCACCAAGGTGAGGCACCACCCCAACTCTCCCCTGGCACAGGGTGACAGGGCTGGGGGCAGGGAGAGGGACCCCGTGGCCCCCCACCCTGCCCTGGATCCCCCACTGGCACTGGGGTGACCTGGGGGCCTCAGGTCCTGCCTTGTCCCCCATGCACCCAATTCCCTGTGCAGGTCCTGCTGCTCCCCCAGACCCACTGCCACAAAATTTACCCACCCCTTGCTGCGACCTACATGCAACCCACTTTGCCCACCCACTTTGCCGACCCCTCCGTGTGCCCCACATGGGTCCCACTGTGCCCCTGGCCCCTTGCCATGCCCCACACAGGTCTCACTCTGCCCACCCCTGCTGCACCCCACATGGGTCCCACCGTGTCCTTGGCCCCTTGCTGTGCCCCACATAGTGTCCTTGGCCCGTCACTTCACCCCACACAGGTCCTGCTCTGTCCTCAGACCCTCACGGTGCTCTACAAAGGTACCACTGTCTCCTTGGCCTGTTGCTGCACCCCACATGGATCCTGCTGTGTCCCCATCCCCTTGCTGTGCCCCACACAGATCTTGCTGCCCTCCTAGCCTCTTGTGTGCCTTACACAGGTCTCAGTGCCCCCCTAATGCCTTGCTGTGCCCCAGATGGGTCCCACTGCCCCCCAACCCGTTGCTGTGCCCCACACGGGTTCCACTGTGCTCCTGGTCCTTCAGTGTATCATACACAGGTTCCATTGCATCCCTGTCCCCTTGCTGTGCCCCACAAGGGCCCCACTGCACCCTCAACCCTCTGCTACACCCTATGTGTGCTCCACAGCACCCCTGTCCCCTCGCTGCACCCCAGATGGATCCCACCGCACCCCCAGCCCCTTGCCCTACGCGTGCCACACAGCACCCGCCGTCCCCCCACCATGCCCCAGACGGATCCCACCGTACCCCTGTCCCCTCTGTGCCCCACACGGATCCCACCGCACCCTCAGCCCCTTCCCGCGCCCCACGAAGGATTTTGCGTCCTCCCCTCCCCAAGCCCAGCGCGGTTCCCCCGCGGGGAGCCCCCATCCGCTCCCCCCCCCCCCGCCCCCCCCCCCGCCTCCTCCTTCCCCTCCCCAGGCGCTCAGCCCTGTCCCCCGCCGGGTCCCCCCACGTCGCGCCGCCCCACGCACCGCGCCCGTTGGCCTTGATGAAGTGCACGGCGGTGTCGGGGCCGCCCTCGTCGGGGGAGTAGATGTAGTGGCGCACGGTGAGGTTGCTGCCGTCCTGCAGCTCCTGGTAGACACCCTCGACGGTGAAGTAGTAGGGTCGGTCGTCGGTCTTGCGGTCCACGTAGAGGAGGACAGCGCGAGTGCTCCAGTTGAAGTGGGCGTGGAGGTGGGAGACGAAGGCACCCAGTTTAGGAGCCGAGGGCCCCGTACGCACCGTCGTGCTGTAATGCTCCCGTTTGCGGCTGAAACCGGCCGCCACCGCCCCGCCGGTGATGAGCGGCAGCCGCCAGTGCGAGGCGAAGCGCCCCACGGACGCGGCGGGGTAAACGCAACCCGGCCCAAAAAGGACGTCGGGGTCGTGGTAGAGCTTCAGGTCCACGGCGTTGAGCGGTGCCACGTACTCGGAGCAAGCGCCCTCCAGCTCCGAGCTCATGAACTCGACGCGCACCGAGAAGGGCCGCGGCAACAGCGGCGGTTCTCCCCGCTCCAGCGCTTCCAGCGCCAGGCTCAGCGCCGGCCCCACGCGCGGCCAAGCCCACGCGTAACTCACGTTGCGTTCCGGCAGTACCACCGCCACCGTCAAGTTGGCGACCGCCCCGTCGAGGTTCGCCGCCCGCCGCCCCCCTCCCGCCGCCGCCACCGGTACCAGCAGCAGCAGCAGCAGCAGCGGCGGCGGCGGCGGCGGCGGCAGCACCGGCGGCAGTGGCAGCAGCACCGGAGCCATGGGCCGCGCTGGCTCCTCCGCCCCAGCCGCCGCCCGCCCGCGGCTCCTGCGCCCCGCCGCGCCCCCGCCCCGCCGCCTGCCCCCTCCCACGGGCGGCACCGCCCCGGGACGGCCAGCGCCCTCTGCCGCCGCTCCCCGCCCGGCCGGACGGCACGGGCATGGGCGGCACGGCGGCACGGCGGGGGCGGGGGGGGGGGCCGCAGGGAGAGGCGGGGGCTGGGGAGGGGGGCGTCCGGGTTGGGGGTGTCCCTGGGCGGGGGGGAGTGGGGTTGAGGAAGGGGTATCTCGGTTCGGAGCAGGGGGGATAGGGATAGGAGGTGCCCAGTAAGGAGGGGTTGGGAAGGGGGCATCTGAGTTTTGGGGTGCCCCATGGGCTGGCGATTGAGGAGGGGGCACCCCATCCTCAGGGCCTCTAGCAGGGGTTGGGGAAGGCCCTGGGGAATGGGGTGCGGGGTGTGTATGATGGGTCCTTGGCAAAGGGGTGTCCAGAGGAGGGGTGTCCCCGCTGAGGGGGTGTGTGAGAGGAGGTACACAGCTGTGGGGTGCAGCCAGCTGATGGGGAAGAGGCATGCAGTGCCTTCGGTGTGGATATCCTCACTGGGGGCGATGGGAGGTCCCACGGGATTTGGGGTGCAGGTGGGTGGACTGAGGAGTCAGGGTCCAAGGAGCAGAATGTCCTAGGGATCCAGATGTCCCTCACACCAAGGACGCCCTCCTCAGCAGTGGAGGGTGCAAGTGGGGAGCTGTGCCGTAGGGATCTGGTGTCCCTGCTGCCCGTCCTTGCTCGACACATGGCCTGGCTGGCGTGGGGAAGCTTCGGGGGCTGAGGGCTGGGCATGCTAGGGCGGAGGGGCTAGAGGCAGCAGGCATGTCACCACTGCAGGTTTTAAGGCTCCAGTCTCTCTGGTTTGGGGCACAGGCCTGTGAGGTCGTGGGCAGGGAGTTGGGGAGGCTGCAAGGGGAGCAGAGGGGCTGGGACCCAGCCCGTGGAGCACAGTGCTCTGGGGGCAAGGGCTTGGCTATGGGGCAGGGAGTCCTGCACAGTCCCCCAGGACACTGGAGGCTGGAATAACCTGGGCAGTGCAGGGCTGCCAGTCCTCCCTGGGGATTTGGGGAAGGACCCGAGTGGATGCCAGCCCCGGCTGCAGTGGGGGGCTGCCCCAGCCCAGGGGGACACAGAGGTGCCCTGTGTTTGCGGGGGGGGTGGGGTGTCTGTGGGGCAGGGGGGGCTCGGCGGGGGCAGCATGCCTGCGGTGCATTCCTCACATTCCCAGTCTGCTGCCTGCTCGAGTTGTGTGGGAGATGGACTGTGTGCGTGGGGGAGTGGTGGGGGGGGTGGGTGTTGCCAGCCCCCACCTCAAGGGTCCAAGCTAAGGGGGGTTGGCATGAGTGTTGGGGCACAGGGGCAAGCCCTGTGGCTGCACGGGGACTCCATGTATTTTGCTGGTACCGCTGGCCCTGCAATATCCTGCAGGCATCAGATGTGCGAGGGGTGCTGCACTGAGCAGTGGGCAGGGGGTCCCTGCCCCCTCCCAGGATTTGGGGCAGGCCACCAGAGCTGTCTGTGCAGAGTTGCGGGAATGACACCCCCAGGAGCCCCAGCACGGGTCCCCCCGCAGCTGGGGCTGCTGGGAATTGTAGCCCCTCTCGTTGGCCCTGCCAGTGCCGCTGCAGTTGTCCCCACGAATGGCATGTCCTTCCCATTGTCACAGGGTCGCAGAGCTCCCCTCACCCAGCCTGGCACAACCTGAGCTGGGGGGATTGGGTTGCTGGCTATAAATACCCTCCCTGGTCCAGCCGCAGTACGGAGCCAACAGCGATGCCTGAGCTGAAGGACAGCACTGCCACAGGAAGGTTGAAATCCAACCAGCAGCAAATACAGGCAAGAGAGGAGAAGCTGGGAAAGTCTGGAAGAGCTTCGCCATGGGGCGTGAGGCCAGGTGTGGTGACAGTCCCACCAGGGACCACAGCCTCCGCAAAATCACCCCTGCTGCTGTGTGTTCACAGGGCACTGATGATGCCTGGACCTGTGCCCTCTGTGTGCCCCCACACCGGGCAGCCCAGCCCTGGGGCTTGTGTCCTGAGCCACGGTGGCATCTGTGAGCCTCGGGCTGGGCTCACTCAGTGGCATGGGCCAGGGTGCACCATGCTGCAAAAGAGCTGGCAGCGCTCTGGGTGGGAAAAGCCTTCTCTGACCTGTGTCCTCTCCGTGCCTGCAGCAGGCAGGGAGCAGGCAGCGAGTCACCTCTCACACCTGGGAGGTGGTGATGCTCTCACAGGACCTGCTGTGGGCAGGATGCAGCCAGTGGAGGCAATAACCTTGGCAAATAAAAAAAAAAAATAAAAAGAGATGTGGGGGACAAAAGCAGAATGGGGTGGAGGGAGCATGGGAGCATCTGGGGGGCACTTGCCACAGGTGGGATGGGGTGCATGGGGTGGCCTGGGGAGGGGGCGTGGGTGCCGGGGCGTGGGTGCCAGGTGACCCCATGTTTGCATGTGCATGCCAGCAGAGGGGGCCCAGTCACCACCACCGGTACACTGTCCACTGTCCACTGTACACCCCTACAACCAGGGACACCGGCTACAACCTATCAGCTGTGCCTGCTGTCGCTTGCACACCTGGGGAAGCCAGAGGTCGTGTGGGGTGGCTGCCCCAGCTCTGTGTCCCTTGTGTGACCAGGGCATCCCCCCACAAGTGCACATGGAGGAGAGGAGCCAAAGCAGGGATGGCATCTTGTGGGGCTTGGTACACTTGCTGTCCCCCAGCCTGATGCCTGGGGCATGAAAGGCTGGGGCTCACCATGCTTCAGGGTTTCTGTAACTCCATTTTGCCTTCCCCGTCCCTTGATCCCATACCAAGTTTTAGCCTTTCTGTACTCGGTGTCCCAGGTCTTAGAGCTGACAAGTTTTCTTTCTGCAGGGCTGTGCCCAGCTCCCTAGTCCTGGGCATCTGAGTGGTGGTCCATGGCAGTCTGTGCTGGTCCATGGAAGTCTATGGTGGTCTGTGCTGGTCCGTGGTGGTCCATGGTGGTGCAAGACAGTCTGTGACGGCCCATGGTGGGCCATGACAGTTTGTGGTGGTCTATGGTGAACTGTGGTGGTCCATGGTCATCTGTGGTAGTACATGGTAGTCCATGATAGTCCTTGATGGTTCATGGTGGACTGTGGTGGCCCATGGCAGTTCATGGAGGTCCGAGATGGTCTACAGTGGACTGTGGTGGTCCATGGTGGTCTGTGGCTGTCCATGGTGGCCCATGGTAGTCTATGGTGGTCCTTGCACTGCACAAGAGTATGGCGGGCACCAAGGGCACATCTATGCCCTCCTGCCCTGGGGAGCTCATGCCCATGAGGCTCCCAGCTTGTTTTCCAGGTTCCCATCAGGCAAAACCAAGCCCCAGGTCTCCAAAACTGATGATTGTTCTAAGTGCTAAAAAATGTTTTCGCACCTCCTGGAGTGCAGCAACGTGAGCTCGCAGGCTGCAGGACCTTGCCAAGTGCCTTCACCTCTGCACTGAGAGAGGGGCCAGAAACCTGTCAACCTCAGGAGGTGACTGTAAAGAGCATGGCAGGCACCACCAGTAGGTGCATGCAGCACAGTTGGCTCCACTGGGGCTGGGCAGAGGAGCCATGTGGGCACCACTGTGCTGGGGTACATATGTCACTGGGGCATCCCTGGTGCCGCAGGAGCCCAGCACCTCCAAAAGCCACCTCATCCCAAATTAGAGAGGAACATCTCCAGGTTGGGGAGGCTTTGGCCAGGTGGGCATGAGACACACGGGGACAGGCACAGGCACCCGGGGCAACCTTTGCACATAGGGGCTTCCTATGCTCCCGCTGTCCAGGAAACCTGAAGGGCTCCTTGTCTGGGTTTGGGATTTGTGTGCCGACAACAGAAAAAATGGAGCAGAGGCAAATGTTTTAAAGGGAAAAGATGTGGGTAATGCAGCAGCTATGTGGTTCCCCCCAGCTGAGGGCACGGTCTGTCCCAGCGTGTCCATGGGTTCAGTCCTCAACACCTGTGTCCCTCTCTGCCCCAGACCCATGGCAGGACCCTGTGAGTATACTTGCAGGGCATCAGGACAGGACATGTCACCTATGTCCACCCTCAGGCAGATGCTGCCCATACTCAGCTGGGAGCATCAGCTGTGTTTCTTTCCCCTCCACCTGCTTTGGGACACCCAGGCCGGGTACAAGGGGTCCTGGCCCCATGCCCAGGTGGTCTCTTTCACCATGAAGACATCAACTATCTGTGTCTTTTCCTGTAGGGTGTCTCTAAAGCCGGGCAGTACCTCAGGGTGCTCTTATGGGTGCCAGCCACCAGCCCATGATGCACCAGGGAGATGAGGGGTGCAGGGGGACCTTATGACTAAAGCAGGGGATCTGCCTTTCTGATCCCAGAGAGAGGCCAGAGAAGATCTGTGGCATCTATCCAGGACCCAGGAAGCCCCAGTGTCCCCTGGGGCTCTCCATGTCCCTGCATCCCACTGAAGCATGGTGCCCAAGACAGGTCTAGGATTCCCCAGGGGCTCCCCAGCATGTCCTGGAGCAGTTACACACTGGCATCAGCACTGGTGGCATGGCACTGCCGTGGCAAAGTCCCCTCCATTGGGGAGCTGCCCTGGATGGCTTCCCTGTCGCAGGGTGCCTGGACCCCTGACCTCCCCAGTGGATTCCTGGGCCTAACAGGCATGTGGCACTTTTTTGGCAGGCATGGCTCCTGCATGGCCCAGGAATGATCTCCCAGGGTTATTTCTGACTCACAGGACAGGAAACATTTTGGGGTTTAAGCTGAGCTGAATAATGTGCTCATTTCCTTGTGCCGACTACAAAGCACCTGCTCCAGGGGATTTATGGAGTGCCGGCCTCTCGCACTCGCTGTGCGGCTGCCCGCCCGGATGTTTTTATTTTCCTGGGATGGCCAGCAAGTGCCAAGGCCTGTTTCCCTAAACACACTGTGCCCTCCCAGCACGTTTCCCTCAAGGGGAACCCGGGCAGAGCCATGGGCTCCAGTACACCTAGTGTGCTGGGGTACCTGGGGTGCCAGCGTGCTGGGGTGCCAGGGAGGGTGCCAGCACCCTGCCAGGGCTGAGGGCAGTGGGGATGTGTGGCTAACCCGCTGGTGCCAAAACCTGGCCTGGCACAGAGCAGCCACAGCTGGGATAAACAGCCCAGAAGAGTGTCAAAGGATGATGGAGAGGGATGGAGCATGTGGCAACCAAGGGAGGATGAGACCATGCAAGAGAGGGCAAGAGGGCAAGGGAGCCCGAGGGAGTCACGGTGTGCGGCTGCTCAAACCACAGAGCCCTGCCTGACACTAGCTGCAGGGAGGAGGCACTCAGCCTGGGGTAGCAGAGCCCATGCCACTGCTGGGGACCCACAGACACCATCCCACAGCAGACCCCATCCCACAGCTGGGGACCCACAGACACCATCCGACCTGGGCTTGCAGAGCCCCTGCAAAACACTGCTGCCAGCCTGCGGTGTGGAAACAGCTTTCCCCTGTGAGGCATGTTGGAGTGTGAGTGCTGAGGCTGTGGACACCCATGGCACATGCAGGGCATGCCAGCATGCCCCCCAGCCGACACTCCTCCAGCAGCACCGAGCTCCACCCAGCGGGCAGCCAGCCTGCAAAGGTGACATCAAGGTTTTCATTATGCTCCCTCCACTTTATCTCCTTTCTGGAGCAACAGCTTCATTGCTTTAGTCCTGGTGGGGTCAGCTCTGATCCCACTCATAGTTCCAGCCTCGGGGAGCTACCAGTCCCGCTTACCAACACCAGGAGGAAGGATGGAGTGAGCCAGCTGTCATTCCCAGGGTAGCCCTTTGTCTCCTCCTGTCCCCCTTTCCGGCTCCTGGTTGCCCAGCTCTCTCTAACCCCCCTGCTCAGCTCTTCCTGGGGTCCAGCTGCTCCTGTGAGCATTGAGTGTCCAGGTGAGCAGACATGGCTCAGAGCTGGCACCTGCCTGCACCCTGCCTGCACCCTGCCCTGGTGCACTGGGAGCTCTGTGGCTTGAAGTATCTTCAGGGCACTGGACAAGGAGTGGTGCCCATATTCCACAGCTACCCTAGGGCCCAAGGCAGCACTGGGATCCAGCTGGGGCAGCTTGGCCCAGTGATAAGCTGGGGTTGGGTTTTTTTTTTACTGTTTAGAGAGAAAATAAAGCTCTTGTGGGGAGCAGGAGCCAAGCTCCCCAGTGCCTAAAACAGCAATCGTAACACTTCCTCGGATTTATGGTGTTTGCTTTCACAATGCCAGCCGGGATCCTGTTTGCTTCCTGCTCTGCAGCTGCAGTCCCAGATGAAGGCTCAGGAGATTCAGGTTTTATAACACTCCTGGATCCTGCTGATGGCAACTTGTCCGGCATCTTTTATTACCCCCGTGCCTTCTGTGGGGCTGGAGTGGGCTGCTGCCACCCCATGCCAGCACCCACTGGCTTGGGCGCCCGCCCCTGCCTATCCACAGGGTCCCATCCTCTGGCACTGGGGGCTTGAACAGCAACTCTGCAGAGCAAGCACCCAACCTTTGCTGGGAGAGGCAGCCAACAATGCTGTGTCCTCTGTGGGCTGCAACACCCAGCTCTGCTCAGGCACAGCTACAACCTGAGAGCCAGGCCAGGCAGGAGCAGCTGGAACACACGGATGTGACCTTCTGCAGGGTCCTGGGATCTTCAAGGGTGCTGACTGCTCCTTAGTGGCATGCCTGGACATGCAGTTGGTCCCAGCTGTTGGCATCTGCCTGATACATCAAAGAGAACTTAACAGCAAAACACTTCTTCCAGCCCCTACATCCCTTCAGTGGCTCATCCACGGGTCTCAGCTGTCCCCCTGAGGTGTAAGCACCAAAACTGCCTGCCCTCTTTCACTCCTGGGAGCAGAACCTCCTCCAGCATGCAGTGGCTAGTGCAGCCGGAGAGGGTGTCAGGTCCTCCAGCCACAGCATCCCTTGGGTACCCAAGCTGAAGCTCCCAAGCACCAAGTCCAACTCCAGCTGCTGCTTTTGAAGCTACAGGGCTCCTCCTGTACAAGCTGGACTGAAATGCTGCGGACCCTCTGTGGGTGTGTGTGCTGGGGTCAGGGGGACACCCAGGGATGTAAAAGTGTGGGAAGAAGAGCAGCCAAGAGGGGCAACAGTGGGACTACAGGCTGTGGGGAACCACCAGCCTCATCCCCCAATGCACAGCTACAGCGTGGAGGGTGCTTTGCTCCCAGGTCCCTCTGCAACATGCCAAAGAGTGGCCTGACTCCCTTTCCTCCTCTGCATTTACCCAGTGAACTGCTTTGATGAAATATCCAAAGGCCATGAGTGGGCTGGTAGTCTTAACCCTCTCTTTGGGAAACCTGAATGGCTGCAGAAATCCTGGGAATGCCTCCCTGTGTCCCCATGGGAGCAGGAGCAGTGCCCCTCCACATGGCAGAGAGATGCTCTTGCCCCAGATTTTCAGTGCCCTTCTGGAAGCCTGGCCAGATCACGCGGGCCTCCAAATGAAACCCACTGCTTTTGTTTAACATTTGCCGTACTCGGTGATGAAACGATGATGGATTATTTCATTGTGGTTACTAGCATGCCAGACTTCTTTTTCCAAATACACAATAGGAATATTCATTTACTGCTCTGACGATGAACGCTTTTATCCTCCTTATATAGTAACAACTCTGCACCAAAGGGCGAGTTTCATTTGTCACCGATACACTTCACCATCCTGGCTCATGGCCCCACAGTTGATGGGTTATTCATGGGTGCCCCAAGTTTCTCTGATTTATTATCAGCCTTTTCCAACCGATCCCACCCACTCCACCATCCAGCCACACCACCCAGAAGGGCACAGCATCATTCAGGGCACTACGAGAGGGCTGGGGTAACTCTCTGAGGGGGAGAGGGGATGCAAAGCCAGGGCTGCTCCCTTGGAGGCAAGGGCACAAGGTGCAGGACGGGGGTGCAACAGGACTGTGAGGGGGTCCAGAGCAGCAGCGCGGAGGGACTACGCCTTCAAATCCAAAGGTGGTGAATCCAAAGCGGATAAAAGGAAGCACTTTTTTTTTTCACTCCATGCTTAATTAGGCTGTCACAGGAAAATGCTCAGGCCAAAATTTAGCAGGATTCAAGGAGGGTTTGGGCATTTATGGGGATAACAAAAATATCCAGCTATAATAGCAGATGCCAACACAAATTCTGGAAGGGATATTAAGCCTCACGCGTCAGGGTGTAAACCTATCCCAAACTCTCAGAAAGTAGGGAGCTTAACGCAGAGGCAGATGACCCACATACGCTACCACTACTGCCGCTGCCTCGTTGCCGGCACGGCCCTGTGCTGGCTGAGCCACTGGCTGGACCATCCCCAGAGCCCCGTTTCCTGCTGCCGGCAGCACCTCTGAAGAGGGCTGTAAATGTCTTTTGGCAATTCAGCCCTTTGCTTGCAGCTTCCCAGGGCCGCGTGGCTCCTGGGGCTCTGACCTCCTCCACCTCACCCATCCTGTTGCTTTGCATGCTGATAACAGCCTTACCACTTCAACTCAGAGACAGCTGCTCTGAGTAAGAGTCTGTGCGGACCACCAGCACATCCCCAGGTGGCATGGCATCTTCCCGGTGCTTCTTGCTTCCAGCCAAGCCCCTCGTTTCCCTCTCAGGTTACTTGTTGCCCAAATGCACTTTTGCCTCCTGATTTCATCCCTCCTCTTTGTCCTGGGGCTGGTCTCCAGCCTCTGAAAGTGGCTGCTCAGCTCCGGCATTCTGCGGATGCCGCACATATGCAGGCACAGCCCTACTTTCATGGGCACTGAGCAGATAAGCCTTGGGTCATGCCTCACGCAGAGCCTTCCTCACCCACTCCGCAGCAGTGGAAGGCACCTTACTACCTGCTTTTGGCCAAAAAACCCCACTGTCATCCCCAGCCCATGCACGGCCACAAGCCTGGCCCAGCTGCAGCCTAGGCTGCGGTGCAACTGCTGTGCGGTGGTACCTGGGAGCCAGGTGTGAGCATCTCCACCCCACTGAGGATGGTGCCATGGCATCCTGCACTGGTCATTAACCAGATGCATGTGCTGCTCCAGTTCCTGTGAGATGGGATGCTCCCGAAACCTTGGCCACTGAGAAGGATCAGGGATGGCTCAGTGTGACCGGAGGGGAGCCTGGAGCTCTCCTGGTCAGGGGCCAAGGTCTCCTGCACTGTCCATTTGCGTGCTCACCACCCTGCCGAGGGCAACCCCGCTGGGATCGCTTGGATCTCCCCTTGCTGCGGAGCCTTGCACCCACAGGGGCTTCCAACTGGAGACATTTCTGGAGGGCATGAATCAGCTTTTCACAGCTTGTTAAAAATCTTGATCCTACCTCTTGTTTTCATGCCTTTCAAATCAGGAAATGAGTTTTACAACTTTTCCAGTGGGGCACAGCTGGTGGCCAGGGTCGTAAAGCTGAACTTTATAAATATCTCTTGTGGGGATCAGGGGAAGAGCATTAAAAAGGCAGAGAGAGAGAGAGAGAGAGAGAGAGAGAGAAGGGAAAGGAGCAAAGGCAATAGAGAAGCAAGGCAACCTCAGCAAAGAAGCCCAGCTCAACATCGGCCATGGCCATGCGAGTGCAGAAGATGGGGTGTGCTTGGGGCAGACTTTGCCTGCTGCTGTCCCTCCTCCTCCAGCTGCCAGGCTCCCAGGCTAAATGCTACTTCCAGGCTAAAGGTAAGCAGGGAGGCGAGCTGGGAAGACACTGATGGGAAGAGGAGGCCTTGGCTTTCCCTGGGGTGGTAAGGCTCTGCACTGTGTGCCTGCAAAGTGCAGAAGGGACTGTGCCGAGCTCAGGAGTGCAATCATGGGCCAGGGATGAGTGGAAGGAGCAGTCTATAAACCACAGAACAGCTCCCCAGGGCTCTGGCTGAGAAACAGCTCACTGGGCCATGAAGAGCTCCTGGCAGGAGCCCAGCTGGGGCCAAGAGTGCAGGACTAGCAGCAAAGGGAGGAGGGCTCCCCATCCTTCCTCTGCTGCCTCCCTCCAGGGCTGCAGAGATGCTCAAACCCCAAGGGGTGCCAGATATGTCCTCTCCAGGGAAGCAACAACCACTGCCTCTGCCTCAGGCCTCTGGGGCAGTGGGGAGAGCCACAGGGCATGGCCAGGAGAGGACAGATGGGAGCATTGCCCTTGGCAGATGCCTGGGCATCGACCCCTGCAGGGTGGTGTAGAGCCTACCAAGTATCTTCTGTACCATGGGGCAGAAGGTGGGAGATCATAATTTCCCCCCCTACATATCCCCTCTCTGAGGGCAAAGGGGTGCCAAGGCGGCTCCCACACACCCCAGAGCAGTCCCATGTATGCTCATCTCCACTGTTTCCTTTGCAGCTCCCTGTGAGTATGAGGGGAAGCAGTTCTCCCTCGGCGAGTCATGGCTGAGCACCAACTGCCTGCTCTGCACCTGCCTGCACCCCATCGGCGTGGGGTGCTGTGAGACGTGAGTGAGGGTCTGAGGGGTGCTGGGGGCGGGCTACTGCTGGCGGTGCTGCCCAGCCACGGCACCTCAGCAGGCAGGAGGTCGTATGGGTCTGGTGGCTGCAAATGCAGCGGAATAAATGTCAGAGCCCTGAGGGGGCTGCGGGGTGCCAGGCCCTGGTGGTAAGGGGCAGAGGCGGGCAGGGGCCCACTGAGGGTGGTGGGGTGAGTCAGGGAGACAAAAGAGCGGGCTGGGGGTGTGAGACAGCACCGCGAGATGGCAGGAGCTGTGGCCCAGCCTGCCTGAGCTGGCCTGGGAGACACCCCAGTCAGCAGGGCTGGCAGCAGAGGAGCCACCCGGCCCTGCCAGCAGCCCCCTGGCACAGACCAGGAGGAGCTGACAGCGCTGTGCCCTCTCCTGCAGCACCCAGCACCCCATCGACTTCCCTGACTGGTGTGAGGCCCACTACGACTCGCAGACCTGCCAGATCTCGGTGGTGCAGAAGGCCAACCCCAGCCTGCCCTGCGTGAAGAGCATGGAGCACGAGTGGGGCTCAGCTGGCACCCCTGAGCCACTGAGCAACAAGGTGCTGAGTGCGGGGCTAAGCAGATAGAGGCTCAGCAACACCCTGTGCCCCCCTCCCCTGGCATCATCCTCCCTTCTCCAGAGCAAACCTCCTGCATGCTCCAGACCTGCCCCATCCCATAGAGACGTCACTGCTGCCACCTTCAAGGGAAACCACTATCCACACACTATGGTTCTGAGTTAACATTTACACCCTAGCGCTGCCATGGTACGGCTTTGCTTCCACCTTCAGCTTCCTGAACTGGACTGGGGCGCCCTCCCCGTGAGATGTCCTCTGCACCGTGGGAAGGTGAATCCTATGGGATCTCCTCCCAGGTGGGCAGGAAACCTCAGCTACTAAAGAAAGGGTACAGGACGAAATTAGCCTGCATCGCAGTCTTTTACTCCTGCATCCGGCCACAAGCTAAGGAGCTCCCTCCTCCCTCCGAGACTCCCATTCCCCTGCAGAGCAGCCACTGGGAGCTCACTGGGGAGCACCACAGCCCTTCACGCAGGACCCATGCACCCCGGCCAGACTTTTCTCTGCTGCAGAGCGTGAGGGGGCACAGCCCACCTCTGGAACCACTAACGTCCCTGCTCCTGCAGCTTCCAGGACCGGAGAGGGTCCCCAGCACTGCAGGCCAGCCCTGGGCACCACTGCAACAGAGCCAGCCCAGGGTGGGCAGTGGAGCAAGGGCAACCACTAGAAGATGTCCCCAGGGGAGGTCTCAGTCCCAGCTGCAGGGGAGCAGGACCCAGGTGCCCTGCCAAGGTTCAGGGAGCTGAAGTGATCCTTGTGTGCCAGGGTGGAGCTGGCCGCCCTGGCAGCCTGCCCCAGCTGGTGCCATGCCTGTGCTGCGCAGAGCCTTGTGTAGATGTTTCTGTTCTTGCAATAAAGATATTCAACAAAGAGGAGGTCTCCAGCCTGTGAATGTTGTGCCAGGTGGGCTTTGTCCCACTGTGAACAGTGTGGGAATAATGCTCTTGGGAAGGCCAACTTTTACACATTCAGATATTTATTAGATTTCCATGCAAAGAGGAAAACTCTTTGAATGGTTTGGTAGAAATGGGGGGCTGGATGTTGAGCAGAGAGGCTTCCATCCCAGCTCCTGAATGCACAGTCCTTCGCTCCAGTCCCCAAGGAACCCAAGACCAGTGGGTTGCCTTTGTGACCAAGGAGCATAGGCAGAGAAGAGCCCAGGTGCTCAGTGCTTCTCAGTTTTGGATCATCACTATGGGGCTGCCACAGCAGGCAGCTGCACCCAGGATACCAGCATGTGCCAGCGGCACAGGGCCGTCCTGCCAGGACCTGCCTCCTCTGGGTGAAGGTAACAGGGGCACTGGGCTGTGCGCATGAGGCACCCTCACAAGAGGCAGGATGCGTACTGGAGCCAGAGAGCAGGCTCCCATCCAGCCCAGGTGGCCAGTGTGCCTCACCTCGACACCAGACCTCTGCTTGTAGGGTCTCTGTAAATGGGAAAGCTTTCACCTGAGGCTGGTATGGGGCTTCACTGGAAGAGCTACCTTCTCCTTCCCATGGGCTGGGTCTGTCCCCCTTGGAAGCCTCAAGGGGTAAAAGCAGGTCATGTCGCTCCCTGGGATTTCTTTTTGGTAAGTGCTGGGACTTGCACCTTCACCCAGGTAGGAAGGGTGCAGCTCCCAGCCAAGGGCTGCAGCAAACACAATGCTCCTCCACCCACAGGTGGGACAGACTTGCCTAGTGCCCACTTGGGCATCGCAGATGAACCTGAGGGGACACTGGGATGTGCGCCGTGCAGCATGCCGGTGACAGTCCTGCCCACCATCCCCACCGGCGGCATGTGCCTGCAGCACTGCGGGCCCCTACCAGCTCTCCCCACTTCAGATGGTGATGGAGTTAGTGCTGGAGAACTGAGACACATAGGAAGCCAGGATGGGGTTGGTGGGAAGGACTTTGATGGGCAAGTCCCAGCTGAAAGTGTCCACTTCCATCTGCTCCACCCCAGTCCAGGTGGTGGCCTCCGACTGGCTCCCACGAACCAGGCAAGTCCCCGCTGACTCCCCAGAGGTCACAAACTCAAAGTGCAGCCTCCACTTCAGGGACACTGTGGGAAAGAGGGGGGTCAGCAGCCAACACCACAAGGGAGGGGACAGCAGCTGTCTCAGCACTGGCTGTCCCACCAAGGGGACAGGCAAATAAGCCCACTCACGGAGGCCAGCTCCCTCCTACAAGACACAGCCCTGCTAAGCAAGGGCAGGGCTGGGGACATTGCAGTCCTCCTGCAGAGACAAGCAGGGGTGGGTCCCATCCCTGGTGGCCACTAACCGATGTTGGTGGTGAATCCTGGTGTAGAGCTGAGCGGGATGGGGAGGCTGAAGCTGCTCTGGGCCGTGTGCAGGCAGGCCTCCTGATGGCGGGCATGTGTGCTGAAAGAGACAGGCTGCCCCCGCCGGCGCTGGAACTCCTCCTGGATGCTCTCCTCTGTCTGCAGGCTTACCGAGAACTGCAGGGGAATCAGCAGGGTTCTCACTCTCATAACCTCGCACAGCTCTGGCACAAAGCCCCTAGTTTCCCAAGGCTCAGAACCAGAGCACTTCCCCACCTCACACCCCAAGGGGACCTGAGCTGGGTCCCACTAGAAACCCCACAGCAGCCCAGTGCCACCCCAATTCTTCCTTACCTCTCCCCCACCCAGAACCCCTGCCTCTCCCCACAGTGACCCTGAAGCCAGCACTGACCTGAAGACACGGGATGTCTCCTTCTGAGAAGTTAAAGGTCCCAATGACATCTTCTCCAATCTTATACATGGTCTTAAAGATGCAGAATGTCCCCACCTTCCCACGAGTGTTGCTGATGTTATACAGGTCTGAGGAGTGAGAGGAGGCAGGGAAAGGGTTGCAGCAGGACGAGGCTCTGCTCCATCCAGCGCTCTGGGTTAACCACAGAGCCCAGCAGACATGACCCCATGCCTGCTGCTTGTGTGTGAAGGACAGGCCCTGGAAGTGGCATTCCCTTTGGGAAACGCCTGCAGTGAGCAATAGCAAATCACATGCTGGTTGCGATATGCTGGGGAGAGGGTCTCTCTGGCTGAATTAGGAAAAGCCTGAGACCGCCAGGCAGGAACCCATGGGAAACTGTCCCAAGTGGGCCCTGATGGAGCTGCTCCACATCCCCAGTCAGAGCTTCACTTTTTCGCAGTGAGCCCTGACCTGTACTTCATGACCAGGTTAGGACAGCAGGTTCAAGCAGGGGATATGACCTACGCAGGCTGCGTCGGGAGGTGGCCACTGTGAGCAGTTCTGTCGCCAGGTCTGCCAGGCGAGAGTCTTTCTTCAAGCCCTCCTCCTCCTCCAGGAAGGGGTTTGAGGGCGCAACAGCCTCATCCTGTGGGAACTGGTAATCCTTGAGCCCTGGGGAGAGGGTGAGAGGGTCAGCAGGGCAGGGTGCAGCCAGACCTGTGCCCGCAGGGAGGGTGGCGCGTGGTCTCACCGTGCAGCACGAGGACACGGAAGGGAACGCGCAGAAGCTTGATGGGGGAGTTGACACGCTGGCAGCCGATGGTCAGCTTGTACACATACTTCACTGACTGTCCCCGAAAGGAGGGGGGGCCATCTATGGGCAGCGTCTCACTGTATGAATCTGCAAGGAGTGCAGAAAAGACTGTTTTTGAAGGCCAAAAGGAAGCTCCTGGAGCTGCTGCTCACAGGCTCCCTGCACTGAGGGTTAGGAACTGCAGTGGGGCTAAGCTAGGGACAGTGCCTGGTGCTTTCTGCCGAATCTTCTCCCACAGCAGGCCAAGCACATCCCTGGCTTCCCTGCACCAGCACTCTGCTCCTCACATCACACGTGCCACCATCCAGACATTGCTTCCAGCACATACAAACACACACACAAACTCTGGCTCTAAAGAATGTGAAAGACGTAAAATCCAGGAACACAAACACATGAGAGCTAAGCTTGCTCATCACGAGTTCAACCTGAATTTGCCTCTGTGCACTTCCTTCATGCACTGCTTTCGTGATGCGGTCACATGCTGCAGATCCCTCAGGGCTGTGCCCCATGCAGCAGAAAGGTGCTGATCACTACTTCATGCCTCTTTTGATATTCGCTTTACACAAACCCCAAACTCAGCAACAAAAATTAGTTTCTTCCTGTGTTTTTCCCTGAAGCACCAGGTCTAAATGGCCAAGAAACAATTAAGAGACCTTCACAACAACCTGTGGCATATCCCCCTTGACAGACTGATGACTTAGACCACAAAGCCTCCGACTCCGAGATCTCTGAGAAGCCAAGCCCTGGCTATACACCACATTCAGCCCTCTCGAAGTCCCCTGGCCACCACACAAACCCCAACGCTTCTCAACACAGCGTGAACGCTTCTGCAGCTTTCCCAGACTGCATGCTGTATAATAAGAAAGGCGCAAACAGTGAACTGTGGCAAGTCTCCACCTCTCTGGCTTGCCCACCGTGACGCAGATACACCCTGCCAGAGGAAGGGCAGCATCCTGCTGTGAAACCACAGATCTCTCCCCATGTCTGGCACATCCTAAACACTGAGGATTAGATTAAAAGCTAGGGTTACATTTTAAATATAACTTCTAGATTTAAAATAACAGAATTGGAAGGAAGAAAAAAGCCCCCGCTAGTGGATAGCACCCACAGGCTGTCACACCTTAAAACACAAGGGTGTCCCACTGGACTAGGGTGCAGATAAAGCTGAGAACTGTCCTGACAGGGAAGAAAATCAGGTCTTCCCAAGGAAGGAAGCAGAATGCTGTAACCCCCTGTACCAGCCTTAACTAGAGTGCTCACAAAGACCTTCATGCCCAGTGTGGATAAGCTGAGCAGAGACCACCGCCGCCCAAGGAGGACGGGCGGTTTGCTGCCCAGCACAGGAATGCTGAGACTCGGGAAGTTGAAGCTTCTGTTCGTATCCCAGAAGGAAGCACATTCCTGGTGCTATGGATGCCTTCCTTACCCACCCGCTGTATCCTCTGGCTGAGCTCTTGGCCCATGTCCAGGCTTCTTCCATTTCCGCCCCTCTCTGTGATCTACCAAATACTTAAAGGTATTACAAAACCGGAGAAGAGGCAAAAACAGCCACAGAAATGACTTGAGGGCTTGAGAAAATGTTTTATGATGACAAATTTAAACAGCTCAGTCTGGGCACTGTGTCAAAGGGATGGGAGGTGAGACCACTTCAACATATAGGCACCGTAACAAGGGGAAGATATTGGTGAATGAGCTGGTCGGCAACTGAAAACAAGGCCTTTTATCAGGGGACAGCCTGACACAACCTCAACTATACATGCCAGCTCTGGCTACAGTTTAATAACATAGTACTTTGCTGAAGCAGAACTAAGATTTCTTGGGGTTTTTTTTTGTCTTTCCAAACTGTGCAGCAAAACTCAAAAACTTCTGAAAAACAGGAAATGAAGAATTAAGATACACACCCACACAGACTTAACTCTGCCTCCACGGAGCTGGCAGGAATCCCCAGGAATGATCTGTGAGCATGCCAGCTTGCAGTCTCGCGTGAGAGGAGCAGCACCGCAGGCTGATGGGATTGGTGTGGGCAGCCTGGAAGAGCCAGGGGGTTTCAGTGCTAAAAAGCCCAGTGCCACACAGCGGCATCACATGTGACACATGCAATAGACACGTGTGTCACGCAACCGAGGAGAAAGGCTGTAACATACAGCTAAGGAACCTCAAAGTGTAGGAGAGTTTGTGTCCTTCCTACAAAGCTACATCCAAGCACTGCCTGTGCCAGTGTCACCCAGTGGCAGAGCGGGGACACACACAAAACACATCACTGGGAAGGACAGACTATCGCTAGCTTAGCTGGGGGCTGAACAGCTTCTGCCTGTAAAGCCAGCACACAAAGAAATCCTTTCAATCCATCCCAGCCACCTGGAGGCTGGACTTTAGTCAGTGATCTGCTCTCCCAGAGACTATCAAGCCTGCCTAAGATGCTCCAGGAAAAGGGGCTTCCCCCTGCTCCTGGGGAATGGATGCTCCGGCTCCACACCTGTCAGCAGCAAGGAGCACAGGAGAATCCAGGTGAGCCTCAGGCCAGCTGAGGTTTTTGCCTCCTCCTCCTCCCTGGCACAGCCACTTTCAGAAAGCACAGGGGCCTTGGCTCTGATGCAGCAGGGCCCACTCCTTTTCCCTGCATGCTGCTGTAGAATAGTAAGTAGATAACTAAACATGCTCAGATGATAGGCGTTGCAGTTTAGGAGAAGCAGCCCAGACAGCACTGCCCCACCTTGCTAACCACTTAGCCAAGCCAGATTGGTTTCAACCTGTGTGCCTTTCCCTTCAGTCAGGCCCCTCCAAGCCTAGAAAGGCAGGAGATCCCAGCTTCAAAACCAGCATGTTGCAGCCCACGGCTCCTTGGTCTCACTTGCAGCTCTGCTCTCACCTCCCCAGAGCAAAATGCTCCAGCGGAGCCCCTTCCACCGCAAGCACTGCCTCTCCACTCCCTTTGCTCTGGGACTTGAGAGGTTTCCATCAACTGTTCCCAGCAGATCCCTAGGGCAACTCGAGGAAGCCACCCACATGCAGCCTGCAATGCCTAACCATAGGCTGCTGGAACACAAAGGAGATCTGGCACAAGCTGACAGGCTGGATCACACAGCCACCGACAAAGAGACAACAGCGCATACTCGTATTTTCATGGCTGTCTACTCAGGTAGAAGCAGCTGCCCAGAACAATGAAAATGAGTTGCTGCAAATTCCTCACGAAAAGGATGAAAATTTCTCTAAACAGCAAAAGGGAAAGTAGTGATGAGGGAGAGCTTAAAGGGGACCCACTGGAAGGACACCATTTGAGGGCTTTGGAGACATGGAGAGCTTTGACCAGAGAAGATAAGAAGTGCTCACTTTTACAGCAGGAAAACTAGAACAGGCAGAAGATTCTGTGATCTCCATGACAGACATAACCTGAAGAGGAAGCATGGACCTTTGGAGCATGCCAGCCTAAATCCCAAGGATACTCCAATGCGGCTGAAGAAATAAAGGCAAGGAAATGCAGGTGCATGTAACCATTTCTTCAGCTGCAGGCAGGTTATTTCAAAACGTTTTATGCCTCACAGCTACAGAACAGACCTGTGGCAAAGGACATGGGCTAGGAGCAGGACCGAGGGACACGTTGCAGTACACAGCCCTAATACAGTGGAAAACAGACTCCGGGTGATGCAGCAGTTCATCAGCACTCATGCTTCCACCAAAGCACCTCGCCTTCTGCGAGCACCGGGATCTCTGACTTGCAGCACTCAGGCCTGCAAAGCCAGCCTGGAGAGCAGGGCTCCCCAGAGGTGAGCAATCTGTGCGGGTGAAGAGAAGACAGGACTCACAGGACTTTGACTCCCCAGGATCCAGTCGCAAGTCACAGAAGAGAATCTTTGGTGGAGTGGACAGGATACACTGACCCCGCTCTCCTGGAAGAGAAGACCCACCACATGAATGCTGCTCAGCCTCGGGGCCCAGGCCAGCCGGGCCTTATCCTTGCGGGGGGGAATGGGGAGGAGAAGGGGTTGATGAGGAAATATCTCATGCCCTGGTGAGATCACAAGACATTCCCAGATCAGCTGGACAGAAAACCCACACTTTTCGCTCCAAGCTAGCACCACTTTGATCTCAGTATTAAGAAGGCCCTGGAGCAGCCATCACCAGGGATTCGCACAATTAAAGCAACATAGACTTCTTGCTCACTTCTATGTGTGCTGCCCTCAAAACACACCTTATAGTCTGCTTTACTCCTGCTCACTGTGCTCTAACCATCCGTACCTGGAGATTCAGGAGCGGCACTCACCTCTGTTGGGGACGAAGACTGTCTCGTTCTCAGCCTGCACGTCATGTTTGCTGCCATCAGAGGGAGGGAGTGCTACCCGGTTCTCACTGGTGTGAAACTGGCAATGGATCTGGGCGCTAGCCCACGCCAGCATCTCACTGAGGGCAAAGAAAAGCAACACTCATGTCTGTACTTTAAACCTGGATTACGGCAAGCATGAAGTGACATGCAGAGCAGCACTCCAAGGCACCTCCGGTGATAACACGACCATCAGGGAAGTGGGCAGACTCAAAAGCAACAAGTATCTGCAGCCTGGGTTCAGCTGCCCTGCCCAGAGCACCTTGGCTGCCCCAAGCTCAACACTCCCCAGGGCAGGCAGGGCACAGCCGTGCTCCTGCCCCACAGCACTGTCCCCCTCAAGAACATCAACTTCTGGTTGTGTCAGACCAGAGGATACTTCTGGGTCCTTCACAAGGACCTGTTTTCTCCTCAGGATCCAAAGGATTAATTGATGGCTATAGGGGAGGTAAAGGTGCCATTTTGTCACCTCTTTCTACAGCTACAAGAACTGGTTGCATAAAGAATGAAAAACAGCATCAGTCTGTACTCTGCTACGACCTCAGCCATTCCACAGGTTATTTCCCATGGCATTACTGACGTCTTTCAGTTTCCAACACACTCACCTATTTTTATTTCAGTAGCGGTCTGATTAATTTAGTCAGTGAATGGTTCCTTTGGTGTTTCCTAGCATCATGATCTGATTAGTAAGCACTGACACCAGAGTTTTAGGTGGCACGGGGAATTTTTGTGGCACACAAGTATCTCCTGATGTGACACATCAGAGCTGTTAAACATCTGGCTGAACCAGAGAAAAAGGTGTGCTGCATATGTTTCAGCTGACTAATAATGTGCTGTTTGATCTTTTCTATGTGCTGGCTGCCTTTACCCAAACATGTGCTGCTTACTCTACCCAGTTACCTCTAACCCCGCAATTCTAGCTCTGCATCTTCAAAAGTACCATCGAGGCTTTTCCATAAGGGCTGCTGTAAAATTTTTCTGTTGTAAGGTATCTGCTATATGGAAACAGAGAAACACTCTTGCTTAAGAGACAACGTTTACTAATTTTATGTAAGCTTAGCATGACTACAGTACCTTCAAACACCGTATTTTGAAACTTCTTTTTCCCCCCATTTATTTCAGTACCACGCAGCAATGCCACTGGATTGTTTTCTTTTTTTAACCAGACACCCAGACAAAATTTGCCTGTGCCTGCCTACCAGCAGACCTGGCTTGTCCAGCTGGCAGGGCAAAGAAGGATCCTGCACTGGTTCTGAGTTGCTCCATGCCGCCTTTGGGCAGAAGAGCTTTGCTTCTTATATGCCTTGTACACAATCAAATTCACTTTCTGCCGCCTACTTACTGTCCTTTTGTTCTGTCCCTACACTCGACATGCATGCCTCTCAGTTCCTCCACCTGTGCCGCAGCTTTTGCTAGCCCTGAAAGCTTCTAGTCCCTGACAGGTCTATCTGCCTGTTGCAGTGACTGTGCTTTGATCTGCCTTTACGCAACCCACAGCTTCAATTTCCAAACCACCAATCTATTTAGTGTTGCCACTCATATGACTTAGCCAGGTCTCATCAGCTTGGTCATCTGCTTTTTTATTCAAAAACTTTATTTTTAACAAAAGGCTGTTTTCTGTGGACCACAACACACCTGAAGTTCCCAAATATAGCACCCACAATTGCCCTGCAAACCCCCAAAACTGCTCCACCTGGTACCTTTGCAGTCCCACGTTTCGGAACCAGGAAAAGCAGCACTGTCACTGCACAAGACAAAACTCCGGAAAGCTAGATGCTTATGCCGCAGCTGAATTTGAAGGCTCAATTCAGCAGGCAAGAGGAACCAGGAAGAAGAAGATGGAAAGTTAAGGAAGGCAATAAACAAAGAAGGCCTGAAGTGGTAATGCAAGAGACTGCTTTGCCGCTGCTGAGACTGCAAGCACTGGAAGTGGGTCCACCACCACAACATTCATGTGCGAAATGCGTGCTGGTGACGAAAAGATGCTGAACCTGACAGGGCTGGAAACAGACACTTCCCAGGAAGGGCTGAAGATGAGAAAGCACTCTCCACCCCTGGAGAATCAGACAAGGCCACACACTCAGCAGACATGGAAGCTTTGGGTGACTACTTATGATGAGGAGTCACCCCCTGTGAGCCAATATAGGAAGCTCCCATCTTCTCACATTTCCTCAACACCTATTTTGGGCACACAATGACGAGGGGAGACGCAGTGCTCATAGGCTGGGCCACAGAAAATGCTGCCACTTTCTGACTCTTGTCAGTGCTCGCCCCTTGGCCTACCAGCTCTGGAGGCACGGATCACACTGATATGTCAGTGCACTGCTGGATAGAGAAAGCTCTTTCCATAAACATAGGAAATAATGACGTTGTCTGGATGTTGCCCTGTGATACCGTCACCCTGGTGTAACTAGATATCCTGCTTTGTCAGCCAGTTTCGCTTCATTTTCTGCCAGTAACCCTGTTGCTGAGGGCTCACCTGAGGAGCAATTAAGAGTATCTCTAACTGAATTTTTTTTTTCCTTGCCTCTTTCTTAGGGACAGAAAACAGGAATAATTACCTCAGTTTCATGGTACAAAGCACCCTTAAGGGAGTACCTCAGGCAGGAAAGCCACCAGTGGCTAATATGGCACCATTGCCCCACAACGGAGCCATGACTATGTATGGCTGCTTGGGCGGATGGGAGGGACAGGCAGCTCTGCCCCTTCGTGCACAGAAAGGCCTACCGGCACAGGCCGCTGTACCTGCTGGCGGAGGTAGATGAGGCCGATAAAGGGTTGGTGAAAGTGATCACGCACTCCAGCACCTCCCCTGCCAGGAAGACGGGCCCACGGCCCAGCTTGGCCAACACCTCGATCATGACTTGGACAGCCCTACCGCACACCTGCCAAAAAAAAAAACAAACCAACACACACAAAAAAAACAAACAAAACCCCAAAGAGTGGGCATGGAGAGAGGGTTGGAGGCTGTAACAGAAGGGGAACGGCAAGAACCCTGCCGGGCACAGGCACGCAGGGAGGTCAGGGAGAGACACAGGGGTGTACAGGGGTCAGGGGCAGCCCTGGCCTTGCACACACGCAAACACACAGAGGTGTGCGGGGGAAACAGGTGCAGCCCCAGCCACCCACACACAGACACACCACCCCCCACCCGCCTCCCTCAGCCCACCCAGGCGCACGGCGGGCCAGGACACACCGCGGGGGGTGAGGGACCCCACCCGGGGGGGCTCAGGGGCGGCCCCGACTACAAAACACACACACAAAAGGTAAAGACCCACCAGAGGGGCGCGGGGCCGCGCGCCCCCGCCGCCCCGGCCCCACTCACCGCCCCGCACCGTTCCGGGCCCAGCTTCTCCTCTGCTGCTCGGCGGGGCTCGGGCGCCGCTCGGGAACGCTCGGGAACGCTCGGGCAGCGCTCGGGAACGCTCGGCAGCGCTCGGGAACGCTCGGGAACGCTCGGGCGCTCTCGGTCGGGCGCTCCCGGGATCGCCAGTCGCGCCGGCGGCGGGGCGGCTCCGGCTTTCCGGACGCGCTCGGTGGCGCGCTGGGCTCCGTGCCCCGGCGGGGGGGGGGGGGGGGGGCGTGGGGGGGGAAACGGACGTGGGCGTGGCGGGGCGTGGCGGCGCGCCGCGCGCGGTGAAGAGGGCGCGCGCGGGACGGCGCGGGGGGGGGGGGGCGCCGGCTGCGATGGCGGCGGCGGCGGGGCTACTGGTGCGGCAGTACGAGGGGGCGGCGCGGGGCCGTGGCGTGGCGGCGGCCGGCTGGCGCGTCTGCCTGGCGCACCGCTTCGAGGAGCCGCGGCAGCCCTACGGCGCCGCCGACCTGCCGCTCCGCGACGTCCTGCGGCACATCGGCCTCGCCCTGCGGTACGGGGAGCGGGGGGCGGGGGGGAGCGGGGACACGCCGCGGGGGCGCGGGAAGGGTGTCCGTGGGGCGTGAGAGCGCCGCGCTTGGGCCCGTGCGTGCTGCGGGCGGCTGCCCCCCTTCCCCCCGCCGGAGGAGGCGCCGGCGGTGCTCCGCTGCACGGAGGGCAGAGTTACGGCGGATCACGGAAGGCCCCGGGGCTGGAGGGAGCTGCTCTCCTCCCGGACCGAGGTGCCGGCACCCACCCGCCGACCCGCCTGCCTGCCTGCCTGGCGCCAGCACTGGGAACACCGGTGTAGACTTGCGGAAGCCGGTTAGGGGCAAGCACTTAACGCTCGGGCTCCCCAAAACCCAGGAGGAGCTGGAAGAGCATGGGGCATCGCTTTGGGGGGTGCTGTGTGTGGGGGACTGACCTCCAACTTCTGCTCCCGAGGCTTGCCGCTGGTGCTCGTCGCTGCCACATCTTCCCTGGCCCGTGCCGGGTGCTCGGCCCCTTGTGTGAGGCACCTCTTGGCAGGTGGAGATTAAACTCGAGGTTAATTGGGAGGATTTTTGAAACGCCGTGCACTACAGCAGGTTTGGGAATGGGTGCTTCTGCCGATTTTGCGTTTGGGGGGGGGCTAGAAGTAATGAGGAAAAACGCGTGTAGGAAATGACAGCGTTATTTTAACCTTTAAAACTGCTGCCCAGGTGCTGATGGTGTTTGTGTACTCATCAGGCTGGACGTTGAAACCCATGACAGTGTGATTTATTTCCTTGTGCTGGCTTTACATCTCCTGCCTCCATTTTCTGAGCCTTTTCCTGCTCGATGCCCTTGGACGTTACTGCAAAGCCTGATGAAGGGGCGGATAGTGGACTGCTTCAGGGTGCACAGCGTGCTGGTCTGACCTGAGACATCTCTGGCATGAGCCTGGGCACCAGGGAAGGGAGAGCGTGGGTCATGTCTGGGAGATAAAGGCTGCTGGAAAAGCTGCCGCAGCAGGTTGGGGCTGAGCTGAGCGCGTGGTAAAGCGTGTAGTTCTGGCAGGGTGAGGTGATCACCACCGTGCCAGCTCAGGGAGGCTGCTCCTGGCCTGTTCTCATTGGGGTCTTGGAATGGAGGTGGTTTGCATCATTCCTAGAAAGAGGTTTTAAGGGCTTTTCAGCAAGAATCTAATAGTCAAACAACTGCATCTTCCCCCGTACAAATTTTGGAGGTAACAAAATAGTTGTGCAGGGCAAAGCTTCATTGCAGGGAGACTCCAGCATAGAGAGCAGGGGAGAGGAAGGGCCAGAGCAGTGAGAAATGCCTGCTTGGGTTTCAATTAAAACCTGAGGACAGTGGTGTTGGCTGGAGAAGGGCAGCTAATGCAGGGATATGAGGATGTGTGGGAGGCTGCATGCTCGTGGCATTGGTTGGCACCCACATACCTGCCCAGTGGATGCAGCCAGCTGATGGAAGCCTGGGTGCTGGTGCTGCAAGAGGAGCCTAGAGCCCTGTCCCGTGGCACAGCCTATGAATCTGAACCTCTGGAGCCCTGCAGGTTGGCGTGTCCTCTCCCAAATGACCCATGATGAGCAGCAGCCTCTCTCTTAGGGGCACCTGTGCCAGGGGTGCTCTCAGAAACTGTCATGGCTTGGTGCATCAAGTGCAAAGTCACCTGGCGCAGGTGCTTGTACCTCCCAAGGTGGCTGGGAGCACCTTGGGGTTACTGCACATCTTGGGCCGAGGAAGTCTATGACCTGCAGAGGAGTCCACTGCGTCCTGGGTTGACGTGGTGTTGTGCTGAGTTAAACCTCTGGCTGATAGGTGTCCTCTCCTGCAGTGCCCGCCCCTGCTGCAGGTGGCATGGCCAGGGGTGTTGACAGCCCTGGGGTGGGATTTTTGTTAATTGGGGCTCATCGGGATAACTCTTTCTTGGGGACACCTGCAGCTGCGGTGGGTGGTGGGGCTGGTGGGGCAGAAGAAGAGGTCCAGGCAGGGTAGGCAGGTTTCCACAGAGGTGGCTGGTGTGCCCCGGAAGGGGGTCACAGCATGGATCGGGAGTGGCTGGGTGATGTCTGGACAGGTTTTAATTGTGCTGCCAGTTCTAAGTGAAAGAAATGTCCTCTGGCCCTGGCAGGGCTTTTGGTGCTGAAGAACACACAGACTTTCTCCTGGTTATTCTGAAGCCCTGGGAGAGCTGTTAATAGCCAGCAACTGGGCATCAGCCACCTTCTCTTGGCCTGCACCATGTGGGGAGAAGCTGGCAGGGGAAGAGTTTGCTACTGAGATGGCAAAACAGCTTGGGCATTGGCCAGCTGTAAATCCCAAACCTCTTTCACTGCATGCTCCTGAAAAAAAAAAAAAAAAGCTTTTTGAAATCCCTCTGTCACCTCTTTTCCAAGGAGCCGGATGCATTGCTGTGCTGTGCCGCAGCTGCTCTGCCTGGGCACCTTATTTCCCATTGCCAGAAACCTGCTGGGGAAGCAGCTGGGTTGGTTCCCTGATGCAGGGTTAAAAGAAAAATTCCTTGAGAGAGACAGCACGCTGCCAAAACCTTGCCTTGGCAGTGTTAAGCCAGGTCTGTCTCAGCTGGGAGAAGAGCAGTTGCAGCAGATGTAGCTCCAAGATAGCAGCAGGCCCTGATTCAGGGCGGTTGTACAGGGCAGGCTGGTTCTTGTGGTGCCCTGGACATCTGCAGGCAAAATATCCTTAAACAGTCAAACATGAAAGCGAGTACATAGGAGTGGAGAGCAGGCTGCAATCAGGTCCTGTGAGACTGCAACCTGGAAAATCTGACCCCGAGAGGGAATTGGGGACCTTAGACATTGGTGAGTAAAGGTGAATGTCCAGTGACCATGCAGCTGAAAAGGCAAGTATGAGGTCTTTTTTTGCTGGGGAAGAGTGTGTAGGAGCTGGTGGTGTTGTGGAACAGCCTCTCACCCTTGCAGCTCCCGCCCCTGTGAAGCTGGGGATATGTGCCCCCAGGGATTAGTGCTCCCCCATTGGCCATCGCCTGGGCTCTGCATCCCACGAGCCATCCGAGCAGGATAGTCTGTGCTCCCAGCTGGGGTGGCTTTCTCCTTCCAGCAGTACGGCATCGGTGCCTGCAGGTAGCTCAGGGATGTTCCCCACCATGGGAGCTCCTGTGCCTCTGCTGCCCACCTGGCATCCAGGGCTGTGGAGCTGCTGGTTGGGTCTTGCCTGTCTATTTGATGGGGATGGTCCAGCAGCTTCTTCTGGTCTGGTAGCTGTTTTCTGTGTGGTAATTGTCTCTGTATGGAAGACCTAACTTGGGGCGGTTTATTAGCAAAAGCCAGTCCTTTACGAGTGCTGACTCAGAGCCCAGCCCTGCTTCTCTTGCCCGGAGTGGTGCTGGCACACCCAGCTGCAGGTGTGCCCCTGTTTGGGTGTCTCGATTCCCAGGCCTTTGGGTGAGAAATTATCTGATGGGTAATTCTGGCTGCGCAGCTGGCATGCAAGTGGAGGTGAGTCCTGGGATCCTGCCAGCTGCAGACAGCGAGGATCACCTCCTTCAGGGCAAGGCTGCCCCATGCCATCTGCCCTGGGGGATGTGGCACTGCAATCACAGAATGGTAGGTGTTGGAAGGGACCTTTGGAGATCAACTCATCCAACCCCTCTACTTGAGCAGGTACATCTAGAGCAGGGGGCACAGGACTGTGTCAGGTGGGTTTTGAATGACTTCACAACCTCTCTTGGGCAGCCTGTTCCACTGCTCTGTCACCCTCACAGGAAAGAAGTTTTTTCTCACGTTCAGGTGGAAGTTCCTGTGCCAGTTTGTGCCTGTTGCCTCATGTCCTGTCATTGTGCACCACTGGAAAGAGTCTGGCCCCATCTTTGTTTGACGCCCACCCTTTAGATATTTATAAGCATTGATAAGTTTCCCCCTCAGTTTTCTCCAGGCTGAACAACCCCAGGTCTCTCAGCCTTTCCTCATAAGAGAGACGCTCCACTCCCCTGATCATCTTGGTAGCTCTCTGCTGGACTCTTCTCCAGTAGTTCCCTGTCTTGAAATGGGGACCCCAAAACTGGACACAGTACTCCAAATGTGGTCTCACTAGGGCAGAGTAGAGGGGCCAGATAACCTCCCTCGACCTGCTGGCCACTCTCCTTTTAATGCACCCCAGGTTACCCTTGGCCTCCTTGGCCACAAGGGCACAGTGCTGGCTCAGGGTCACCTTGCTGCCCACCAGCACTCCCAGGGCCTTCTCAGTGGTGCCACTTTCCAGCAGGTCACCCCCAACCTCTACTAGTGCATGGGGTTGTTCCTTCCCAGGTGCAGGACCTTGCACTTGCTTTTGTGGAAACGTGGCAGGGCTGTGCATCACAGTGGGGACATGGAGGTGGAAGAGCAAGGCTCATGTCCCTGGCGCAGATTACGACTTCCCTGGGCTTGTGCCTCCACTCTCAGACCTTCCGCCTTAGCAGGACATGCAGGCATGAAGGTGGTGGTGGTGGCTATCCTTGTGTGTATTTCCACTTCTCTGTGGGCATCTGGGAAAGTCTCCTGCCCATGCACAAGCTGGGAGCCCTGCTTTTGGGTATTGGAGCACTCTGTTCTTGTGCTGTTTCCTTGTGCTGCGTATGGATGGCAGGGGCTGCCACCCCACCCTGTGCCCTTGCACACAGGTTCCTGTTGTATGTCGCTACAAGAGGGGCAGCTGCAACGTGTTCTGGCCATGTCATGGCCAGTGACACCTGCTCCTGTTGTCTTTCATACCCCTCTTTCTCTTGCAGATACTTCAGGTGGTGGTACAAGAAGACCCGCATAGAGAAGAAATCTGCCTTCATTGACCTCTTGTGTGCTGTTCCTCTGCAGCAGATCTATGGTCAGCCTCCAGTCTGGGCGCTGGGGTGGTGCAATGCCCAGTGGGCTGGGATTCACATGGGGCCATCAAGGTGCTAGAGGCAGGGAGGGGGTCAAAAAGATTCTGGGGTGTGTCAGTGGTGAGGGGCCCCGGAGCTGCACTGGGGGTGTCCTTGGGCCAGATGCCACCACAGGGAGGAACGGCATTCCTAATTTCGGTGTCTTTGCCAGGGTGCCCGCTGGGCGGGATCGGGGGAGGCACCATCACCCGTGGCTGGAGGGGCGAGTTTTGCCGCTGGCAGCTGAACCCTGGCATTTATCACTATGAAACAGTCATTGCTGACCAGGTAGGTGCAGCAGGGTCTGCAAGGGGGGCAGGCGGCACTGAAGCAGCCTGGGCAGTTGGTGCCTCTGCTCTTGGGCTCATCTCATCCCCTCCATGTGCTCCTCTCCTCTCCAGTTCACGGTGTGCCTGCGTTGCAAGGGGCAGACAGTTTACCAGCAGGTCCTGTCCGTGGAGAGACCCAGCACTCTGCAGGGCTGGAACTGGGGCTACTGTGGCCACTATGCCTTCTACCATGCCCTGTACCCCCGTGCCTGGATGGTCTACGACCTCCCAGGGCAAAACGTGGTGCTCACTTGCCGCCAGGTCTCTCCTGTCATCCCCCATGATTATAAGGTAAGGAGGTGGTGGCCCTGTGCTCGTTGCAGCCTGTCCCATGGGAGCGCTGGGCTGCACTGTGCTGCAGCAACGTGCCTTGTATAGAGCAGGTTGGCAGGGATTTGGCAGAGCTGCCTGTGTAGCTGGGGGGAGAGGATTGGCACAGCGGAGGTGGGGCTGCCGATGAGATGCTCCCAGGATGGGCCCTTGGCTGGCTGAGCTCGGTGCATTCCGTTTGGGTAGCAGAGGCTGGGAGCTGGTGAGTTTTTGACCCCTGAGCGTTACCCATGTGTCTGGGGATGCTGCAGTAGAGGAGTTCCTTGTCCCTCCTGCCCAGCTCAGCATCGCCTGAAGACAGCCAGGTTTGTCACCTTGTTAATATTCTTTCCCAGCCTGGTCTCTTCTGTCCTAAGACTGTCCC
This sequence comes from Phalacrocorax aristotelis, assembly GCF_949628215.1. Lineage (NCBI taxonomy): Eukaryota > Metazoa > Chordata > Aves > Suliformes > Phalacrocoracidae > Phalacrocorax > Phalacrocorax aristotelis. Next base: position 70,840,158 of record NC_134311.1, on the reverse strand, counting down.
TGCTGCTAGGTGTGTTGCAGCAGGACCCTGGAAGGCTTTGCCACTCCTGGGGCAGTTGGTGCTGGAAGGGTTATCCCTTTCTTCCTTGTGCTTAGGCACAACAGCTCTGACGGCTGCTCCTTTCCTCTCTGACCTGTGCTTTGACTTTTTGCACTGCTTGCTCCCTGCCTTTGGTTTTGTCCTGTGGTCGTCCCAGCTCCCGTCCACCTGGAATGACAGGTCCAGAGCTGTTGCCTTACTGCCTGGAAGATCTGGCAGTAGTGTTTTGAGAAACCCTCACCCTGTACTTCAGGGTTGGTTGGTCAGCTGGGTGTTCCTCAGAGTGTTTTAGCTGGCTTTTGCCTGCCATCCCCAAAGGAAGAGCCGCCTATTAGCTGGGCTATCCTGGCTGGGCTTTCCCAACATTTCCCCATGACTCCACTCAGCAATGCTCCCAGGCAGGAGGAACCCCTGCAGCAATGCGGAAGCTCAGGACAGCAGCAAGGGATGCCTTGCTGCTCCTGCATGCCGCTCCTCCTTGCTCCCAGCCCTGGGCGAGGGTGGCAGGCTGCACTGCTGACATGCCTGACCTTCCGCTTACCCCAGCAAAGCACGTGAGCCTGTATCAACCTGTTGAGAAGATGGGTGGTGAGACACCCGTCTGAGCCTTAAACGGTGTTTTCCATCTGTGTATTGCCTGGTGTGGGGTTTGCTAGCCTAGGGCTTATGATCTGAATTCTGTATTGCCTGCTGTTGAAATTCATCTGCTCCTGCTGCTGCTCCTCATCTTAGTGACAGACTCTGAGACTGAGTTGTTCCTGGTGCTCTTGTTCCTGCTGCCTCCTGCACGGTCTCCCCAGCAGTGGGAAAAGTGATGCTCCAACAGCTAACCATAGAGCACAAGCCCTATACGCAGCATTGTCTGTCTCTGCCAGGACTCCAGCCTGCCTGTAGGAGTGTTCATCTGGGAGGTGGAGAATGGGAGAGATGAGGATGTGGATGTCTCCATCATGTTCAGCCTGCAGAATGGCACAGGAACAAAGGAGGACAGGAGTGGAGGGCACTGGAATGAGCCGTTTGTCTTTGAGAAGGAGGGTGAGCGGGTTGCTGGAGTCCTGCTGCACCACTGCACACGTGTGAACCCCTTCACCCTTGCCATCTCTGCCCGGGAGAAGGTAAAGGGCTGGCACTGGTGTGGCTCCTGGTGGGGGAGTTATACAGCCCTGTTGAATGGTGGGGTGCTGCTTCCAGGCAGCTGGTAAAGGATGGGTGTGTGATGGGTTGGGGCCAGCACTGGTCCTCAGCACTTGCCTGGTTGCTGGAGCAGGAGTGGGGACATGACTTCCCCGAGGGCACCCTCTTTAGGGGTGGGTGCCAGGAGAGAAGCTATGGGTGAAGTTTTCGTGATGGTAAGTTTGCAGTCAGCGTTGCTGGGCAGCATGTGTGGAGTGAGCTTGGGGTCCCAGAGTTGCTATGGGGGGGCCTGCCAGTCCCTGATGGTGCTTTTCCCTTCCCCAGGCTGGCACGGGAGTCACCCACCTCACGACGTTCAGTCCCACGGGATCAGGTAGAGAGGTGTGGCATGACCTCCTGCAGGACGGCAGGCTGGATTCCCCCACTGGTGAGTCCCTCCATCCTCCCTGTGATGTGCAGAGGGGGAGCAGGGTTAACGGGTGACCATGCTGGTCACGGGGCACAGGGCACCCAAGCAAAGGCAGGTTTCCCTTCTTCCAGCCACCTCAGTGCCATCACAGAAAGCTCTCGGGAATGCTGTGGCTTGTTCCCAGTGTTAGGCTGTAGCAGAGTTTCCCATTGCTTGTCATGCTGTCCTTGTGGTTCTCCAAAAACTGTTTGCATCACTTTGGGGCTCTTCTTGACTATATTAATTGCTCATGTCAGTGTCTTGTTAGTATGTGTAGGGTTGCACACAGAGTTGAGATTTCTGCTGAGTAGCCAGGGTGATGCCCAGCCACCTTCCCTGAGTTCCTATTGCCAGATCTGCAAGCTGGGCACCCTCAGATTTGTTCTAGCTGGTGTTTAGCAGTTTTTGAGGTTTGGTGCTGCCATCACTTGTCGTCCTCTTGTTACTACACCGCTTCCCTGAAAGTCTCTGGTATTCCTGTGATACTTCTGCATCATCCTCAGTTGCCGGCTCGACTGGCAGAAGCCTTGAAGCAGGGTGGCGTCTCCCAGCCCTTGCTGATAACCTCTTATTGCGATAAAAGGTGACTATTTGCCTAATGTCTCTGCCAGCTTTTGAACAAGGATGATGCTGACAAACTAGTGATGCTGGCACTGGGCCTTTGCAGGATTTCTTGAAGCTTAAATTATGTAAATAAAGCATTTACGTAAATATTTCAGGAAAACTATGTTTCCCATGCTAGATGCACTCAGAGCTCTCCAGGCTATTGGGATGTGGTTTTCCTTTGTGCATGCCAGGCATTATCATAGCAGGATCTGTGCTTCTGTTAAAATTGTTGGTTTAATGAGTTTACCTGGTGCACATGTTGGAGCCAGCATATAATTAGCCAGCTACCTCAGGGCTTTTCTTAAATATGGACACAGTTCAAGCACCCTGCTAAAAGCTGGAAACGATGACTGTCACTAGAAAGTCAGTGTCTCTGCAGTGCAGTGCAGTTACAAAGTCATGGGGTGCTCTGTCCCTTCTACTCATGCCTGGTGGCTTTTCCTGCCTGATTTGTTCATCTGCTTTGATGACTTATTTTTAACCCCTCCACCCATGGCAGGTATTTTTTTCCTGCTTGCAAAAAGCACGTGTGGTAATGTCATCCCTTAACACCCCAGGGATGTAGCCTCCACATTACAAGGGGCCCAGGCCATCCCACATAGTCTTATCCTCCTTGGGGTGCATGAGAGCATCAGTCACCCCCTCATACGGCTTTCTTGGTCACTTGTGAATATTTTATTTTTCACCCCCTGGCAGGTAAAAGCAGCCCGACAGAGAAGGGGGAGGTGACTGCAGCAGCGGTGTGTGCCAGCTGCAGGGTTCCCGCCCGGGGTCACAGGACACTGGAGCTGGCCCTGGCCTGGGATATGCCCTGTGTTCACTTTGGCTCCAAGGAGAAGCTGCACCTCAGGTGGGTGAGTTGTCTCCTGTGGGGCTTGGCTTATGTCCCTGAAGCCAGCTTCTCCCTACCTCTGGGCTTGAGTGCTACCTGGGTATCCTTGTGCCACCTACTCACTATGACTGCGGCTCTGCCAGCTCATGGAGGGGACCCTCTCCCCAGCACCCCTGTGCTAGCAGTCACATCATTCTGGTGTTCATTATAGTCCAGCCCCTCTCCCATGGCCAGGTGGGCTTCCCAGCCTGAGCCTGCAGCATAGTGACCAACCCCCTGTTTGGCAGGCGGTACACCCGGTTTTTTGGCAGCGGAGGCGATGCTGCTCCTGCCCTGTCGCATTATGCTCTGACACACTACGAGGAGTGGGAGAGGAAGATCGAAGCATGGCAGAAGCCCATCCTAGAGAACAGGTAGGGTAGACGGTAGGCTCCTGGGGCTGGTCAGAGCAGGGTCATCACCACCTCAGCCACTGTGGTTGACTTTTCCTCTTGCCCGCAGTGAGCTGCCTTCCTGGTACAAGTCGGCCCTCTTCAATGAGCTGTACTTCGTGACGGACGGGGGGACCATCTGGGTGGAGCTGCCCCCGGACTGCCACGCAGAGGACCTGCAGGGGCCGGCGGGGGCTGGCCTCTCCCACCTCCTCCCTGTCCTGCGGGAGTACGGAAGGTTTGCTTATTTGGAAGGTAACTTGCAGGGACGTGATGGATGGTCCCAATTCAACCCCTGCCTGTTGCTGTCACCAGGTGTTTTTAACCTGCCATGGGAATGTTTTTCACACACCGATGGGTCGGGAGCAGTGCTGTTCCCAGAAAAACCCCTTGCAGGACTAAGCCTTGTAGAATATGGCATGAAGTCTTCTCCAGACCCCTGGGTGTTTATATCTAGAGAATGAAAACGACTTCAAATGGGAGCCCCTGCCTGTGTTGGGAAAGAGCCCACCCTCCTGGGCCACATGGGAAGGAGGACCTGCCCCTCCTTTTCCCTCCGTGTGGCAGGTCTCCCATCCCTCACAGTCTCCCTGGTCCTTTCAGGCCAGGAGTACCGGATGTACAATACCTACGATGTCCACTTCTACGCCTCCTTTGCTCTCGTCATGCTGTGGCCCAAGCTACAGATCAGCCTGCAGTATGACATTGGTGAGTGACCTACAAGACCCTGGCCTGATGCCTGCTGACATCTTCACCTAGGGAAGAGTTGGAGGATTTGGGACAGTGTCTGCCACAGAAATCTGTGCCGTGGAGCCAGCAACCCCCTTCAGCTCCTTTGCTGGGCTCAGGACTTGCAACCCCCCCAACATTGCTGCCTCTCAGCCTCTCTGCTCAGCACTGGGATGCTGAGCAGTTCTGGGGGTGCACAGCTGGCTGTGCCTACCCTGGGGGGAGTCCCTGGTCTTACCAGCTCTCTCTGTGCCCCTTGCAGAGGAGAAGCATGGAGCTGTTTGCAGACCCTGATGCTTTGGGTGGGCTTGGAGGCTTGCTTGGTGGTGGCCCAACCAGCAGTGGAGCACAGCCCTTTGCTGGGCTGTGGGAGGGCTGAGCCCACTGGGGTTTCCTCCCAGTCCTGAGTGTTGCCACCACCTTGCTTAAGGAGGTGGTGACAGCTGCATGTTCCCTGCTGAGGGGAGACTGGGAGCAGCGGTAGTGTCCCCTCAGCCCTTTGCAGAGGGCTTTTTGATCTTGGGACCCCCAAAGGGCAGCTTGGCATGCTGGTGCCAGTGGCCCTGCCTGTGGTTGGAGCTTGCTGCTGCAGTGCCTGCTGCCTTTCTAATGTCTCTTGCTCTGTATCCTCTTCAGCTGTCACGGTGGTGAACGAGGATGTTCAGTGCCGGCAGTACTTGATGTGTGGTCAGACAGCTCAGGTGAAGCTGAAGAACGTGGTGCCACATGACATTGGGGACCCAGGTGAGGGGTCTGGCTGGGCCTGCTGGGGGCAGAGGGGATGCAGGGCTGCTCACACAACCTTCTTAGGGTAGTTACCTCTTTCACACAGCTTGGGAGTTATGGTGCATGGAATACATGGTTTGTTTTCTGGGAATAAAAGCTTGGATTGTTTGGGGTGGTGATAAAGGGCATGTTGCATTGAGCTTTACAGGGGAGGCAGAGGGAAGCTGAGTAGTAGCAGGAAGGCTACTCTTGATAAAGATGGTGCAGGGTGCAACATGTTATTTTAGCACTGTTTGATCACAGCACCCTTGGGACCTTGCTCCCAAGGTAGGAGAGGGGATGATCATTGCTTGCTGCCCTGCTGCATCTGCTCTGTCTTTGCATAGCTGACGAGCCATGGCAGCATGTCAATGCCTACCTGATGCACGACACAGCTGACTGGAAGGACCTCAACCTGAAGTTTGTGCTGCAGGTGTACCGCGACTACTACCTGACACATGACTCCCTGTACTTGCAGGACATGTGGCCAGTCTGCCAGGTACTGGGAGATCAGACCATGGGGCATCCCTGCTTCTCACTTTCCTTGGGAGCCATGTGACATCCCAAGAGGATGGATGTTCCCAAGCAGAGTGTGAGGGGCAGACAGGATGCAGGGGCTCTGTGACCATCTCCTGCTTCTTCTGCAGGCTGTGATGGAGTCAGAGATGAAGTTCGATACAGATAACGATGGACTCATTGAAAATGGTGGCTTTGCTGACCAGACATATGATGCCTGGGTGGTAAATGGAGCCAGGTGAGCAAAAGAGGTTGGCGATGGGGAGTGTGGGGTGGGGAGGTAGCTCGGAGCTGGGAACATGGTCCCCATCTCTTGTGGAAGCTCCATGCAACCTGTGGGGTGTCCCATGTTGCTGACGCTGCTCTCCTTTTGCTCTGGCAGCGCGTACTGTGGTGGGCTGTGGCTGGCAGCTGTCTGCATGATGTGCAAGATGGCAGAGGTGCTTGGGGATGCCAAGACACAGCAGAAATACACGGACATCCTGAGCAAGGGCAAGGAAGCATTTGAGAGGATGCTCTGGAACGGTGGGTGCTCACCAGTGAGGAACCACACTCGGCTGGCCGTATGTCTTTGGGAGGGTCATGGGGCCTTGCAGGGGATGGGGGAAGGAGCGGAGATGCCACCCCTCCAAGCAGAGGGTAAGGAGCAGGTATCAGGGAGGAAACAGAAAAGGTGTGGTTGTTTAGGAAATGAAAGAGAAGAGCTTTCTGGAAAAAGCTGCCCTGCTTCTGTCTCATGAGGTGGAGTGTAGGGACAGCGTGTGTGAGCTGGGGTCGTAAACCGTGGATTTAAAACTGTTTTCTACCTTCTTTTTCTAGGAAAATACTACAACTATGACAGCAGTGGGAGCGACACCTCCAGCAGCATCATGTCAGACCAGTGTGCTGGGCAGTGGTTTCTCGGGGCTTGTGGTCTCGACCAAGGGGAGTTTGAGGTAAGAGAAGGGACAGCCTGGTGCAGGGTGGGTGAGATGGGACTTGTGCCTGGAGGAGAGCAGCAGGGCTGGCACATGGTGTGTGATAAGCATTATGGACTCATGAAGGAGCTCCAGCCTGCTCCCCTGGAGGCTGTTGGATGCACATTAGTGTAACCTGCCTTAAACCAAAATCTGCTCATGGAGAGACCATGTAGCAGGGGTGTGTAACTGTGGTCAGCTCTGGCACACTTGGAGGAAGGTCCCACTGGGGTTTGCTCTCGGCAAGGCAGAGTTTGTTTAAAAACAGGAGAAAAAAAGTGTATGAAACTTTCCACGTGTTATTTGCTGCCCATTTTAAAGTCCTAACTGAATATCCAAGGGAACTAAGGCTTATTGGTGTCCCTAAAGTCTGTTGCTCTTTAGTTGCGAGAGAAGAATTGGTTGAAGACTCCTCTTGTCTCATGGGATGGTAAGAGCATCTGTTGGTGGTGCAATACCTAGAACAGAACTGAGAAGCAGAGAGCCATTGTATGGATTAATTATGACCCATAGACAGTTGTCAGGCCAGAGCTCCCTGTGGTGGTGTTGGACAGGCAAGCGCTTTGGGTGACTGAAGGAAGAAATTACTTTTGGGTGTGTGAGAGTGATGGAACAATTCACTGTCTGTTGGTAGCAGAGGGGAGCTTGAGGTGACCTTTCCTGGGAGCAGCTTGTGCTGAACGCTGTGGGATTGAATGAGAAACGTGTGCCTGGTTGTGCCCTCCTGCATTTATCCCAGTGTGGGTCCCTAGAGTGTGGGGACTGGGGCTGTGCCTGGGACTCCAAGCAGGATCTGGCCCAGACCTCATGCAGTAATACTCAAACGTCCCTTTTGGTGGGGAAAAACAATAAACCTGGTGCAGTCCAAAAATCTGGCTTGCCTTTCCATAGCTTTGGATTTTTGTTGCTGAAGGTGGCGCTCTTCTCTGCTGGCTGGTGAGCTTTGAGGTCCCTGGAGATGGGACTGGTGAACTTTTCTCTTCTGTTACTATAACAGTCAAGTTTTTTTTTTCCATGTATTTTGATCCCTTGCTGACTGGCAGCACTCCTGTTTGTAAGCTCATTAATGCACTCCTGCTGTAAGCACAGGTCACTAATGAAATACAAAGTAGGAAAAGCCTGTGACCTCAGTCCTGAAGAAACTGTGCCCTGAAACCTTCTGCCAGAGATGGCTGCTTCATGCCACCTCTCTGCTGACCCGTACTCCCTAATAGCACTTGGGCTTATTTGCAGAGCCACACCAGGAAAAATGACTGTGTCAGATGCTTGGCTTTAGTGTAGATAAAAGGGATCTGCTGCCTTTCCGTCAAGTCCATCAAAGCTGTCAGGTTGGGCTACCCAGCTTCCCTTGGCAAGCTCCCATCCAGTGTCATCACACTTCCCGCTTCCCCTGGCTCTGGTGGCACCGGACTGGCGAGAAGGGCCTGGCACGTCCCTGGGCTGTGCTGGTGAGCCATGAGCCACCTGGCTTTTCCCTTTCTTGCAAGTAGATGTCGTGGTTGCTCCATGACATCACTCCTGAGCTTGGTCACCCTGTAAAGTTCTTGTTACTGCTTTCTCACTGTTAGGTGGGTGTGGGATGGAGACAAGCCAGCCCTTGCCTTGCAACATTACTGAGTCTTGAGGTTTTCTTTTCTCACCGAGGCAATAACCTCTGCTGCACTGACACTTCCTAGTTTTATTGCCAATAATGAAAGCGGTGCAAAAGGTTTATTGACTTTCAGCTGTGCACAGGGGCTTTTCATCTTAATGCAGTGCTTGCTGCATTACTGCTCTGTTTTTTGTTTGGCTGGCAGGTATTTTTGCGCTCAGGTTTGGTCAGGTGGTGTTTTTTTTGGGTTGTTTTTCTGTATGTGGTGTTTCTGTTTTTCTTTCTTTCTTGGCAAGAGCTTACTCAGTGTGATACAACAGTCTGTTCTCATAACTGTTTTGAGCTCTTGGCCTTGGTTTGTTCAACAACTTGTTTTTCCCCTTATCGTAAGGGGAAAGTTTTTAATTCCTCCTGATAATCTTCTGAAATGGCTGTTTATTCAGTGAGCGCTATTGACCTTGTCCGAGTCCTTAACTTCCATCTAAGCTAAAAGTTTTAAATCTCTCTTACCAGTCGCAGAAAACCATCAGGAGCTTCATGCATTTCAGCTACCTCTTCATTCCCAGGCTGCCCCTTCTCTTACCTCAGACTCCCCTTGGTCCCGGCTACAAATTCTTGCATCACCACCCAATTAGAGAATTGGAAGGATTAAAGTCCTTTTGAAATCACTCAAAACTAATCCCTGTTTCTGTTTTTCCCCTGAGTTGATTCATTTTATTTTTTTCTCCAAAATTTCCCAGCATTTACCCAAATAAATCTACTGGTATCCACAACATTCAGTTTGCAGCTGCAAGATGTGTTCTGATGTCATAAGACCGGCTTTGCTGTAATCATTCCCTCTGCCAGGACCTCCACCCTCACTGATCACAGACCATGCTCTGGGTGCCTCTGGCCAGTATCCCATTCCTTGTAGGCATTACAATGCCTCTTGTAGCTGGTGCAGAGGAGCTGAGAGAACAGCACGGTGGTTTTACCAGGAGAAAGTCTGGGCTTCAAATAGTTTTTAGCCTGGGGAGCAACCAGTGGTGAACATAAACCAAGATGAGGATGGTGTGGTTGGCCAGGTCTCCAAAATGAACTCCCCAGAGATGTGGAGGGGTCTGGCCAGTGACTGAAGGCGAGAGGCTGTTCGTGGAGACATGCTAGCTGGATGAGCTATCAGCCTCCCTAGGAGGAAAGTGGAATAACATTCAGCATCTCTTCTGTTGAGCAACTGCTTTTTTGTTGTTGTTCTGTTTTGTCTTTTTGGGGAAGAAGGCGCTTTCACTTCTTCCTGTTAATCTTCCTGAGGTGGCTGTTTACGTAGCAAGCAGCACTGGCCTCTTTCTAAAGGAAAACTTAACCCTGCTCCCTGGAGACCTGAGGACCCTGCATGAGCGCTGAGGCCAAAGCCCCCTCTTTCTCTCTCTCTGTGCAGGTCTTCCCCAAGAGTCACATTGTTAGTGCGCTCAAGACCATCTTTGAGAAGAATGTCATGAGCTTTGCTGGTGGCACCATGGGAGCAGTGAATGGCATGAGACCCGATGGGGTGCCTGACACCTCCAGCGTGCAGTCCAATGAGGTCTGGATTGGCGTGGTCTATGCCTTGGCTGCCACCATGATCCAGGAGGTAAGTGGTGATGCTGCACCCCTTGGCACATGCCGTCTCCTAGCACTGTGGGTGAGCTGATTGTCGTCTTCCCTTCGTTGTAGGGGCTGGTGGAGGAAGGCTTTCATACAGCGGAGGGCTGCTACCGGACAGTTTGGGAACGGCTGGGCATGGCTTTCCAGACACCAGAGGCCTACCGGGAGAAGAGAGTCTACCGCTCGCTGGCTTACATGCGGCCCCTTAGCATCTGGAGCATGCAGCTGGCCCTGGAGCGCAGAGCTGGCTGGGCACCAGCACCCATGCAGCCACCTCAGGTCCCCATCCACCCTTGAGCCTGGTGGCACTGAGCAGGGCAGCGGGTGCACGGGGTGCTGGGGGGGGTCTCAGCTGGTGGGGAGGGAGCCTTCCCTCCCCCTCTTCGATAATACTCGCATTGCTGTTTTCCTTCCCTACCTCCACAACATGCCCTTCATCTCAGAGGGCTCCCAGCCACCGATGCTGAGCACCATGTGGGACCAGAGGTGCGGGTGATGTCTCCTCAGAGAGGGAGGGATAAGGAGGCATGGCTGGAGCCTGTGCTTCCCCTTCCCCATCACTCAGGGCTCTGACAGCCTGCAGGACCTCCAGCCATCTTCCACCAGAGCTGGTACCTTGCCTGGGAGCACAGGAGACCTCTCCCGCAGTCAGCGGGATGGGTAAGGTGGGAGCTGGCCTGCAGGGTAAAAAAAAAAGTGTGGGTGTATGTGTGTGTGAGGACAGTGGACTGGTGCACGCAGGCACATGGATGCTGTAGTTGTCCCTCTGTTGTGTGGCACTGCATACACAGACTGGCTCTGACCCAAGGCACCAGCCTCAGGAGAGCCTGTGGCAGACACAATCCCCAGGGGAGCCCTGGCTCCCCAGCCCGTGACAATCTGAGCCCAAGCAGCATGTCCTGGTCTGGTACCGTGGCACCCCTCCCTGCTGGTGCCGGGGGTGGGCAGCAGAGCATGTTTTAGAGGATGAATCATTTTAAGTTCTTAATAAATTTGTCTAGCTGTCTCTCTTTCTTGTGTGTCTTCTGTGCCACAGGGGCAAGCTGGGCAGGGAGGTGCTGTTGTTCCCCTTTTTCTTCCTGGGCTGGGGATGCAGCAGGGGCAAGATCTAATTGCAGGCTGGCTGGCTTTTGTGGCATTTTGCTAATGGGAATATTTGATGGCAGGAGCGACCTGCCCCTTGATCTCTCCTCTCCTCTCCTGCCTGTAAGGTGTTAGGCTCCTTGCCGTACAACATTCCTCCTGAAAATACCTCTGTGGGGCACATTGGTGCCAAATCATGTCCCCTCCCACCCAGGGCTGGGTGCCTTGTTTGCCTCTTTTCTCTGCCAGTGCAGCATTTGAAGACTGCACCTGCCTGGTTTTGAGGGGGTGGGAGGGGACACTGCCCATGTATTTGACTCCACAGTCTTTCTTCCCACTTTAGAGCTTTTTGCTGTAAAGCCTTCTCTTAATCCTCAAGTGCCATCAGGGTGGGAAGCAGCCTGTCCTCACCCCTGTGACTGCTTCACCCCCAGCCCTTGCCTGCCCTGGGAGCTGATGTAGGCAGGGCATTGCTGTGGTGGCCCAGCGCTGCCAGTGGGTGATAAATGGCCTTTTGTTTGCTCCCCAGGGGAGAGTTTCTGCATCTGCCTGGGCAGAGGAGTAATGTTTTCCAGGAAGCCAGAGCTGACCTTGACGCAGCCCCCCCCTCCCCCGAGCAACTGCTGTTGTACTCCCATGGCAGAGCCCACAGCTGATGGAGAGGGACTGAGATGCTCTCCCTTAGGGTTGCTGTGGTGAGGCTGGAGGGGGACAGGGGTGCCAGGACACCGGCGTGGCTCACCTGGGCTGCCCACTACCATTTGTCCTGTGTTGGCAGCCACCAGGGTCAGCGGTGTCTGCATGCAGCTGGCAAGGGACAAAATTGGGTGCCAAAGCCACAGCTTCTGACAGTTCTGGGTTTTATTGCTGTGACCCATCAGCATGGCTACTTAACTCTGGGTGATGGGCTGCACACAGACTTTCTTTCAAAGGTCGGGGCATTTGGTCTGTATCAAGGGATATTTTTGCTCTTTCCTCCTCATTTGACTGTGATCACCTCAGTAAAACTTGTATCTGATAGGCTCAGCTTTCAGCAGCTTCTGCATGGGCACAGCTGTGGGCTGGGAGGACAACCCTTATTTACAGATATGATTTTCTCTGATAATTACCTGTACTGCTATTTTTTTGAAGGCTGACTCAATCCTAGCTTGAGCAGTAAGTTTAATTGTTCATTAACCCTTTCTTCATATTATTTATTAACCCTTTCTTGACCCCTGGCATACACAGGTTTAAACCACAGCGCTGCCGAATTTTAACTTCTTCAGCACTTTCTGCTTTGGACTTCTTCCCTGCCTGCCCATTCCCCCTTGCTGTCTCCCTTCTGTGCTAGGGTTCAGGCATGGAATTGCAGGATTTAGCTGTGGTAATGATTGCCAGCCCCGAGCTGCTTCACTGGCTGCCCTTTGGAGGCTGCAACCCCTGCGGAGATACCCCAGCTCCTGGCTTGTTTTATTTTTGAATTGGCTGAGACTGTTCAAGCAATCTATATCCTTGAGCACTGAGCTGATCCCCGTACATCCAAGATAGGCTGCTGGGATAGGGATTGTAAAAACAGGAAAAATAAGAGATGGGCATATAGCACCAGTATTGTTTGTGTAATACTAAAATAGACCTATGACTGTAGATGAGCTGTGGTTTGCTATCAGCAGTGGTGCTAGCATAGAGACCTTGTAATGCCTGTCCCTGTGGCCATGGGTCCCTACAGGACCTCCCTGAACAAAGATAAGTGCAAGAGCGTGATGCCTGGCCCTCCTCTGCAACCTTCCTAGACTGACCATGCTCATTATCAAAAACCTCGGTCAGGCTCCGGACAGTGCCTGCCTGCTGAAAAAGCAGTCAAAGCAAACAACAGCTCTGTGAGAAAACATACCTTGTTGTGCAGTTAATTTCTAGAACAGAAAGAAGAAAACACGGGGGCATAAATTTTTTGTGGGCAGCCAGGTCTCTGGTTGGGGAGCTCTTGTGGGCAGGGATGTGAGATGGCTGTGGGGGTCCTCCAGAGAGAAGAGGGGGGTGTTGAGATGCCAGCAGCAGAAATGCAATGCTTCCCAGCCTGGGTAGTGATTAATTTTACTGCCAGAGAGAAACCGGGGCTCAAATGTGAGATTAAAGAGAAAACAAAACTTGGGAAGTGCTTCTGAGATGTTGTAATGAATTGCATTGTCTTCATTTTAAGAAAAAGAGCATTTTCTGGTGAATAGGGTTCTATCAGCTCCTGCTAGGATGACTGGGGGAGTTAAAGCACTTGTAGTTTAGGAGATTGCCTTAACAGTCATTGAGGAATGCGTGAGAAAATCTTGTGTAAACCAAGTCACTTTAGCTTCCCTGGCCAGCAGCAACCACAGTGTAAGGTGAATTATATAAATGCGTACTTAAAGTTAGTTAAGAATCCCTGGGTAAATATGTTTTTTGACAGCATTAAAATGGGAGGTCAAAGATATTCGGGGAATGTTTGTTTTTCATAAACAAAATCATTTCCTTCCAACAAAGGCCAGTTTGTAAAAACAGCAGCAAACCTTCTCACCAGCCCCAGGCAAGAGGAGGTCGGGCACTTTGTAGTCTGATCTCTAGCTGCTTCAGTACTGGGGCGGGGGGACAAACGAAAGCCTTGAAAGGAGCCCCGTGTGGGGTTGGTTTGCACGAGGATGCGTGGTGAAGAGGAGCAGGGTGCAGCCATGTGCTGCAGCTAATCCTGGGGTGAATTGGTGTTAAGGCTACTTGGCACCCCTATGCATCCTGGCTATGGCAGTGGGGTGGCAAACTGGTAGCAGAAGGGACAACAGCCTCTGAGAGGGGTTTTCCCTAGCTAAGCATCAGTCCTGGTGGTCTCTGACCTGCAGGAGCCAGGGGCTCACTGAGAGGTGCCAGGAAAGTGTGAGCAAGGAAGGAACAGTTTCAGCAGGTGCTTCTGGAAATATCTTCTTGCAGTCACTCTCCGTAACAGTTGGGAACTGCAATTTTGGAAACACCCAGATTACACAATGCCCTGGCCACAGCTGCTGCCCACAGCCCCGGCAGCAATAAAAATGCAAGAGCGCAGGCACATCGGCAGAGCCTGGCAAGGAGCACATCCCTGGGTACACCAGCTGTCTGCCCACTACAGAGATGGTGCAAAGGACTCTCTTCCTCCTGGTGCTCAGCCTGGCCCTGGTGGCTCCCAGCCTCTCTGTGAGAAAGGTAACTGCAGGGTTGCGATGCATGGGGTAGGGTGGGCAGGGGTTTGTGGCTCCTGGGGGTGCCTGCTCCTGCCACCCTGCCTGCTCCTGGGCTGGGCTGTGGCACTAATGCTGAGTCCTCTCCGCTCCAGTGCGTGCTGACCGGGCGCTGGACCAATGACCTGGGTTCCAACATGACTATTGAGACTGTGAACAAAGAAGGCAACTTCGCTGGCTCTTACCACACGGCTGTGACTAGCACCATGAACGAGATCCAGCTGTCACCACTGCAGGGGTCCCAGCACCGTACGAATGGGAAGAGCCAGCCCACCTTCGGCTTCACAGTCAACTGGAGCTTTTCAGGTGCTTCTCCTTTCCCAGCCTCCCTGTGGTGTCCCCAGAGCTCCCCTGCCTTCCCTGTGATGTCCCCGATGCTCTTCTGCCCTCCCCGCTGTGTCCTTGAAGATCCTCTGCCATCCCCTGTGGTGTCCCTGATGCTCCCCCATCCCAGCAGCATCTCCCATCCCCTGTGGTGTCCCTGATGCTCCGCCATCCTTGACCCCAGATCTCCTTGGCTGGTGTAACCTCCCAGAGCCGCGGTGCAGGCGATGCACTGGGGGCCAAAGCCCGCTGCTCTGCTGCCCTGGCCACACTCACCTCCACCTCCCACTCCATCCCTACAGACTCCGTCACTGTCTTTGTGGGCCAGTGTTTTGTTGACAAGGAGGGAAGGGAGGTTTTGAAGACCATGTGGCTCCTGCGGTCACATGTGGATAGCATCAGGGATGACTGGAAAGCCACCAGGTGAGCCCCCTGTCCCTTCCCACGCAGGTCCTCTGCACATCCCTGGGGGATTGGGTGTCTCCCACCCTGTGGTGCTCAGTGCCTGGCAGAGCTGCTACCAGTGCGGGGGTGACCAAGGATGGGTTACTTGTGCGTGGCCTCTCTGGGGGTCCTGCCAAGGCTCAAATGCTGCTGGGGGGAGGGGTGGGGCTGGACGGGTGTTCAGCACTTGTGGGGGGGGTGTTTGCCCTGTGCAGGGGTGCATTTCCCACCTTTATGTCTCCTCCCTCTGTGCTCCTGCAGGGTTGGCACCAATGTCTTCACCCGTCTGCAGCTGCAGAAGGAGTGAGGGTGGCAGTGCAGGGGTTCCTGAGCTGGCAGCAGCACCAGGGGTGCTGACCCCCTCCTCCTGCCCCACTACCTGCTCCTCCCAATAAAGTTTTGCTGCAACTACCTATCCAGCTCCTGTCGTGTCCTGACTCAGTGCCCACATTCCTTTGTCCCCCCAAGGCATCCCATGGCCTCTCCTGTCACCGTCCCTGAAGCCCGGTGTGTCCCCACTGCTGTGACCCCCCCATGGCCGGGGCTCGTCCATTGCAGCCCCCACTGCCCCGCTGTGCTCCCTCAGGACCCCTGCCTTGCCTGAGGGAGCAGGACTGCTCAGTCTGGTGTGGTGGCTGGTGGCCTGTCTCCCACCGGCGTGGCCCTTGGCAGGAGGCCCAGCATGGGCGGCCGCTGCCTGGCCACAGCCCCCTCTGCTATAAAAGCGGCTGAGCAGGCACGGGGCAGCAGCACAGGCAGAGCCCAGACACCGTGCACGGCTGCCGCTGCCACTGCTGCTGCCATGGAGAGCCTCAGCTACTACCTCCTGCTCGCCCTGGCCCTGCTTCACCCCCATGCCGCCACTGCCAGGAAGGTAAGGGCAGCCTGGGGGCAGTGCCCAGCCGGGGGTCTGCCCACTCCTGCTGTGCCATACCCTGCTGTCCCCAGGGTGCAGGGTGACTGGATGAGGGGCTGCACATCCTGGCTGGGCTGTGCTGTGCTGTGCCGTCCCTGGGGTGCAGCATAAATGGCCAAGGGGCTGCCTGCTCTTGCTGTGCCATGCTGTGCCATATCACACTGCGCTGTGCCACTCTCCACTGTGCCATGCCATGCCATGCTGTGCCACCCCTGGGGCACAGTGTGCATGGCTGAGGGGGTTGCATGCTTTTGCTGTGCTGTGCCATCCCAGCACAGCATGCTTGTGTCCACACGCTCTTTGCTGTGCCATGCTGTGCTGTGCCATGCTATGCTGTGCCATCCCAGGGTGCAGCACGCATGACCAAGGGGGCTGACAGCTCTGGCTGTGCTGTCCCTGGGGGTAGTGTTGGTCACCTACCCCTGGTATGAGGGGTACCCAGCACCCGCAGCTCTTCACTGCCCTGCCCTGTCATGGGAGGGAGAGGTCCTGGCCCAGGTGATGTCCGTGCCACCGGTCCCAGCTGCTGTGCGGAGGGGCTGTGCCAGCCACAGATACGCAGGGGATGCATCCCACTGCCCAGGCAACGTGGGGGGGGACCCTGGCTTGGCACTGCACAAGGTGCTGGCACAACCCCCGGTCCCCAGTGCAACCTGCAGGGCCTGTGGAGGAATGAGCTGGGCTCCAACATGACCCTCTCAGCCCTGGATGCGTCTGGGACCTTCTCGGGCTCCTACCACACTGCCGTGGCAGCCACCAACAAGCAGATCCTGGAGTCACCACTGCAAGGGGCCCAGCAGCACCCCAGTGCCAAGGGGCAGCCCACCTTTGGCTTCACCGTGCAGTGGCAGTTCGCAGGTACAGCGGTACCCGGCACGGCATCCCAGGGCAGCCGGTGATCCCCTGCCTGTGCTGGCAGCAGGATGCCCCCCCGGCTGGTCCCCGTGGCACCCAGAGAAACCCAGGCTGTGGCCATGACCAGCCACATGCACTCACACCTGCTATGGGATGTGGCGGGGGGAGGGCTGTCTATCTGTCCAGGGCGTGTGGTGGGGGGTGTCTGTCTGTCTGTCTGCCAGGATCAGGTGGCTGAGGTTCCCCTGTCTGGAGATGCAGGCTGTGAGCCCCTTCTGGCCCACTTGAACCCCACCAGACTCTACCACTGCCTTTGTGGGCCAGTGTTTCATGGACCGACGTGGGAAGGAGATATTGGAGACCATGTGGCTTCTGCGGGAAGAGGTCCCATCCCGCAGGGATGCGTGGAGAGCCACCAGGTAAGCCCTGACCCTTCCCTCCCACCCCACAGCCCTCCTTCCCTCCTGCTGACATGGATTTCCCACAGGGTTGGTACCTCCATCTTCACACGCATCAAGTGATGGAGACAGGGACCAGAGCTGCCTGCACCCTGCTGTCCTGCCTTCATCCCCGAGGCTCTCTGCTGCCTCCATTCCAGGCTGGGCTCCCACCTGCTCCCAGCATCCTGGCTGGGAAACACACCCTCACCCTGCCCTGCTTCCTCCCAGTGCCTCCCAGCAGCCAGCTAGAGGGGCACAGCTTCCCAAACCTTGCTGCCCCCACACAGCAGCGAAATAAACCTTTCTCCACCTGGCAGAGAACTGTCCCCCATCTGTCCCTGAGGTGCAAGATGCCACTCTGTGGCCGTGAGCAGGGCAAGGTGGGGGGCAGGCCATGGGTCAGGGAGGACAGGATGGTCTTTTAGGGGGGCTGGGAGGGACGGGGCTGGGGGACAAGGGGAGGACAGCAGCTGGATTGTCCCGCTTCTTGGCCATGGCTTTGGGCCTTGGCAGGTGCCTTCTTTCCCATGCAGGGTCCCTGCGGTGGGTAGCCCTGGGCAGCGTCCCTGGTGTGGAGCAGTGGGATGCCCCATGGCAGGGGGTCTGGGTGAAGGCTGTGTACAGGCAAGCCAGCATGCTCACCTGGCCTCATCCCACATCTCTGCACCCCAGTCTGCCCTGTCTCTCTACTAAACACCATTTTCAGCTGCTGCTCTGGGTGGGGGTTTGGTCCTAGGTGCACATATTGGGGAGGGCTGGGTGCCAGCCCCCGTAGAGGAAACCATAGTCATGAGCTGGGAGCCTGTGGCGTTGGGGTCGTCCAAATTCCAGGCAGGATACTGGAAGGACCAGGGGAAGGACCTGGGTCTCCAGGGGCAGCTACTGGGCAGACTGCGTGGCTAAGGCCAGGTACTGGAGGGATCCCACTACACAGCTGTCGCCCTATCAGCTGGAGGGTGGAACAGGATACGGTTCCTTTCGGGTGCTCAAATTCACAGGACAAC
Organism: Phalacrocorax aristotelis; assembly: GCF_949628215.1. Lineage (NCBI taxonomy): Eukaryota > Metazoa > Chordata > Aves > Suliformes > Phalacrocoracidae > Phalacrocorax > Phalacrocorax aristotelis. The sequence continues at coordinate 70,822,210 of NC_134311.1, read as the reverse complement.
TTTGTTTGTACATTAAACTTTATCAGCTCATTAGGAAAGAAAACAAAGAAACATGTCAAACAAGGGCCCAATGCCCTTTGCACGGACCCGTCTAACACGTGAGCTCTCTAATTCATCACTTCAGTGCCTCATGAAGTTTCTAATTCACAAGTTCCCTAATCCATTGCTCCTAACTCAGATGCCCCTGAGCACCCTAAGGAGAAGTCGTGTGGGCAGGGAGAGGCAAAAAGGGCTCAAAGGAGGGTGCTGCCTGGGGGCTGCAGGGCTGCCAGGGGAGGAGACTGTTGGATGGGGCAGGGACTTTGGGGCATCCAGTACACAGTGCCCTGGGAAAGTGTCAGGGCTTGTCCACCATCCTCTTCTCTCATGCTATGCCCACTCCTCCCCAGCCTTCTTCAGCCTCTGCTCTACTCCCTCCTTCCCTGCTGGGCTCTGGCTCTGCTCTGCTCTCAGCCCTCACAGCTCCTGGAGAGTGCACTGACCAGAGGCTATCCAGGGTATGCCTGTACCAGCCAAGCCCAACTGGCTGACATGCCTGGTCATTCAGCTTTCAATCAAAACCCATCCCTACATCCTCATCATCACCCCTGTATCCTCACCCTCACCCCTGCCTCACACAGAGTCCCTCAGTTCAGGCCTGTTGCACACTGGCATTCTTGGCACTGCCCACACTACCCTGTGCTTGTCCTCATGCTCACCCTCCTGAAACATCTGCTGTGGCTGTCACCAGCAGTATTAAAGTGGGCCCCCAAAATTGGGGGGGACAGGACGGGACACATGCTTTTCCAAACAGTCAGTGAGGTTAAAACCTTGGGACCCTAGCTGGAGAGGGAGGATGAGGTTGGGAGCCCTGGTGGGAGGAGCCCACCAGGGGATGTGGGACCACTGAGAACCAGGCGAGACCCCTGGGGAGTAAGAATTAATTTCTGTCCTTTCATCACCCCCATGGCTACAAATTCCCTAAGAACTGGGGTCTCCTAAGAAGGCAGCCCATGAGGTAGGAGATGGTGTAAGCAGCCTGCTTGCTAAACAGGGGAACAGAAACAGAAAGCAAAACCATAGGGTTTACAGGGAGCTAGCACTGATAGTGTCATAGCCATCATCCCCCAAGCCACACTTGTCAGCTGCCCCAAACATCCCCCACTGTGGCTCTGCTTCCCATAGGCTCCATTCTTCACCCTTCAGCAGCTGTCCTGCTTCCGACGCAGCAACAGCCCACCCTGACATGATGCTGCCCCAATGTTTGCTGGCCTTTTGCTTTCACCTGGTATGTGCGACCAGGGCTGCCCACCTATGCCTGCAGTGCCCTGGGGTTTCCCTGTTGCTGTTCAGGCAGGTTCATTTCCTTCATCTGCCAAATCCCTGGAGCCGCTGCAGATGAGCAGCCATCCCTGCACACACACCCTCGCCCTGCCCTTGCAACTGCCTGTTCTTCTGCCTGTCTCCTGAGTGACAAGGGGACGGTTTGGGGTGCATGGTCTCCTGCAGGGCAGGGGCGAAGCTCAGGAACAGCCCTCAGCCAGGAGACACTGGGACCCCAGGCTGGGCCATGTCAGTGGGCAGCTCCCATCAGCTATGTCCACATCCCCATCCCTGTCCCTGTCCTCATCCCTGTTCTTGTCTCCATCTCCATCCCCCTCTTCATCCCCATCCCCATCCCCATCCATGTCGCCATCCCTGTCCCCATCCTCATCCCCATCTCCATGTCCATCCCCGTCCTGGTCCCTGTCCCCATCTCTATACCTCCCCAGTTGTCTCTTCATCCTTGTCCCCGTCTATCCCCATCCTGGTCCCTGTCCCTGTCCCTCCCATCCGTGCCACGCAGGACCTTCCGGGCCTGGCTGAGCAATAAAGGGGCAAGAGGCCCGGGCACAGCAAGATTCAGTTTTGCTGCTGCAGCCCAACGAGCCGTCGCTTTCTCTCCACCCACGCCGAGCCCTTCAGGGTGGCCCTGGCTACAGGGAGCTGAGTGGGGGCAGGGGTGAGCGTGGGAGTGCCTGCTGGGAGATGTGTGGGAAACTCAGCCCAGGGGGAGGCTGCACCAGGGAACACGTGGGGGTCCCAGGGGAGGGGAGGGACACGCATGGGTGACCCACCTTGGGGGGCGACACATGTGGAAGCTGTAGTGGTTGGTGGGGAAGGACATGTGAGGGTGACCCACCTGTGGGGGTAATCCCCGGCAGCAGAGGGACCCCCTGGCTAGGAGGGAACTCCTGCTGAGGCGGGTGCTCTAAGGGAGTGGGATATACTCCAGGGTGGTCCCTGTCATCGGGATGCATAGGCATGGGGATTCCTTCCCTGGTGCAGGAAGGCATGTATGTGGGAACCCCCTCTGCAAGGACATGCAGGGTAATTGGGGCAGGGGTAACCTGGGAAACCTGTCCCAGGGGTTCTGTGCCCCTGCCCGGGGAGGTGCGGTGTGGGAGAGGAGAGGTGGTGCTTGGAGCAGAAGCCTGAAGCCTTGCAGATAGGATGCTGCAGTGCACTGGCTGTGCCTCCACCTTGGCCATGCAGACCACCACCATGAACCCAAGGCCTCTGCCCATCCCAGTGGGCTCTCCACTCATGCCACACATTGGTGCCAAGCATGGCACTCATCCCCAAAATGTGCAGGAAGATGTGTCCTGGTGGTCACACAGCTCACCTCACATGGCTGGAGCAGGGGTCCTGCCTGTTTTCCTGCCTGTCTGGGGCGCCTGCCTTTAGCTTTTCCTCTTCACCTCTCCTCTTTTGCTTGGCTTACCCCGGCTTTTGGCTCTCCTGAGATGGCTGAGATGACATTGACTTTATAAATCATGTCTCCTAAAAATGAGTGCTTGAGCACTCTCAGGGCTCTGGAGACACCCTGCTGTGCCGCTGCCCACAGCTTGCCCCTGTGTTTTCTTTCTTTTCCAAGCTCCTCTGTCAGGCAGCTGAGATCCCCGGGGTGGCGGAAAGGCCAGCATGAAGGAGGCAAAGGTGACCAACACCAAGTGATGGCCGAGCTGCAAGCAGAAACGCCCCACAAGGAATGGCAAGGTAAGGCCAGCACCCCGTGAGCATCAGTGGGGTGCAGGCAGGGGTCTCAGCCCATGGGGCAGGGGTAAGGGCTGAGTGCAGGCAGTGCCAGGGCACATGTCTGCTTGTCCCCCAGCAGTGCAACCTGACCGGCTGGTGAGAGAACGAGCTGGGCTCCAGGATGCACATGTCCACAGCCAACAGCCAGCCAAGGCAACTTCTCCAGAAAGTACCACACCACTGTGTTGAGCACCCACAATCCCATTGAGCAGTCCCCCCTTGCCGGCTCCCAGCACTTCGATGAGGATGGGCCGTGCACCTTCAGCTACACTGTCAACTGGAAGAAGTTTCCCTGCCCAGTGACTGGACAGCCACCACGTGATCCAATGGACACCTGTCTGGGACTTCTGCCTCTCCGCTGGCCGGGCACTGATTGGCTTTTGCTTCCCTGCAGGACCAGCTGCAACATATTCACTCAGATGGGTTGAAAGGAGGAGGGAGAATCCTCTCACTTCTGCTGGGCTTTGGAAACTGGGAGAGCCCTCAGAAGTATCAGTGTGTACCAGCATTGGGGTTGTTAGCAGTTCTGGGGGAAGACGTCTCCCCAAACAAAACAGAATTAATTTTTTTTCCTTTAAACCCAACCTTGTGCAGTCTGTGGATATGGCCTGGGGAAGCTGGGCTAAAGCAGTGTGGTAGGTGTGGGGTGAAGCTCTCACTCTGTTATTCTGGGGAAGAGACTGGCCACAAGAGATCCCATTTGATGGTGTATCCCCAGAGTGACACTCTGATGCGGGCTAGCACCTGTTCTTCCCTCCTTGGTGCCAGGTGAGTGTGATGGGAGAGTAAGCTGGGGGACATTTCTGCACCCCAAAAAGCCGGCTGGGACCCCCCCCAGCTCTGAAGCAGCCCTCAGGCAGGCAGGTGTGTTGTCTCAGCTGTGTCCATTGTCTTGGTGAGCAGCAAGGGCTGCTCTATACCAGTAGCACAGTGCCAGTAGCTGCAGCTCGTACAGCCTGAAAACTCTTCCTAGGGAAATGTGTGTCATTTACTGGAAAACAGACATCCAGCAAATCCAGCTGCAAACCCCTGACTGCCAGACTTTATGACTTACTGTAAAGGCAGTGCCAGTGGTGCCCCGTCACCCCTACCAAGTGAGATGAATGATTTCCAGGAAACTCAGCTCCTGATTTGAATCTCAAGCTTGGTCCAAATAACCCCATTAGCACCCTGCTTGGGATTTAAGCAGCTGAAAGGCAGAAACGGGCTGGCAGGGCTGCCACTTCCTGCTGCTTCCCTGGTTCTCTTGCCATGAATGCCATGTGAGAGCTTTGTTAACAACATCCATGGCTTTAGCAAGTTTTCTGCCTGCTCTGTTTTAGCCCACCTTGTGGCAGACTTGCATGTGGTTTGCTTTTCATGTTTTTCTCCCTTGGGTCCATCCATCTTCAGCTTCTAGAGCAATGCTGCAGTTTCCTTCTCAGTGCCTCTATGGAATTTCTCCAGCTTTTTCAGTTCCCTTACAGCCTTTCTAAGCAGAATGTGTTCATGCCAGCCCTCTGCTATGGTGTCCTTTGGTCTGTGCAGCCTTTTACCTGCTTTAGAGAAACCTGAGAACTAGGAAAGAGACTGGCAGAGGTACCACAGGACTCTGGTCTCACCCTGAAGCATGGCCAGCTCAGCGGAGGGGAGTCCTGCTAAGCCTGCAACTTTACTGCATGCATCCTCCTGATTTTGTTGTTGCCTTTCTGTCAACATTTCCCCAGGCCAGGCCTCCCCTGAGGCTGCGCAGCAGTCCTGGGGCACTCCAGCAAGGTGGCAGGGCTGACTATGGTTTGAGCAGTCTGCAGACTCTTGCAGGTGGCCATGGTGCTGGTGAGAAACGCAGTGGGCATGGACTGGCAGAGCCATTTGCAAGGCCAGTCCCTATATCAGGTGTCCTGGTTTTGGCTGGGGTAGGGTTTTCTTCACAGTAGCTAGTACGGGGCTATGTTTTGGATTTGTGCTGGAAACAGTGTTGATAATGCAGAGATGTTTTAGTTGTTGCTAAGTAGCGCTTACACTGGTCAAGGACTTTTTCAGCTCCCCGTGCTCTGCCGGGGGCACAAGGAGCTGGGAGGGGGCACAGCCGGGACAGCTGACCCCAACTGACCAATGGGATATTCCACACCATACGATGTCATGCTCAGTATATAAAGCTGGGGGAAGAAGGAAGGAAGGGGGGATATGCGGAGTGATGGTGTTTGTCTTCCCAAGTAACCGTTATGCGTGATGGAGCCCTGCTTTAATGGAGATGGCTGAGCACCTGCCTGCCCATGAGAAGGAGAAAATGAATTCCTTGTTTTGCTTTGCTTGCTTGTGTGGCTTTTATTTAATTATGATACTAAATTAATCACTAAACTGTCTTTATCTCAACCCACAAGCTTTCTCACTTTTGCTCTTATGATTCTCTCCCCCATCCCACCATGGGGGAAGTGAGCGAGTGGCTGCATGGTGCTGAGTTGCTGGCTGGGGTGAACCATGACATCAGGGCGCCCAGCAATGCTGTGACACATCCAGCATCTTGGTTTTGGGGTGGCAGGTGATAGGGCATGGTGTGCCAGGGCTGCCCACAGGGTTTGGGATGGAGCTGTGGCTGAGGATGCCTCCCCATGGGCATTGGGCATTCATCAGCACTGGGTTTTACCCAGCTGCAAGACCTGCTCACAGTGCTTTGCACACTGCTCATGTCTGCTCTGCCCCTCTGAGCCTCTAACCCAGTATTATTTGCCTCCTTCCAGCTTGGGCTCACCAGCACAGCAAAGGTGGGCAGAGTGGTGCCCTTCAGCCCTGCTGCAGATCTCCCTCTGGGAGGAAAACCAGCCGTTGCTGCTGCATGGCAAGCTTTGGTCATGGTCATGACCACGATCACGGTCACCATGACCCTGAATGCCTTTAGGGGCACAGGGAGCAGGAAGAGGCACATAGCACTTTGCAGTCATGCACAGCGAATTGCTGCTGCTGTGTCTGCATTGCACAGGTGATCACACGTAGTGTATTTGCTAAAAAAAGAAAAACTGATTTATTGGGATCTTGGCACGCTCACAAAAGGGATCAAATCCCTCCAACAGCTGGTCACTGTCTGGCTAGAGGAGCCTCTTTTGCAGGGGTTCTCCAGCACTTACATGTCTTAACCACATGCAGAAGACTGTCCTATGCAACCATTTCTGCAGGGACTGTTCTTATTGACTGTTTTCAAATGTCTCAACACTGAACATCTCAGTGCTCAACATCTTTCTCATTCCAGCTCTTGTCCCACCTAAGCAGATGGAGCCAGGGAGTTCCCAGGTCACTCGGGGCTCCATGACTGGTTGGTCCAGGTGTGTGCACAGGCACAGCCTGGTACTCAGCCACACTGCAGTGATGACAAAAGAAGAAATCTCATTTTCAAGCCTATAACTTCACTTATAAATGAAGTCCTGTACCTCCTGCCCTCTCTGCCATGTCCATGTGGTCATCGCTACTGCCAGCCCCCCAGTCAGGACCACACTCCCTGCTCTATTTCTCTGCATCATTCCTCGCCCATCTCTGGCTGCAGCCTTGCTGAGTGCGGACTGTCATCCTGGGAGGATAGAGGAGCCCCTTGACAAGGTCCCCAGACCTTTCTGGAGCTGGTCAGTATCTGGGGCACTCTCCCAGATGTGACCTGCCGCCCCAACACATGGCTGAGCTCATCACACTTGGCAGTGCATACACTTGGGTGGGTGGGGGACTTGTGGCTTGTCCAACTTCCCTTCTGCAGCTCCCGAGGGCACCCGATTCTGCCACCCTGCTCACACCTGGGCTGTACAGCAGCACCAATGCTGAGTCCCCTCCATTCCAGTGTGTGCTGACAGGGCACTGGATCAATGACATGGGCTCCAACATGACCATCACAGCCGTGAATGGAAAAGGCAACTTCGCCAGCTACTATCACATGGCTGAGAGCCACTAGGAACAAGATCTGGCTGTCACCGCTGCAGGGACCCCAACACCATACAAACCAGAAGAGCCAGCCCACCTTCATCTTCACAGTCAGCTATAGCTTTTCAGGTTCTTCTCCTTTCCAAGAGTCCCTGTGGTGCCCCAGAGCTCCCCTGCCCTCCCTGTGATCTCCCTGATGCACTCTGCTCTCCTGTAGTGTCCCCAGTGCTCTCCCATCCCAACCCCAGAGCTGCATGGCTGGTGGCATCTCCCAGTACCCATGTCTGTCGCTTGTCCAGGACGAGGTGAGGCAGAGCTGGATGCAGGTGCAGCTGCGCTCATCCCTCCATGACCAGCGTATCTCATGCCTGTCCAGTGCTGTGTCCCCAGATCCAGCAGGACAGCAGGTTGTGGAGGGAAACATCACCCACCTGCATACAGCCTTTTCCACTCCCAAGCTGGCAAGCAGGGTGCCTAACAGAGGGAAAACCCCAAACCAGCACCCTTTCCCACTCCCACCCCTTCCCCACTGTCTCCACCACCACCTGCACGGGCCAGTGCTACGTGTACAAGGATGGGAAAGAAATACTGAGGACTGCATGGATCAAGTTGACAGCCTCGAGGATAACTAGAAAGCCAGTGGATGAGCCCCAGGGAGAGGAGGGCTGCAGGGCACTTCTCCGTCCCTGTTCCCTGCTAGGGCTGCACCCATGGGTGCAGCATGGAGACCCTGGGGCAAGCGCTGAGCCTTGCAGATGGGTGCCAATGCTGGGAGCCAGCTGGGCAGCAAGCAAGGGAGAGCGGTGCTGGGACCCCAAGAGCTTTTGAACCAAGTCCCTGGGATGGGAGCTGAGCACAGCTACTATAATTTTATAATTAAAAACAAAGTACAATTTGCACATGGACATCACCACATCCTGGGGAGGAGGAGAGTGGTCCTCCTGGTGTCTTCAAGCCTCAGGCAGATGTGTGTCTGGACAATGCTCAAAGCAGACACTCATCCCCTGTGCAGGGCAGAGGCCAGAAAGATCCCTCCTGAATAGAACACAGCCAGATGACAGCTCTGCCTTCCCCTGCAGCATCTGCAGCAACATGTTTACTCGGTTGGAGACATATCTTGGCGGATGTGGCTGTGCCATGTCCTTGTGCAAAAGCCAGGTGGTCCGAAGACCCCCAAAACCTGCCCATCCTTGTTACAGCCTTGTACCATTAGGGACTCCTTGGGAGGGCTCAGGCAGGTGTCTGCCGCGTAGCAGTACCCTGCCCAGCCTTAAAGCACCATGTGTGCAGTATTGCCTCCCATGGGGTCTGTGCATAGGAGCACCATGCACAGTGCATCCCCTCCACAGGGACAAGCAAATTTGAATATCTACATATTGTCCATTAAAACACTTCTGCACTGACAAGAGGGATTAATTCCAGGCTGCCCAAGAGCTCCTGCTGCAGTGACAGTCACAGATCCCAGACCCAGAGAAAGCCCAGCACAGCCAGGATAAAAAACAGCTTAGAAACCATGTCAGAAACTTGTAATGCAGGAGGAGACTGCCACAGGATGATCTCCTGTGAGCACCACCCTTCAGTGCAGTGGAGTAGAGCTGGTCGGGCTGTGCTTGCTGCAACACCGTGTTTGGATGGCAGCACTGGAACAGTGGCAGTGGGGCAGTGCCAGGCTGTGCCCACTGCAAAGGCTCCATTGCTGAGACAGGAATGGGCTGGCAGAGCCTCTTGGATAGCAGATATATAAACCATCCCTGTGCTCTCCACCTGTCTGTATAGATGTGCTTATCCCCACATTCCTCTAGTACTGCCCAGGTCACGTAGACCTCCTCTCCTTGCCTGACCCACCCAGCCACCAGCCCTGCAGCAGCCAGCCCTGTGCCTGTGGAGCTCCAGTTGCACCCCTATAAAGGGGGCTGGGTGCAGGGCTGGGAGGAAGCTGTGCTGGGCACTTCACAGCCCCACAGCCATGGGGAGCAGGGTTTTCACCCTGGTCCTCACCCTGGCCCTGGTGGCATGCATCACCCCTGGAATGAGGAAGGTATGGGCGGCCGGTGATGATGGGGATGTGGCAGATGTGGCACTGGGATGCTGCATTGGCAGCTAGGGGTTCTCTCTTAAATGCCATTTCAGGCTGGGACAAGTAGGAGAAGTTTACAAGCACCTAGTTCAGGTGATGAGCAGGGCATCTCTGCGTCATACCTGTACAAACCTTTGCTCCCACAGGGACACCATGCACACGGCATCCTTCCTGTGGGGCCTGTGCTCAGGGGCACAATTCATGGGGTCTGTGGTGGGGGGTACAGTACACAGGGCATCCCCTCCTGTGGGGTCTGTCTCTGGGCGTACCATGCGTGCCAACAGGCTGGGATGTGCTGGCCTTGCTGCATCATTTACTGAGCAGCCAGCAGCACCTGGGGGAGCTTTCCTCGAAACGGGGGACAGGGAGAGCCATGCCCCACAGTCACACCTGCAGCAGAGCTGGTGGTCTGGCTGTGGGGCAGTGGGAGGGATGCAGTCCCATCTGCACTGTGGATAGGGGCAGAGGGCCCGTGGCTGTGTCCCTTCAGTGCCAGGCTGTGGAGGAGTAAGCAGGACTCACTGATGGAGATTTTAGCAGTGAGGGATGACAGACTTCCAGGAGAAACACCTCATGTGGATCACCCTCGCTAGCAGCTGTGCCTGCACATCCCCCGTGAATGACACCCAGCAGCAACCCAGTGAGGGGGGTTGGCCCAGCTTTACCTTTACTGAGCACTGGGACAAGTTCTCCACCAAGCCTTGGGACACCTGGGGATGGCACCACAGGGGCACTAGGAGCCGTGCAGGCACCCAGCAGGATTTTTCCTCTGCTGGGAAGTCTGGTGAGGGATGCTTTGGTGCAGCTAGGCAGAGGGAGGCTGCAGTATCTTCCCAGCATGGGGCTTCGGGCAATGCTGGGCTCACATGGGGTAGTGTCTCCTCACCCAGCATCTTTGCACCCATCCCTGCCAGGCAGCCCAAAGTGACCATGGGGGGTCTGGACCCTGTTAGGGCATGGGGGATAGAGTGCTGCAGAGCCTGCCTTACCCAGGGGAGCCCCTGAGGAAGGGCAGGTCTCCCCTGTGTGGGATGGGTGGCTGTTAGAGAGGAACATGGCTGCGGCCAGGACGACCCCAGGGAGGGGGGAGAAGCCAGCAAATGTGGGTGCCATCTGCACTGACCCCCACCAAGCGCTTCCCCCAGATGCCACCACTCCCTTCATTGAGCAGTGCTTTGTGGATGTGGCTGGGAATGAGACGCTGACCACCATGTGGCTGCGGCATGAAGCAGCTGGGTCCCTCGAGGAGGACTGGAAAGCCATGAGGTAGTGGGGGGATGTGGAAAGCAGCAGCTCCACATATGGGCCCTCCTGTGGATCCCCTTGGGTGAGGGGACTGCCCCTGGGAGCCCTCCCACTGGATTTGCAGTGGGGATGCCAATGCCTCGTGGCAAGGGGCTTGTCCTGGCCAGGGGCATCCAGCAGCTGCTCGAGGCAAGTTGTGGGGCATTTAGGGACATGCCTGTCACCTGCCGGTACTGGCAGCCCTGAGTGGGCAGTGTCTGCAAGTCATCCCACAGGAACTCCCTGCTTCCCACAGGTTGGGCAGAAACATTCTCAAGCACAAATGCACCCCGAAGGAAAAGATCCTGCCAAGCTTATCCCCATCCTGTGAGGGCACATCTTCAGCCACTCCATGACAGCACGTTCCAGCTGCAGCCTGGCCCCCCTACCAGGGTAAGCAAAACCACCCTCTCACATAAAAAGAAAATCTAAAAGTTCTGTCAGCTGTGGTCATCCTTTTTAAAATACTGTCCTTGCTCCCCTTTTGAGGCAGCTTCTGTCCCCATGGGTACTCCTACAGAGGTAAGGGCTCACCACTGCCCTTCCCCAGGGACATCTGGATCCCTCCCTGATTCCCCCTATCCAGCTCCCTGCGCTTATTTCCCACCTCTTCCTAACCCAAACTTCCACCCTGTGGCATCACTCCCTGCTTGCCTGCTGGTGGAAGAGGTGGCAACAGAATTCCAAATCCAGCCACCTTCCTTCAGTACCTTCATGCCTATCCCTACCAGATGCTTTTCCAGTCCCAGGACTCCATGCTCTATAGGGTTGGGTGATGGAGGTAATGATATCAGTAGATGTGAGACATTGGTGAAATGCTTCTTTTTGCACTGCATGGCACATGAAGTAAAATGTGCAGTTAAAGCCTGCATCCCGTCATATTGCATCCCATTGCATCTCATCCCATCCCATCCCATCCACCTGGTTTACAACCAGGGATTTTACCTTCTCTGCCAATGCATTCCAGCAGTGCCACTCTGTCTGCCTCTGTAGACACCTGCCAAGCCTAGTCAGCTCTTTCAATGCAAAGTTCACCATGGGTGAAGATGAAGCCTCTTGCAGAAGTGTTACAAATATAACCCAGACCCAGGGATGCCAACACACTAACTGTACAGTCTGTTGAGCCTGGCCCAGTCCCAGCGAGGCCAGTGCATGCTGCCATGACATGGAGCGGTGGCTACACCTCTGCAGCACCTCAGACAGGGCAGCTTGTCCCTGCCAAACAGCACAGAAGGGCAAGGGCTAGTGTCAAGCTGAAAGGATGGAGTGTAGCATCCAGGGCAAGGACAAGAGCAAGACATCTCCGGGGGGGATTTCTCAGGACCCTTATGACAAACCCATGGGTTTGGGACTATAAAAGGTGACAAGGAGGAGTAAGGTGCTAGGAGAGGGGCGGATTCCTCTTGTCCCAGCCTTTGGGACCATCTGGACAGAGGGATAGGCACCGAGGAGCCCAAGCATTGGGGTCCCAGGGCGTGCTGGGGCTTGTGGTGGGCACCGAGCAGTGCCACCGCAGGATGGGACACCCCCAAACCCAGTACGCACACCACAGCCCTGCTGCCATCCAGTGCCCCAGAGGTCCCATGTGCTTATGCAGCTGAACCCCACCTTAATTTTCAGTTGACCACAGCCCCATGGCTGCTTCAGGCACTGCAGCAAGCAGAGAAACAGCTCAGGAATGCAGGGACGGTGCATGCTGTGTTCTGTACATCCAAAGCCCCTAAGAGCAACAAATACAAGGAAGGGGTGTAAATAAAAGGCTGTTACCATGCTGGGTGTGTTTAACAAACACGCTTGCTTTGACCCTAGTGCCCCTCTGTCGTTACTTCATCCTCTAACTCTTGCAAAAGTGAAAGCAGCAAAATTAGCAGCTGATTCCAGAAGATGCTGGGGAAAAGTTATTGCTGCTAAAGCAGAAGGCAGGGTGAGCCTTCCTGCCCATGCAGCGCTGGAGCTGCTGCAGCTTGCCTCTGCCAGGGATGCCCTGGCACCACGTGGGTGACACCCTGGTCAGGCAGTGGCACCAGCAAAGCAGGGAGCTGTTAAATATTTAAACAGGTAATAATTTCTACCCTGTATGCACAAGAGACACACAGGGAAGGCAGTCAATGCTTTCCAGGCTGCTATAAGGGCCTCAGAAAAGCCCATGCCCTGCCTCTCTCTACAGCCATGCTCATCCCCGCATTCCTCCAGCACTGCCCAGGTCACGCAGACCTCCTCGCCTCACCTGTCCTGACCCGGGCGCCCTGCCACATGGCCACCCGCCCTGTGGCTTCCAGCCCCGTGCCTGTGGGGCTCCAGTTACAGCCCTATAAAGGGGGCTGGGGTGCAGGGCCGGGAGGAAGCTGCGCCAGGCAGTTTGCAGCACTGCAGCCATGGGGAGCAGTGCCTTTGCCCTGGTCCTCGCCTTGGCCCTGGTGGTGTGTGTCACCCCTGTGGAGAGGAAGGTACGGAGATGCGTGGAAATGGGGACATAGCACTGGCACCCTGCTAAATCCCAAAGATTGCTGCTGGGGCTGTGGTGCTCAGCAGGGAGCCAGGGCCAGGCTGCCAGAGCTGCTGGGACCAGCACTTGGCAGTGCTGAGGGAAGCTGTGGAGAGGCTGGGAGGGAGGGACTGCTCCTGCAAGGATGCTCCTTGCTGTTGGAATCTGTCCAGAGACAGACCAATGGAGCCACACCCCAGAGAAACCCCATTTTCCCACTGTGTGCAGGGAAAGCAGTACACTCGCTGCTTTAGCATGGGGAGGACCAACTCTAATCAGTGCTGCAGGCATGATGCTCATGCAGAGGAGGTGATGCCAGTGGCACCAGCTTCACACAGGGTCTGTGGCACATCCTCCGGTGCTGCAGTCATCCCCAGGCTAAGCCAGAGTGGTAAGGCAGGAGCAGGATGCCCTTCCTGCCTGGCCAGGCACCTCAAGCCACAGCACTGGCCTTGCAGTGTCTCCTCTCTGGGTCATGGCGGAGCAACACTGGCTGTCGGATGGTCGTGTCCGTCCTCGGCAAGGATGGCAGCTTCTCCGGTTCCTTCCTGCCGGGGCCTGCCACCAGCAACTCCGAAATCCTCACTTCACCACTGGAGGGGTCCCAGCAGGATGTGGAGCTGGTCCCGCAGCCCACCTTCTCCTTCACCGTGCGCTGGCAGCTCCGAGGTATGCAGGAGTGGAGATGCCAGCCGGATGCAGGGAGGGTGGCTTCATGCCTTACCACCCTGACTCATACCACCTCGGGACCCTTTCAGGCTCAGAGACAGCCCAGACAACCGCCTTCCTGGGCCAGTGCTACGTGGGCACCAATGGGGAGGAGACCCTGCATGCTGTGTGGCTCCTGCGAGAGGCAACTGACTGCCCCACTGACGACTGGAAAGCCACTCGGTGAGCCCTGGGTCCCAGCCACCGCTGTGCCAAGCTGTCCTGCACCCCAGGCTGGAGAAGGGAGAAATCCCACAGGATAAGGCATGGCAGTACTGGGAGGGTGAAGTGGGTTTTTCACCAGTGATGAGCAGGGGCTAAGGAGTGTCCCTGTGACCTGGCCAGCCCCCGCATCCCAGGTGTGCCCCAGGGTGGGTGACGACAGGATGGGATCTGGTCCCAGCCAGAACCCCCAGGGAAAGAGCAGGACATACTGCCAGCACCCAGTGCAGGCTCCGCTATAGGGTATGGGAGCCTGGGGCATCGCACTCAGCACCCAGCGAAGCAGCAGGGAGCACAGTGCCCCACCTCGCGTTTCCCTTCTGTACCGTCTACCATAGGTGACCCCGGCTGGGTGAACCACAGTGATTTGAGGTTTCCTGCAGGATTGGCACCAGCTTTTTTACCCGGATAAAATAACAGCAAGTGGGGAAATCCAGGAGACCCAGGACCGCAAGGAGACAGCGCTTTCTCCAGCCAGGCTCTGCCTGTGCTTACATGCTGCATTTCAGCAGCTCTCAGCCTGTGTATTCATGCTTTCCCAGGCAAGTTCAGCCCAGTGTGAACATTGGGCACGAGGTGAAAAATAAAGCGTTTCTGTGGGAATGCAGAGCTTGGCTCTGTTTTCTGCCCTGCCTCAAACCCACGGGATCTGTCTTGCCCCAAGGCCACCCACTCATGGGGAGGCTTTGTGCAGCATTGCCGAGGGCAGCAGGGTCCCTGGAGATGGGGGATGTCCCATGCCCTCTCTCTGGCAGTGTGCAGCAGTGTTGCACCTGTAAATCTGCCACTGTGCTGTGGGTAACTTGTCCCTTGGGGTCCCTCCCAGCCATCCCCAGGTGTGTGGGGCAAACTGAGCTGTGACCAGGCAGTGGCATGAGGCGCAGCCTCGGTGGGATGCCATGGGCAGCATGTCCCAGGGCTGCAGGGCAGGCTCCAGCCAGAGCCTTCCCTGTGCGAGCAGAGCAGAGGAAGTTTCTCAGGCACCCAAATGCACGGGGCGGCTGCAGATGGCTTTTGCAGACCCCGCAACCTCCTGTTCCCAGCCTCGGCGGATGTGCTGTGGAGGCTGACTGCCAGGCACCCCAGGAGTGAGGAAAGCTCCCAAACAGCCCATCCCAAAAGAGACCCTTCGGTACAGCTGGGTTCCCTGAGCAATGCACACGTGTGGTTCTCCAGCCAAGGCCCTGCGGCACTGCGTGTGGCCAGGGAAAGGGAAGAGGGGAAGGACACATGTGGCACCAGTTGGGGTTTTTTTGGTCATCCCAGCCTGACCCTTCTCCTTTCTGCATCAGACACCTTGCCAAACTGGTCCCAACCCAACCGTCTCCCTCAGGGGTTCAGCAGCCTTGGGGCTGAGGTGCCCCGTTTCAGGAGTTGGGGGAAGGCAGTGGCTCCATCAGCTGTATTTCCAGCTGCTTTTTTCAACAGACATTCAGATTTCTGCTAGTTTTTCTGTTTTCACTGATATCCAGCAGCTGGTGCTAGTGGATAACAGTGGGATGAATGCTGACACGGGTTTAGGTTTCCCTTTAAAAGATGGGTATGTCTTACTTCTTTTACTGACTGAAATTCTCACCTCTCCAAGAAACACTGATTCCTTTGAAAAAAGCAAAACCTGATTCCTTTAAAGCTGGGAGCAGGAGGTGTTTTTTACTGGCCACACAGCCCAGGGTCTCCTCAGCAATAGGAGGCAAATTTCATTTCATACTTCCCTAACTTTTTATATGTCACTACCGTGGAAAGGAGATGGCACTACTGACAGTCCGCGAGTCACCAAGCAAACAGGAGAGGGTTTCCATTAGGCAACACCCATATGGGACTTGCCAAGGACTGAGCAGAATATTTCGTCCTGAAAGGCTTATGTTTTTAGTCTGTTGGCATGCTCCACAAAGTTGATGCAGGCACCTGCTGGGACATGCGTGGAATACAGGTCGACCTTAGGCATAACAGAGTGAACACAGCGGGGAAGGCAAGCAGGGACTGCAACACTGACCTAAGCCAGATTGTGGGGCCATGCATGTGTGCAAGCAGCGTTGATGCACACAGAGCCTGCGCTCTGATCCCTGCAGTGTGCGAGGGAAATAGATGTGATGGAGAGACTGCAGCAAGGAGGAGGAGGGTGGCAGAAATACCAGGCTTCTCCTATTCCTCTGCCTGATGGAATAAAGGTGTAAGGCTCCTCAGCCAAAGGACTCATTCCGAGCATTTTTATCATTGCTGCCCTTTAACCCAAGGCGTGAGGCCCAGGCTGGGCTTCCTTCCTCTTGCCGGCTCAGATCTGACCGCTGTAGCACCAGTGCAAGAACACAGAAAGCAGTGAAAAATAGCAGCCCTGGGGCAGCACGGCTGAGACCACAAGCAAGCATCCCCAAAACTCCCAGTGCAGACATATCCCCAGTGAAGTACAAGGGATCAGCTCTGGGGTCTGCAATATCCCAGCCTCTGCTGCAAGCTTTCCACACGGAACGACTGCACTGGCTGCTGCAGGCAGCCCGTGGCAGCAGGAGCATGTGTTCGGCTGCATTTGATGAGGAGCCTGCTGCGGTCATCTGGCTCCCTGCCTACTCTCCCAGAGCTATCTCCCCTCCTGACATTTGGCAGAGAAAGCTGGACCACTGCAGAGTGCTGTGCTGACCCCATCACCCCTGGCCAAGCAATGGCTCCAGTGGCTGCTCCCTGCTTTTCTGACAACACCACTGTGTTTTACTTTGGATGACTCATACAATATCAATTAGTGGTGGGCCAGTGACTTCAGGTGACATCAGTGACATTATGGACCCTAGCCTTGAACTGCAGAAAATTAAATGAAAGTGAGGACGGGGTCTTAGACCTTCCTGCCACCATGCACAGCTGCTGGGGAAAAAGGTCCAGGGAGTCCCTGGGGATGCTCACGGGCTGCCTGCCCTGGCCAGGGCAGAGCTGTGACCTGATCCCATTACAAGCATGGAGCTGCCTGTCTTGAGAGAGGGCCCATGGATGAGCCACCCCTTGGCTATCTCTTCTCCCCTGGCAGAGACACAGTGTTGAATTTTATATCTTGTTTGTCTGCACAAGAACCCTTTTCTTCCCAGATGTGTTGCAAGCATGGTGCTGCCTGCACACATCGCCTCGCTAGGCTCCTGCACACCCAAACCCCACATCGGTCTCCACAGCCTGGTCTCAGGGTCTGTTAGTGCCTCCTGTGCACCCAGTGATCCCAACTAAGCCCAGGGTCCAGCCCTGATTTAGCAACGACCCATCAGGCAGGCCCTTCCCCACAGTCACCGGCCGAGGAAACGGGGCTGTTGCACCACCCTGGCTCTGCTCCACTTCCTGTGATTGTGCAGCTCCCCATTAGGAAAGCAGTGGTGGGGGCAGACACAGGCTTCTCACACTTCCTACCAGGGAAGCTGCTCTCTTCCGTGGCGCCAATGGCTTAGGTGCATGCACGTCACACGTGGGCACTAGGTGCTCACCACATCCACTTGCCTCCAAACGCAGTTCAAGGGTGTTTTCACACCCTCAAAGAGGGGTGAGAGCAGACCAACTGCCCCACAAACTTGCACAGTGCCTCAACAAGCCCCTCTGCACAGCCACAGCCACGGCAAAGGAAGGCAGCACATGGTCCCCTTTGCTAGACTGCAAGAGTGATCACCCCCCAACCTCCCTTGGGTTCCTCCCACAATGCTTCCAGCCCCTGGTACAGCCCCCAGCCTCCACCCAGCAGCCCAGCCCCTCACTGAAACAACGACAGAGGACACAGTCACACATTGATAGTATTTATTTCTATGCTATGAATAAGGAAATTATTAACTATTGTTCTAATCTAGTTGAAGAGTCCCAGTTTACTGCAGAGGTGTTGGACTAGATGATCTCTAAGGGTCCCTTCCAACCCAAACCATTCTATATGATTCTATGAAATGTCCTGAAGTAGGATGACGAGATACCTAACAGGTACCACTAAGCTACACTACAGTAAAGTGACCACCCTCCAGCTCAAAGTGTTTTTGTTCAGCCCTAGGGAGCAACTAGAGCCAAGTGACTCCATCACCAGCCGGCACAGCAAAGCTTGGGCACATGAGGACACACCTTTGAAACTGTCCTGTGGCCAGGAAAACCTTCATAAGAGCAAGCTGTTTTACTGCTCTCTGCTGCACAGCCCCTTAGTAGTCTGATTTGGGGCACCCCTTCTCCCTAAGGTCCAGAAACCCCACCCCCAGGGCTGTTGGAGATGAAAAGCTCAGTCCCTATGGAGTGCCAACATCACGCATGGCTTGAGAAGGACTCCACATTACCTTCCCTAAACAGGTCAGGAGCTATGCCCATGGCTCAAAATATAAGATCTGTCCCAATGCGAGGACCACTCCCAGTGAGGGCACTAAAGGTCAGCTCACTATCTCACACCTAGAAATCAGGCAACACTGCAGGATTAAGGGGACAAGGGACAGATGTCTGCAGCTGCCAGATACAGTAAGAAGTGCAGGATTCAGCTTATTCATCTCCACCTGAGCAGGGAAGAAGCAGGGCAGTGGCCTCTATCACCAACTGCATCCAGTCAGACCTCAGGCCCAACCACCTTCACCCTCCACGCCACAGTCCATCCCTGAGAGCCATGGGATGCGCGCCAGGCTGCAGCCATAGCAAAGTTCCCAGAGTTTCCTACCCCATCTCAGGCAGAGTCTTGCTACAGATACACACAGCAGTGTCAGAACAGGTAAAGCTTAAAACAATCCCTCCCTGGTAAATTCTCTGAGCTGTCAGCAATTGGGAGAGTATTCAGAAGAATCTGCTTTGACAGATTATCTGTTAAGGCAGCTCTGTTTCTGCCTGCCCAGCCAGGTGCCTGGTGTCACCCTGAGAAGTAGGAGGTGACAGTATTCACATCTCATCTGCATGGCGC
The DNA here is from genome assembly GCF_949628215.1 of Phalacrocorax aristotelis. Classification (NCBI taxonomy): domain Eukaryota; kingdom Metazoa; phylum Chordata; class Aves; order Suliformes; family Phalacrocoracidae; genus Phalacrocorax; species Phalacrocorax aristotelis. The sequence goes on along the minus strand of NC_134311.1, from coordinate 70,803,616 downwards.
TCCTGGACAATAAATCCAGCAGCAGGGTCTACACACACCTCCATCTCATCTCTCCACTCCTGCAGCACCGCTGCCTGAGAAGGGTCGCTCTGGAACAGCTGCTCCTGAGGCTGAGGAGGGTCCTCCTCACAGCCCATTTCCGGTGGAGTGTGAGAGGATGAGTTGCCCTTGAGAGAACTGGATTGGGCGTTGCATGGACTCTGCCCCTCTTCCTCAGCTTGATCAAGGCCGCCTGACTGGGAGGGGCCCTCAGGGTTTGAGATGAACTCCTCCGGCACAGCATCCTCCTGCATATCAGATTCTGACCCGTTTGGGAACGAGCTAGTCTGCTGTGGCAGCACTGCAAGAGAAGTAGAGCCAGCCCTGTGATTCCCAGCCTCTCACAGTCCTGCTCTGAGCACAGGCCACCACAGGACCCATGAGAGGGAAGAAGCCATTCAGCTAGGGCTGCCTCCTCCAAGGAGAAGCGGGAGAGGACACCACACAGCTGCGAAGCACAGGCAGCGCTGGTGCTCCAAGTGGAACTGGATCCTTGCAGCTTTTGTACCGCCCCTGGCCCAGGGCCCTGCCCCCAGGCCAGCCTCTGCAACAGGGCTGAGGAAGAGTCCAGAGCTGGGGCGAGGCAGCAAAGCGAAACCTAGCGGTTGCCCCAAGCAAGAAGCTGCTGGGTTGGAGGCGCCCAGACTTCAAGATGTCTTAGAGGAAGGTGCTCTGTCCTGGAAGAGCATGCCTCAACCCCTGGGCACTCACCTCCAAGCTCCAGCAGTAGCTTTCTGCCCCACAATGAGAAAATACTGGCAGAGACAAAGAAGCAGAATGACAGAACCACGATCTGGAAACAGAAAATCAGCACAGACCTCAGCAAAGGACATAGAAGGCATCATCGGCTGCAATAAACGCCTCCCTCCCAAAGTTATAAGGACAGCAGAGACCCTTTTGCAGACACTGGAGCTGAAGCCACTCACCACAGTGCAGGTTTTTGCTGCGGCAGTTTTGGTGGTGAAACTTCTCACCAAGATGTGCAGTCTCCACAGCTGCTGGAGCAGTAATCTGCAGGAGAGCAGGCAATGCAGGTTAACGCAGCGGCAGAACCAAGGGCTGCATGCTCCCCTCCTCCCCGCTTTGCAGCCAAGAACAGGCCACAATCTGAAAAAGAGGAACAGCCTTCCCCACCACATCTCCTGCCACGTCCAACAAGAAAAACTCACATGTTCTGCTTCTGCAGCAGCTGCACCTTCTTCTCCAGCTCATGGTTCTGAGCTACACAGGCTGCCATCCTTCCCAGGACAGACAAACAGCAGGGGGGAAAACAGAGAGGAGAGAGAGGTTTTGTTAGTCAACAGCAGGGACTTCACCAGAGTCTCTCCTCAGGTAAACCACCTCTGGGTGGGTGGGGCAGATAAAATTGCTCCTGGGGTCCACCTGGCACCACCTGGAGAAAAGCCCAGAGAACAATATCTCACACCAGGTCTGGGGAGGGGTGAGCCCTGCCCAGTCCCACAGAGAAGCACCAGACTTATCCCTAAGGATGCTCACTTCTAGCGGCACGCTAGCCCTGCAGATCTGCGATGTGAGGCTGTATTGCCAACTAGCCTGACCTGGAGATCGTGCTTGACCTGGCAAGTCAGCACTTGGCTTGAACAGAGCAAGCTCTGGGCCATCTCTAAGCGTAAGAGATCAGGGCAGGCTATGCCCTGAGCTTCTGAGCCCCCTGAGGAGAGCTGCTGCCCCACAGGGTCAGCTGTACTTTCTGCCCAGGGTGGCAAGACCCCAGCAGCGGCAGAGCACAGCTGCTTGTGACTGGTCTCCCCTACTCCTGACCCCTGGCAATATGGGCAGCACAACCAACGCCATTTTATGAGGCAAGCAGTCATTCTCTGAGACTAAGCAGGTCATTTATGCATTCCTGTCCCCTCGTTATCAGGCCCTGAAGGCCCTTGGCACCAAAGTAGACAAAACAGATTTCCTCTTCCCTTCTCTACCAGCTTCACCGTTCCTGGGCACCAGGCTGGTTACACCCTTCCATACCAGCCTTGAAGGACCCAGACACCCAGCCAGCCTGGTATTGTCGACAGCCCTGTTACAGAGCAGGGAAGTGTAACAATACATACAGCACCGTCCATAAAATCAAGCAGATACAAGTTCTAAAGGGAAACTTGGACAGGAGCTGCTGCTCGGCCATGAGGCCTGGGAGACCTTCACCAGTGTCTGCTTCCTCCCATGACTGAGGGAGTGACTCATATTTCTTTGTATAATTTCGAGTCTGGATTATGGCCATTACATTGATACAATAAACCATGTATTAATATCTGACCTGATCTGCAGAGGGTCCAGGTGCTTAGAAATCATAAGTTGTATTAGGATCTAGGTGATTCAAAATTAAAAAGTTAAGTTGTATTATAAATTCTGTATTATGCTGCTTATAGGTTGTACTACACTGATTCTGCTTGTAGAAATCTACAAGTGCCATTCTAATAATAAATTCTGCGCTATACTAATCATAATGTGTTAAGAAAACAAAGCTTTAACTGAAATTGTGTTTTAGTGCCTTTACCATTCTGCTGAGGATCCCTAAAAGAGCCTGTCGTCCCCTCAGTGTTGTCTGACACTGTGCACCTATACCTGTTTTCCAGGTCATCCACATAGATCTTCCTCCTGTAACGACTATCCTGGGCTGACTGCTTGTTCCGGATCTTACGACGCACTTTCTTCAGAAGTTGCTCTTCAGCCTGCAAGGGTAGTTTCTCGTTAACGGCAACCCCAGGGCACTGACAACGCAGCCCTCACAAACCCTGTGCAGTGCTCAGCCTGTGTGCTTTTGCCCTCTGTCCCTCCCACGCCGCTCAATGAACTGCAGGAGCTGCAAGACAAACTCTGGCCTGCTGGTGCAGCCAGCAGCTTCCCCGGTGTAGCAAAAGTGAGGCATACCTGAGGGAGATGGAAAGCATGCAGCTCACAAGCCACTAGGCAAGCAGGAAAAAACAGGCTGGAGGCACTTGTGTAAATGCCTCCCTGCAAACAGTCATGAGTGGGAGACTGACAGCAGCCAGGTCTCATTGCTCTTCCCATCTACATGATTAGTGAAACAGAGGCTGGTGTGCACATGGACAGCCTCCAGGACTTAAAAGAGGAGGACACCAAGCCCTGCAGCACGCTGCCCTGAACACAGCACCTGGGCACCAACACTCTGATCAAGGCAACATCCTGTATTTTCGAACCCCTACTCTGGCTGAAGCATTTGGAGCGGTCCAAGGCCATTTGGAGTGACAGGCTGTAGCGAGGACTCACTTTGGTCAGTGGCAGACAGGCTGGTAATGAAAAACCTTCTTTCTCCAGGAGCTGTCTCTCCTCCTTTGTCAGCACCAGCTGTTGGAAATTGGTCTAGAAAACAGGAAAAATTCACCCGCTGAGAATGCAAAGTAAAAGGAGTCCACCCCAGGACGGGGAGGGCACGCAGAAAGCACACAGAACCGAGACCAGCTCTCCCAAAGCAGCATCAAGCTTCCCTCAGAGATATGCCCCACAGGAGGCAGGCCAGGAGAGAAGGGGAGATGCCACCGGAAGGAAAGGCTGGGGCCCACATGCACGGCAGTCAGGACCTGCCCACGCCGGCGGCGTCTAGCAACCATAGCAACACCAGCACGGAAACCGGAGCTCTGTTCCATTGCCTTGCTTGTGCCTTCCAAACCCATCCATGGCCCTGGGGAAGGAAAGGAGGGTCAAGTGCTGGGCCTCAGTGAGGCAGCACCTGACCCGCCATAATTTTATAGCAGCAGAAAGCTACGCTAAATTCGGCTCTCTCCATCAATGCCTGGCACCTACCCAAAAAATCCCAATGTGGGACTGCTTTTCCACCTGTACCCAGGACAGAAAGAGCCCGCACACATCACTTACCACGGTCAATGGAAGCATCTCCTCCTTCCATGTCAGACCTCATGCTTTCCGGTGCAGAAAAGTCATGATGGAGGGAATAGTTGTGATCAGCCTGCACAATGTGTGAGCTCTGAGTGCTGCCAGCAAAGCAGCTGCCAGGGCTATGGGACAGATGCAGATCCTCAGAAATGCTGCTTGAACCGTCAGGCTGTGAATAATCCTCCAACATGTCTGGTTCATCTTTAAAGGACTTCAGCAGGGAGGTGATGAAGTCATCCATCTCCTTGTCCAGGCACTGCAGAGAAAAAGCTTTTACTCAGCAGGGAGCCAAACCTCCTGAACCACAACCCAGCAGCAATTCCTTCCAAAGAACTCACCTCAGGGTCTGGCACGTTCCAGTTGTCCAGCACATCGCTCTCCTGCCTTAGGAGTTCAGGCCAGGGAGCATCATCCTTCAGAAGGAACTGAAGTATGTCCTCATCTACCACAGCAGCCAGTTCCTCTGGGGACGACATCTAAGCAGGACACCCAAAGTGGGCACAGGCACAGGGGGACACACCAGCACTCCTTCGATACGTCCCCTCAGCCCCTGTGGACAAAGTCTCCCCATACAACAGCAACAGCTGCTGGGGCCCTGCAGCAATGGCCAGCCCATGAGTACTTCTCCAAGACTGTTCTACCAGCACTGGTGGCCCCACCACACCAGTTTCCCCACCAGGATACTAGGACCCAGGCACAGGAGCCGTGCTCCACCCAGAACACAAAAGCTGCAGGAAGGAGAGGGAGGGTGGAAGGGCAGGAGAGGGGGGTGGAAGGGCAGGAGGGCAGGAGGAGAGGGGTGGAAGGGTAGGAGGGGGAGGGTGGAAGGGCAGAGGGGGGTGGAAGGGCAGGAGGAGGGGGGTGGAAGGGCAGGAGGGCAGGAGGAGGGGGGTGGAAGGGTAGGAGGGGGAGGGTGGAAGGGCAGAGGGGGGTGGAAGGGCTGGAGGAGGGGGATGGAAGGGCAGGAGGGCAGGAGGAGGGGGGTGGAAGGGTAGGAGGGGGAGGGTGGAAGGGCAGAGGGGGGTGGAAGGGCTGGAGGAGGGGGGGCGTGGAAGAGCAGGAAGGGGGGGTGGAGAGGCAGGAGAATGGGGTGGAGGGGTGGGGGGGTGGGGGGGCGGGAGGGGGGTGAAAGGCAGGGGAAGGGGGGCTTGGAAGAGCGGGAGGGGGGCTGGAAGGGCAGGCAGGCGGGGAAGGGCAGGGAAGGGCGGGGAAGGGCGGGGTGCGGGGGGACGTGGAAGGGCGAGGGGGCAGGAGTGGGGGCGGAAGGGTATGGGGGGGGTGGAAGGGCGGGGGCGTGGGGGGGCGTGGAAGGTCGGGGGCCGCGGAAGGTCAAGGGGGCGCGGAAGGTAGCGGGGGCGCAGGGGCGTGGAAGGGAGCGGGGTCGCGGAAGGTCGGGGACGCGGAAGGTAGCGGGGGCGCGGGAGGTCGGGGGCGCGGAAGGGCGCGGAAGGTAGCGGGGGCGCGGGAGGTCGGGGGACGCGGAAGGTCGGGGGGCGCGGGAGGTCGGGGGGCGCGGACGGGCGCGGAAGGTCGGGGGAGCGCGGGACGTCGGGGGCGCGGACGGTAGCGGGGTCGCGGAAGGTCGGGGAGTGCGGAAGGTCGGGGCCACGGGAGGTAGCGGGGGCGCGGACGGGCGCGGACGGTAGCGGTGGCGCGGAAGGTCGGGGGGCGCGGAAGGTCGGGGGGCTCGGGAGGTCGGAGGCGCGGAGGGGCGCGGTCGCGCGCGGAAGGTAGCGGGGGCGCGGAGGGGCGCGGAAGGTAGCGGGGTCGCGGACGGGCGCGGAAGGTAGCGGGGTCGCGGAAGGTCGGGGGGCTCGGGAGGTCGGAGGCGCGGAGGGGCGCGGTCGCGCGCGGAAGGTAGCGGGGGCGCGGAGGGGCGCGGAAGGTAGCGGGGGCGCGGAAGGTCGGGGGGCTCGGGAGGTCGGGGTCGCGGTCGCGCGCAGAAGGTAGCGGGGGCGCGGACGGGCGCGGAAGGTAGCGGGGGCGCGGGAGGTCGTGGGGCGCGGGGGCACGGAACGTCGGGGACGCAGAAGGTCGGGGGGCGCGGGAGGTCGGGGAGGCGGACTGGCGCGCGGGAGGTCGTGGGGCGCGGAAGGGCGCGGACGGGCGCGGGAGGTCGGGGGCGCGGGGGCGCGGAAGGTAGCGGGGGCGCAGACAGGCGCGGAAGGTCGGGGGGCGCGGACGGGCGCGAAAGGTAGCGGGGGCGCGGGAGGTAGCGGGGGCGCGGGAGGTCGGGGGCGCGGGAGGTAGCGGGGGCGCGGACGGGCGCGGAAGGTCGGACGGGCGCGGAAGGTAGCGGGGGTGCGGAAGGTCGGGGGCGCGGGAGGTAGCGGGGGCACGGACAGGCGCGGAAGGTCGGGGGGCGCGGACGGGCGCGAAAGGTAGCGGGGGCGCGAAAGGTAGCGGGGGCGCGGGAGGTAGCGGGGGCGCGGGAGGTCGGGGGCGCGGGAGGTAGCGGGGGCGCGGACGGGCGCGGAAGGTCGGACGGGCGCGGACGGGCGCGGAAGGTAGCGGGGGTGCGGAAGGTCGGGGGCGCGGGAGGTAGCGGGGGCACGGACGGGCGCGGAAGGTCGGGGGGCGCGGACGGGCGCGGAAGGTAGCGGGGGCGCGGGAGGTAGCGGGGGCGCGGGAGGTCGGGGGGTGCAGAAGGTAGCGGGGGCGCGGGACGTCGGGGGCGCGGACGGGTGCGGAAGGTCGGGGGGCGCGGAAGGTAGCGGGGGCGCGGACGGGCGCGGAAGGTCGGACGGGCGCGGAAGGTCGCGGGAGGTAGAGGGGGCGCGGACGGGCGCGGAAGGTCGGGGGGCGCGGGAGGTCGGGCAGCGCGGGAGGTCGGGGGGTGCAGAAGGTAGCGGGGGCGCGGACGGGCGCGGAAGGTCGGGGGGCGCGGGAGGTCGGGGGGCGCGGACGGGCGCGGAAGGTAGCGGGGGCGCGGGAGGTCGGGCAGCGCGGGAGGTCGGGGGGCGCGGAAGGTAGCGGGGGCGCGGGACGTCGGGGGCGCAGACGGGCGCGGAAGGTCGGGGGGCGCGGAAGGTAGCGGGGGCGCGGACGGGCGCGGAAGGTCGGACGGGCGCCGGGGCGCGGGAGGTCGGGGGGCGCGGACGGGCGCGGAAGGTCGGGGGGCGCGGGAGGTAGCGGGGGCACGGACGGGCGGGGAAGGTCGGGGGGCGCGGACGGGCGCGGAAGGTAGCGGGGGCGCGGGAGGTAGCGGGGGCGCGGGAGGTCGGGGGGTGCAGAAAGTAGCGGGGGCGCGGGACGTCGGGGGCGCGGACGGGTGCGGAAGGTCGGGGGGCGCGGAAGGTAGCGGGGGCGCGGACGGGCGCGGAAGGTCGCGGGAGGTAGAGGGGGCGCGGACGGGCGCGGAAGGTCGGGGGGCGCGGGAGGTCGGGGGCGCGGACGGGCGCGGGAGGTTGCGGGGGCGCGGGAGGTCGGGGGGTGCAGAAGGTAGCGGGGGCGCGGGACGTCGGGGGCGCGGACGGGCGCGGAAGGTCGGGGGGCGCGGAAGGTAGCGGGGGCGCGGACGGGCGCGGAAGGTCGGACGGGCGCGGAAGGTCGGACGGGCGCCGGGGCGCGGGAGGTAGAGGGGGCGCGGACGGGCGCGGAAGGTCGGGGGGCGCGGGAGGTCGGGGGGCGCGGACGGGCGCGGAAGGTAGCGGGGGCGCGGGAGGTCGGGCAGCGCGGGAGGTCGGGGGGCACGGAAGGTAGCGGGGGCGCGGGACGTCGGGGGCGCAGACGGGCGCGGAAGGTCGGGGGGCGCGGAAGGTAGCGGGGGCGCGGACGGGCGCGGAAGGTCGGACGGGCGCCGGGGCGCGGGAGGTAGAGGGGGCGCGGACGGGCGCGGAAGGTCGGGGGGCGCGGACGGGCGCGGACGGTAGCGGGGGCGCGGGAGGTCGGGCAGCGCGGAATGTCTGGGGGTGCAGAAGGTAGCGGGGGCGCGGGAGGTCGGGGGCGCGGACGGGCGCGGAAGGTCGGGGGGCGCGGAAGGTCGGACAGGCGCGGAAGGTCGGACGGGCGCCGGGGCGCGGAAGGTAGCGGGGGCGCGGAAGGTAGCGGGGTTGCGGAAGGTCGGGGCGCGGGGGCGCGGGACGTCGGGGGCGCGGACGGGCGCGGAAGGTCGGGGGGCGCGGACGGGCGCGGAAGGTCGGGGGGCGCGGAAGGTAGCGGACGCGCGGACGGGCACGGAAGGTCGGGGGGCGCGGGGGCACGGACGGGCGCGGACGGGCGCGGAAGGTCGGGGGGCGCGGGAGGTCGGGGGGCGCGGACGGGCGCGGGGGTAGCGGGGCCGCGGGAGATCGGGCGGCGCGGAAAGTCGGGGGCGCGGGGGCGCGGAAGGTAGCGGGGGCGCGGACGGGCGCGGAAGGTCGGGGGGCGCGGAAGGTAGCGGGGGCGCGGGAGGTCGGGCGGCGCGGGAAGTAGCGGGGGCGCGGACGGGCGCGGGAGGTCGGACGGGCGCGGGGGATCGGGGGGCGCGGACGGGCGCAGAAGGTCGGACGGGCGCAGAAGGTCGGGGGGCGCGGGGGCAAGGGAGCGGGGGCGCGGACGGGCGCGGAAGGTCGGGGGGCGCGCGGGAGGTCGGGCGGCGCGGGAAGTAGCGGGGGCGCGGACAGGCGCGGAAGGTCGGACGGGCGCGGGAGGTCGGACGGGCGCGGGAGATCGGGGGGCGCGGGAGATCGGGGGGCGCGGACGGGCGCAGAAGGTCGGACGGGCGCAGAAGGTCGGGGGGCGCGGGGGCAAGGGAGGTCGGGGGCGCGGACGGGCGCGGAAGGTAGCGGGGGCGCGGGAGGTCGGGCGGCGCGGACGGGCGCGGACGGTCGGGGGTCGCCGAAGGTAGCGGGGTCGCGGGAGGTAGCAAGGGCGCGGACGGGCGCGGGAGGTCGGGGAGCGCGGGAGGTCGGGAGGGAGGGGAGGGGTGCAAGAGCAGGGGTACAAGGGGGGTGGAAAGGACAGGAGGGAGAGGAGGGGTGGAAAGGGGGTGTGTGGAAGGGTGGGCTGGAGAGTAGTAGGGCAGGAGGGAGAGTGAGAGTGGAAGGGCTCCAGACTTTTTGCCCTGGAGAGCATGCAAGATCCTGCTGTTCCACTGAAACCTGATGGAGCTGTGCCCACAGGGTCAGCCTCCTATTGCAGGCAAATTATTAAAAGAAGTCATCATCATACGGATAACTAAAACGGGGTTTATTAATGATTAAATTATGATCAAATTTTAATTAACTGATGATTGAATGAAAATCAAATGGTGATTAAGCTGTAGTTGAACGGTTACTGAACAGTGATTTGACAATAATTTAAGTGGTGATTTAAAACAATAATTTAGGCAGTGGTCAAACACTCTACCTCTCACCACACTTGTAAAAATTAACTTATATCTCTATATAAATGTTTAAATTCATGTAAAATTGTTGCTAGCGTACAATATACTTTTAGGATTAATCTAAAATGCCACTTACCTTGCTGTAGAGCTCCAGTTCAGGGTAAAGTGTCTCTCAGCCGCAAGGAGTAACTCTCAGGGGCATCCCAGCTGAAGGGAGAGATCACCACCGCACAGCCTGCTCTCTCCACTGTGCTGGAGAGCTCACTGGGCTCGGGAAGGCCACGAGCATTTATAGTCTCGAGTGATGGACCCGTAGTCAAAACCTGCCCTGGTGTTTGTGCAGGTGTGGAGCCATAGCAATTTTAGTTTTGCCTAGTCTCCGCTTGAGCTCGCTTTGTTATCTCCTGATAAGACATGGCCTAGACTCCTCAGTCCCTGAGAAGATGCGGCCTCGGAGGGTTCTCATGGTTTGCACATCAGTGCTGGTATCAGTCAGGCCTTCTTGTTGGCAGCGTGTGAACCAAAGCACTGCTCGCCCACTCAGAGGCAGGGCACCCATCACACCTCCCCGTTAGCACTGCTAAGCTCTTGCATCTAGCTGTATCTAGCAAAAAAAAAAAAAAACAAAAAAAACCCCAAACAAAACAAAAACAAACCCAAACCAAAACTAAACCCCAAACCTAAAGGCCCCCAAAAAAGCAATGAAAAAACCGACCCAAAAATAGGTGGCCAGGGCAGAGCCCAGCCCCAGGGCTGCGGTGCATGGGGTTGCCCTGCCGGGTGGGATGACAAGCAGAGCCTGACCAGCAGGAAGCAGAGTGGGGAGGGGGAAGAGGAGCATCGCAGAGCCCGGGCAAGGTGCTTCCACGTACACGGAGGACTTTCCCCCACGAAAGGCACGCATTGGGCATGCAGCACGGCAGTGGGGAGCACCGGGGCGGGGGGGAGGGCAGCCGGGGGTGAGGCGGAGGGACACGGGGGGCAGACGCCGCTCCCCCCGGCGGGGCATCCACCCGACGGGGACCCAAGAGGCTACTGGCAGCCCCGTCCGTGGGGCCAGCCCACCCGTGAACACGAGCTGCCGGCAGCACCTCCCGGCCAGCAGCCCGGCGGCCGACCCCAGGACCCACTCGCGGAACGAGCAGAAAGGCAGGCCCTGGGCAGCTCCACTGGGGGGCGGCCTGTCCCGCCTCGGCCCCATCCCTCGCCCCGCCATAGCAGTGACTCCACCAGCCCTCCCCGGCAGGCCGCGCGCGCCCGGCGCTCGCCGCCCCCCCCCCCCCGCCCCCGCAGCGTTCGTTGCGGGGGTGGGGGGGCTTAGGGGGTGCAGAGCCCTAGGCACCCTTGGGGCAGACTGGGGCTGTGCTAAACCGAGGCCCGGGGGTGGCCCGGGGTAAGGCCCGAGGGTGCGAAGCAGCGGGTGGAGCGCGGCCTCGGTGTCCGGGCGCCGAGCTATGCCCAACCCCGGGGCGCTGGGCTGGGCTGGGCGGGCACCGCGAGGCGCGTAGCCCCGGGCACGGGGCCGGGGGCGCAGCCGAGCTGAGCCAAGCCGAGCCAGGCCGAGCTGAGCCGAGCCGCGCCGACAGGCGACGCGGCGCATGCGCGGCGGGGGGCGGCGGGGCGGGAAGCGGGCGGTGCCGCCCCGCTCCGCTCCGCTCCGCACAGCCTCGGCGGGGCCGCCGCGCTGCTCCTGCCCGCGTACAGGTACGGGGACGGGGGATACACACGCACGCGGGGTCACGGTAACCGGGGAGGTGGGGGCACGCCGAGGCACGGGGTGACCGGCAGCGCTCTGGCTCCCGGGGGGCTGCCGGAAACGGATGTCCCGGGGGGAGCCCCCCCTCTTCCCGTACCGGCGGGGGGGGGGGGGCAGCGTCCCGGTTACCGAGCTGCGGTGACCCAGAGGCTTCCCGGGATCGGTCGCGCCTTGGCCTCTTTTGGGGGCACACCCCGTCGACCTGAGCAGCGAGACTCACCGGGGACCCTCGGGCAGTACGGGGTAGGCACGGCCCGGTTGGGCTGGGCCTGGCCTTGTTAATCCCGGCCTTGTTCATGCCGGCCCTGTCCTTGACCTACACCAAAATATCCGCCGCCTCGGCTCGAAGGCCACCGCAGGCCTCGGCTCGAAGTCTCTGCTCGCCAGGCCCTGGCTGGTGTCCCGCCCCCGGGGACCGAGCGGGAGAAGCGTGGCCGTGTCCACGGGCGCTCCAACCAGGGGGCGAGCGTCGGTGCCGGCTGGGCATGGCGGCAAAGCTTTTCCCCTGTCCTCCCTGCCCACCCTGCCTGTGCGTGGGGGAAAGCGAGTGGGATGGGTGTCTCCAGCCCGCCGTGCGGTTTTGGGTGGAGACGCTGGAGGACATGCTCCCCGCGGCTGAGCTGCAGGCAGGGGAAATCACCCCGACAGCTTCTGTCCGCCAACCCAGGACAGACAGCCATGGCCTCCACCCCGCGATGGGGTGCTGGGATGAGACACGTGGGGCCGGGGTGGGTGCTGTGGGGCAGGACTGACCCCCGGCAGGGAAAAGTGTGGGTTCTGGCCAGAGCAGCTAACCAGGCAAGGGAAACCCTGCTCCATCCTCTATTTGTTTCCTACCCAGCCTTGCTGCCTGCCAGATCCTGCCCGCACCCCTGCAAGCTCCCTGTCCCTTTGAATCTGCCGGCAGGATGTCTACATGCTTCTGCTGTGGCTTCATCGCTGGCTGTTAGACCCATATTTGGTAGCAATAATTGTTTACTCCCTTCTCCTCTCTCCCTGAGCCTTGCTGCTGAGAAGGGGAGGGGACATATTTTTGGGATCTTTAGCTTTGCTGGAGCCTGCGGGTTGCACGGTAAAGGGTCCAAAACTCTCCCTGCAGACTGCGGGATGAAACCCACCATGTGCTAAATAAGCAGGTGACAGCGCATGGTGACCACCGGCCAAGCACACAGCTTGCTCACCAAAAAGCAGTGGCAGGAGTTAGGTGCATCCCAAAATAGCACCTCCCAGCAGATTTGGGGAAGGGGAGTGGCTGAGGAAGAGGAAACAGGAGCCTGTGGGGCACTCTCCATTCTGGAGTTGAGCTTTGCCATCTGCTGGGGGAGAAATGCCCCCCAAAATCCAGCCGCACACTCCTCTCGCTGTTCCCTTTCTGCCAGGCCAGCAGCATTGTGGCAGGAGAGTTGCTTGCCCTGGCGAGCACGGGTTCTCTGGTCGGGGTACCTGGCGGTCTCTGGAGGCTGTGAGCTCCCAGTGCACCCCGAGTGCTGCGTTTGTGGTGCTGTGCCAGAGGGGTGGCTTGCTAAGGATGCAGGAGAGGCTGCAATGGAGTCCTGCCCTTGCTTGCCCCCATGCCTGCCTTGGCGGTGGGCAGCCCGGGGGTGCTACCATTTGTTGCCCCTCCCTTTGGAGGAGCAGACAGGCCTGGGGGATGCATGGGAAATGTCGGCAGTTAATGGCCAGGGCTGCTTCACCTCAGCGTGGGTGAGCATGCAGGCAGGCAGGCTGCGGCTGTGATCCTCCAGGCCTGCTGCCTGTCCCCTGCCCGTTTCCCATGCAGGGCTGCCCACCCTGCGGGGGCGAGAGGATGGTCCTGCCCCAGCCATGGGCAACAGCTGAGTGGTCACAGGGGTGCTACGGGGCTGGGGCTGGCCTCACCAGTCGCTTGCGCTCCCCGGGAGCAAGCTTGACCTCGGCTGGAAGAAAACATTTTCCCATCTGACGTGGATATGCAGCTGGGAAAGAGGAACTGGGCTGAATGGGCTCGGCAGCATGCAGCCCTGTCACCAGCTGGGACCGCTGGCTCAGCCTTCCCATTGGCATGGGGTTGAGCCACCCAGTGCTTGCCGTGGCTGTGTAAACTGGTCCCATACTAGAGAACACAGCCAGGGCCTGGTCTGGCTTCCTACCAGGTTAATTTTTCACCTGGTTCATCATACTGTTGTGCAGACACCAATGTGCTGGCAAAGCCACGGCTGGCAGGCATTGTGCTGGCCTGGTATGTGCCCGGCTGTGCTGGTGGTCAGGCCGGTAGCCCCGTGCCTGCGGAAAGCCCTGGCAGTGGCGCAGTTTGCAGCTGATAAAGCTTCCTGCAGCCATCTCTCAGCCCTGGGGGTGGTCCGGAGTGGGGCCTTTCCCTAGTGAAATTTGGCGTTGCCGTGAAAAACGACCAAACACCCCCTCCAAACAACAAACCCAAACCTCATCCGGAGTCTCCCTTAGAAAGAGCATGCTAAAAATGGCAAATTTGTTGCGTTTGAAGAGTTGTAGCTTGTTCTGGAAACTAACCGTGGGTGTGCTAGCAGGCTGCTATTGAATTTTGGTTGATTTTTTTTTTTTTAAAGATATAAAACCTCCTCTGTAACTGTTCTTGCAGTGCTAAATTCAGCCGATACAAATATAGCAGTTACACCACATGACGGAAAACTCACTCTCAGTGGTCCCAGCTATGATGCAGTGGTTCCTCGGGCTGGCGCAGTGCTGCCTCCTTGCAGCCGTCCCTGCCTGCGTTGCCCCTGTCTTTAAGCAGAGCCTGGAGGCTTCCACCACGGCAGTGGTTTTGCACACCTAACACGGGGTGAGATAGAGGCAGCTGGGATAGCTCCTGGGAGTGTTGGGACCCCATCAAGAAACCCCTTCCTCAGTTTGGGGCAGGCTCAAAGGGTTGCATGCCATTTGCTGTAAAATGAAGAAGTGTGTTAATCTGGCTGCTGGCTGGCCAGTTCAGTGCTCTGATGCCTTATCTGCCTTTGCATACTGAAAACCGATTGAAAACTGGGTTTGCTTGCTCTGGAGAAGGGCCAGCGCAGAAATTTGGTGTGTGTTCATCAAGACTTGGTTTGTTTGTTTGTTTTCTTTCCAGAGGGACAGCTTAAATTTTACTGTCTTTCTCCTTCATTTTTCTGGTTTGCCGAGCTCCCACGCTGTCTCATCCCTTATGTCTAGCCTGGGTTTTCCTACTCCATGTGGTACCCGGAGGGGAGAGGTCCATGGGGCCAAGCCTTGCATTGGTGCCCTTGCAGGAGGAAGCAGATTTGCAAACCCTGTGTGATTAATTGCCACGTTTGCTGAGAAGTCTCTCCACTTCTTACACAGCAGAGAACATTTCTGCTTTAGACATTGATTTCAGCAAAGTTCAGCTGCTGGAGTCTGACTGTTCCCATAGCATATGGGAATTGAAATGAACCATCTCCCCTTCCTCTGAGGGCTTCCTCGATGTCGTGAGCACCTTCCTTGCCAAGCTGTGTCGTTTTTGTAAGAGTAGGAAGGCTTGAGGAGTCATCCTTTTGTGGAGCCTTGGAAAGTGCAGTGGCCCCCATGAAGGCTGTGCTAAGGGGTGCCTCCAATACAGCACCTGATTTTGGGTGTCTTTGGGAGAGCAAGAGGAGGCTGCAGAAATGCCTGGGCTCCTCTTTGTTCCTCTCTGCCATCCGGCATCCTCCCCTCCCCTTCCTCCATGGTCTCTGACCTTGTCCTGGCAGTGGCATGTTCTCCTTTTCCTGCAGAGGGACGGAAAGCAGCTTTATGCTCAACTCAAGAATATTTTTAGATATACAGAAGATGGCCTGGTGACTGCAGCAGCCTGCCCTACGTATGAAAAATTTGGAAAGCCTTTTCTGTGGCAGGTGTTCCTTGTCCCTTCAGCTTTGCAGCTTTGCTAGTGCTTCCAGATGGACGGCAATGGCACAGGCAGGCTCCTCCACCACCTCCTTGCCGCTGCCGCCGGGCTCCCTCACTCCAGACCCAAAATGCATTTCATTCCTCATCAGCGGAGCCAGTGGGGGCTGCGGGCCTCCGCAGAAACATTGCTGAACAGCTCAGGAATGCAGAGCTGGAGCCACTCCATGTGCTGGCGGAGGCGGCACGCTTCTCCATCCGTGCCTCCCTTCCCGCACCACCAGCATGGCTTTTTGACTCTGCAGGAGCAGGACCCCTGCCCTCTGACTCATTCCTGGCCCAAAATTGGATGTAGGAGGTTTTTATCCATTGCAAATGCTGCTCCTAGTCCGCTCAGGTCCATGGTTGAGGGCAGCCTGCAGCAGTGTACACCCTTCTGCAGGGGATTCGAGCTGGCAGCACCGAGCAGGGATGCACAGGCTCACCGTGTGCTGCTGCAGTGCAAGGCAGGCGAGGGAGGCTGCCAGCAAGCCTTGCCCTAACAGCCATAATAGGAGGCCTGGTAGGAGAAAATCAATCAAAGAGAGAACAAGCAGATGTGTTTCATCCTGCCAGTGCTCTTGCATCCTCCCAGCAGCTGTGGTTTAAGGACAAGGCAGCCTGGGTCGAGGCAGAGCAGGGGCTTACTTCTCCAAGAGCCTGCTCATGTCGGGAGGAAAAGGAGTGTCACTGCTGGAGAGTATTGGGTTGGGCCCAGCTGGGGACTGGGGATGCTGAGAAAGGGAGGGAGAGGGACCCAGCACAGGGACCCCGAGGGGTGCAGCAATCTGGGGAAGAGCTGAAAGTTTCTGCACAGTGGGTAAACCAAAAGGTATGGGCTCTAGAAACCCTACAAGCTGCAGCAGGCAAGTGGGGTGCTTATTGACAACCTCCTTTTGATTTTATCATTTATTTCCGAATTTGCTTTGCTGTAAGAATGTTGTCATTTTAATTAAGTATTATTAAGCCTGGTGTGTCAGAACCCTGTTAGGAGGTACTTGCTCTGAAGCTGATCTATGCAATCCTTCAAGCTTGAAGCTGATCCTTCAGGCTGGACCCAGCTTGGGGCCTGTTTGAGATGGCATGATGCAGACCTCGTGTGCCCTTGCAGTAAGACCTGCAGCAGCTGGTCCCTTGCCCTCCTGCGCATCACCCTGTGCAGGAATTCCCCAGCCCATCTTTGTGCAGCAGTTGCTGCTGTAGACCCTGACCTCCTAGCACTCGGTGCGAATGGTGCATTCCCCAGGTGATTATTTTTAATGGGTAGGTTTGGTGCCTGGTGCCCTTATCTCACCTCCCCAAGTGGCTCCAGGCTTTTCCGTCTCTCTGGGTCTGTCTGTGCTCAGGCTGCTGGCTCAGCACCATCCGTATGGGGGGCCCTGATAGCCAGGGCAGGGCGCTGCCAGCTCTGGGTCAAAGCTTGGTTTTCCTCTTGTGGCTTCTGTGTCACAGCAGCTTTAATTATAACCTCATCTGTCCTGCTCTCGTGGCTTATCTTGTGTGCTCCCATGCACTTGCTTCCTCCTTGCTGGCAGCATCTCTGCTGAGTACCAGCTACCACTGCTCCCGTGGGCGAGCAGGCTTTGGGACCTTAGGACAAGGAGACAAGGATCCCGACACTGGCCAGAGACCCCAGGGTCAACACAGGGCTGGAAAGCGGGACCCCCTCGCAAGCTCGCCAGCACAGGGTGCAGCTCTTGCTCGCTGCTAGAAGCTGGATCCGAGCTTCTGTGGAGCAGAGGTGCTGCCATAAGGGAGGAGGAAGGACCCTGCAGACCAGAGGGGCCAGCAGTCATAGCTAACCCATCTGTCTCCTCCAGCAGGTGACGCAGGAGTGGGGACAGCCCAGCCGCCACCATGGTTGCCCTCTCACTGAAAATCAGCATTGGCAATGTGGTGAAGACGATGCAGTTCGAGCCCTCCACCATGGTGTACGACGCCTGTCGGATGATCCGCGAGCGGGTGCCCGAGGCCCAGATGGGACAGCGTAAGTCCATGGCAGCTTAACTCTGGGCATTTCACTGGTCTCCCTTTCCTCTCCTGCCTCTGTGCCCATTTGGGCATTCCCAGAGCAGTTGGGGGTGGGAGGAGCAAGGTCCAAGTCCCCCTGCCCAGTTGAGGTGAAGGGCTGAGCTCTTCGGGCTCCTTCCTTGACACCCCAGAAGAAATTTGGGGGTTTGGAAAGTAGGAAACCACATCCGGAAGTGAAATACTTGTAAAGTTCTTGGAGCCTGCTGCTATTTCTGTCTCTGCTCCTCTCACCTACTTGCATTCATCACCAGTAGCCAGGACTAGGTGGGTTTAAACAGTTGCAGGGGTCGTAGCGAGTGTTCGTAAACCATGTGCGTTTTTTTTCCTTTCTTGGGCGATATATAGTCCTCCATCGGGTCTGTCCCCTATGGCTGCTCTCTGCCAGACCCATGCTGGTGCTCCATTACCTTGCTAAGCCTTCTCAGCTCTAATATTTCCCTGATGCCACCAGGGTCAAAATTAAGCTTTTGCCTCATGAGGTCATGATGTGACTCATGCCTGTGCAGACGTGGCCTGTCCCTGGTATGCATGGGGAGTTGGAGCACCGGGACATTGTCTCGGGGGCTCTCCGGGGTCCCTGCCGCCTCCAAAAACAGCTGTGCCACAGGGGAGAGGCAGCAAACAGGAGGTCAGGAGTCGTGGGAAGAGATGGAGGGGAGCGACATCTGGGAGCAGCAAATTCCTCGAGGATGAAAGGAAATGCCGTCTCGCACCATGCCCAGCTGGCCAACAGTCTGTCAGACCATGGCTTTCGGTTTCAGAGAGGGACTGGATGTTTATGTGGATGTGGGGCTGTAGCCGTGTTGGAGGGAGCATTGCATTTCCTGCTCCTGGGCGTGAGCCAGCCTGTTTATAAAAAAATAGGCAAGGGAAAAGCCTTAAAGGGAACTGCTTATTCTGGAGTTCCTTTTCGGTTGCTCACAGCTTTTTTTTTTTTTTGCTATCAGTTCCTTGCAGCTTTTGTTTCTCTTTGCTCTCCTTACCTAGTGGCACTCAGGGACCTCTTTTTGAGCTGCCCAGTTTTTTTGTCACCTTTGGGCTGGGGGAGCTTCAGTGTAGGCTTCCTGCTCTGCTCTTGCTCTGTCTTGCGAAGTGCCTTTTCCTGCCCAAGTTACAAATCTGGAGCAAGCTGCTCCGTTTTTAGTGCTTTCAAGTTATCTTCTTGGAATTTGCTTTGAAAATAGTTCGTTTTTTTTTTTTAATTTAAAAATAAAATGGCAAGCCTCTGTGATTTTTCTGCTCCCTGTTTAGTAGGATCCTAACGGCATTCTTAGCCAGACAGGAGCGGGGTGGCTCAGGAATGTGTCCCTCCCCTTAGAGAGCTGCCAACAATATGACTTCTTATAAACTTAACAGCCAGCCAAGACAGCATGCAGCGCATGGTTGTTGGAAAGGCGGAGAAGGACCTTTCCCAGGGCAAATCCTGGCATGGTGCTGGCCTCTTGCAGCATGAAAATGGGTCTATCCCTGTGGGTCTGAGCTGGGTTGCCACAGCTGGGGCTCCAGCAGCAGCACTTTCACTGAGGACCCCAGCCCTGAGGCAGCAGGATTTGGTGAACCACACATATTCACCACCTCTGAGACCTTGTAAGCCTTGATCCTGTCCACCTTCAGCCTCCTCTGCCCCAAACAGAGGTAGTCCCAGCTCCTTTAGTCCATCACCCTAAAGCTCCATCATTTAAGTTGCGTCTCTTTGTATCTTTTCAAACTCTGCTGTGTCCTTCTGGAGAGGTGTGAACCGCACCACCACTGAGTACTTGAAGTGTGGATGTGCCTAGGTTTAATAGACCGGTTCCCAGCACACTTCCTGGTGATGCCCAGAGCTTTACTACCTTGCTTTGGCTGCTGCTACATGTTGCACCAAAGATTTCTGAGAGCTGTCAACCGCAACTCCAAGCTTTTCCTTCTGTTGTGACTGTCAGTTCCAAGTTCAGCATTGCGTAGGCATGCTTCAGATTATTTTTTCCATAGATAACTATGTAAAACACGTACCTCGAAGCCTGCTTGCCAGCGTTTTGCCCACTCATTAGGTTAGGCTCCAATTTTCACAGCGCTGCTGTGCTTCATGCATTGGGCTGTACTGATGCACATCCCTGGGTGCAGGCTGGCGTCTTTGTGTCGCTGTCCTGCTCAGGATTACCCTGGCAGAGACTTTACCTGTTTTTCAGCCAATGATTTTGGGCTGTTCCTCTCGGATGAAGACCCAAAGAAAGGGATCTGGCTGGAGGCTGGGAAGGCTCTGGACTACTACATGCTTCGCAATGGGGTAAGCATCCATCCCACATCCTTGCAGCTGGTACCTGCCTTAGCTCTGCAGTTGGATGTGGCCACAGTGTGGAGGTGGTGTGGGTGCTTGCTCTCCTGCCTTGCACTGGGCCCCACAGCACCCCGGTTCCCCTCACAATTGCACCGAGGCGAGGGAGCTGATGGTGGGATGTGGGTACCCTGTGCTGGTGCCACTGCTGGGAGTTGTGCTCTCCTGTGCCTGCAGGATACCATGGAGTACAAGAAGAAGCAGCGGCCCCTGAAGATCCGCATGCTGGACGGGACAGTGAAAACGGTGATGGTGGACGACTCCAAAACTGTCACAGACATGCTCATGACAATCTGTGCCCGCATCGGTGAGAGGAAGGGGTAGCAACAGAGGGGAGGAAGGGAGGTGAAGAGAGGTGGCAGCACCTGATGGAGGTACTGGGGGAGTGGCAGCAGCTCTGTGGCAATGGTCTGGCAGTGGGGAAGTCCAAGGGTTGTGTGATGCTGGGGAGGGGATGCTGCTCTGGTCCCCTGTTTCACTCCAGGCTCTATATTTGGCAGCAGTGTGGTGCTGAGCTTGGTCTTCTGCTCTCCTGTAGGCATCACCAACTATGATGAGTACTCACTTGTTCGGGAGATTATGGAAGAGAAGAAGGAGGAAGTTACTGGCACCCTCAAGAAAGACAAGACCCTGTTACGAGATGAGAAGAAGATGGAGAAGCTCAAGCAGAAATTGCACACAGATGATGAGTGTAGGTGCCTGCATGTGCTGGGGTCAGGGTCACCTGTACTGAAGACAGTGGGGAGGGAAGCAGAGACCCCTGCAAGGGGAAGACCCAATGCAGGGGAGTGGAGGTGATGGTGGAGAGGACTGTGACGACGAGATGTGCCCACAGTCCCTGGAGTGTCTCCTGCTTGGAGGCCCAGGGCAGAGGGGTGAGAGCTGGGATGCACCAGATAGATGTCTGTTTCTTGCTCCGCACGAGCAGCCCCAGGGCCAGGACCGACCCTGCCTGGGTGCCCATCTCTGCTCACGCCCTGTCATTGCCTACAGTGAATTGGCTGGACCATGGGCGGACCCTGCGTGAGCAAGGCATCGATGACAATGAAACGCTGCTGCTGCGGCGCAAGTTCTTCTACTCTGACCAGAATGTGGACTCGCGGGATCCTGTGCAGCTCAACCTGCTTTATGTGCAGGTACGGTTCCTCAGAGCACCTAGGCCAGCTGCCCCATACGAGCCCCCCACTGGGGCTGGTGGCTGAGGGATTTGGCCAGGAGCCACCATAGGGGCACTTCAGGATCCCCAGTTATCTCCTGGGTAAGAGACAACACTAGTAATCCCAGCCCTGCTCTCTGCATACTCTGGAGCTCGTCAGGGGATCCCATGTCTCGTCTGCCTGGTAGGAACCATCCTGAAGTCCTGCTGCTGTTCCTTATCCAGGCATGGTGATGGTCCCTGTAGAGCGCAGCCTGCCCCTAGATCCTTTTCTTTTTTATGGCCACTTCTTTCTGTCTGGAAAACAGGTCCTGCCCAGTGTGGAAGGGAGCGGTGGCAGGGCTGCATGGCTGCCCGGCCCATGGCAGTGTCTTCTCTTTCCACACAGGCTCGCGACGACATCCTTAACGGTTCCCACCCTGTCTCCTTTGACAAAGCCTGTGAGTTTGCTGGCTACCAGTGCCAGATCCAGTTTGGGCCACACAATGAACAGAAGCACAAGCCAGGCTTTCTGGAGTGAGTGTCGTGGGACCCCCAGGTGGCTTGAGCAGCTTGGCAGTCCCCAGCACCACACGGGCGCATGGGGCTCCGGGGGTATGGCTGCCTCTGGTGTGACCCCTCTACTCCCTGCAGCATGGTGCCCAAGTGTGGAGGTCCATGCATGGTGTGAGAGGTGCCTGTCACCCATCCTGCTCCCTCTGGCACCCCCCAGGACATGCAGCCAGCTCTGATGGGGGGAATCCCAGCCCACCATATAGTCTCTCCTGATGCCGCATGAAGGGCTGCATCCTTGGCACCTCCACCCCATTCTCAGCAGGGCAGCTCCTGGGGCAGCTTTCTTTACTGCAGCAACCTCTCCCACATCCTTCCTGCTCCCAAAAACTCACAGCCTGTGCCCTGGCAGGGGTTTGGCCAAGGCTCTGGGTTGGGCCTCTTTGTAGTCAAAGACAAACACTGGCTTCAGGCTCTGCTGCTAACAGCTAGCTTGGCTGTCTCTTGGCAGACTCAAGGATTTCCTGCCCAAGGAGTACATCAAGCAGAAAGGGGAGCGCAAGATCTTCATGGTACGTGCAGGCGGGGTGTTGAGGCCTGGGTTCTAGTTCCTCCTCACCAAAGATTGAGGCTGCTCTTGTCTCTGGTTGCAACACGTAGCATCTTGGCGGGTGAGAAACAGGAGCAGGAAGCTGTATGTGGGCAGACAATGTAACTCCTGAGGTCTCAGAGGTCAGAGGGATGCTGTAACAGGGCCAGGGGGTGCTGGTGGGGTAGGGAGAGCCTGGAAAGGCTGTGAGAGGGCGATGGTGGCACAGCCAGGGGACTGTGAGGCTAGCATGGTGTTCTGTCTTTGCTGTCGCAGGCACACAAGAGCTGCGGGAGCATGAGTGAGATCGAGGCCAAAGTTCGCTATGTGAAACTTGCCCGTTCCCTCAAGACCTACGGGGTCTCCTTCTTCTTGGTCAAGGTAGAGCAGCAGCTCCGCTGGTCCCACCTCTCACTGGCCAAAACTCCTCCAGCATCCCTCCATCCATCATGTCCCCAGCTGGTACCCCTCAACCCACATTGCTCCAGTTTTCCCTGCATCTCCACTGTCTGCTTTCTCCTTGTTCTTGCCTTTCCCTCTGTGGTGCCTTCGCTCTTCTTGGTTCATGCTTCTTCTCATTTTCAAGCCCCATGTCATGGTTGTGACCACCAGAAAATGTGGCTTGGGGGTGTTTGGTAATGACAGCAGGCCTCAGAGGTCTCTGCCTGGGCGGATCTGTCCCAGGGACAGCCCACAACCCTTCTGTTGTGGCCTGCAGGAGAAGATGAAGGGGAAGAACAAGCTGGTGCCGCGGCTGCTGGGGATCACCAAGGAGTGTGTGATGCGTGTGGATGAGAAGACCAAGGAAGTGATTCAGGAGTGGAGCCTGACCAACATCAAGCGTTGGGCAGCCTCACCCAAGAGCTTCACCCTGGTAGGGACCAGCCGTGGTCCACCCCCCTTCCCCTCCCCAGCAGTGTCCCTGTAGGGGGCTTCTCTCACGCCCACCCCTCTCTTGGGAATTGCCCTGTGGTGGGAAAGCCTTGCCCTCCTCTGGTGCCTCTCCTGCTGCTGTTTTGGAGCACTTGGGTGCTTAGTGCATACCAGAGGGGCTCAGGATAGCTGCCAGTGCCCTGCTCCAATGCTACCCCGTGCCCTGCCATTGCAGGATTTTGGAGATTACCAGGATGGTTACTACTCTGTGCAGACAACGGAAGGGGAGCAGATTGCCCAGCTGATTGCAGGCTACATCGACATCATCCTCAAAAAGGTGACGCTGTGCTGAGAAGGGCACTGGTAACTGGCTCTTCTCCAGAGAGGGGCACAGGGTGCTCCTTCCAGCTGCCTCTAGAGAGCCATTGGCACATGGTGCTGCTGGGGGAGCTGGAGACGGGGCAGGAGGAACCCTGTGGCCCTGGTATGATGTCTGGGCTGCAGGAGGAGGGGAAGGGTGGACAGTATGTACTAGATGACATGTTTTCTCTGTCTCTCCACAGAAAAAAAGCAAAGACCACTTTGGACTGGAGGGGGATGAGGAGTCCACCATGCTGGAAGACTCTGTGTCTCCAAAGAAGTAAGTCCTCCAGGAGCAAGTTAGCTGCCAAGCAGAAGTTGAATGGAGAGCGGGCTCCAGCCAAGCTTGCAGCACAGCATGTCTGTAGGAATAGCTGCCAGTCCTTTGGTGGCAGCATTCCTACAGAGCCTGGTGCCAGGGCTGTGGGCATCCCCTGACCTGGTATTTCTCCCCTGTTCAGGTCAACCGTCTTGCAGCAGCAGTTTAACCGTGTAGGCAAGGCGGAGCTGGGCTCGGTGGCACTGCCAGCCATCATGCGGACAGGGGCTGGAGGGCCAGAAAACTTCCAGGTGGGCACGATGCCGCAGCCTCAACTGCAAATCACCAGTGGCCAGATGCACCGAGGGCACATGCCTCCCCTGGTAAGCTCTCCCTGTGCCCACCACAGGGCACAAACTCCAAAAGGGGCTCATGTTGACCCATCTGTTCTGGTCTGTGGCCAGGTGTTGGCTTGCCATAAAGAGCTGGGCTCTGTGCCGCTGGCCTCATGTGCTTGCTGGCCTGGCTGAGCTGGCATCCTCCTGCACCCACTCTATACCAGACTACACCCTGGTGTTTTCCCCTGGCCAGTGGCCACAGCCTCTCCCTCAGGTTGAGCTGCTCCGAGCTGCTGTGCCTGGCCAGCCCCACCAGTGCCGTGGTTCACAGCACACCCTGGCTTTGATGTCCCCCATGTCCTCTGCAGCCAGAGAAGACCACCAGGAGGCTGTTTTCTTTGGCCCCACTTAACCTGCTGTGGGGCTTGCTGTAAAAGCCTTGTGGGGTCCCACTGCATCTGCTCCGCACTCCCTGAGAGCTGATTAACTGTGAGACTCACTTGTACCCACGTTGGGACAGGGCATTTCCCATTGGAAGGTGCAGAGGGGAGAGCACCTTTTTGCTAGGTGCACCCCACTTTGTGGAGGTGCCTACCTAGAGCACTGTCATCAACAACACTTTACACCATGTTGCAGGGGGGCGTGTGAACCAACTATTTAAGCCTAGATTCTGAGCCTCCGGCGTACCTCATTCTGCCCTTTTTGCAGACTTCAGCCCAGCAAGCACTGACTGGCACCATCAACTCCAGCATGCAGGCTGTGCATGCAGCCCAGGCCACGCTGGATGACTTTGAGACCTTGCCACCCCTCGGGCAGGATGCTGTGAGTGCTGGGTGAAGGCGCGGTGTTGGGAGTGAACCTTGCTGGAGGTTGTGGGCTGGGCTGGGGGAGGCTGGCTGCATTCCCAGAAGGTGTGTCACCAGCTCCTGAGAAGATCTGCCTGCAAAAAGGTGGGATTGTGTCCCACTCTGGGGGCAGGGGTGGATGGGACACTTGATCATGTTGCTTGGTCAGGATGGGCTGGGGAGTTGGGTAGTCACAGCTCTTTCTTCCTTCCTTGTCTTCTCTTTGCTGTACCTATCTGTGAGAGCATGGGTGCAGCTATCCACCATCGCCACATCTTCTGACCCTGTTCTCCCCGTTTCAGGCATCCAAAGCTTGGCGCAAAAACAAGATGGATGAGTCAAAGCATGAGATCCACTCCCAAGTGGATGCTATCACTGCCGGCACAGCCTCGGTGGTCAACCTCACTGCAGGTACGTGGAGGGTTGAAGACGGATGCCCCATTGCTGGAGAAGCCTTGGTCTCTCTTGTCTGGCTAAAGGTCGTGGCCCCTGTCCTCCATCAGACACTGGAGGAGCCAGCCTGCCCCAGCTAGAGCTAAACCAAGCCTGACTGCTGCTAGTGTGCCTATAGAGCTGGACATGCCCCTGCAGCTTGCCCTGCCTTTAGATGCCTGCATGTGCCCAGCCCTGTCCTTCCAGTCCTTGGCTGACCAGCCATCCTTTGGACCAGGAGCATGTTGCCCAGTCACTGCCATACCTCCGGGCACAGCCATGGCATGATGCAGCTCTCCTGCCCGAACTCGGCTGATGTGATCACCTTTTAGGGCTAGGAGCCAGAAGGTCTCCCTCCCCTCCCAGGAAGGAGAACCACATCGGTGACAGGCACAGGGATGATCTTAGAGCATCACTTGAAGCATGTCCCATCCTGACTTGTCTCATTCCTGTGCAGGGGATCCAGCAGACACAGACTACACCGCTGTGGGCTGTGCTGTCACCACCATTTCTTCGAACCTGACGGAGATGTCCAAGGGCGTGAAGCTGCTGGCTGCGCTCATGGAGGATGAAGGAGGGAATGGACGGCAGCTTCTGCAGGCAGCCAAGAACCTGGCGAGCGCTGTCTCAGATCTGCTGAAAACGGCACAGCCTGCCAGCGCTGAGGTGGGAGACAGGAATGGCCGTGGGGCAAGAGGAGGGTGGAAGCCAAGGGGAACCATTGGGTCAAGTTTTACGGCTTCCTCATGAGCCTGGTGTTGATTCTGCCTCATTCCTTGCAGCCTCGCCAGAATCTCCTGCAGGCTGCCGGCCTTGTGGGCCAGACCAGCGGGGAGCTGCTGCAGCAGATTGGGGAGAGTGACACCGACCCTCGGTTCCAGGTGAGTGCACCAGGCGACACCCAGGACACCTGCTCCCTAAAACCATTGGCCTTTGCACAGGACCTGGCAGGAGGGCTTTGGGCCAAAGCTTGGCCAGTGCCCAGCAGTGACTTTGCTGAGGGAGGGGACAGGCCATTGCCCATCTCTGTCCCTAATGCCGCTGTGATATAATGCGTCTTATCTTGTGGATTCCCATGTAGATCCCAGAAAGCCGGCGAGCTTGGATCCTGCCTGCCTCTGACCCAAAGACGGTAAAAGGGGGCTGTAGGCATGGCTTGGTGGTCCCTGTCCTCTCCAATGTGAGGTGTTCCTCTGGGGACTATCAGCTGAACTATTTGGAGAAGGGCTCTTGACAAAAATCTGCTTTTTTGGTGGTTGGCTTTCAGAAGTCCATGCACTCGGGTCACTGCTTGGGCGAGTGCTGCCCTGGGAGTCCTCCATTGCAGCTGCCTCAGCTCCTGCCTGCCACTCCCTGCCTATGGGAGCTGTTTGTGTGTCCCCATCAGAGACCCAGGGTGGCTGGAGCCCCGTGGTTTATTCTGGCTGAGCTGACTTCCAGCCAGCTTGCTTTCCTACAACTGCTCCTTCCAGCACAAGGAAGGTAGCACACCATACTGAGAAGGAAGATCCAGCTGTAGAAACTCCAGAAAGGAGGGTTTTCTGTTCATGGCAGTCTCAACGAGAGCAGGAAAGCCTGGACAGATAGCCAAGGGGAGCAGAAAATCTAGTACCAGGGCAGGAAGCTATGCTCAGCCAGGTGACAGTGCCAGGATAGGGCAGCTCCAAGGTTTGGATTTAGGACCTGGAAGACAATTTGCCCACATGCAGCAGGATGCTCTCCCTGCAATTGGCAGACCC
Organism: Phalacrocorax aristotelis; assembly: GCF_949628215.1. Classification (NCBI taxonomy): domain Eukaryota; kingdom Metazoa; phylum Chordata; class Aves; order Suliformes; family Phalacrocoracidae; genus Phalacrocorax; species Phalacrocorax aristotelis. The sequence goes on along the minus strand of NC_134311.1, from coordinate 70,777,339 downwards.
GAGTGTATCTGCTTCCTTCCTTGGGCTCAGCTGCAGCAGTCTGGGGACTCTCGAGTTGGGTGCATGCGCTCTCCGGTCTCTCTTCCTGTCTCGAAAGGTGGTGGATGGTGACAGGAGTGGTCTTGGCTTGCAGGAGGCGAGGGGAGGCTGTGACACCTCTGGCTTGGTGCTGGAGGCTTAGCTGTCACAGGGTGCCGGGCCAATCACTGTGAGCATGCACACAGCCGGAGGGTTGCAGGTGCAGCAGGCAGAGAGCACTGCCCTGTGTACCAAGGTCTTTGCCCTGAGCATATGCTGTCTAGCGCTGGTGCTGCCAGTTTTTACCGGTAGCATGCTGTGGGAGCTAATCCTGAAGTCTGCAGCGTGCAGTCATGTCTGATGCCCTGTGGGAAAGCAGTTTGTCATGTGCTGGTTGCTGCCTGTTTCGTGCTGGCAGGGTGGGCCCCTACCTTCCCTGCCACCCCCAGGGACAGGAGGCTGATTGTCATGTCATACCTCTCCTTTAGGCCTGGGAATGATAGTGGAGATGTAGCCCCTTGCTAACGAGCTAGAAAATAGTTGGCATGCTTGCAGTACAGGCAACCAGTGTGGGCAGCATCTTCCACTTGCCTGTTGCTGGTGTGGTGAGTCCGTGGGCAGGCAGCTGCCCCCGTTGTGGCTCCTGTGCCTGCCACTTGGCTGGAGGGGTTTGTCAGTTTTTTGCCATTTGGCTTTGCACAGGCAGTGCCAGCAGTGCCTTGCAGCATGTTGTCACTGTGGTACAATCGGGGACTCAGTGCGGGTTATTGCCTGTGGAGTGGGCAATGAGCGGGTCATGAGTGTCGGGGTGATGCTGAGGGTTGCCTGAGCTGCTCTGGGCAGTGTTTGTGGTAGTGCTGCAGTGCAGGCTGTGGATCAAGGCCAGGTTACAGCCTCGCTGTCGTCTGTAGCACACAGTAGAGATGGGGTGGAGGTATTGCCAGCCACTCCAGGTGTCCAGTGCTGCTGGTGCTGGGCCAGAGTGGATGAAAGGCCACCAAAAGATCATGTTTCCCTGCTGAATATTTCATGAGAGCCCTGTGGGCGGCTGCTGGTGCTACTGCTGCCATGGCTCCCATGCTGACACTTTGTGTCCCCTCCAGGACATGCTCATGCAGCTGGCAAAGGCGGTGGCCAGTGCTGCTGCTGCGCTGGTGCTCAAAGCCAAGAATGTGGCTCAGAAAACAGAGGACTCTGCACTGCAAACGCAGGTGATCGCTGCTGCCACCCAGTGTGCCCTTTCCACCTCCCAGCTGGTGGCCTGCACCAAGGTAAGCAACAAGGTTAACCCTTGCCTCGGTGTGGCTGCAGGCATCACCTGGCTGGCGGCAGCTCCATGGTGGGCTTGTAGGTGTGCCAGGATGACACATCCTCAGGCGAGTTATTAGGGGTCTGGCACCAGAAGGATGGGCTGCCTCGGTCTAGGGTCACTGCCACTGTGCCCAAGCACTGAAATATTCTCTTTGGAGGAACAGAAGTTGGGGACAGCTGTCCCTGCACAGCTCCTGCAAGGAGCCCACCACACTGGCTGCCCAGCCTTTCTCCTCCTCTCCAGGTAGTGGCTCCCACAATCAGCTCCCCAGTTTGCCAGGAGCAACTGATTGAGGCTGGCAAGTTGGTAGCCAAGTCAGCAGAGGGCTGCGTGGAGGCCTCCAAGGCGGCCACCGATGATGACCAGCTCCTGAAGCAGGTTGGGGTGGCAGCCACGGCTGTCACCCAGGCCCTGAACGACCTGCTGCAGCATATCAAGCAGCATGCGTTGGGCGGGCAGCCCATCGGGCGCTACGACCAGGCCACCGACACCATCCTCAACGTCACCGAGAACATATTCAGCTCTATGGGCGATGCTGGTGAGAGCAGCTGATGGCACCTGGGGCAGAGCATGGTGGATGGGGAACTATCGGGGAGCCCACAGGACTTGCTAACAGGCAACCCTTCCTTTCTGTCCCAGGGGAGATGGTGCGGCAGGCTCGTATTCTGGCCCAGGCCACCTCTGACCTTGTCAATGCCATCAAAGCCGATGCAGAGGGAGAGACAGACCTGGAGAACTCGCGCAAGCTGCTCAGCGCAGCCAAGATCCTGGCTGATGCCACTGCCAAGATGGTGGAGGCTGCGAAGGTCAGTGGCATGGAAGAAAATGGACACTGGCCCCATCTGACACTGCCCCCATCTGACACTGCCAGTGTGGTGCTGTGGTGAGGATGAGCAGCCCCTGGGTCAGGGAGCAGTTCCCAGAGCAAGAGCCTACACTGAGCTGAGGACCTGTGCAATGGACTGGGGCTCCTGGAGCTGTGGGTGATCACAGAGGAGCTGTTAGCTCTTCTGCTGCTGAGCTCTCCTGGAGAGGCTTTGGACAACTCCACTGTAGGTGGCCAGGCTGCCCTCGGGGGACTTCCTGGCATCAGGCCAGAGGACAGCCACTGTTGCAGGAGAACAAGGGACCCAGTGGTGCCTGCAAGGTGTGACGGATTTTCTCTTTCTCCAGGGAGCTGCAGCCCACCCAGACAGCGAGGAGCAGCAGCAGCGGCTGCGTGAGGCAGCGGAGGGGCTCCGTATGGCAACCAATGCAGCAGCCCAGAATGCCATCAAGAAGAAGCTTGTACACAAGCTAGAGGTGAGATGCTGGGCAAGGGGGCCATGGAGGGCAGGCAGGCACGGTTAACGATCGAGACCTGGCCAGGAGCCCCTGTATCCCTGTACTTTCCAGAGGGAAAAAGTCCTTTTTGTCTACAGTGTCCGTGCTGCATCCTGCAGAGACCTCCCCACTGCTCCCTTCCCATCCTGTGTGCACACCGTTTCACTGTGGGATGCCAGGCACCAAGGGTGCTGGGGATGCTCTGGTGTTACAGGCAGAAGCATGAGAAGAGAACTTTAGGGGCAGCTGGGTCCCAGTGCATGACTGGGGGGCTCTGGGCAGGCTGCTCTGCCATTGGTGCTAACCCATGCCTCCCCCCACCAGCACGCGGCCAAGCAAGCTGCGGCATCTGCCACCCAGACCATCGCCGCCGCGCAGCACGCTGCCTCCTCCAACAAGAACCCTGCTGCGCAGCAGCAGCTGGTGCAGAGCTGCAAGGTAAGGGCCCAGGCCTGATTGTGGCATCTCCTGTGCCTCCTGTCCCCATCCCTTCTCCCATCAGCTGTGCTGGGGCTCCATGTTTGGCCACAGTGGGCAGGCAGGACCTTGAGATCCCCATGCAGCTACCCCGGGAGCTGATCTTTTGGTCACTGGTCTTGGATTAGATCTGTCTCCACCCAGCTGAGCTTTTCCAGTGACCCTCCTCTCTGGCAGGTGGTGGCAGAGCAGATCCCGATGCTGGTGCAGGGTGTACGAGGAAGCCAGTCCCAGCCAGACAGCCCCAGTGCCCAGCTGGCTCTCATTGCTGCCAGCCAGAACTTCCTGCAGGTACTCACGCTGTCCGGAGCCTCTCATGCTGGCTCCAGGACAGGCATTACAGCTTTCCTACCCTGTCTGGCCATCCTGAGAAACCTACTGCATGTGTGCAGCAGAGGGATGCTGCATGTTTGTCCCCTCTCACTGCTTTTTCTTTTGGCCTGGCAGCCTGGTGGGAAGATGGTAGCTGCAGCCAAAGCCACCGTCCCCACCATCACAGACCAAGCCTCTGCGATGCAGCTCAGCCAGTGTGCCAAGAACTTGGCTGCAGCTCTGGCTGAGCTCCGAACGGCCGCCCAGAAGGTAAGAGGCTGGGTCCCATCCCACGGTGGGACCCTGACTATGCACAATAGGTGCCCGGTGGCAGGTCATGGTCTCTGCCCCAGCAGGGTGGGCTCAGCAGTCACCCTGCTCTCCTCCATGTCTCCCCGACTGCAGGCTCAGGAGGCATGTGGACCACTGGAGATAGATTCCGCATTGGGCCTGGTGCAGAGCCTGGAGAGGGACTTGCAGGAAGCCAAGGCAGCTGCCCGTGATGGCAAGCTCAAGCCTCTGCCAGGAGAGACGGTGAGAGCACGGGGAATGGTGGCGCAGGGTGATGGGGACGGGCACTGGGGTGGGGGAGCCGTGGGAGTGGAGGCTGGAAGTGCAGCCCACCAGCATGGCCTACCTATCTTCCCACAGATGGAGAAGTGTGCCCAGGACCTGGGGAACAGCACAAAAGCCGTCAGCTCTGCCATCGCTCACCTCCTGGGAGAGGTGGCCCAGGGCAATGAGAACTACACAGGTACTGGCCTCCACGCAGGGGCTGGGAGAGGGGAGGGGGCCATGCCAGCAGCTGCTGACCTCTCCATTCCCCTCAGGGATCGCTGCCCGAGAGGTGGCCCAGGCCCTGCGCTCACTCAGCCAGGCCGCCCGCGGCGTGGCAGCCAACACCTCTGACCCGCAGGCGCAGAGCGCCATGCTGGAGTGTGCCAGCGACGTCATGGATAAAGCCAACAACCTTATCGAGGAGGCGCGGAAGGCGGTGGCCAAGCCTGGTGACCCAGAGAGCCAGCAGCGCCTGGCCCAGGTAGGGAGAGCAGGGACCCCAGTGTCCCCCGCCAGCCCACGGGAGGGGCATGGGGCTGGCCGAGGGATGGTGACTGCTCTTTGCTTCTCTGCAGGTGGCCAAGGCAGTGTCGCAGGCACTGAGCCGCTGTGTCAACTGCCTACCTGGGCAGCGGGATGTGGATGCTGCCATCCGCATGGTGGGAGAGGCCAGCAAGAGGCTTCTCACAGATTCGGTGAGCTGAGCAGGGGCGGGAGGGGAAAGTGGAAGCCTTGTAGGGATGCAAGCCAGTCCATCCAGACTGGCCTCCCCTGCAGCATATCCCCAAGCAAATGCCAGACCTTCATTCTCCATCTTCATCCTCCTTCCTGCCTCTTCTAACTCCTCTCCCTGCCTCCAGTTCCCTCCCAGCACCAAGAGCTTCCAGGAGGCACAGAGCCAGCTGAACCAGGCAGCTGCAGGGCTTAACCAGTCCGCCAACGAGCTGGTGCAGGCGTCACGTGGCACCCCTCAAGACCTGGCCAAGTCCACTGGCAAATTTGGACAGGACTTCAATGAGTTCCTGCAGGCAGGAGTGGAGATGGCAAGCCAGTCCCCGGTGAGAGCAAACACCCATTGGGTGATCATGGGTTTGGTGAGAGGTTTGGGGTGCCTGGGAAGGCAGGTGACTGCAGGCAGCATGGCCAGGCTGCAGTGGTTAGGGTGGCTGTGGCCAATGCAGCTGGTTAGACGGGGCCTGGGGCTGGGTAAACCTCAGCAGCAAGGAGAAGACGGCTTGGGTTTGTTCACCAAGTGTTACCGCCCTATCCTTGCTGTTGGTAGATGAGTTAAATGAAGGGAACTGGCTCAGCTTGAAAACCACTGGAGACGACTTAGGGTGGGCATGGAGCTTAGAAACCTGCTGCAGGTACCTATTCTTGGCTCTTTGCAGAATAAGGAAGACCAGGCGCAGGTGGTGTCGAACTTGAAGAGCATCTCCATGTCCTCCAGCAAGCTGCTGCTGGCTGCAAAGGCACTCTCTGCTGATCCCGCGGCCCCCAACCTCAAGAATCAGCTGGCAGCAGCAGCACGGTAGGAGGAACTGCCCTCTGTGAGGTGTAGCAGTGAGTCCAGGTGGCAGAGCTGGCATTGATCCATGGGTCTTTCTCCCCTGTCCCTGGCAGGGCTGTGACTGACAGCATTAACCAGCTGATCACCATGTGCACCCAGCAGGCACCAGGCCAGAAGGAGTGCGACAATGCCCTGCGGGAGCTGGAGGTGAGAAGCCATGTCTTGATGAGGCAGTGGGGGGGGCTGAGTTGGCTGGGTGCTGAGATGGTTGGGAGGGAGGAGCTGCACCCGTCTGTGAGGGGCAGGAGGGAGCAAAGACGAGAAGTAAGTGGAGGGCACAGAGTCTTCCCCTGGATGTGACACCTGTGTCTCTGCAGACGGTGAAGGAACTGTTGGAGAACCCGACCCAGACCGTCAACGACATGTCCTACTTCAACTGCCTTGACAGTGTCATGGAGAACTCCAAGGTGAGCCCTGAGCTGGGGGCGTACATTTGGGGAAGGATCGGAGGTTTGGGAAGGATGTGGGGTCAAAGGGAAAAGTGCCTCGTCCTGTGTAGAGGAAGCACAGTAAGCTGTGAGCCTGGGAGCACTGCGGGAGCGGGAGGTGGTCCCCATAACCAGTTCATGGTGTTTCCTGCAGGTGCTGGGCGAGTCCATGGCTGGCATCTCCCAGAACGCCAAGAACAGCAAACTGCCTGAGTTTGGTGACTCCATCAGTGCCGCCTCCAAAGCTCTCTGTGGGCTGACGGAGGCAGCTGCCCAGGTAAGACACTCTCCATCCCAGCCCTGAGCATTATCCATGGTGTGTGTTGCTGTATGCACCCCTTCTCTTCCTCTCCAAGCCTGGCCCTGTGGGACAGTGCTCCCAGCCTCATCCACAGCCCATGCCTGCTCTGAGCCTCGCTGCTGTGTGCAAGCTCTCCCTCACTGCCTCTCTCATGCTCCTAGGCTGCCTACCTTGTGGGGGTCTCAGACCCCAACAGCCAGGCTGGACAGCAGGGCTTGGTAGACCCTACTCAGTTTGCCAGAGCTAACCAAGCCATCCAGATGGCCTGCCAGAACCTGGTGGACCCTGCCTGCACCCAGTCCCAGGTGAGTATGAGGTGGGGCACTGTTATGGGCACTTTTTTGCACGTAAGGGAGTGTGAGCCTAGTTGGAAGAGCTGCATCCCAAGAGTTGGCCAAAATTATGGCTAGTGTCTCATCAGGCCCCATCAGCTGTATTGGGAACCAGCTGGCAGCTTTGATGCAACAGTGACAGTCCAGATGAGGGGCCGTATGTGTGTGCAGGACCTTGGTGATCCTTCCTGGGTCACAAGAGGGACCCCTGTGATCACTGGTGCCCCATGTGGGTCTGGTGGGAAGGGAGGGCTGCAGGTATGGGGAGTCGGTGGATCCTGCTTTACTCTGCTTTTCCCCACAGGTTCTGTCAGCAGCCACCATTGTAGCGAAGCACACCTCAGCCCTGTGCAACACATGCCGCCTGGCCTCCTCCCGCACCGCCAACCCTGTGGCCAAGCGCCAGTTTGTCCAGTCAGCCAAAGAGGTGGCCAACAGCACAGCCAACCTGGTGAAGACCATCAAGGTGCCGTCTCCCTGGTGGGGCACTGTGGTGGGGATGGGATTTGGGGTGTGGTGAGGGTTGGATAATGCTCTGGTCTCTCCACACCAGGCCCTGGATGGTGAGTTCAACGAGGAGAACCGGGAGCGGTGCCGCGCAGCCACTGCTCCTCTCATAGAGGCTGTGGATAACCTGACAGCCTTCGCCTCCAACCCAGAGTTTGCCACTGTTCCTGCCCAGATCAGTCCAGAGGTGGGATGCTGCTGGGGCAGGGAGGATGTGGCCTGGCTGTGACACAGTCTGCTGTAGCATGGGGAGGATCTGTGACTCCCCTTGAGCTTGGGATGGAGTCCCAGTGCGGTGCTGGTGCCTTGCAGGGGTGTGGTGGGGAGATAGCAGCAAGCCTTGGGCTTTGAGGGGCTGCTCTGGGGTGAAGGTTGGGGAAGAGGGAGTAGCTTCCCATGCAGAGTCCCTTGGCTCACCAGCCTGTTGTCTCCCTGTGCAGGGGCGCAGAGCCATGGAGCCGATCATCTCTTCGGCCAAGACCATGCTGGAGAGCTCTGCCGGCCTCATCCAGACTGCCCGCTCTCTGGCTGTCAACCCCAAGGACCCTCCGCAGTGGTCGGTGCTGGCTGGCCACTCTCGCACTGTCTCAGACTCCATCAAGAAGCTGATCACCAACATGAGGTGAGGAGAGCCCTGTCCCTGCTGGCATGTACCTCTGCTCTGAGCAAGCGTCCCTAGGGATGTTTTGGCTCATCATTTCCTTGGCTGTGGCCGGCAGGGGGAGACAAGGGATGGGATGGAAGATGCCATCCCTCTTGTCCTGCACTGGACCTGCTCCTCCAGCCCTGGCGTGGGTTGATGGGAATGCATGCCAGAGTGCCTGGGCTCTGTACCCCAAAGCCTGGGAGTGGGGTCCTGCCCCTCACCAGCACCAGCCAAGGCTGGGGGCAAAGGGGTGGCCTAGCACCTAGTGCTGGGTTGATCCATCTGTCAACAGGGACAAAGCTCCAGGACAGCGGGAGTGTGACGAGGCCATTGAGGTCCTGAACAAATGCATGCGGGAGGTGGACCAGGCCTCCCTTGCTGCCATCAGCCAGCAGCTTGCCCCCCGAGAGGATATCTCCCAGGAGGTGGGTCAGGGGTGCATTGCTGCAAGCTTAATGGGGGTGGATGTCCTTCCCCCCAGTCCCAGGGACACATGGTGACGCCAGCCCTGCTGCAGCCTCATGTAACCACCTCTCTTTGCAACAGGCTTTGCACAACCAGATGATCACGGCTGTCCAGGAGATCAGCAACCTGATTGAGCCCGTGGCCAGTGCGGCACGGGCCGAGGCCTCACAGCTGGGGCACAAGGTAACATGATGAGGCACTTGGTGCACGTGGAGGAGCTCACGGTGGGAGGAGAGGCACAAGGCAGTTGGGGCTGGAAGCTGTTTGGTGCTGATGCTGCTCTTCCCTAGGTGTCCCAGATGGCTCAGTACTTTGAGCCGCTCATTATGGCGGCTATTGGCGCTGCCTCCAAAACGCCCAACCACCAGCAGCAGATGAACCTCCTGGACCAGACCAAAACACTGGCTGAGTCTGCCCTGCAGATGCTGTACACGGCCAAGGAGGCTGGTGGGAACCCCAAGGTGAGCAGGAGGGGCACATGTCAGTGGCATGCTCCCCTTCACGTGTGAGTGCTTCATGGTGCACATATGTGTGCCAGAGAAGGAACTTCGGGTATGTGTGCAGCATCCCTGTCAAGAGGGGAGCTGCTGCCCGCCTTCCCTCACTCCAGCTTGTCCTTGTAGCAAGCTGCCCATACCCAGGAGGCTCTGGAGGAGGCTGTGCAGATGATGAAGGAAGCGGTGGAGGACCTGACCACAACCCTGAATGAGGCAGCCAGTGCTGCAGGTGTTGTGGGGGGCATGGTGGACTCCATCACCCAGGCCATCAACCAGGTGAGGGAAGCATGGAGAGGACCTGGCCAGGGCTGGGGGTGGGAGTCAGGAAGAGTCAGGGTAAAACTCTACAAGGTCTTTGGGCTGGAGCTGGAGCCAGAGTCTCTTGATGGTCTCTTGCAGCTGGACGAGGGGCCAATGGGTGAGCCAGAGGGGACCTTTGTGGACTACCAGACCACGATGGTGAAGACGGCCAAGGCCATCGCAGTGACTGTGCAGGAGATGGTGGGTGCAAGCAAGCCTGTCACTGCAGAAAGCACTGCCTGTCACCCAGGCAGACGACCACCCTCCTTGCTTGCCTGCCTGTCCCAGATTAAGGCCCCTCCAACTCCTGCTCTTCTTCCTTCGACAGGTCACCAAATCCACCACCAACCCAGATGAGCTGGGCATACTGGCCAACCAACTCACCAACGACTATGGGCAGCTGGCGCAGGAGGCCAAGCCAGCTGCGCTCACTGCTGAGAATGAGGAGGTACGAGCATGGGGGGCAGTGCTGGAGCATGCCATGGGGCAGAGCAGGGTCTGCTGGGGTGTGAGAGCAGAGGACAGGGATACTTGAACCTCCTGTTGGAGCTGGGGACAGGCAGCATTCACACCTCCCCTGCAACATGGTGTGGCCATATGGAGCAAAGCCGTGTTTGCTTTTTCCCCCTCCTGAGTGGGAGGACTGGGAGAGAGGAGCTGGGTGGGGTGGCTGGTGTTGCCCAGTGGGTATCACAGATGTGGGGCTCAGTTCCCTGCTGCCTCTCTCATGCACGAGTTCCTCTCCAGATTGGCTCCCACATCAAGCGCCGAGTGCAGGAGCTGGGTCACGGCTGTGCTGCCCTGGTCACCAAGGCTGGAGCCCTGCAGTGTAGCCCCAGTGATGCCTACACCAAGAAGGAGCTGATAGAGAGTGCGCGCAAGGTTTCTGAGAAGGTGAGCAGCCTGGAGGGAGGGGTGATGGTGTGGCGAGGGATGCTGGATTGAACCATGTGCCCTTGGAGCTGCCACGCTAGGTTCTCCCCTGGTCCTTTTGGGCTCTACTGGCTCTGTCAGCCACGCTTACCCTGCCCAGCTGGTGGGGTGGAGGATGGATCCCCTTGTCCAGGCACCACAACAGCAGCTGGTGCCATGATGGGTGAGGGCGATGTCCAGGTTGCTGCCTGCCAATGTGCCGGTGATGGCCTGCCAGGGGAGACTGATATACAAACTGGTGACAGCGCAGGGCTCTCCAAATCAGCTCTTGCAGTGTTGGGTGTAGTGTTTGCTGTGTCTCCAGCCAAGCCTGCAGCTCATGCTGGGTGATCGATCTCCCTTTCTTTTGCTGATGTGGTGGAAAGCATCCTGTCCATCAGCCAATCTAAAGATCATACTTCTGAATAACAGCTGAAAATGTGGCTAAAAAACTCAGTTGATAAGGCAACAATAGGGCAGCAAGGCTTGTAAGCAAGAGTACGAAAGCAAAGCACTTGTTCATGGTGCTTGGCACATGCCTGCATGCTCAGGACCTCCTGCAGGTCCTTTGTGCCAAGATTGCTTTCCATCAGGAAACGTGCTCTCCTATGAGCGCTTGCCCAAGTACAGAAATTGAGTTTAGCAGCTAAAGAAGGAATGAGCTGCGATGTTCTGATGCCCATCACACAAACCTTATTCATTTGGAAACCTGCAGAGTCCAATATCTCCTGGATCCCCAAAATCAATATGTACAGGGTAGAAATAAATAAATGGAAGTTAAGGAGTGGTGTCCAGACCACATGATTCCCAGTTCCCCTCCTTGGTGTGAAGCAGCTCCAACCTGAGAGGTGTTGGAGGATGTGTGCGGTGGGGGTTGCCTGAACCTGCTCTGCTCCCCAGTCACCCTGCTCGTACCCCACAGGTGTCTCATGTGCTGGCAGCCCTGCAGGCTGGGAACCGTGGGACACAAGCCTGCATCACAGCAGCCAGCGCTGTTTCTGGCATCATTGCCGACCTCGACACCACCATCATGTTTGCCACGGCAGGAACTCTCAACCGGGAGAACTCGGAGACCTTTGCTGATCACAGGTACCCGCACACCTCGTCCAGCCTCTGCTCAGCCAGAGAGGAGAGGTCAGACTGTGCCCCATTGTTTCCTGTCTTTCTGAGCTGTGGACCCGCTCCAAGGAGAGCTGCAAGTCCAGGTCATGCTGACTCTTTCCCCTGCAGCTTGTACATACAGAAGGCAGGGTCCACAGTCTCTCTGCACCCCAAGGACCATGTGGGCACGTAGAGGGCTGTGTCCTCTCTGACTCCCTTCTTCTCCCCAGGGAGGGCATCTTGAAGACAGCCAAGGCGCTGGTGGAGGACACCAAGGTGCTGGTGCAGAATGCCACGGCCAGCCAGGAGAAGCTAGCCCAGGCTGCCCAGTCCTCAGTGTCCACCATCACCCGCCTGGCAGAGGTGGTGAAACTGGGTGCTGCCAGCCTGGGATCTGAAGACCCAGAGACTCAGGTGGGTTGAGAGGTGAGGGGTGAATGGAGGCTGCTCGTAACTTGCTTGAAGGAGCTGAGGGTTGAAGGTGTGTGTTGCTCTAGGCTGGACTCTGCGTGTCATGGAGAGGGCTGGCTGGGCTTTGGCTTGTGCTGGCTGCGCTGTATACTGTATACATGTGTACCATGTGTCCTGGTGTGCCCAAATTTCCCATTGCTGGGCCACACCATCCCCAGCCTGAGTGCAACTGCAGCCATGCCATTGTCCTGGTCTTTCTCTCCCCAGGTAGTCTTGATCAACGCTGTGAAGGATGTGGCCAAAGCACTTGGGGATCTGATTGGTGCCACTAAGGCAGCTGCTGGCAAAGCTGGGGATGACCCTGCTGTCTACCAGCTGAAGAACTCTGCCAAGGTCTGAGCTGGGTGTGATGGGGAGGAAGGGATGGGGCAAGGGGGCTGGAGAAAGAGAAGCGGGGCTTCTCTGGGTGTCTGGGGGCAGGAGGACAAGTGCAGAGCAGTCAGGGCAACATGCGGGAGGAAGGGGCACATAAAAGGTGGGGCACAACACGCAGAGGAGGGGTTGGTGGGAAAACAAGATGAGGTGCTGTGAGTATGCGGACAGGGCTGTTTTGGACCAAACCATGAGGGAGGGACAGGTGCCGGCAGCATCCCAGAGCTCATGTGGGGCTTAACCTGGCTCTCTTCCCTTCCACAGGTTATGGTGACAAATGTCACTTCCTTGCTAAAGACAGTGAAGGCCGTCGAGGATGAGGCCACAAAGGGGACACGGGCACTGGAGGCCACGATAGAGCATATACGCCAAGAGCTGGCAGTGAGTAGAGCCACGGTGCTGCGGCTGCTGTCCCACTTTCCGGCTGCCCAGTGCCTCACTGCTGCCTCTCTCCTCACAGGTCTTCTCCTCCCCTGTGCCTCCCGCCAAGGTCTCAACCCCAGAGGACTTCATCCGCATGACAAAAGGCATCACGATGGCCACAGCCAAAGCAGTGGCTGCTGGCAACTCGTGTCGGCAGGAGGATGTCATCGCCACGGCCAACCTGAGCCGCCGTGCCATTGCAGATATGCTGCGTGCCTGCAAGGTGGGGCTGGGGGGGCACGTGGGTCTAGCACAGAGACAGTTTGTGGGTGGCTGTGGGTGTTGGCAGGGATGGTGCTGAGAGTGAATCGGGGCTTCCCTGTCTCTGGGTTTCAGGAAGCCGCCTACCACCCAGAGGTGAGTGGAGATGTGCGGCAGCGGGCGTTGCGCTTCGGCAAGGAGTGTGCTGATGGCTACCTGGAGCTGCTGGAGCATGTGCTGGTGGTAAGTGTCCCTGCCCCAATTCCCAGGGAGGGCAGAGGCTGCCCATGGATGCCAGGGTGCTCCTCAAATCCCCAAGGTCCTCTGGGCTCTGGACCTCCTCTGGCTGAGGTCTTTGCATAGCCCCCTTCACTGCCTGTGCTGACACAGCACATGGCTGAGCCCTTGCCGTGGAAGCAGATGGCAGAGAGGTGAACAGGCTCTGAAGAGAGGTATTTGGCTAACAACAGATGGAGATTAACTGGAGGAGATAAACAGATGGAGGCTGGAAAAATTCAACAACAGGGCAGCAAAATCATTGAGCAGATTCTAGTAAAAGTGGTGAGAGCAAGAAACTTCAGGCGGTCTGAAAACAGCTTAAGGTCACACAGAGTGGGAGACAGACAGTACCCACAACAGCAGAGGTTCTGACTGCAAGCGCCAGCTGCACCCTTTTGATCTGGTTGTCTACTGAGTCTTCTCAGGGACTTCAGCTGGCTGCTTTAATTAGCTGTCGTACAAGATGAGTGTAGTTTACAAGAAACAAATTAAGACCATAGAATGGTAGAAATGATTTAGTGAGGTCCTTCCAGCAGTTCGCATTCTTAACAAGATCACAGAGGTAGAGTCAAGGGGTGCTGGAGGGATGCACAGAACCAGCCTGAGGAGTTGCAAGAACCCTCAAAACAAGGTCAGGACAAAAATGGAGGGCGAGTCAGCTCTGTAACAAGGTTTCACTAAGCTGTTTAGAAGGGCTTGGTGAGAGTCTGCTGTTCAGGTTCACCAGATACAAGGCAGTGTTGCTCAGACTGTGGTTTCCTGCAGGGAAAGTGCCTTTAGGCAGAGGGTAATCTGCACTGGCAGCACAAAGAGGAGGTGCGCAGGAATTGATGGATAGAAATTGAAGCTGGATGGAGGGCAAGTCAAAGGATAGTTTTATCTGAAGGAGGTAGCTACTGGGGTACAGTTCCAAGGGGAGCAGTGAGTTTTCCATCCTCTGCATTTAGATCAAATGTCTGTCTGGAAGATGCTTTATCCGCACATAAGTCACAGCAGCCAAGGCTGAGTGCTGAGGAGAAATTCTCTGGCTGACCTGTTGTTAACAGGTGATTGGGCTAATGACTTAGTGTGGCAGTGCCCGAGGTCAGCCTATTTGCAGGAACACGCTATTCCACTGTATTTTGGGTATAATCAGGCAGCTGCTGTATGACATCTCTTGAGTATCATATGTTGGCACATCCTATTAATTGTTCGCTGGAGGTACATCTTAGTAAGCTCACAGCCTCTGGCATGCCTTCAGCTCCAGAGACCATTTAGCAGTTTTAAACATGTTGTCAGAGCAGATAGCAGACTTAATAATGTGTCATTTAGTCTGAATGTGCTTACAAGGGCAAACCAGCCGTCGCTGTGTGCCATCAGCCTGGGGACATCGAGCCATGTGCAACTCCAGTGACTTTGCTGGGATGGCCCTATGCAAGTCCAGAATAAAGCCACAACTCCCACCCAGCTCTGCAGCACTCTGGTTTGCAAAGGCAGGAACAAAGCTCATAGGTTCCATTTATCAGAGTGCAGCAGGTTCCTGGAAAGCTGTGAGCAGGAAGGATGTAGGGGAGTGGGTGGGGAGATGGCAGATACAATGCTGCCTCGCTCTGCAGCAGCAGCAAGTCCATTGCTGTCAGCTGGGTCCCCACAGGAACCAGTGACTTGCACAGAGTGTGAATAAGCGTGGTTAGGGTTCGAGGGGGAGGGTTATTTGACTCGGGATGGATAACATGGCTCCTGGCAGAGGAGTGGGAAAGCCTGCATATTTCACTGGGGAGGGGAAGGACTCTGTGGGGACTTGGTATTTGGTAATGATAGGTCTCTCCCTCCAAAAGCAGAGAGATCTGGTGGCTGAAGACTGCAGTGAACCAACTCAGGGTGGGGAGAAATAAGGTGTAAAGGGGTGCAGGGAGGAGAGCAGCTCTGTGGCTGCTCTGGTTGTAGGTGGCTCCTCTGGCTGTGGGAGCCTGATCCAGGTGCCCCAGCTCCCCTGGCCCTGCGAGGCTGAAGTATGAGCTGATGATGGCAGCACGGCTCCCCACCTGGAACCTCTGATCCTCATTCAGACCTCTCCTCTTGGCTTCCCTTCACCCCCCACTGGAGAGCACCCACCTTCCCCTGCCCTCCCTGTGCCCCCAGCGCCCACGTGTCCCAGCCAGGGCGTTCACTGCTTTCTTTTCTCTCTTCTCCCTCCCTCCCTGTCAGCCGGTGAGTAAGGCGACATTGGGGTGCCTGCTGGTGTCTAACCTCAGCATGAGCCTTGCACACGGCGTGTCTGCGTGCCCAGCCCAGTGCTGGGGTGGCACTTGTGTGTATCCACAGGGACCCCGGGGTCCATGTGTGTGCGTATGTACTCACACCCGCTCTAGCTGATGGACAGCTGCCGCCTGTGCAGTGCGAGTCGGGCCAGCGGTGAGCTCTGCTCGTGTGTACAGACCCTGTGTGCGTGCACATGCGTGTGCTGTGGTGTGTGCATGTGTCCCACTCCACCCCAGTGAAGCACCCTCATGGCTGTGCCGGCCACCTTGTCCCGGTGGTGCCAGCCCTCCTGGTTGGGACATGGCTCCAGGGTGCCCCCCTTTGCCCAGCTTGTGTTTGCAGACGAATCTCCAAAATGGGGGACAGCAAGGGGAAAATGATTTTGTGGGGGAAGAAATCCTGGAGGGGGTAGATGCTGAGTGCAGGAAGGTTTGTGCTGAGGGTCTTGTGTCTCTGAGATGTCCCTGAAGCTGTGGATGCAGAAGGGCTGAGGAAGCTTATCCTCCCATCCTCAGGCAGGAGGAGACCAGCCAGGGTCACTTGAGAAAGCATCACAGTCAACGCCTGAAGTGTACACATGGGGGGGAGCTGGGGGATCCACTGTCTTTCCCTGGGGAGCGCACCCTGGACAGACCTATGAACAATGAGCACTGTACCAGGAACTTACATCTGCTCCTTCCCGCAGATCCTGCAGAAGCCAACTCATGAGCTGAAGCAGCAGCTGGCAGGCTACTCCAAGCGCGTGGCCAGCTCCGTCACCGAGCTCATCCAGGCTGCTGAGGCCATGAAAGGTAAGGAAGGATCCTGCTCAAAGGGGCAGGACCGAGGGGTGGGATTAGGGTGGAGGGCTCAGCAGCTGGTGGAGGAGGTAGGGCAAGTCAGAAATGAGGCTGCACACAGGTTTAAACCTGCCTTGCTTCCCATTTTCTCTAGGGACAGAGTGGGTTGACCCAGAAGACCCCACTGTCATTGCTGAGAACGAGCTGCTGGGGGCAGCGGCTGCCATTGAGGCTGCAGCCAAGAAGCTGGAGCAACTGAAACCAAGAGCCAAGCCAAAGGTAGTGGTCCTGAGCCCTGGCTGACCCCTGTGCTCAGCTTGGGGTGTGCTAGAGCCCTCCTGCCTGTGCTTCAGCCAGGTGTGAAGCCCCATCTGAAAGCCAGTCCCTCTTCCTGCACTCCTGGGCCCTCCCACATTCCCAGCTGGAACTTCCTTGGGCAGCCTGTACCCTCCTGCATCCCACAGCCCTTAATCCAGCTTTATATGAGCCCCTGCAGCCGTTATCGTTGCTCTGCTCTCCCCTGCCTGGGACTCACACCCTGCTTTTGCCCGCAGCAAGCAGATGAGAGCCTGAACTTTGAGGAGCAGATCCTGGAAGCAGCCAAATCCATTGCTGCAGCCACAAGTGCCCTGGTAAAGGCAGCCTCAGCTGCCCAGCGAGAACTAGTGGCCCAAGGAAAGGTAAGGCTGGAAGAGGGAAAGAAAATATAGGGCTGTGTTGGGTTCTCCCTTCTCCCAGGGCTGCTCGTAGCTCTCGTGCCCCATTGCAAGGGGGGCACAGGGCAGTGAGCCTCACTCCTTCTCTCCTTCCTTGCAGGTGGGCGCTATCCCTGCCAATGCAGTGGATGATGGACAGTGGTCCCAGGGACTCATTTCAGCCGTGAGTATCAAGGTCATGCTGAGGGGATGGGGGGGACCCTCCTCTTGGCTCCTGCTGCAAGGCTGAGGATGCTCTGTCCTTGCGCTTCTCCTCAGTGGAAGAAGCAGTCATGCCTCTTGCTCCCTCTCCCACCACCTGCAAAAATGGTGTGGAAGCTTGTTGTCGCCATCCCGTGCCCCACAACCTCTGTGGGCCAGTCAGGGCATGCCCTCCCTGGGAGAGGTTCCTGTACCCTCCTTGACAGACTGTCTCGCTGCAGGCACGCATGGTGGCTGCTGCCACCAACAACCTGTGCGAAGCCGCCAATGCAGCAGTGCAGGG
Organism: Phalacrocorax aristotelis; assembly: GCF_949628215.1. Classification (NCBI taxonomy): domain Eukaryota; kingdom Metazoa; phylum Chordata; class Aves; order Suliformes; family Phalacrocoracidae; genus Phalacrocorax; species Phalacrocorax aristotelis. Next base: position 70,760,314 of record NC_134311.1, on the reverse strand, counting down.
CCATGCCAGCGAAGAGAAGCTCATCTCATCTGCCAAGCAAGTGGCTGCCTCTACAGCGCAGTTGCTGGTGGCCTGCAAGGTGAAGGCTGACCACGACTCGGAGGCCATGAAGCGGCTCCAGGTGAGTCCCAGGCTGCCCTTCCAGCCCCACCAGGTTGAGGGGTAGGTGGGAGTAGGGCGAGGGCACTAGGGTGCTCCCCAGGGCTCATGCTTCCTGCCTGTGTGTCATCAGCAGGGAGCTCTGGAGCACAGGCTCCAGATTGCTTGGGCTTCACTGCTAGCTGCATGCCAGGCGTGTGAGTGATGCTGGGCTGCTGAGCCTGGCAGCTTTCAGGGATGATGAACTGGCACAGGAATGCCTGACATGCAGTCGCTGCATCAGTGGCATTCAAGAGGTTAATGTTTGGGGGCATGTTTTGTAGCACCCTTAACCCTCAGAGGTTGTGGCACACAAGAGGCTAATGCCCATGCATCGAAGGGGTTAACATGGGGTCCCAGTGCGGCTGGTCCCTCAGGACCAAGGGATGGGGAGGGTCTGCAGGGCTGCCCCCCAGTCCCTGCCCCACGGCTCAGACAGGAGCCAGAGCCCGGCTGGGAGCAGCAGCGCCTGAAATGGTCATGAGTGGCTGACAGCCGGGTTGTTCTCTTACATCAAGGCAGCGAACCATGTAAAGGAATCCCTGCCTGCAGCTTCCAGCACGCCTGGCTGCCTCTCCTGCCTGCCAGCCTGGCCTGGGGCAGGGGTTCCTTCACCTGCCCTGGAGTTGGGGCTTACACTGCTGCTTCCCCCTCTCCCCGCTGCAGGCTGCTGGTAATGCGGTAAAGAGAGCATCGGACAATCTGGTGAAGGCAGCGCAGAAGGCAGCTGCCTTCCAGGAACATGATGAGACAGTGGTGGTGAAGGAGAAGATGGTCGGGGGGATTGCACAGGTGAGGAGCAGGGCCACTCTGATGGGGCAGGGGCAACGGGCTCCCGCCGCAACCTGTGTGTGCCTGTCACAGGAGTATGGACTACAACCTACCAGCACAGGGCATGTCTCCAGAGAGCCTTGCAAAAATGCTGCAGGTGCCCCTGTCCCACCCAGCACCAGTTAAAACACTGTGGCTTCACCCTTGTCTTGCCATGTGTAGCAGTGGGCACAGGCAGTGATGGTGCATGCTCCCAGGAGTGTAACACCCTGGCTTCTTGGTGCAGTGCCCGCACCATCCCAGAGTCCATGATGTGTGAAGGGCAGAGCATCGGGTAAGGCATGAGAGCTGCCCAGTATGGGGTGTCACATGTCCCGGGGTTGCCTCCTGGCTGCAGACTTGCAGCTAACAGGGCATGTGGGGCTGGCCCCCAGGAGCTCGGCTGCTTCCCATTATCTCCAGAGGACTGTGGTCCTGCCGCAAAGATAACAGCCCTCGTGCCCAGGGCCATGCCAGCCCAGGGAGGCCTTGGCTGTGACTGGGGGGAAGCAGCAGCCAGGGAGCTTGGCTCTGGGCTTGATGATGCCCTTTTGGAGGCAGCTGTGAACCCAGGGCTCTCTCCCGGCAGATCATCGCCGCTCAGGAGGAGATGCTGCGCAAGGAGCGGGAGCTGGAGGAGGCGCGGAAGAAGTTGGCCATGATCCGGCAGCAGCAGTACAAGTTCCTGCCCTCGGAGCTGCGGGACGAGGAGCAGAATTGAGCCCCGCGCCCTCCCGCCGCTCACTGCACAGACTGCCGCCTGCCCGCCTGCTCCTATTTAAGATGACCCGCCTGGAGCAAAGGGCTGTCTGGGCTAGACCAGAGCTCTGTCTGCACCCAGAGCGCCGGGACTAACCCAGTTGCTGCTCCAAGCCGGCGCCGCACCAGCAACTCCACTTTGTCACCCAGCCCACCTTCCTGTGCACACCCAGGGCACAGCCAGTGTGCCTGGAAGGAACCGGCTGGGGTTGGAAGCTGGAGCTGCACCGGCTCAGGGCTCACCTGCCAGGAGAGCTCTTCAGGGGATTTTTCTGTGTGCCTTTATCATTCCCACTTGTGCTCCTTTCTTCTCTCTCCTCTGTGCGGGAGGGGGAGAGGCAAGCAGCTTGCCCTCTCCCATGCAATGGGGCGCAGGGAGCAGCATGGTCCCTCCCTGAGCTCCTGCACAGAGCCTCCTTTCACCTCCAATGCCTTATTGTTGGCTGAATCTTCCTCCTCCTCCTCTTCCTCTTCCTCCACAGCTTCCGTGGGAGGCACTGAGCCCTCTCCATGAGCATCTTCCTCAGCCTGGGCTCCTCTGGAGAGCAGCAGGTCTGGGAGCCACAGTGCCTCTGCTCAGGATGGGGGGGTTGCAACAGGTTCACCCCCAGAGCTGCTCTTTGCCTTCCTGCGGGGCTTCCCCCCGCCCGCGGCCCCAGCCAGCTCTGCCCTCCTCCTCCTTCCCAAGTGCCTGCATCATTTTCCAAGATCTGCAGTATTTTTGTAACTTTTCCATTTCTGTAGTATTGAGCCTGCAGCTTTCAAAGTTCATTTATTCCCCCGCCCAGCTCATGCCCTGCCCACTAACACCCAGCTCTTGCCGGGGTCCCGCAGCCCAGCATCCCACCCCTCCTCGGCTCCGGGACCCCCATCACTCCTTTGCACTCGCTGTGGCTTCTCTCACTATTTTGATACTTTAAGCATCCCATATTAAACATTGAAGGAAACCAGCTCCCCGCAAGGCTCTGGGGTGGGGTGGGGGATGCCAGTGTCTCCTTGGAAAAGATGCATTCATCAATAAACTGGTTTTCCTGCTTCCCTGCTGCCTGGGTATCAACGGGACGTCCCCCCACCCTGCCCCCAGGAGGAAGGGAGGGCTGGTGGGCAGGGGGCCACAGGCGCCTGCCCTCCCGGCAGAGGAAGGGGGAGCCTAGCACGGGTGTTTATACAGCATGGAAAGTATTTGAGGCACGTCCAGCCCCAGGCACCCGGCGGGCTGGACCCCCGCTGCCAGCCATGTGCCGGCCCTCACAGGTGCTGCTGGGGGGCCGCTGCTGGGGGGCCACCGCCGCGGGAGGGGGCCTTGGAGATTTTGTTGCTGGGGGATTTGGGCATTGGCAGGCAGGTAGCCAGGCTCCTGGCCCCATTACTGCTGCCAGCTGAAAATATCCCCTGTGTAGGGTGCTACAGGGGTGCAGGTGGGGGACGCCCCAGTCACTGGTGGCCCACCGGTGGGGAAGTGGCAGTGCTTGGCTTGCTGCGGGTCAGGGAATGTGGCTGGAGCTCTCATGGCTGCCGGCACTGAGCTCACGCCCCGAAATAGCCCCTCAGGGCCGACCTGTGCGGCAGCAGCTGCCCTGAGTGTGTCCCCACCTGTTCCCACCCTGTCACTCAGCAGGGGTTTGGGGGGCCTGGGCGGTTTTGGGATGGGCAGGGATGCTGTGGGGTGGAGCGGGGACGCAGGAGGACTGGTGCATGTCCCCTGCCTCCAGGACCTGTCCCTGGCCGGGTGAGCTACAAGCATTAGGAGCAGCGAGGGCAGCATCCCGCAGCATCCCAGCCGGCGACCCCTGTCCCCTTGTGGGCACATCCCCAGGCGTGCAGAGGGGCTGTCCCCCCTGGGACGCTCACCCGTGGCTGGGCTCCAGGGTGGATTTGTGGCTCTCGCAGGCATCCCAGTCCTCCCAGCTGTCCCCTGACAATCTGTGCTGGCCTGACCTGGCCCCAGGCTCTCACCCAGGTACCGGCCAGGCATGGGGCCCTTCTGAACGGTCAGCAAGGACAGTGAGTGGGCATGGTGTGGCAGCAGCCCTGGCCTCATCCTAGGGCTGAGGTAGATCTGGCACCCCCAACACAGGGTGGCAAGCACACACACACACACCCGTGTCCTCTGGGCTGGGTTACAGGTGAGGGGAGGTGGCACAGATACGAGCGACTTGGGGTTGGGACCCCTCTGAATCTCCCCCACTGAAGTGAGGGGTTATTTTGGTGGGGAGGTTTGGGCAAGCAGACACGGCTGCTTGGACCAGACACCACAGTCACGAGGGACGAGCACCTTCATGGGGACCCAAATCCAGCTGAGCTGGAGGCAAGCAGGGGAGCTGCAGCTTGACTTCTCGGGGACCCCAAGGGTGGGGGTGGGCAGGCTGTCGTGCAGGTTGCACTTGGGAAGTTCCTATTCAACAGCAGGACAAGGCTTTCCCCAGGAGAGTGGTCAGACCCTGGATTCCCATCCTTGGAGACCTTAGCACAGGGTGGCACTGGGCATGGGGCAGCAATGGGAGGGATGCATACCCACATGCCTCTGCACTCCTTTGTCCCAGAGATTGCCCCAGTGGATGGCCTTGAGGGCAGACTCATGGACCTGGGCACCTGGATGGCCCCAGCTGCGCTGGCCAGATGTGGCCATGATGTCCACAATAAAGAGCAATTGCATCCTTTGGGGGGACATCTGAGGTGTGAAGCCCTGCCTGGCTCCAGGGCAGCTGCCTGGCTGCTTGCCCCATGCACATCATCATCTTTCCCCTGTACCCTGAGCCCATGAAGTTGCTCTGGGCTGAAGCATCTCGCAGAAAACCACCCATCCTCACCCGGGAACAATGGGAGACTGATCTTCTCCCTCCCCTCAGAAGCCACGTGCTGGCAGTTACTGACTCTCCTGTCCAAATATGTGCCTAATTAGTCAGTATTAACAAATCCTCTCCAGAGTCCAGCAGCGGCTCTTCAGCTGCTTTCTCCACGGCGCCAGCAGCCCCTCGGCCCTTGGCTGCTCCCATCCCTCCCACACCCCCTCCAACCCAAGGCTGAGGGCTCCTAGAAAGCCACTTTCTCCAGCTCTTAAAAATTTCTTAAATCTCTCTGCTTGGAGCACCAGTGCCAGAGTGTTGCGGCAAACAAGGGCTGGATGCAGCCCTGGGGCCATGGATTGGGGGACACTGCACACCCCTCCTTGTCCTCGTCACATCCCAGCCTCCCCACGTGCCGCTCGGCTCCCGTGGCCCCTCCACCAGCTCCTTCCAGGCCCCCCCGGCCCAGAGCCCACCCTGCAGCTGGGAATGCACCAGAAGCATTTACGAGCGTTATTAAAGCGCGGGTTATTTTTGGAAGAGCCGGGATCTGAAGGGTTTGCATTTTTTTGCCTGTGGAATACGGTTTATTTAGAGCAGAAAGATGGAGAGGGACAGCGGGCTGCCTACACACCCCGTGTTGCCCTGAAATGCCACCTTATGGGCTGTGCACATGCTGGGTGCCTCCGTGGGTGCCGGGGATGGCGGCACTAGGGTGCAAGGCACTGGGGAGGTGGGCACCAGGGATCTCACACAGAGCTGGGGTCCTCCTGCCCCGCTATGATGCAGGAGCTGGATGGGGAGGTCAGGGGCTCAGCTTGCTTCTCTCCTGGGGGATTTTCCCCATGTGGCCAGCACCAGCCCACTGTGTCCCTGACTGCAATCACAGTTTATGAGTGTCCCCAGCTGCAATCACAGCCTGTGGGTGCCCCCGAGTGCAATCACAACCTGAGAGTGTCCCTAAGACTTCAGTGCCAGCCCATGGGTGTCCCCAAGTGCCATGCCACCCCTGAGGTGCCCCCAAGCCAGTGCCAGCAAGCAGGGTCTCTCATGCACCAGGGTGCAGTGACAGGGCATGGCGTGTGCCCGAGGGCAGTGATGTCTGTGCAATGTCCTCTGCTGCAGGGACAGCTCTGGCCAGAGCAGAGGCAGGTCTCAAGCCCTGGGGGTGGATGGCTGGTAGTGTCCCTGGGGCACAGGAACAGCGCACTGTCAGCCCACACAGTCCCCAAGGACAGGGCCAGACATGGTGTGTTCCCCACAGTGCTGAGAGGCCATAGGGGATACCCCCCAGCCTGGCGCCACTGGGGAAGTGCCATCAGAAATGCCCACACCTCAGTGCTCCAGGGTGTCCCTAGCACAGTGTCACTGGGTTGTCCTTAGTGCAATACCCTTGGGGTGTCTCTAGCCGAGTGCGACCAGTGTGTCCCCAGTACAATGCTCCGAGGTGTCTGGCGTGCAATACTCCTAGGGTGTTCCTAGCATGGTGTTGCTGGGCTGTCCCTAGTCCAGTGCCCCCCGGGGTACCCCTAGCACAGTGCTGTTGGCATGTCCTTTGCCCAGTGACACCAGGGTGCACCTAACACAGTGCCCTGGGATGCCCACAGCACATATCCGCAGGGTACCCCTAGGGCATTGGCCTGGGGTATCCCTTGCTTCGTCCTTGGGGGGTGTCACTAGTTCAGTGCCCTGGGGTGTCCCTCACCCAGTGCCACCAGGGTATCCTTAATCCAGTGCCGCTGGGGTGTCCCTAGCACAGTGGCACTGGGGTACCCTAATGCAGTGCCACCGGCATGTCCCTCGCCTGATGCCCCCCGGGTAGACCCTAGAGCATTGCCACCGGGATGTCCTTCTCACAGTGCCCCCGGGGTACCGCTAGAGCATTGCCCCGGGGCGTCCCTCGCACGGTGCCCCCGTGGGTGCCCGGCGCCGGGGTTGCGGCGGTGCCCGCCGGGGCTGCCGCCCCCCCTCCCCGTCCCGCTCGGTGCGGAGGCCGGTGGTGAGCCTGTCCCTAAAAGGTTCTGGCGGGCGGCGGGGGAGGTACCAGGGCGGCCCCCGGCGGGAGCAGCCCCTCCCCGGCTCTTAGGCTGCGCGGCGGGGTGGGAGGCGCAGTGCCGGTGCTCCCGTCGCCCCCGGTGCTCCGCGCCCCGCCGCCGCCCCGCGCCCCGCCGCCGCCCCACCGCCACCATGGAGGCCATCAAGAAGAAGATGCAGATGCTGAAGCTGGACAAGGAGAATGCCATCGACCGCGCCGAGCAGGCGGAGGCTGACAAGAAGCAGGCGGAAGACCGCTGCAAGCAGGTGGGTGCCCACAGACTCCCCCAGCATTGCCTGGGGACCCCCTTGCCTTAAGGGTCTCAAGCCCCATAGACCCCGTCCAGCTGGATAACACCAGCTGGGGACCTGGGGACTGTCCGCCCAAGGGGTGCCTAGCCCCCAGGGACCTCCCTAGCTGGGTGTCCAGCCTGTGGATCCCAGCTCTGGGGTTGCCCAGTGCTTGAGACCTTGCCTCATGGGGTCCCTGTCCCCAGGAACCTCACCCCACTGGGTGCCTGTACCTGGGACCTCACCCTGCCATGTGCCTGTCCCCAGTCTCCAGCACTCCAGCCTCTTGCCCCTGACCACTCATATTAGGCCCCTCAGTGTCCCCCAGAGTTGTATCCTCAAGTTGGGACCTCTGCAGTCCTGCCAGGCTCAGGGATGGTGGGAGTTGCTCTGGCCCTGGGGACCAAGGGCTCCCGCAGGATGTGTGGCCCCAAAGTTGATAGAGGGAGCATATCTGGGTGCTCCTGCTGTGCCCCCACTCTGGGTGTCCCCAGGAGGAGGATGGCTGTCCTCCCCCAGCCTTGTGGGCACCGCCATCCTCCCTGACTTCTGCCCTCCATCCCTTCCCCAGCTGGAGGAGGAACAGCAGGGCCTGCAGAAGAAGCTGAAGGGCACGGAGGATGAGGTGGAGAAGTACTCTGAGTCCGTCAAGGAGGCCCAGGAGAAGCTGGAGCAGGCAGAGAAGAAAGCTACAGACGTATGTAGGCGCGCCAGCAACTCCTCCCCTGCGCGGGCACAGGACCTCGGGGGGGTGAAGGAAGAGGGGGGCCTTATATGGAAAGCGTCCATGGGGAAGACTGTCAGGATCCCATTCCTGCGACGCTGACACTGAACTGGGCTGCGATGGAGGGCAGGGAGCGGACAGATCCTGCTCAGGGTGCGGTGGCCAGGCCAGCCACAGTGGGCACCACTCGGGTGGCTGGTCCTGCCGGCAGCTTTGTGGGCAGCTGCCTGCCTGGCTCCCCAAAACTAATGGGGACAAGTGTCCTGAGCTGTGTCACCAGTCCCCAGGCACGTGCCTCCACAATGCTTGTAGGAAAAACTCAATGGCACTTGCTAAGCTGGGGCAGGAAAGTGAAAAAGATACATGGAAAAAGCTCTTACCCGCAGCCAGTTGCCAAGTGCTGGCTGCAAGAAAGGATGCTTGGGGTGTGTGTGTGGGACTCAGTCATTTTGGGGTCCAATGTGCCACCCTGTACCCTAGGAAGGGCAAGGCCAGGATCAGTTTTATTTAGCGCTGTGACTGATGTTTCTCCTGGGAAATGGATCCTGCTGGGGAGATGTTAGGAAGGTGTTGAAATTGGCTTGTGCTCGGTCAGGATGAAGGGTGGAACAGCTGTGTGCGGGCACAGAGCCGCTCAGGAACAGGGTATAACGACCTGCGGTGCCACACAGGGTATTTGACACCCTATAAATAAATCCTCCTTTCGATAGCCAGTCCTTCTTTGATGAAAACCAACCCTGGAAACTGGAGGAGAAGCTAAAGGGGAGCCGGCTGGATGATGGCCAGCAGGGCACAGCCAGGCTTTTCAGGGCTGAGAACAAAAAATTCAATCCCAGCTGGTTTATGGAGCTAAATGGGGGAGATGCGTCAAATCCCCGAGGAGGCCGCCAAGGACAGGGGTGAGCTGACAAGGACGAGCAGCGACAGCACAAGTTCCTGGGGCGGCTCAGGACCATTGGGGTGTGGCCAGGGGTCTCCCCAGTGTTGTTTGCTGACCCTATGGGCCTGTCCCAGGTTAGTTAGATACTAAACCACATAGTTAAAATCCTCTGGAAGGGTACATTTATCTTGGCATGGGGTAGGCGTGTCAACCTGGGTAGGGTGGCTGCCGTATGTAGTGCGATCCATACCAGTCTGACTGGCTCCATGCTGGTGCAGAACAGGTCAAATTCAGTGTAGGGTCTGGCTGAGCACGGATGGGACGTCTGCAGTGTAGGGCTTGGAGGAAGGGGCAAATGGTGGCACTGGGTAGACGTTGGCCATGGGGTGCGGAGCAATTTGCTGCTGGCAGCAGGCTGTGCGGTGCTGTCCTGGCAGGGAGGGTGCATGTCCCTGCTCTCAGTCACAGCAGCTCAGCCAGTCTGCAGGCTTTGGCATGAAGAGTCCCATCCCACCAGATACAGGGGATGGGAGCCACCGACACCCTTCAGGGAAGGGCTGGAGACAGAGGCATGGTGAAGGAGCAGTGTCAGGGAGGGCAGGCTGGCTGTGGTGGGTGCTGCAGGCAGGGATGGGAGCCCATCACCAGCACAGCCACCCTGGGTCCATGCTGAAGCCTGAACAGGCTGTGCTGTGTGCGGGGCTCTGGGAGTCACCCTGTCCCAGGCACCTGAACATGCTGACAGCACTAAGTGCCAGGGCTGGTGTCACATCCTCCCCAGAGCGAGGTGCAGAGTAACTCCAGGCTCCAGCAAAGGAAGTGCAGGGTAGACCCCCAGCCCCCACCACCTGCCTTCCCAGGGACCCCCGTGTTCCCCTTGGCTGCCAAGACAGTGTGTGCCTGTGAGCACAAACCATCCCTTGGCCAGGTCAGGGCCCGTTACAGCAACACAGGCAGGCTCCTGCTCTCTGCAAAAATGTCAACATATACCATAAAATAAGTCTCCCCCTGCTCTGGCACTGGCCTGTCTCCAGCACTGGGTGGCAGTGCATGAAGCCCTCGGGGACTGCACTAAGGGGTGCAAAGTGAACCCCTGGGCACTTGGAGGGGAGTCAGATGGTGGCACAGACTGGGGAGCGCCTGACCCCTGATCAGCAGCTCCATGTCGCTGACGGGCCCTTCACAGCAGCCCTACGAGGCTGCCGTGGCTCCACCACCTCTTGTCCCCAGGAGCCTGCGGTGCCCAGGGCGGGATATGGACAGAGGCTGCTGGGCACAGTGCAGCCGGGACAGTGAGTTTAGCCAGAGCAGCCCCCTCCAGCTCCCTGCATCCCCGGCCGGTGGCCTGTCCCCGGCCACCCTAGCAGGGCCCAGGGAAACTTCACAGTTCCCAGGCCATGATCCCGAAAGCTTCACCCAAGTTCCCGCCCCGGTTGCTCTCCCTGGCCGAGACTTTGCTCTTATTTGGCGATTCCCTGAGCCAGTGGGAGGGAACGGGGCTCTGCTGGGAAGTGACTGCATCCCTGGGTGGGGCCAGAGCAGGAGGCACCCAGCCTGGCCACGGCGGGACCGGGGTGGCTGACCCCCGAACCCGCCCCCCTACCCGCCCCCGCACCTGCCTGCAGCCAGCTCGTCCCTGCACCATTCCTGCCAGGGACCCCAGTTTCTGCTCCAGGCCCTGTGCGCTGCTTAGGGAGCGCTCTTGGCACCCAGGTGTTGGGCTGGGAGCAGGGGCAGGACTGGCCGGGACCAAGGCCAAAGCAAGGCCATGTGCTCCCAGGGGACCTCCAGCACCACCTCTTCCGCTGCCACTTGGCAGCGGGACGTGGGGCTGCAGGGTTCTGCTGGTGGTGCAGCTGGGCTCCCCCAGGACGCCTGGCCCCAGAGCCGAGGGCAGCTGGCAGGGTCAGCTTGGGAATTGGTGTCCCTGTAGGCAGGTGTGAAGTGCAGCCGGGGCTGCCTGGGAGCTGTCAGTGCTCCTTAAGGGAGGATCGAATGCCACCAGTGCTGGCCCCCCATTATGGGTCAGGGCGTGTGCCCCCACCAGGATGCAGAGCCAGGACCTGGGGACTGGTCCCCCCCACAGGGCAGCTGGGGAGTCCAGGGGACTCCATGGGTCCCAGGTGTCTCTGTGGGGCTGCTGGCCAGGTCCTTGCCTTGGGGAGAGGATGCTGAGGGGCTAAGTGGGATGGCCACTGTGGACCTGGCTGTGCCCCGGGGCCCCAGACCCAGGTACCCCGGGGGGATGCCAAGGAGCGGGCTTTGCCCCATCTGCCGCATGCCTCTCACTGACTTACCCACGGGTCAGAAGTCCACGCGCTATAGCAGGGGGTGTGGAGGGCAGAGCTCAGGGAGCACCCATGGGTACACCGCTCTGTGCCCACGGGGGCTCGCAGGGGCCAGCCTCCGGTGCTCCCACACTCCCTGGGCCCCTTTTCCCCAGGGAAATGGATTCCCTGCGCTCCTCTCCATCACTCTGGGGGATTTCAGTGGGACATGCGCCCCTGCCTGGAGGGCACCATGCACCCTGCCCAGGGAGGGGACGATGTGCCCTGCCTTGGGGGGTGGGGGCTGTGTCCCGTATCATGGGGGGCACTGTGTGCCCTGTCTGGGGGTACCGTGTGCCCTGCCTGCAGGAACTGTGCGTCTGCTTGGGGGGAGACCATGCACCCTGCCCGGGGTGGGGGGACAGTGTGCCCTCGCCAGACGCGGCTGCACGTCTTGCCTTGGGGGGGATAGGGACAGGGACCCCGTTCTGGGGAGGACTACGCGTCCTGCCCGTGGTGTGGTTGGAGGGCACCCTGTGTCCTATTTGGAGTTTGGGGGGACTGCGCACCCCTCCTGATGTGGGAACTGTCTCCTGCCGGGGGTGGGCACCGTGCACCCAGCCCAGGGGTCCGCGCGCGCTGCCCGGTGGGAGCGGCGTCCCAGGTCGGTCTGTGGCGGCAGGAGGAGGAGGAGGAGCAGGAAGGGATGGAGGCAGGGCGGGCGGCGGGAGCGGCCGCTGCCTGAGCGCTTCCTGCTGGAGCCGGGCGGATCCCACAAAGGGCTCGGCGGCGCGGCTTCCCCGCCGGCAGCCCCCCGCCATGGCCGGCATCAGCTCTATCGACGCCGTCAAGAAGAAGATCCAGAGCCTGCAGCAGGTGGCCGACGAGGCGGAGGAGCGCGCCGAGCACCTGCAGCGGGAGGCCGATGCCGAGCGGCAGGCCCGGGAGCGGGTAAGGGCGGCCGCGGGTGGGTGGGGGGCTCTCCGGGATGCCCCACCGGCTCCGGCCCCGCCGCCAGTATCCTTCCCTGCGGGATGCCGCCGGCCATCCCCCGCCGCCCTCCGCCCCGGTAGCCAGGCTGGCTGACCTGGGAGTAGAGCCCCCGGAGGTCCCGGGGGAGGGGACTGCTGCCATTCCGGTGTGGCGGCGGATGGCAAACCCCCCCGCCCCGGGCAGGGGGCTTCGGGCAGCGTCGCTGCCTCCGGGCTGCTTCCTCCGGCCGCTTCGCCAGCGGGTCTTGCGAGGGGATGCTCACTGCGACGGGGGTCCCCAGGGCTTGCCCGGCTCGCCGGGCAGCGGGGAGCAGTCGGCGGCCAGCTCTGACTCGGCTCTGCTTGGGATCGGGCAGATCCTGGGAAAGGATCCCCTCCCTCGGAGGCCGGCGGTGTGCACAGCAGAAAATCCCACGCCCAGGCTCTTGCCTGGCTTCCAGCGGGTTCTGCAGCCCGGGCCGCAGCAGTCGCAGAGCCTTGAGCTCTCCAGCGCGTCCCTTCGCGGGGACAAGCCACCCCTCCGCGCTGCCACAGGCCAAAATTTCCACTCTGGCAGTGGGACGGCATTTCCAAGCTGCAGCTTGTTCCTGGTTTGGCTTTTTTTTTTATTGTTGTTTGGTCTGTATTTTTTTTCTTCCTTTTTCCTATGCCCACTCTTTTAACATCCTCACTGTATCAGGAGCGGCAGAGCTGGGTGCGGTACCCAGGTTGTTGTCACTCGGGCAGCATGCAGAGGAAATGGCCCCTTCCTGCAGCCACAGATCGGGTTCCGCAGACACTTGGCGGTGCTGGAGAGCTCATGTTCCCAAGTGTCCATCCGGGCAGCTCTGACCCGCTCTGAGGGTGATTCCCTGTGGAAAAAAACTCCCGCCGGGGTGAGGCAGATGGCACAGGGAGAGCATCGCCCCGCGGGGGCCAGCCCCAGCTCCCCGTTGGGCAGTATGGCTCGGGATGACCAATTGGTGCGCCTGGAAAAAGAGTGTTTACGGGTCAGAGGTGGCTGCTGTGCCAGCTGTGGGGCTGGCCACCCTCCCGGCGTGCAGCCAGCCGCACCCGTCCCCACGCCGTCGGTCGCCACAGGGGACTGTGGGTGCTCAGCGGGGCCATGCAGGGTGACAGCGCCTTGCTGCTCCCATGGTCCCCCAGCTTGGCCAACGTCCTCTGGGGAATTCCCAGCCCTGGAGCATGAGGCCAGACAGGACTGGGTGCTGCAGCCAGCCAGGCCTGCTCCAGCCTGTGAATAAGCAGGAGACATTATCCCCTGGGTTGATGCATGCCTCCCTGCATCTTGGTGCATGGGGCTGCTCCCCATGGTGAGGTCTCATCGCCACCCATCCCTTTGCACCCAGGGTTTGTCTTCCCTGCAGCCCCCCTGGCAGGGAGTGGTGCTGGGAGCCGCTGAGGCAGCGTTTCCCGGCAGTGGTGATTGAGCTGGAGGCGTCTACCAACTGGAAAGACCGTGAGGCTAGGCATTGAGGGGCTGGCGGGGGGCCAGGGCCACTGCTCCCGGATGGCCCCAGCTCCTGCCTCACATGCGGGGAGCCTGGGAAAGTGGGGGGCCTGAGTCCCGCAGGCCCCCTGCGGCCGCAGCTTGGCTGGGCGCCAGCCTGCCAAAGGCAACTTGCTCCATTGCCCCTGGCACTGAGCTGCACTGCACATCATCTGCAGGGGGTGACCGTGCTCAGCTTTGGGCTGCCCCGTTGTGCAGGGCTGGGGGGGTTCTCACAGGAAAGGCTCCCATCTCGCTCCGCTGCCTCCATAAACAGGAAATCCACAAGCAGCTCCTATCTCCTTTTCAGGAGTGAAGCCGCACAGGGCATTCCTCCCCCTTTACTCATTGCTCTGCAAACCCCAAATACCATCCCCATGACGGCACGGCTGCTCTGGCTACCCTACCCCAGCGAACATGCCTTGCTCCTCTCTGGAGCTGGAGCTGGAGGTGCGAGGATGTGGTGGAGGGGCTCCACATGCCAGGCTGTTGTTGCATGGCTGGGAGAAGCCAGCATCAAACAGGGTGCTAGAAGTGGAGAAAACCTAGTTGTTCCTATGGAAAGGTGAGGGGATGCATGATCAGGCATCCCATTCCAGCAAGCGCTGACTTGTTGCACAGTGCCAAGGAGTGTTCTGGAGAATGAATGCAGAAGTAACCATTGAAAATAATTTATGTATACATATACATATATATATGAGACATGGGGTGACTGAGCGGTTTCTGCTCCCCCAGGCTGAGGCTGAAGTGGCTTCTCTGAACCGCCGTATCCAGTTGGTGGAGGAGGAGCTGGACCGAGCCCAGGAGCGCCTGGCCACCGCCCTGCAGAAGCTGGAAGAAGCTGAGAAGGCGGCTGATGAGAGCGAGAGGTGTGATGGGAAGGGAGAGTGGGGGTGGCATCGGGTCACCATTGATTGCACGCAGACCCTTCGGTTTTGCACTGGGGTCCCTCTGAAATGACCTTGTGGGGTTTGTGTTGGTTTTCCTGCAGACCCCAAAGGGTGGAGAGCAAAGGCAACAATGCAGAGAAGTCCACCAGCTACAGGCATTCTTAAAAAGGCTTTGAAATTTCCAGGGCACCCATAAAATCCTGAAAAATTTTATCTGGTGTTTATACAAATATTAGGCTGTAACCAAAGCTGGAGCTTTGAACCTGTTTTCTGCCCCAGAGTAGTCTCCTATGCTCAAAGGGCTGAACAGCAGCCCAGGAGGGGACATCTGTTCCTGGGAACCAAGGTCAGCTTTTGAGAACAAACCAGCCTCATTCAAAAAAACGTCCTGCAATGTATGTTGCCCCATCCTTGCGCCAAGCAGGTTTCCTGGGCAGGAGCTGGGCAGGCAAGGGTGCTCAGGCTGTACGGGAGTGCCCAGGCATGTCACGGCATTCCTGACAGTTGCATGAGCTCTTCCTTCCATTGGGAAAGACCAGTTTGAGCAACAGCATCCAAGTGAGAGAATTCTTCAGGAGTCCCTGCCATGGGGGTTTGCAGGGGTTCAGTGACCCCCTGCTTGTGAGCATTACCCCTGAATGGGAAAAGGCTTTGCCATGTGATGTTTCCAAGCATTTCATAAAGGTTGCTGGCCTGTCAGGCTGCTTTTGTGGACATTGTTGCTGTCTCGTCCTGGGGTGCACACATTTTTTCCCCAAATGATGAGTTCAGAAGCTGCCTGATTGAGAGGCACCATAGCCACGTCTCCACACTCTGGAACATGGTCCTGGAGCCAACTCGGCTGCTTTAATTGTGTGCAGGAGCATCCTTGGGGTACCCACATACTGCATGGTGTGGCCAGCGAGTGCCAGCATCCCCACACCATGTCTCTGGAGCTGGCGGGTGGGTACAGCGAGCAGGCAGGAGGTGCAGGTGCCACCTCAACCCATGGCAGTAACCTCTTCTGGCTTGGGCTTTCCTCAGAGGCATGAAGGTCATCGAAAACAGGGCCATGAAGGATGAGGAGAAGATGGAGCTCCAGGAAATGCAGCTGAAGGAGGCAAAGCACATAGCGGAGGAGGCTGACCGCAAATACGAGGAGGTGCATGCCCACACCCACATGCCCCTTCCCCAGTCCTGAACCCCTGGCAGCAGCCCTGTGCTCCCAGCGCTGACAGTGTGGCGCTGACATGTGCCTCTGGCTGCTGTTGACAGGTTGCCCGCAAGCTGGTTGTCCTTGAGGGAGAGCTGGAGCGCTCGGAGGAGAGGGCAGAGGTGGCAGAGAGGTAAGCGGGGCTCCCAGCGGGCAGCGTGCAGGGGTCCCGTGCAGCCCTTGCCCCAAGTCCCTGGCAGCCATGGGGATGGGGATGTCTGTGTTGGGATAGGGATGTCCTTCCCTGGGAGCAGCAGGATCTGCCAGTGGGGTGGTCCCTGGGCTCTCAGGCTGGGGGAAGTGGGATGCCACCGGCAGCACATCCTTGACCCTGTTCTCTGCTGTCCCCACCCCGGGGTGCCCCTCTTGCACCCCAGCCGAGCAAGACAGTTGGAAGAAGAGCTGCGGACCATGGACCAGACTCTCAAATCCCTCATTGCCTCAGAGGAAGAGGTACTGGGCAACACACAGCAGCCCCCCTCTCTCCGTTGCTGTCTCTTGAACTGTGCAAGCCACCTCTCTCCCATCTGCACCGCTGCCTCTGCCACCAACCTCCCCTTGTCTCCCCCTCCGGCGGGTGCAGGCTGGGCACACTCCTCCATCCTTCCGTGCCTGCTCTCCTTGGTGGGGCTGGCAAGAGCCCGGCCGGTGGTGATGCACGGGGTGTCCGTGTGAGGAAGCACAAGGAACGGATGAATGGATGCATCCCAGCAGCTCCCGTTCGCAGTGGCTCTGCTCCTTCTCCACCTGCACTGAGTTTTCTCCTCTCTCAACATGTTCTCTCTCTTTCTTTCCTCCTTCCCCACGCCCACTCTTTCTGCTCCCCCATCTCTCCTCTACCCACCCCTCGGCCTGCTCCCCCTCCTGGTGGCCCCTGCTTGGGATGTAGTAAATGTGGTGACCTAGAGGAAGAGCTGAAAATTGTCACCAACAACTTGAAGTCCCTGGAGGCCCAGGCTGACAAGGTAGGACTTGCCAGGGCTGCTGGGGCTGGGCAGAGTGCGTGGGGTCTGGGGGTGCTGGGGTCTCCCGCTAGCACGAAGGACAGCTGGAGGCATCCCATGGGGCTCACAGGCACCTGTCTCTGTCTCTGCAGTATTCCACCAAGGAAGACAAGTATGAGGAGGAAATCAAGCTCCTAGGGGAAAAACTGAAGGAGGTAAGGGGTGCAGGGCCAGCACTGTATTGGTGCAGGCATGAATGTGCCATCCCCTGTGGGTTTTGACTCCGTTATGCCCGTGTCCTCTCACCCTTCTTGAAATTGCAGCCACGCAGCGTGGCAGTTGTGTGGGTTTGAGACGCCCCGAGGGGAGCATCAGCCTGCTCTGGTTCAGGATGTGAGGGTCTGTGATGCCCTTGTCCCTTGCCTGTCCCAGCAGAGGGCTCATGGGGGATGGTATGGGACAAGCAGACAGAGCAGATTTGGGATGCGGTACAGCCTGCACCATCCCCATTGTGCCATGCACTCACCCCCCCCTCTCCTCTCCACACTTTCACAGGCTGAGACCCGAGCGGAGTTTGCAGAGAGGTCTGTGGCAAAGCTGGAGAAAACCATCGATGATCTAGAAGGTAAAATGTCCCCTCTGGCCCCAAGTCCCTCTTTGCTGGGGAGCACTTGCCGGGATGGGGCCAGGCAGGGCTTGGCTGGGGTGAGGGGGTGGGCTGGGGTCCTGGGAGCAGGGAGGCTGGATGCCGTGGTATCTGATGCAGGAGCGCAGAGCTGCTGGGTTCTGGGCTCTGCCCTTGGGTGGGAAATAGGGCCACATCCACACTGCCTGTGCCCGCATGCTCCTGCCGTCTTGGCCCCTGCTCACAGCCACTCTCTCTCTCTCTGCCACCCACCTCCCTGCCCTGCTCCACCATTTGTCCCCACACCTGCCCACTGCCTGCAGATGAAGTCTATGCACAGAAGATGAAGTACAAAGCCATCAGCGAGGAGCTGGACAATGCACTTAATGATATCACCTCCCTCTGAGCCTCCCATCGGCCACCAGCACTCCACCCCCTTGCCTGCCTCTCCCCTCCTCAGCTCAGCTACTTGCCTGCCCAGCTGTTGTACCGCTCTCCCTGCCCGCTCTGTCCTCTTCTGTCCTTCCTAGCCTGTGCCCATCTGTCAGCTCCTTTGGGACAGGAGCCAGCCCACGCTGTTTCCACAATACCCCTTTTTGTGGGGAGATGAGGTGTAGGTGCTTAGGGGTGTTTGGCATGGCAGGGGAGCAGCCCCTGGAACCCCCATGTGGTTGGCGCACAGTGCCCACGCAGTTGCAGGTCCATGACCCAGCATTCCCCAGTGGGGAACAGAGCTATACCTGGGAGCCCTTTGCTCCAGTAGCTCCCTCCTTGGCTCCCTGGAAGCACAAGCACTGGGAGCTCTGCTGCTCTGGGGCCGGGGTAGCTGCCTGCCCCCCACAACCCTCCCAGCAAAGCAAGTGCTGCTTGCTGGGCCCAGGGTGGGGAGGACCTGCACAGGGGAAGCGGCACCACCGCCAAAGCTCAGGCCCGGGAGATGGCAGGTTGGGTCTGGCTGTGCAGGCAGCCCTTTCCTAGGCAGGCAGATCCCAGACTCCCAGCTTTTCTTTCACCCCTGCCTCCCTCTGTCCTTCGCACATTGCTCTTCAGTTTGCATTTCATGACTTTTATGTTCTGTCCTTCTGGGTACTGAGTTGGTCTCAATAAAGCATTTTCTTTCCTTGGTTTCTCCTTTGTTTTCTTCATGCTGCTCTGTCCCTCATCTCCTGCCTCTCTCACTTGGGTGCTGGCAGCTGGGTGGTAGGAGGTGGTTCCTGGCAGCTCACAGCTGCAGGACCTGTGGGACAGCTGTGGCCAAGTCCCAGGCAGGTCCTGTGCTGCCAGGCTGAGCAGGATGGGGATGTCTGTGCCTTGGCCTGGGGGATGACCTCTACCACCCCCACCAGCTCTCACACACAGCTTTCCTCATCTCGTGTCATTATCTCCATGACTCTTTTGGCCTGAAACAGCAGGGTTAGACCTGGTCCTGTCCATTCCCTGTACCCACTCCCAACCATTGCCTGCAAGCACCAGTCAGCCCTGGCATGTCCTGCACCAGTATCCCTTGATGAAGGGGCTGACCCTACCCTTCAGCAGCGATCCTGAAGCAGGTCCCTCCTCCTCCTCCTTTCTCAGCATCCTACCCTGCCCCACAAGCCAGATTCCAAACTGATGGACAGCACAGCCCTGTTGCTGCTCTGGGACTGGCTGCCTCCTCCTGCCAACCCAGATCGTCCCTGCTGCTGGCTGGGTGGTTGCAAGATTTCCAGCGAGGACTTTGGAGAACACTGTCTCTTCACTAACTTGCCTTTCTCTCTCTCTTCCCTCTGCTGCGCTGATGTCTCTGTTTTCTCTAGAGCGCTCCCGGCAGGAGGCTGAGAAAAACCGTGTTCTCAGTAACGAGCTGCGGGTCATCCTTACCGAACTTAACAACTGAGCTGCCCAGAGCTCCCGGCCCCATTGCAGCCTCCCTGCCCTGCTTTGGCCAGGCTGACTTGGGGCTGGAGTCCCTGCCTGCTCCCCACCTGGGCTAGGCGGGGTCTGGAGCCTTGGCTTATCCCCCTGGGGGTAACTGCCCTGCTGGGGGGGACAACAGGGAGACCCTCTGGAGCTGATTAGTTTTTCTTGGGTGAGGAATGATGGTTTTTGTGATGTCCTGGGATGCCCATGCACTGATGGTTGTCCCCCAGCATCAGCCTGGCCCTGCTGGGGAGGAATGCAGTGGTTTTTATTTCCCCCTTCCTCCCCTTGTCCCAGGAGTTGGTGGCATGCCTCTTCCTCCTCACTCTGGTCACCCCAAACTGTGCAGGGAGGATCCCCTCAGAGTGGGGTCCCTGGAGGCTGCTGGGTGGGTTGGCAGAGGAGCTAGGGTCCCGGCAGCACCTGCTGCCCCAAACTTGGGGTGGGGGACAGGGAAGACCCCAGCAAGGAGCGCTAGGAGATGGGAATGGGTGGGCAGAGCTCATGTCACATCCCTGTCTCTAGAGGGAAGGAGGATGCTGTCTGGAAGTGAGTGCTGGAGGAGGCTGCCTCAGCAGCAGGCTGCTTGGAAGAGCTTGTCCCTGCAGCCTCATTATCTCTCGTCCTTCTCTCTCTGCTGTCCTCACTGCCCACCTTCCCGGGCTCCTGTCTCACTCCTCTTCCTCATGGAGCACCGCTGGGTCATACAGCAGGCACTGACTTTCCTCTTTTGCTGGCCAAGGGTTTGTGTGCATGCCCACAGCCAGATGGTGGTGATACCCCAGGGCAGGACCTGCTGGTGGCTGGCTGGAGAATGGTACCCACCAGCAGTACCCGTGCTGCAGAGGGCCCAGCCATGGGTAACAGGGCTCCATGGGAAGATGGAATTGCTGAAAAGTGGGGATCACCTGTCCTCAGTGACTGGTCTGGCTGCCCTGGCAGGTCCCGGAGTGGCTGGGCTCATCCCTGCCAAAGGTGCAGCTCCTTGCGTGGACTCTGCTGTGCAGGGACATCCTGCTTGACTGGAGGCTGGCCCTGTACTGAAATGTCTGTGTGTGTGTGTGTGTGTGTGTGTCTGTGCTTGGCGTGGTGTGTGTGGGTCTGGCTGCACCTGGGTACTCTTGGGCTGTGTCTGTGTGCGTGGCTGGGTATCCCTTATATTCACAGAGAGTTTGGCCAGTGCCAAAGAGGAGAACGTGGGCATCCACCAGGTCCTGGACCAGACCTTACTGGAGCTGAACAACCTCTGAGCTGCCCTGGGGACACCCCATCCCTCTTCCCTACCCCACACGTGCACCCCACTGGCATGCTCAGGACGTCATCAGCTGAACTGCGACTTGGCCAAATCCACACACCCATTGAGAAGGGAAGCCCTGCAGTCTAACACCATGGCTCGGGAATGTCTTATCTGTGCACAGCCTGTCTGGCTCTGTCCTGTCTTCAAGTCCAAATATTAAAGCAGTTTGACAAGATGGATGGGTGCGCTTGGTCCTTGTGGGTGGATGCAGGTCATGGGAGGCATGGTGGGCTTCTCCCTGCCCAGTTTGTGCAAGGATGGGCTTGGGTCCAGGGTGGGTATGGCCTGTGT
This sequence comes from Phalacrocorax aristotelis, assembly GCF_949628215.1. Lineage (NCBI taxonomy): Eukaryota > Metazoa > Chordata > Aves > Suliformes > Phalacrocoracidae > Phalacrocorax > Phalacrocorax aristotelis. The sequence continues at coordinate 70,740,006 of NC_134311.1, read as the reverse complement.
AAGGATGTCCTCTGCGGCCATGGGGGGCTGGGAGCAATAACAAACACACTGCGTTCCCTTGTCTCCATCGCTTCCTTGGGATGCACAGCCTCAAGCTCAATCCAAACTGATCATCCTCTTCAAGTGCACATATGTCACTGGGGTGTCCCATTCCACAGCCAGCATGTTACCCACCTGGGGAAGCCACGCTGTCTTTGGCCTCTCTGTGGAATCTAATTAATGGTTCACAACGCCTTCTGAGCATGCATACAAGCGTGTGACCATGCATGTGCATGTTGTTAGTTATCAGGGTCTTCTCCGGGTCTGTGGTTAGCTGCCTACCCTGCGTACTCTTTGCAGTTTCTATTACTATTTGCTGAACGCCTGCCTGAGGGACAGCTGTATAAACTGCAGCTATTAATGCAGTAGGCAACCACTTCCCAAAGCATTCAGGAAGTTTGCCCTGGCTTGCTGTATTTTCTCCAACACAAAGAGAAGAGCAGCAGGATGTGCCTCATCGCTGGCACCAAAGTGAGTTGGATTCCCTGGGGATGCCCAAAGCCATGATCTACTCCTGTCCTCCACTTCAGGCCTCTCCGCAATGTGCACCGAGCCTTCTTGTCCCAAGCAGCCTGGGGGATAACCCTCTAAAAGTGCAGCCTCATGCTGCCAGGAAATGTAATTCATGCAGTCCCCTTGCTGAGCCAGGCCATCACCCCAGCAAGTGGCCAACAGGGATAGCTTTCATTATCTGCTTTCCTTTATTTGCTGCGCCTCTTAGCTCAGGAAAGGAGGGTGGTGAGATTGCATCTCTTTCCTGCCCAGGTGTTGCCGGCCTCCTGCCCTCCCCTTGGCCCGGCACCTCTGGTTTGTGGCTCTGAGACCTTTTCCTACTGGGAAAAGGTCTTCCCGTGCACGGGATGCTCATTTTCTGTGTCCTCCCAGGATGCAAGACCCTCTGTGAGCCACAGCTTCCTGCCTAGATGTGCTGGAGGGAAGGACAGTGCACAGCTGTCCTGGCTTACCAAGCTGGCCCTGCACAAGGGCCGGAGCGCCTCCTTGGGCCTGCCTTGCTTTTCCGCAGCACATCAGCTAAGCCGTTGCTGTTGTTTAGTCAAAGCACCTTCCAGGCAGAGGCTTGTCTGGCTGTGAAAGGAACAAGAGTGTAAAACCACCTCTTTCTCCAGAAGCCTACACCCTGCACTGCAAACAAGCCTCCCCTGTGCTTCTATCAGGGTGCGTCCCTAGTGCCCAGCCTCTGAGCACCCTTCGCCTTCCTGCTGGGACAATGAGCCTTTCACACCCAGTGGTTTTCCCCATTAGCTGCTGCTGCCTCCTGGTTTGGACCAGTCCATTTAACTTCTATTTACACCCAGTTGCGAGGGCCTTTTTTTCCCCCTCTGAACTTTCTGTGGTTTGTTAGTTAGATCCTGGCTGCTGTTCCCAGGTGATGCTCTGCCCCAAAGACATAAGCCTATCTTTCATGGTCCAGCAAAGCTGTGCATTTTCTCCATCCTCCCACCCATCTCCTTCCCCCATGGCCCTGCATAAGGACACAGGCAAGGGGAAGCTCTGGGAGACCAGGGCACTGTGGAGCTGCTGGCAGGGGAGCTGGACCTGAAGGGATATCTCCCCACAGGCATCCCCACTCAGGTCCATGCTGAGAGCCGCAATGGCTGTCCCCTCCTCCCTCCCTCCCTCTGCACCTCTCCTGTTGAATTTCAACCTTTGGATTTGTTTATCTTGGCCTGACAGACCACAAAGCTCCCCAGAGAGCTTTCAGCCCTGGTGTAGGCTGCCCATCCCATTGATAAACCACCACATTAACCTCCAGCAGCCTCTCACCTCCGCTCTCTTCTCCAGTTTTCTCATGTCTCATTGCCTCATCTCATCTCCGAATCCTTCCTAGTGAATACCCTTCAATTACATTTTGGAGGGGAAGGACCACAGAAAGAGCATCACAAAGCAGGTTGATGAGACATGTTCAGCTGGACACAGACCACTGCCACCCCCCTGTATTTACAGCCTGAGACATTTGGGTGAGGGCAGGAAGAGCTGTGTTGCCAATCTGTGCAGGTTTTGCAGGGCTTGGGGCGATTTCGGAGGCTGCTTAAATCCAAGTGCCATACAAAGCCCCCAGTCTCCAAATCGATATTACGGATTTGTTGATGCCAGTGGAGGACAAGGCAGCTGGGGACCCTTGGGGACAGCCAGCACACCTCACCCGGCCCCCCCGACTGTCCCAGGCCCGGGGGGGCAGCGCAGGGAACCCCTCTGGGGTGGCCCCTGAGGGGTCCCCCCGACAGGGCCAGCTGCCCCGGCTGCAGGCCGCATTCTTCCACGACAGGATGGCATCCCGTCCCCTGCAGGCTGTGTGCCCCCGGTGCAGGCCGCACCCACCCGTGACAGGACCGGGTCACCCCCGCTGCAGGCCGCGCCCATCCCTGACAGAACCGGGCCACCCTCCCGTGACAGGCCACGCCCACCCGTGTGTCCCGCCCCCGCGGCAGGCCGCGCCCCGCCATCGCAGCCCCGCCCCTGCCCCGCCCCGCCCTGGCCCCGCCCCTGCTCCGCCCCAGCGCGCCACTTCCGGCGGAGCGTGACGTGAGGCGGGCCCGGAAGGGCGGGGTTGGGGAGGGGTGGCGGGGCCGGTCAGGGCCGAGCCTCCGGGTCCCGTCCCCGGTCCCGCCTCCCGTGTTCCGCCGCCATGACGCTCGCCGTCTTCTTCGGGTGCACCTTCATCGCCTTCGGGCCGGCCCTCGGCCTATTCCTCTTCACCATCGCCCGCGACCCGCTGCGCATCATCATCCTCATCGCCGGGTCAGTCCCGGCGCGGGAGGGGCACTGGTGCCATCGCGGGCAGGGGTGTGGGCGTGGACGGGGGGCCGGCACCGGTATCGGTACGGGTGTGGCACCAGTGCCGGTGCTGGTACCAGTATGGGCGTGATGGGGCACTGGTACCAGTTTCAGTATTCTATGGGTGTGACAGGGGCGCTGGTACAAGTGTCTCTGCTGGTATTAATATGGGCATGACAAGGGCACTGGTACCAGTGCCGGTGCTGGTACCAGTATATGCATGTAAGGGCCCTGGTACCAGTATGGGCAAGATGGGGCACTGGTACCAGTGCTGGTGCTGGTACTAGTATGGTCGTGACAGGGGCACTGGTGCCAGTGCTGGTGCTGGTACCAGTATATGCATGTAAGGGCCCTGGTACCAGTATGGGCAAGATGGGGCACTGGTACCAGTGCTGGTGCTGGTACTAGTATGGTCGTGACAGGGGCACTGGTGCCAGTGCTGGTGCTGGTACCAGTATGGGTGTCATGGGCTGCTGGTACCAGTTTCAGTACTGGTACCAGTGTGGCTGTAACAGGGGCACTGGTACCAGTGCTGCCATGATGTACAGGCAGTACATGACCTGTACCGGTATGATGGGGCGCTGCTACCAGTATTGGTGCTGGTAGCAGTATGGGTGTGGCAGGTGCGCTATTACCAGTACTGGTACCAGTATGGGCGTGAGAGTGGCACTGGTACAAACGCCAGTGCTGGTACCAATGTGGGTGTGACAGTGGCACTGGTGCCAGTGCTGGTACCAGTGTAGGCTTGACGGGGGTACTGGTACTAGCACCTGTACTGGTACCAATATGGGTGTGGCAGGGTTGCTGTTACTGGTGTCAGGACCAGTATGGTCATGTCAGGGGCACTGGTATCAGTGCCAGTGCTGGTACTGGTATAGTTGTGATAAGGGCACTGGTACCAGTATTGGTGCTGGTAGCAGTATGGGCATGATGGGGCACAGGTAGCAGTGCTGATACCGGTACCCATATGGGCATGACAGGCATGCTGTTACCTGTGCTGGTACCAATTTCAGTACTTGTACCAGTGTGGTCATGACAGTGGCACTGGTACCAGTGGTGCCTCTGGTACTAGTATGGGTGTGACAGCGGCCTGGTACCAGTTTTGGTTCTGTTACCAGTATGGGTGTGATGGGGCACTGGTGCCAGTGCTGGCACCAATATAGCATGATGGTGCACTCATAGCAGTTTCAGTACTGGTACCAGTATGGGTGTGACATGAGTGTGGGGACCAGTGCCAGTGCTTGCACCAGTATGGGTGTCATGGGCTACTGGTACCAGCTTCAGTACTGGTACCAATATGGCCGTGACAGGGGCGCTGGTACCATTGCTGGTGCTAGTACCAGTAGGGGTGTGACAGGGCCATGACTGGTACTGGCTGAGGCACAATGGGGGGACCAGTACTGATGCCGTTGTGGGTACAACAGGAGGACCACTACCTTCACTCAAACCAGTGCTGCTGTTGCATGTCAGGGGCACCAGTATTGTTTCTCTTACTGGTACCATCATGGGGACATTAGGGACACCAGTACTCATACTGGTGGTCCTCGTCGTGACAGGAACACCAGTACTGGTGGTGCTCATACCCTTGTGAGTGGGACAGTGGCACTAGTACCAGTATGGGTACCATTGTGGGTACAGTAGGAGCACTGGTACTTGTATTTGTATGATTGTGAGCATGACAGTGGCACCAGTACTGGTGTTCATACTGGTGCCATTCTTTGCACAACAGGGGCACCAGTACTGTTATTGTACTGGTACCCTTGTGGCCACCACATAGCGTGGGCACGATGGGGCGGCACTGGTATCGGTAATGGTGTGGGATTGGCGGAGCACTGGCACCAGCTGGTAGTGGTACAGGTGCATGGCTGCAGCGGGGGCACTGGTATCAGTTGGGTATAGTACTGGAACTGGATTCAGCTTGGATATGAGCCTGGCACTGGTACTGGTGTGGCACAATGGGGGCACTGGTGCCAGTTCTGGTTAGCAGTGGAGGAGTGTGGGCACAGCAGTGGTACCAGTATGGGCACCACCTGCCCAGCGCTGGTACCAGAATGGCACTGGTACTGGTAGGAGGGTGGACAAGGCTGGGGCACAGCTGCCAGTGCCAGTACTAACACAGGGGTGCAGGCACAGTGCCGATGGGCATGGGCACAGCCCCGGCACAGCGCTGGTGCCAGCGGGTGCTCTCTCTCTTGCAGGGCTTTCTTCTGGCTGGTGTCGCTGCTGTTCTCCTCCCTCATCTGGTTTATTGCAGTTAAAGCCAGCGACCCCCGGGATGAGCCATTGCAGAAGGGGCTCCTGATATTTGGAGTGATGTTCTCTGTGCTGCTGCAGGAGGCATTCCGATTCCTCTACTACAAGCTCCTCAGGTACGGACATCTCCTGCCCTGCTCCAGCACTGCTGGAAGGTCCTCGTGTCCTCCTGGCCCTGGTGGGTGCTGGATTTTGGCTGAGAGCGCCTGGGCTGGGGGGGATGCCAAGCGCCGGGAGCACGCAGGTGGTACCTGTGTCGGTGTGTTGACCTCAAGTGGGTCTCAGGTGTTGAAGCAGAGCAGCCTTAAGATCTGGAGGACCCGGGTGGCTGGTAGCGTCTTCCTGAATTTGGGACAGGTAGGCTATGGGTGTGGGTTGCTGCAGGATGTGTCACATCCTCTCTGCCGCGGTGTCCAGCACCAGCAGTGCTTCTGTAGCTAGGGGGGATGCTGGGGGGAATCCAGGCGCTGGGAAATGCCTGCTTTGCTGTGCAGGGGACAGAGAAGGGTCAGGGATCTGCCCTGGCCTCCTGGCGAGTCTTGTTCTTTTCTTAGGGATGGTTTTGTGTGAGTGGGGACAGCCTGCAAGTGGTCTTGGGGCTCTGGTGGGGTGGCACATCACCACCCGCCTGGTACTTGGTGCCCATGGCAGCCCAGGGGGAGGCTCCTGGCCTCCAGGCGCCACTGGCCTGGAGCGCAGTGGCTTGTGCTGCCTGCTGGGTGAGCACGCCTTTTGGATGGATGGACGAACAAACGCTACACTGGGGCTGGGCAGGCAGACAAGGGGAGGTGGTGCTGGGGTTGGCGTCCCCAGTCTTCTCAGCGGGTGCCAGGTACATAGGCTCCCACAGCTCCCTGCGGCAGGGCAGTGCCGGAGGCAGACAGGCAGAGGGTAGCAGAGCTCCGTGGAGCAGCCTCTAACACAAACCACTTTGTTTCATTTGCCTTGCCGATCTCTAGCTGCAAGTGCTGCTGTCCTCCCTGGGCTGAGGAGCCATCTGGCGGCCTCCTCACCGCCACACCTCTAGTGCCTAAAAATCGCGAAGCGCACCTCTCCCAGTTTCTCTCCCCAAATAATTTTTTTAGCTCTTTGAGTTCTTCCCTGCACACCCCCCCACCCCCTTTTTTTTTCTCAACATCTTCTAAGAGTATAAATGCAGAGATCCAGTACACCCTCCCAGCATGTGCTTCCCACGCCTGCACTGGGGCTGCTTTCCGTGTGCGGCTGCTGCTTGCTTTGCACCTGATGGTCGGCTCTCCCCAGCCCTTGCTCTGTGGGGCGGGCTGGCTGTCACATTCCTCTGTGGAAAATCTTTCTATGTGGCTTTCCGTGGTTTTCACATGCATGGCTTGTCTGGTGGTTCAGGGTGGTCACACAGATGCTCTCCATTATGGGTGTGGTGGCTTGGTGATGGGGAGGGAGTTTACCAGGAGTGTGGGATGGTGCAGAGCAAGACTGCAGTCCTGTCTGCTCCATCCTGGTGCTGCACCACACCTTGGGAGTTGTCCGGGCTGTGCCAGGCTCCAGCACGCTCTCATCCCACAGGAAGGCCATAGAGGGGCTGGTGGCCCTCAGCGAGGACGGCTGCTCCCCCATTTCCATCCAGCAAATGGCATATGGTGAGTGCTGCACTGAGCAGGCATGCTGACCGCGGGGTGAGGAGCAAGCCTGGGCAGGACTGGGAAGGTGCTGGGGAGGAAAGGGAGGTTTCACACACCAAAGCTGGCTGGGAGGTACCCGGGGTGGCCCTGGGAGGCTCAGGGCCTGATGGTGTCTCTGTCCCGGCAGTGGCTGGTGTGGGCTTTGGGCTCATGAGCGGCGCCTTCTCCATGATCAATCTTCTGGCAGACGCATTAGGGCCTGGCACCGTGGGCATCCATGGGGACTCGCAACTCTACTTCCTGACCTCAGGTGAGTGACCGGCACCCTTTGCTCATGTCTCTGCCCCGCCGCAGAGGCAGCAGACCTGGAGCCTCCCCTCCATGCTATCCCTTTCACGCTGCACCTTCTACCCATCTGAGCTCCTTGCAGTCCCCTGTCACGTTTCTCTGCCAAACCCTTCTTTGTGTTCCCTGTGACCCTCCCTGCTCCTCTCTGCCATCCCTGCCACACTTGAGGTGTGCCCCAGCATCTCCTAGTCTGGCCCAGTAGTGCTCTTGTTGCCCTTTCCTGGCTCCTCTCCATCCCTCCCTGAGCCTGCAGGCTAGGTCAAGTTGGGTGGTTCCCTGGTGATAACCTTGTGCTGCTCCCTGCAGCTTTTATGACCATGGTGCTGATTTTCCTTCATACCTTCTGGGGGATCCTCTTCTTCCACGGCTGTGAGCATCGGCGCTGGTGGGAGATTGCAGCGGTCGTTGTCATGCACCTCGCTGTTTCGGGGTCGGTGAGTAGCTGGGAGCAGAGCTCTGCACTGGGACCTATATTTGGGGTCTGCTGCAGTGCGTGCTGGTGACCGTGCTGGGGGAGGAACAGGCTTCGGCACTAGCAAAGCAGTTGGTTTATGGGACTTGCAGCTGGTCCTTCACAAACCAAATCCTGGAGCTGGTGTCCCCTGTTCCACTTTGTTCATCAGGTTGGTGACACTGCTACCCATCCTATCCCTGTCCTTTCCTGCCTGCTTACCCCTCTCCCCTCCCACATCTCTCCCCAGACATTTTGCAACCCCCTGTACGTGGGCAGCCTGGTGCCCTCCTACCTGCTGATGGCTGCTGCAGCTGCCTGGGCTTACGTGCTCTCGGGGGGATCTGTGCAGAACCTGCGGCGCTTCCTGCTCTGTAAGTCCTGCTTCATAAAGGGGATGGGGGACCCTATGGGTCCCTCTGGGTACAAGGACCTTGGATGGGGAAAGGGTGTCCCTGGGGCTGGAACAAGGGTGTCATCCCCTTGGCTGCCAGACTGGAGGAGAAACTGGATTTTGGGGCTGTAGTCAGGTTATTGCCTCTCCTGGGGGAAGTGGATGGGGTAAGTATACTGGTGGAAACGGACCCCCTCTCCTCTTGGTTCCTGCAGGTCTACAGAGCGGAGCCAGTCCCCACCTGGAATCCTGAGGCCCCACGGGATGTTCCTGTCCCCAGTCACCCCTGCCCTCCCCTCCATCCTGGTGGCAAGAGTGGCTGTTACCTTCTCTGCAATACCTTTTCTCCTGGACTGGGGGACCCTGGCCAGTCCCTGCAGGGCAGGCGCTGGGGTCCGGCTGTGGCAGCCAGCCAATCTGTGTGGCTGGCTCGCTTCAGCGCCCCTTTGGGAGCCCCCAGAAAACCGCTTAGTGTTGGGGAACTCAGCTTTGCTGGCCCCGCCACAAGCGGAGCCCCAGTTAGCCTGCCTGGGAATGATGCTACATTGGACTGCCAGAGGCCTGAGCCCAAAGAAACCCATCGCTACTCCCCCACTGCAGAAGATGTGCTGTGCCAGGGCAGGGGTCAGCCCTGCATTGCCTCCTTGCCACAGAGTGGAGGAAGCGGCTTTGCCAAGTGCTGCTGTGCTCTGGGTTGGAGCTGACCACTGTGGTGCTGCTACTTTCTCCACCTCTTTGCCCAGCCTCACTGCCCTGGGAGCCACAACCCTGGCACTGGACTGCAGTAGCTGCAGTGAGCCAGCATCCTGGTGCAGTGCTGGGGGATCCAAGGGGTCTGACAGCACCCTCAACAGGAGGATGGGGAAAAGATGGTACAAAGGACCTAGGGGACATGGAGGGTGGTGGAGGGCTCAGGAAATGGAACCCCACAGCTGGTGCCGGCACAGCTGGGGTAGGGGGTTCAAGGGGTCATTCCAGTAGACCATTGCTCTGTCCGGCACTTAAAAGGGGATTTTCAGGCCACAGGGCTGCGAGGGAGAAACTGCCGTTGGGCTCAGGGCTGAGAAGGCAGTTTATCCACAGTGGGCTTTTATACCAATAAAAAGAAATACCACAGGCAAGCAGTGTTGACCTCGTGGGGAGGGTGCAAGCACCCTGCAGCAGTGCTGGCAGGGACTTGTACTGATGTGAATGGAGGGGAGACTCAGGCCCTTGCAGATCCCAAGTGCCTGGAGGTCTTGCTCCTGCTCTGTCCCCCGATCAGGGGTTGGGCTCTAGTTTTACTGCTTTGGGGTGGAGGCTGCTGAAAGCTAAAGACCTGCAGGTTCCTCTCCTCTCCCAGACCTGGCCTGTTTGTCTTGGTTTTGGCAGGGTTGTAATGCTCCCAGCTGGAACCACCAGGAAAGGTGGGAGGCAGCTGTGGATCTAGGACTGCTCCAGCTACAGTAGTGCCAGAGGGGAGCTGGGTGGGGTCTGGCTAGCAAGGCAGCAGTAGCTCTGCCACCTTCAGCTCTGCCTTTCTCCAGCTGTACCTAGCCGTGGTTATGTTTTTCCACCGCTTTGCACAAATAAGAGGAGGAAGAAGGCCCAGAGCGATGGAGGGCAGGGCTGGGCTGTGCAAGGAGCCCTGCACTGCTTGCTCTGGAGCTCTGCCCAGGGCATGGAGGCCGATGCTGTCTCAGCTGGTCAGACAGGGGTCTCTATGCACCCCTTTCCTCTGTTGGTCAGTCCCACCAGTGCCTATTCCTGCCCCACAGCATCATGCAAGGACAGCAGAGAGGGCTGGCAATGTGAGAGGCTTTTACTTTTTTTTTTTTAAAGACATTTTTACCATTTTTTGTAAGAAAAGAAGTCTGTATGAGATGCTGCCTCAGGCAAACAGTCCGTGTATGCAGCCCATGCAGCTGAGTGATGCTGGAGCGCTGGCCCTCCCTCGGCATGGCATGGGAGTGAAGGGAGGTGGGTTGGCAGGCTGAGCTGCCAGGGCTGGGACCACTACGGCAGCATGGGGCTCACACGGTGTTCTCAGTGGAGGCTGCTGTGTAGATGACCTTGGATTTGGTTGGTGACTCCAGCCTGGTGGGGGAAGAAGTGGGGGGAGCATTAAAGCAGGCAGAGGGTCCCTGCTAACCCATCTTGCTGCCCAAAAGACCACCCTTAACCCCGCCCAAGGCCTCCCCTTGCTGCAACTCCCCTGCGCTCACCGTGTGTTCTGGCTGCGGTGCTTGTAGATGTACAGCAGGAAGGCCATTGCCGTGATGGCGAAGAGCACCCCGAAGAGCACGGCCAGCACATCCCCTGCAAGCCAAGCACAAGCATGTTACACTGGGGGTGGTCCCTTGCAGCCACCAGCCAAGGGGGATGGGGCACAGCTGGAGCAGGCTGGTAGCCTCAAGGTAGAGGGGACACAAAGGCAGAAGCCTCAGCTGAGCAGGTTTACCTGCGTGAAATGAAGAGCTGGAAGGTCCTTCTGCAGAAGAGACAAAGATGAGAAGATGAGTACCAGCTGCACAGGTGCTAGGGCAGCCCTGCAAACCCACCATGGCTGCCTGTGCCCCAGCTCAGCGCATAGCTGCCAGGAGCCCTCTTTCCCATGCAGGTACACCACCCCCAGCCACCTTCCCCTCATTTCGGGCCAGCCCCTAGCTTACCTGCAGCTGCTGTGCCATCATGACCTGGAAGAGAGACAGTGCAGTCAAGAAATTGCCTGAGGTATTTGGGGAGGGAAGTGTCAAACCACCAGGGCTTCAGGCCGTGCTGCTGTAGCAGGGCTGCCCACAAGACTGCCCATCATCCATGGGCAGGCAGGGGAGAGCTGCCTGCTGGATCCCCAGCAGCTTCCAGCATTCTTGCTGCAGGAAGCCTAGCCCTGACACCCCGCCATATGCACTGAGGGAAGGGGGAGAAAAACAGAGAATCCCTGAACCACAGCCCACACAAAAGCCTCACTGAGCCCAGCCAAAAGCCCCCCCATTGCTGCTGCTACCACCTGGGAAGCAGGCAGGCAGGGGGCTGAGCACTGGAGCAGCCCATGACTGCACCAAACTCTGCAGGAGACCCCAAAGAGGGCCATGGGTTGAGCCCAGCAGGAAGCTCCTGTGGGGACAGTTGCCTGCAGCAAGACAGTGGGCAGCTCCCCGGGAGGGGGCAGCTGGCCGTTGCCAGCCAGGCATCCCACACAGGGATAACTTGGTGGCCGTACATACTGGGCGGGAGCTGTGCCCAACAAATATTTACCCGGCGTGACAGCATTGCTTTTAAACAGCTGCATTATCATCTGTACACGGCTCAGGTATCGCGCGCAGAGTGGCACTATCTGGGGCCGTATCCAGCTGCGCAGTTGCTGTGAGGGAGCCATCGCCTTTGCCCAGCAGCCAGGGTCAGGAGCGGCTCTCCTGAATTGGGGGTGACTGGGGAAAGATCAACAAGCGTGGGCGCAGGAGGTGCAGCAGCAAGCAAAGTGAGACGTGTCCCAACAGTACTCCATCTCAGTGCTCAGTGACCCCAGGGCTAAAGCAGGCAGTTATCAGCACTGAGGTGGCGAGACAACCCCAACAACTCCATGCATGCAAGGCGGGGGACCAATAACCTCATCTGGGAGTATTCCAGGAACAAGGACTTTGTGGCTTTGTTAAAGTGGGGGCTTATTGGATACAATCAGTAAACAAGGAAAAGAAAAAAAGAACAAAAAGGTGAGCTAGGCAACTCCCCCCTCACCCCAGCCTCAGCAGCTGAAGGCTTTGGAACAGCTTCGGCAAAAAAGTGGTAAAAAAGAGGCTTGGAAGTAAATGGAAAATATGATAAAGTATCTAACAGGTTTACCAAAGATAGAGCATGCCAGCCTAACCTGATATCCTTCTTTGATAAGTGATATTTTAGACAAAGAAAATGCGGTAGATTTTATCTCTCCCAACTTCAGTGAAGCATTTGATGCGGTGCCACATGGGAAACTGCTAGCCAGGCTGAAGACCACAGCGATTAAAAGCCTGCAGCCATTAGTGAGCTGGCTGCAGGTGGGACGGTGAAGGGAAGTGCCTTGCACCGCAGTGTGTGGTTACCGAGGCATTGCCCAAGGGCCTGGGACCAAGCCTGTGTGCTGTTGTTATTAGTCACCTTGACACAAGGTGTAGGAAATGCCATCAAAACAGAGAAGGAACAGGGTGTTGGACAGAAAAACCCCAGTGACCTCAGAGAGCAGCAACGGACAAAAATTGAGTGATGCAGAGTGATAGTCACACCTGACAATTACCAGGAATTTCTACTCATTGCTGGAAACCACCAACACAAGAAAGGCCTTCAAGGATAAGCCGAGGATGGGCAGACGGAGGTGCCTCAGGCAGGGGACTGTGTGCCCAGCTGGGTTGGCTGCATGGCCCAACTGGCAGAGTGCAGCCTTCAGCAGTGGTCCCCTGCACTGCCCTTCCGCAGGGTTTGGCGTTGGGGTGCTTGTTGCAAGCCTGTACCTCTGCAGCTCCTACTGAACTCGGCTATTGTGTTTGGGGATGAAGCAGCTAGCTGGGATGCTAGCACCTGGCTGTTTCCCTCTGACCATACATCCCCTAGTCCTGCTAGTGTTATTTCTGCAAGACCAAGAATAAAATAGTTCCTAGGAACCCATCTTCCCCAGGCAGATTGAGAGAAGAGCAGAAATGGGGGGAGAGCAGGACCTCAAGACCAGCGCTGCGGTAAGTCACCGGCCAGGGAGGGCTAATCCATCCAAATGCTATATTAGTGGAAGAGACGCAAAGCCTTGACTCCTGCTCCTCACCCCGTCTCTGCATCCCTGCAGCTGGGTGCAGCGTGAGCATGCTCACGCACTCCTTACCAGAAGGCAGCTGCCTTGCTGAAACCAGGGTGGTCTGGAAACTCGCCAGCACCCGTCGCCCATGCAGGTCCTGCACCAGCCGGTAATTCTTCTGCAGAGGTTTGCCGTCATCGTTCCTCAGGGTCTTCACCAGTATTGACATCTGGAAGGAGAATGTTATGAGCAGAGCAGGGTGCATCCCACCTTTGGGAGCCAGGCAAGCCCCAGGGGACCCGCACAGACAGGTCATGCTCGCAGGGAGAGGCTGGACAAGACCCACCGTGGAGCTCCTTGCCCTGACATACCTGGTCATGAGAGAGCAGCATAGTCTGGTTGAAGACTGTCCACTTCACTGTCTGGTAGCAGGGAGGTGTGGTCAGAGAGCCATTGTAGTGGAAGTAGAGTTTCAGGTTGGCAGGCAGCAGACCTGCAATGTTGAATCCAGGCACCAAGACTTCCTCACCTGAGAGGAGAAACGTCATGGGAGTGACACCAGGGGAAATCCCTTGGAAGGCAACAGGCAGGACCAGCACTACATGTGGCAGGGTCCACACTGCTGCCTCTGCTGCACAAGAGAAAGAGCAGTGGGTTTGCCCTGGAGGCAGGGGAAAGCACGTGCGAGCAGAGGGCACCTTGGAGAGCTGTTTTTGTACAAGCTGTGCAATGGTCTCCCCTTCTGACATATATATGGCAAATGCCTGCTGCAACTTCTCTCTGCTGCGCAGCACTTTTCTCTGCTGGGCTGCAGCCCCTAAGACAAGTACTAGGTGGGACAGGGCCTTACCTTCTTCTTGGATTTTGTACAGATGCCCAAGTATTTCTTGATAGTAAGGGTTCTCCCTTGGCCCGACCTGCAACAGAGACCCCACAGTAATGACAAGGACAGGGGCTGAATGGAGACTGGTTGGTGATGGCAGTGCCAGCAGGGAGGTATCACTCGCTGTGAGAAGTGACCTATCCCAGTGACCCCTTCCTCTGATCAGGGCTGCTTTGCCCTCTGGACTGCCCTCTCTCTCCCCAGAAGCATTTGCACCTTTGCCAGTCCCCAAAACTGTGCCTGACACTGCTCACCTCAGTCCCACCCTGCCCCTGCTCCTAACCCCTTCTCGCCCAGTGCTGATCTATAGGACTCACCTCCAGGAAGGCTCCCAGTACAGCCAGGCCATCTGGGTGGACCATTGCCTCCTTAAAGCTGTCATACCTGGTGTTGTAGTGGACCACGTGGATCTGGGAGGGAAACATGCAATCCTGATGCAGGATGGGCACCTCCGGGAGGTGCTCACCCCCACAGAGCTCGAGCCTGGCAGAGCAAGGGCCAGGAGAAACATGCACCTGTGACAAGCACCCCTCCTAAGACAGGAATAAGCTGGTGGGACCGAAAAAATGTACTGCTGTGAAGAAACAAGCGTGAAGGTCTGTCTGGAGGAACTTCCCCGGTCAGGGACAGCAAACCAGAACTCTGCCCTAGATACCAGGGGGTCATACTGCATAGCTGGGCTCACTTTGAAGACAGCAGCTGGAGAAGGAGGGATAAAACCAGATGGGAGCTGGTAGAGCAGGAGGACAGTGTGTACAGAGTAAACGGTCCCTGCAGCTCCCAAAGCAGGCTGCTCACAGCTGCCCGAGGAGCTGGCTCCCCTAGCCTGGGAACCACCGCAGCTCCTGCTCCATCAACCCAGGACCAGCCTGCAGTGCAGGGACAGGCTGCAGCGCTCACACGTGGCCAGCCCCAGCCCACCTGTGGGCAGAATGTCCTGGAGGGTGGCCTCCTCCTTGCCTCTGCACCGCAGGCTGCAGTGTGATTCTGGCTCGGCACTAAAGTGTGGCCTCCTACACTGAATTCTGCTGCTGCAGAGCTGCCCAGGGAGCAGGGATCCCAGCCCGGGGTTACAGCATTCATCCAGTGACAGCCAGGGCCATGCGCTAGGAGTGGGGCAGCACTCCATCACCTTCCCTGCCCAGCACCAGGAGAGGAACAGGTGAATCTACTGCCACAAGGGCTCCTTACCTCCGCAGCAAAGCGGTGCCCGTTGACGGTGTGCTCAGATCCATGGCCTGACAGGGAGCCCCAGTGCAGGTGCAGTTGCACAGCTCGGTACTGCTGGGCATAGCCACCAGTGATGGCCAGTGAGTCAGGCAGCTCGAGGAGAACTGCAGAAGCAGAATGAAGACGTCAGTCAGTAAAACAGGAAGCCCAGTCCATCCCAGAGGTACACAGAGGAGATGTCTCAAGGGAAAGGGTCACCCTGGGCTTGTGGAAATTGGTCATAAATAAACAAACTTGTTTTCCATCTTTCATGAAGCTATGGACAAGTCAATATCCAGAGCTGCACCAATGTGGCAGGGTTCAACTTTCAGCTTCAGGTTGTAGGACACCCTAGTAGATATCAGCTTCAAAAATAGCTGCTATGAAAATTCTGGAAAGTGAAGAGCCCCTGCAGAGACTCCCAGGGACTAACTCCAAGCCAAATGTTATCCAACAATTTATTCAGTAAGTGAGAATAATATAAAGAGTCTGTGGACAAAATTCATGGAGAAAAATATTGTCAGAGTGGTGAATACCTGCAAGAGCAGGGCAGTGGAACAGAAAGGGCTGCAACACTTAGCAAGCTGGGACCTTTCAAATAAATAAATAGCCTGTGAGTATCTGACAGCACTGGAGCTGGTGACACAGAAGCGTTAAATCTTTTGAAAGCATTTAGAGCCAAAATTTTGCCTCTTTGTGTATGGTAAATGCACACTTGGTTTTGCCTTTTCCTTGAAAATGGTTTAGCCAGCTATCTTGGACTCATGCAGTAGTGTGGCAAATCTAAAAGATTAGTTACCTGGACACATGGCAAAAACATGAGGAGCATCCCTGGACCCTGAGAAAGGCTGTCCTATCCTTGTAAGCACCTTTTCCTCATTTTTAATATCAACCCTTCACTTAAAAAGAAGGAGGAAGGAAACATGTCCCTTAGTCACATCACCGAGCTAGGGCACATGTTTGGGATTAACCACGTAACAGGGCTGTGATGAGTCATTTGTCCTCTCCTCTGTTACCTGCCACTGGGCTCACAAAATTCAAATACGGGAAGTGGGAGACTGCTCCCTCCCAGGGAATTTATCTGCTTTTACATTTCTTTTGTATGTCTAAATCATTGCATTCCTTCTACTAGCTACCTGAGTCATTTTCAGGCCCTTAGAAAGCTTATACAGCCTATACAATTTATATTACAAAAAGGAGTAACTGTACAAATATCTTACTAGACTTGCAACTTTTTATTTATTTATGGCTTTTCATAAAGCAGACTGGTAGTTGCCAGAACAAAAAAGGCACCTTATAAGCATGTGAAAAACTATTTCCTCCCCCCCACCAAAAGAAAATGCTCTGACTGCTTTTCTAAACACCAAGCAACACCAGATGCCAGGGTGTCTAAAATAGCAACTACTGAGCTCAACTAGTTTAACTGTGCAGGAACACTGGGGCAGAAGGCCGTAATATAAAGCTCTGTGCATGCACTGCATGGCTGATCTGACCATGCACAGTGAGTCTGACCTGTTGAGTTTGCTGTATACACAGGTCAGCTCCATCTCACTAGCTCCATCAACAGGGCAAGGAGATGCCTTTTCACACCTTCAATGAGTTTGAATCCCTTTCTCTGCCACCTTTTCTTAGCTTGGAGACTGGTAGACACCAGTGTGCACAAAACACTCAGCTTACTCCCAGAAAAAGCTGGTAACAACCAGGATCCACCATCCCCAGCTGTGGGGTGGCAAGTGGGAAGGAGATGCAGTTTTCCTCCATATCTGGCATGGTGAAACTGAAACTAAAATAATGTGAATAAATTGTGTCCAGACTTTCCAAAAATGTTCTAAAATTCTAGGAAGGAAACAAAAGACCCACAAACATTTCATAAGATCTTGAGATAACATCCTGAAGTACAGACTTAAAGAAGTTGGCCAATGTTGTGTCCTAAAAGACTGAGAGGTAGGTACCTTAAAGGCTAAGTCACATCAGAGACTGACTAGTCCTCTGAAAGTGAATTACAGGGGAGGAACTAGTGGCTGCAAACCTGCATCAGAAATACCAGAGACACATTTTTAAAGGAAATATGAGTTTTAACAAACTCCTGGAGCCAGCCCCCAAAGGCAGTGAGTGGAGAGTTCTCCATCTCCTGGTTTATCGCCTCCACCCAGGAAAGTACATAGGCCTGTAAAGGCTCAACAGCTCAGTGCTTCCCTTTTGGCCTTGAAGGCAACATGACTGCAGCCTGCAAGAAAATCCCTTTCCAGAGCATAGGGAAGGGTGTCAGAGAAGCCTGGTTCTGCTGGAAGAGGCTGAGTGGCCTCTACTTGTGCTCCAGCCTCTGCCTGTGCCTTTGCACCCACCTGTGTGCCCATTGTTCCTCAGCTTGAGCTTCTGGTTGGCAGGCAGGCTGTAGCCAGAGAGCTGGATCGGCCGCAGCTGGGGACTGAAGATGGTCTTGGTGATGTCGATGTTGATGGGTGACTGCATGGTGCCCGCACAGTCCGGGTAGTCCACATACCAGTGCTCCCGGTCTGGTAGAAGGAGAAAGGGAGTGCCAGTGAGACTGCCTGGGCAAGGAGTCCACCAGAAGGGAGGTTTGGTGGGTGGCGGGGAAGGGGACAGGCACTGGCCAGGGAATAAGCCATGTGTGTAAGGTTAGTTTCCATCAAGTTAGCTTGGGACCAGCAATGTGTTGCATGCAGCTGTATCAGGAAAGGTCTCGGAGCATGGTAAGCTGCCAGGAAAGTCTATTTTTGGGGTGTTTGGGAGAGCATGAGATGATCATTTACAAGTGGACTTGGCAGGCTGGGGAGCTGCTGCTCTGCAGCTATTCACACGCTTGCTGCCTTGCACAGCCTGGCCTCTGGCAGGTATCAACCCACTACTTAGCCCACGCTGCTACATGGGTGAGGTACCACAGTGCCGCTGGGATCACACAAGCCCACAGCCTCAGGTCTGTCAGGTTCCCGGCTGGTAACTACACTAGTACGGCCCTGCAAAGGGCCAGCTCACACTGCAGGGGTGGGTGTTTGAACTGCCATCTCTCCACAGTGCCGTAGTGGGATAAGCAGGGCTGATGCCCCAGAAATCTCCCCTTGCACTGCAGGGAGCTGCTTCTAACATGTCTTAGGCCAGTGCAAACCCTGTCTCCTCCGCAGGCCACCCTTTTGCAGGACCCATGTAAAGATGGAGCTGGGCATTAGCAGGTCCAAGCCAGCCCCTGGTCCTGAGCAGAGTGATGGTGCTGGGGCCTGGCCCATCGCTGCAGTGGGAAGGGGTGTTTTTGTGCTAGCACTGCAATGATGCCCATCAGGGGTGCTGTGGAGAAGCCCCCCAGGCTATGATAGAAGGGCAGGGCCAGGCAAGATGGGGAGGGAGGGTGACAGAGGACAGAGGTGAGGACACAAGCTAATCCCTGGGCAGGTCAAAGTCCCAGCACCGGCTGCAAGTCCAGCCTGGAGATCCCAGCTTGCTTCCCCGCTTGGCACAGGATCAGGGGAGCTCCCATTCAGGGAGGAGCTCTGCCCCGAGGGGCATCCCACAACAGCCTGTGCCTGGGGAAACCCCCGGTAGGGCTGCTGCTTCCTGCTCAAATCAGAGCAAACCCTGGCTCTTCAGCCCATCCGTGCCCAGCTTTGGGCACCACTGAGATGTCAGGGACAGACAGGAGGGAAGGGAGAGCTGTGGAGTGTGCACAGGAGTCCTGTAATGATTAACCACAGCTGGCTTAGGCCCAGGGTCTGCCGAGTGGTAGGAAAAAAGCAGGAGTAACTGCAGGGTATTTACCTTCATAGCTCCAGTGACTGTGACCAGGACCTTTAAAAAAAAAAAAAAAAAAAGAGAAGAGAGAAAAAAACGCATGAATGGAAGGGAAAGGTTGGCAGCAAACACACCTCTGCCAGGCAGCACTCCCAGCCCCAGCAGCGGGTCTCTAGGCTCCCACTGCCTTCAATCCCCCTTCCTGCCTTTGCATTCCCACTCCTCCCTCTGCCCCAGCAAGGGGGATACTCCCAGAGGACACTGCCTCCTTTGAGCAGGGCCAGGTCTCCTGCAGTTGTCCTCCAGAGGGAAAACCCCAGGGCTTGATGCTTTGTTATCATCCTTATAATGGAAAAATCAGAGGTATTGGCTTCCGTCACTGAGCAGCTCTACCAGCGCTCTTGCAGCTAACCCAGAGCAGCCAAAACTTCCCACTGACCCAAGACAAAGCGCTTAACGAAGCAGGTCTGCAGCTTCCCTGCTCAGGCTCTGAAAGCAAGAGCAGCCAGGGAAGTGGCTGTCCTGATGGCACTCCTACGATGCTGAAGCCCTGGAGGGTGTGTCAGGAAGAGCAGCTCCCACATCACAAGGAGTTTGAGCAGTGAGCTGCACTGCATTGTGCAGACACCCCCCTCCTGCTGGGGGAAGCGGTTCTGGGACTCACAGCAGAGGAATCAAACGAGCACAAAAACCTTGTCTTCCTCATCAGCAAATGCCCCTACCATGGGGGCAGGCTGCCACAAGAATATGTGCCAGACCAAACACCCAGCTCCTGTCCTGGCAGCCCCCTGCCCCAACTCACCGGACCACCTAAATTCACATGCAGAGCTGCACAAAGGTCCCGCCACACAGAAGCCTATTCCCTGGAAAAAGCAGGGGGGAGGATGGGGGAGCTTGTGCCAGGACCTTGGCACATCCCATGTCACCCCTGTGGCACAGTAGCCATGGCACAGCAGGATGTCCCCTGGTGTGCCCTGAGCCTCCCATGGCTGGGGTTTCCCCCGTGTGGAGATCTGGAGAAAGCAAAATCCACTGAAGCAGGTCCTGAATGTATGACAGTGCTCCACACACTAGCCCTCGCACCATCACTCTCCTCCAGCTAGCAAAGCCCAGGCTCCCGACACATCACTGGAGCTGGCCTCAGAGGTGCCCCAGAGCCTCTTCTCAGATGCCCCTGACCAAACACCTTGGCTATTGCCAGCCCTTCTGCATGCAGCCAGCTCCATGCAAAGGGAAGCCAGGCTTGGATTTGCCCCAGGCAGAGAAACATGGCCCATACGGATTATGCCCCTGCCCTGACTGGCATGACAGGTAATTCATGGGCTGCTCCTCTAACTTGTCCTTACCAGCATGCTTGTTATTGCAGACAGGATGTTGGCACATCCCAGCCCACAAGGGCAGGAGCAGAAGGTGCCAGGTTGTGACAGGCTTGGGGCAAAGGGATGCATGCACCCAGCAGCAAGGGTGAGCATCTACTCCCACTTCCATTAGCTCCCCAGCACACAAGGACACAAAGGAGCATTTAGCAGGTGCAGTCCAGCCCCAATACCATCTCTGCCTCTTGGCAGGGCCAAGCGCCTGCCACCCTTTCCAGGATGCAGGAGGGGCCCAGCAGGCACTGCTCCGGTCCCCATCCCTGCTGCTGGCAACAGCTATCAACAGCCACTTGCTATTAATAGGAGCAGATTCCATCTCAGGGGTGAGAAAGGAAGAGGCACACTTTCCCAGGCCCAGATGTCCTATGCAAGGCCCCAAGCCCAGCGGGATCCTGCCCTCCCTCAGCAATGATCCAGGCATGGGCGCTACTGTGGGCCTTTGGTCCTGCTGCCACCCTGGAGAGCAGATGGCCGTGGCAAAACCAGGCTGGGAAGGGCTGGAGGGTGCTTAGGGGCATAGGGGGTTGCAGAGATGGGAACAGTCCCCGGGGCTCCTTCCAGCATTGCTAGTGACTCACCTCTGCAGTGCTTCTGATGCTCAGAGCAATGGTTGGGACTCACTTGCCCAGGCACAGGGTACTCCCAAAGGCATATGAAGAAAGGGCAGCAAACAGAGGGCTGGGCATGCTATAGCTACCTGCATCAGGAGGAACATGTGTGCCCTGGGACAGGTTTCAGTGCCCTCTCCATGACTGCTCACATGGCACTGCCCTGGAATGCACCCAGCTGTGCTGCAGCAAGCTAAGATTCATCCTACCCACGTTGCTCACACAGAGGTTACCTGGTCCCTGGACACTGATTATGCACCAAAATCTTTCTAGATTACACTGACTCTAGAAACACTGCATGTCTTCCCCCACCTGGTACTATCTGCACAAGATGGTCATGGCTTACAAGAGCTACGTTTGCCTCTTCCTAGGCAGGATTCCCCTCCTGCAGGTGCCTATCAGCATGGGAGTCCCCCCTAGGTGGTACTCACATTGGGCAGTCCTAGCACAGGTAAGGCACAGCAGCCCAGGATTGGCATGCAGTTCTTTGGCTCACTGCACATGCCTCAACCAGCATGGCCTGCCCCAGAACCCCACTTCTGCTCACCTCCACAGATTCTGTCTTGACAGAAAGAAGCTTAAACATGATATTGTAGATTGAGCAATAGCACCATGTTAGCACCTGCCCTGCTGTGCAGCACCATGCCACTCACCTCAGGCTCCCAAATCCCCCATGCCTCTCTGTTCCCACTTCCAAGGGGGCTCTGGACCCTCCCTGCAGCCTCCCACCAGCTCAGCAGCTTTGAACACCCCAAAGGCTGCACCAGGAGTCAGTTTGATTCATCCCAACACAATGAGGTTTAACAAGGGTAAGTGCCAGGTCCTGCACTTGGGTCACAACGATGCCGTGCAACGCTACAGGCTTGGGGAGGGGTGGCTGGGGAGCTGCTCAGCAGAGAAGGCCCTGGGGGTGCTGGCTGACAGCCGGCTGAATGTGAGCCAGCAGCGTGCCCAGGTGGCCAAGGCCAACAGCATCCTGGCTTATATCAGGAATAGTGTGGCCAGCAGGAGCAGGGCAGCGATCATGGATGGTGCCCCTGTACTCAGCACTAGTGAGGCCACACCTCGAATCCTGGGCTTAGTTTTGGGCCCCTCACTACAAGAAGGACATTGAGGTGCTGGAGTGTGTCCAGGGAAGGGCAACAAAGCTGGCGAAGGTTCTGGAGAGCAGATCTTATGAGGAGCAGCTGAGGGAGCTGGGGTTGTTTATTCTGGAGAAGAGGAGGCTGAGGGGAGACCTTATCTCTCTCTACAACTACCTGACAGGAGGTTGTAGCAAGGTGGGCATCGGTGTTTTCTCCCAAGTAACAAGTGATAGGATGAGAGGAAACAGCTTCAAGCTGCATCAGGGGAGGTTTAGATTGGATATTAGGAAAAAATTCTTCACTGAAAGAATGGTCAGGCATTGGAACCGGCTGCCTAGAGAGGTGATGGAGTCAGCATCCCTGGAGGGGTTCAAAAAAATGTGTAGATGTGGCACTTCGTGGCATGGTTTAGGAGGCTCTGGGGGTATTGGGTTGACAGTTGGACTTTATGATCCTAGAGGTCTTTTCCAACCTTAATGATTCTTTGATTCTAACAGACTTCCCTGAGGGTCTCTTGGCACCAGACCCAAGAGGACCCATGAGCACTTATCCACGCACTGAAGCCACACAAGTGTGTTTCCCCATCCCATGGATCTGGGCACAGCCAGGCCACCTGTGCAGGAAGGCATCTTGCAAGCCCAGCTGTGCAGGGTTGGGCTCCCTTGGCACAAGCACTGAGTGCTGCAAGAGAGCATCAAGGTGAGCCCAGCCTAAGTGCTGAGTTGAGCTCTCAGCACCTGCCCCAGTCTCAATGTGGCTCAGAGGAGCCCTGAAATACTCTGGTCCCTTCCATGTGGAGGCTTTTACAATCTTGCAGCCCTTTGCCATGAACATTAACCCACTGCCCTGCCCAGTAGTCAATTTGCATAATTTAAACCTGCCTCCTACACTCCTGCTGGAGCACGTCTTCTCTCGTGGAAAGCTGTGTGGTGCCAGTTCTCTCTGCTGAACTGCTGCCACTCACCACAACAGATGTGGCTGCACCTTGATGGTGGGTGCTGCAGATCTTTGCAGGCTCTGCCATACCTCTGAGCAGCCACAGTCCTGGCAGGGACTGCCAAGCACTCTCAAAAATATGGGGGGAAACAACCTTGCTGCTGCAATGAGCACACTGGGAGATAACATGCAGGAAGAAGAATCCTTGCAAGGGTCCCAGCATGAAAACATAGTAGTGTACCAACAGGAGCTGCCTACCCTTGCAGGCGAGAAAGCCTCCATGCTCAGCCACGCAGAGCCCCCCCGCTCCCGCTAAGAACTAAACACCGCCCCCCTTCCGCTAGCAGCCTGCAATCCAGCCGAGTTTCCCCCTTTCACTCCCTCCCTCCTTCATGCTTTCTCCCCCTATCGCTCGCTCCCTTTTGGCCCTCCCATTTTGGGATACTGGCGCTGCTGCCAAGCGCCAGCTCCCTTCCCTCCTTGACATCCAACACCACCCAACAACACTTTCCTGCCGAGTTCAAGCAGACGCTGCCATTACCAGTGTGCTGCTCGGCATGTCCTGCAGCCCGGGAGGAAGGGTAGGAGCAGCTTTTGGCAGGGTGAGGAGCCAGCACAACTGCAAGCTGCTGCTAATCCCACATAGGAGAGGCACCAATGCAGCAGGCTGCTCCCAGGAGACCTTACCATGGGGACTTAGGGATGGACCATGCACCCAGGGGAGTCAGGATCACTTGCACAGAGCAAGAGACACCCCTCAGCAGAGAAAGGCAATAATGAGGCAGACCAGAGGGTCTGCCCTATATGTCTGTCCCCTCCATCCTCAGCTTTTCACATGTTCAGGGGTACAGAGTCTGAAGCTGCAGGGCACTTAATGCTGAAACACGTGTGCCTTTCACATTGCGGATCCTGCCTGGCAGCAACGCAGCCATCAGTGCTGCCTGCTTGCCTTGAACTCCAGCAGAAGTTCAATGGCTTGTGTGTGGCGGGCAGGGCAACAGGCTTGCTTCTAGCTCAGACATCCTGCTCTCTTATCGGCTGGGCACACGATGCCTTGTGCTCAGCCACAGGGAGCCTCCTCTCCCTACTGAGACCCAGCCCTGGGCCAGACCCAGCTCAAAGCCCTGTTGGATGAGGCTGGTTCACAAGGGGTGCCAGGGCAGGGCCACCTTATTGTGCCCCCAAGGAAGAAGCCCCTGTCTGCAGATCAGTCCCAGGCTGTGGGGGTACCCGTGGACCTCATGGCTCAGAGAGGAGGGAAAGTGGGCTGCTATTACTGATGCTCAGTGAGCCAGGAGGTACTAGGACATGTAGATATGCACAGAGTACAGGTCCCAGAGCATTGATGAGACACAGCAGCGAGGTCCCAGCCTGCAAAACACATTCAAGCACCATGTCTCTTGAAAGCAATAACCTGATTAGGGTACCCAGGCTGTGCCACTGTGCTCAAGTTGCCAGCATCAAGCTCCCCAGGCCAGTCTGAGGCAAGAATGGCACAGGCATGGGGTCTGAACAGTGGGCACACAACCTGACCATCCTTCTGCCAAGCCTCACGAGGATCCCCTTTACAGGAGGGTTGTGCTGTCCCAGCCCTACCTCCACCAGCACAGCCCTGGTTTCTCTATCCAGACACACAGCCCGTGCAGCACCCGTGTCCTTTTAGCCCAGGACACCACTTCATGCACTGCCCATGGGGGCACTCATCCCTCCCAAGCCTGGCTGCATTAAAGCCCCTTTGTGTTTATAAATTCTGACCCACTGCAAGCCTTTGGGATCAGCCTTTAATCTGCCACTGGTAACAGGTCACTGCAAGTTGTTCCTTGTACTCCTGGGGGAGGACTGCTCAGGCTATGGGGCCCAAGACTGGGCCTCTCTCCAGAGGTCCTAGGGTTTGGGTGGAGGAAGGCATGGGGCAGGCTTTACTCCAGGGCACATTACTGCTTGCTGTGAACCCAATTGCCCCAGCAAGTACTAGGGAAAAGCAGAAACAATTGCAGAGTGCTGCAGAGAAAGGGCCATCCCAGCAGAAGGGATAAAAATGGGGAAATCCCAGGGAACAGATCAGTGCTTGCAGCTGGAGAATGAGATGAATAAAGGGTATTAAGCAAGAGAAGCGGGCTTAGCTGGAGGAAAAGGGCATCAGGTAATGAGCAAGAAGAGGACATAAAGGGTAGGACAGGTCTGAATAGGAGGGACTGTAGTGGTTCAGTCTCAGTTGGCAACTGAACACCATGCAGCCGCCCGCTCACTCCCCCCACCCCTCTGGGATGCGGGAGAGAATCGGAAGAGCAAAAGCCAAAAAAAAAAAACTTGTGGGTTGAGATAAGAACAGTTTAATAATTAAAGTAAGATAATGATAATTATTATAGTAATAACAATAATGATAATATAAGGAAAAGGGAAAAAAGGAAAAAGCCAGAAACACAAATGATACAACCGCTCACCACCCGCTGACTGATGCTGCTGGTCCCTGAGCTGTGGTTGCTGCTTCCCCTTGGGGGTTCTGAATAGTGTTAACCAGGACTCGGTAGGCATGGGCCAGGCCCCAGCACATTGTAGTGATTTGTATTTCTCTGGAATTGCCTGGGTGACAACATACTTCCTCCAAATATTCTACTAATTTTTCAGGATTCTGCACTCATGCAGGGGTGAAGTCCCACAACACTGGGGATGCCCACCGTCTTAGGCATTTGCCCATACTATCCCTCATACCCTGCCATGTATAGCTATCAAACCTTGGGGCAGATCTCTGGATGATATTCTTAAATTGCTTATTAACCTTAGACAGAACTGAAACCATCTGCCAAAGCAATACCAGCAGATGTATCTTAAATACCCAAGGAAGTTCAAGATACTGAAAAGTTGTTGTAATGAAGGAGGAAGCATTCTATAACATGGCAGCTAAGGTGCCATTCTGTATTTGCTCCATAAAAAACCTCTCAGAGGAGGAGGTATAATTGCTAATTGTCTCCATGAGGTGGTAGCTGAAGTAAAGTAACGGCTTCCATGCAAGACCTAAATAACAGATAATGCTCAAGGCCAGGGTTTTAATAACAAATCTCCAAAGCAAAACATCTCTAATCACTGCAGAGCACAGCAAACTACAAAAGCCAACAGCAATTTTTAACGTGTACTTCACAGTTAGCATGGATTAGACTGGACAAACTAATATTGAGAACAGATGAATCAATGCTGTGCCCACCAACTGTTATTATCTCAAACCTTTCGTGTCCCACGTTGGGTGCCAAAACAGGCTGCAGTGGGAAAGGGAGTTATGGGTGTCTTTAAGAAACAGTAACACAGGACTCAGGACTCCGGGCAAGCCAGAGGCTCTTCACAGAGCAAGCCCATTGGCAAAGCCTCAGTGACACCCCCCGCAGCTTGTGCTGAGTGCCCAGGGCTGGGGGGCCACTAGGCCTACCTTGTGCACAAGCCTCAAAGAGGGAGCCAGGACATCACCTGGCAGCAGTACGGAGACACACAGCTTCTAGTGCCTGAAGGAACCTTGGTAGGTCCCAGCTGAGACCTGCTCCCTCATGGGACTCCAGCCTTATCTTCAGCCCCTGACACTGGTACAGCGTGGGCCAGGCTCCTTGTTCCCTACCTACCTCCCTGCCACCTCCCATACCTCACCTCCTTTTGCTATCTCCATCCCAGTCTCCCCACCCACCCATCCCAAATCCCACATGGTGCCCAGCCGCTTGCTGCCAGCACACCACACTGGTATGCTCGGTGCCTGACACCCTCCCACCCTGTGGCCTGGGTTACTTCATCTCTGTGGCAAGGACCATCTGCACCCCCATCTCTATCCAGTGCTCAGCCCAGCAAGAGTGGCTCTGGTAAGTAATGTGATTCATTGCAACAACAAAAGCAGCACCGCCAACAAACAATTGCTGGTCCACACCACAGGGCAGCTGTCCTGGCACAGGTCAGGGCGATTCCTTACCAGAGGCAAAACCAAGGACACGTTATGAGGCTGATCCCAGGAAACAAACCCGCGGGCAAAGCTGGGATGAAATGCGTAGCCAGGGACAGGAATGTTCCAGTGCAGTGCTCAGCCCCACGCAAGTAAATGCATGGTGCTGCCCCAGAATCCCTGCTGAGGGCTGGCAACACCACAGTCCCCAGTCAGGAAAGGGATCGAGAACAAAGACCCAGGACTTTCCCCCCAAAACAGTGACCCCGAAATCTGAAAGCTGCCAGCTAGACAGATCTCGGGGGTGGGGGAGGTAAGGGAAGGGGGCACACCCCGAGTTCAGGCACATCCCCTGTTCCTCATCGTCAGCCATGGAGCAGACCCCCACCAACTCCATAGTGGGGCCGGACCCCATCCTCACTAGCCTGCGGGGGGGACAACGCGGGTGCAGGACCAGGCACAGTGGACCCCGCTGGAAAGAGGCTATGCTGCAGGACAAAGGGGACCGGCTGCCATTCTGCCACGCTGGGGTCCGGTGCTGGACCCTCCGTGTGGTCCCAGCAAGGCACTGCTTGCTGCACAGCCCTGACTACCCCCGTACCGCAGCCGCGAGCCTCCTAATCTGATGCAAAAGGGACTTAGTGGGAGAAAAGGGCTGCACACAAGGCAGGGGCCCCCAGCCCCTGGGCAGGGGTCGGGCTGCACAGGAGTTGGCGGGAGAGCGGACAAAGGCAGGGACGTGCTGGGGGGGGGGGGGGGAGGGGGGCGGCCGAGGTAGCTCCCACAGCTGGGTAATGCTGGGGGGCACAGCCGCACAGGGGCACCCCACACTGGAGCACACCTGGACCCCTAACAAGGGTGCAGCAGGAGGTACAGCAGCCTCCCCAAACTAAGTAAAGGGAGAGCTCCCCAGGACCGGGGATCCCACCATTAGGCATCCCAAATCCAGCACCCCATACATTGGGGTGCCCCATGCATCAGGGATCCCAAATCCTGCGAAGGTGGAGAAACACCGTACACGAGGGCACACCAGTCATCACGGACCCTAAACTCAGTATTGGGGTGCCCCATGTATTGGGGTGCCCAGGCACCAGGGACCCAAACCCAGCACCGGAGTACCCCATGCACAGGAGACCGCAAACCCAGCAGTGGGGTGCCCCACGCATCGGGGCGCCCCGCGCCCGGCGGACCGAACCCCTGCTCACCTTTCTCCTGGGAGTGCGGGGGGTCCTTGCTGCCGTGCTCCTGGTCATGGTCTTGGTCCTGGTCGCTGCCGGCACCGGGGCGGCCCGGGGCGGCCAGGAGCAGGAGGGAGACCAGCAGCGCGGCGCGACTCATCTCCAGCAAGTGTGCGGGACGGCCAGCGGCTCCGTGCCTGCCCGCCCGGCTGCGCGTACGTGGGAGCGGGCGGGGAGGAGGCGGTGGCTCTGACTCACGTCGCCGTTACCTTTTATAGAGGCTGGAGGCAAAGTCTGCCGCCTCCCGGCCCGGCCCGGCCAGGTGAGCTGCCCGACCCGAGACTCGAACATCCGACACCCCCGGGGGCTGCCCCTATCCCACCCCAGCCCCCTGCCGGCTCATGCCTGGGGCCCCTTCGCGGGGGACGAGGGACCCCAGTCAGCTCCTCGGACCCCCCAGCCGTGGGTGTCCCCTCTCCTCAGCGGCAGGTGTCCCTTTGTGCTGGTTTTGGCTGGGATAGAGTTAATTTTCTTCATAGTGGCTACTATGGGGCGATGTGTCAACACTGAAAACAGTGTTGGTAACACAGGGATGTTTTAGCTGTTGCTGAGCAGGGCTTACACAGAGTGAAGGACTTTTCTGCCTCTCCCCGCCCCCCGCCCCACCAGTGAGTGACTGGGGGGGCACAAGGAGCTGGGAGGGAACACAGCTGGGACAGCTGACCCCAACTGACCAAAGTGATGCTCCATACAATATGACATCATGCCTAGTATATAAAGCCAGGGGAAGAAGAAGGAAGGGGGGACATTCAGAGTGATGGCGTTTGTCTTCCCAAGTAACTGTTACATGTGATGGAGCCCTGCTTTCCTGGAGATGGCTGAGCACCTGCCTGCCCATGGGAAGGAGTGAATGGATTCCTTGTTTTGCTTTGCTTGTGCAGGCGGCTTTTGCTTGACCTGTTAAACTGTCTTTACACAAACTGACAAGTTTTCTCACTCTTCTGATTCTCTCCCCCATCCCACCATGGGGAGAGAGCAAGCAGCTGCATAGTGCTGAGTTGCTGGCTGGGGTTAAGCCACGACACTTTTCTCCTCAGCGATGGGTGTCCCCTCTCCTCAGCAATAGGTGAGGGACCCCTCAGTGGTGGATGTCCCCTCTTACTGATATACAGTTAGGAAAAACATTTCTTTCTGTTGAGGCTAAAGGATGACCCAGCTCCACTCTGGGCAGAAGTCTCACCTTTCTGCGGCTCCTCAGAGGTGGCGGGAAGCGTGTGGGCGCAGTTCAGTGTATGTACATAGTGTGCCTGGATCCCAAAAATCTTTGAACCAGTGGTTCTGCACCAAATGTCCTTAGCAAATCTCATGCTATAAGACGCCAGTGTCTGTGGTTAAGCAGACAGGCAATGGAAGGTAGGATGGCAGGTCAGTTTTCAACAGGGAGGGAGGTGCCAGAGATGCCTTCCTTGGGAGCTGCTCTAGGGCTTGTGCTTTTCAGCACCTTCATAAATTGTCTGAAAAAGCACATAAGCAGTGATGGAACAGAATTAGCTGCAACACTGATTTAGGGTAGCAAAGGACTGAAGCTGCCTTGAAGAGTTCAAGGGAGCAATAATGATGCTGAGTGACCAGACACATTAACAGCAGGTTTTGGTCTGTGTTGGTAGATGCAGAGTGATGCACAGGTGTAATCAAGGATGCATGGCACAAGGGTGGACTGGAAGTGGCTAATGCAACTCACAGAAGAGATCAGAGAGCCATGATGATGTCAGCTAACTGCTTGCCAAGAAAAAAGTGAAGTAAACATCAGGGATTATCAAGAAAGAAACAAAGAACAGAACAGCCCCCCCTCCCCCCAGCCCTGTCCTACTGTTGTATAAATCTTAGGTGAACCCTCCTCTCAGTTATTGCTCATGGTTTTGTTTCTCCCCTCACGGAAGGGTCAGAATCAGAAACAGCACGCACGGGGTCCCCAGAGCTCTTCGGGGGCAGGGGTGGTTTCCACGCAAGGAAGGAGCAAAGCAGGCATGGCTGCCTAGCCTGGTGAAGTGAAGTCTGTGCCTGTAGCATCCTACCTTGTACACAATTAGGGAGCAGAGAACTCTCTCAGGGTGCTAGATTTATGGCACAATCAATTGAAATCATCAAGCAGGAAGATTGAGCGTAACCATCAAAATATTTTTCCATGTGGTGCAGAAGGGAACGGGGGAACTCCTTTTCCCAAACATGCAACCTGTGCCCACGCAAGAACATATCGGACAAGTTAATGGGCTCCTTGCTCCAGGGCACTGCCAGAGTCCCAGCTCTGTGCCGTGCCCCATAAGTCCCACACCTCTGCTAAACCAGTTTGCCCAGCTATTTCCCAGCCCAAATCACTGGTCATCTCAGCACCCTCCTTTATGAATGTGCTCAGCGTAGCCTGTGTGAATACATCTGCATCCACAGACCTGCCATTGCTGCAAGGGGGCTCAAGACCTGTCATGTTGTGCAGAAGATCCAGCTGGGTCTGGGGCTGGATTTTATGCCGAGCAGAAGGAACCTCTCCCGAAAAGCTGGCAGCTGGGAACACAAGCTGCTGACCTTTGGCAGCCTGGCACCACGGGCTCCTGCCCTCTGCTATGTCAGAGATGTTCCCTTGCACATGGTCTTTCTGTAGAGCCCCCTCTCCGGTGGTGACCTGCAGGTAGGATCAATGCGTTCCCAAACTACAGACTTTATCCTGATTCACCTTGTTCCTCCAATACCAGATAAATTGAACCATCAGGTAAGAAGATATTCATTTATCAAGGTGTAAGGAAATGGGACTGTGGGGGAAAAACCAAACCATAAAACACAACTCTAATGGTCTTTCCTTCTCATGTTCATGTGCTTTACCTTATTAATGGCCTTTATCCTGAATGAAAAGGAAGAAGGCATCTGGATATGGCAATGGAAGGGCAGGCTCGGTCTATCCCTTTCTCAGGACAAGCCCCACGTGGTTGCCACCTCACTCCTGAGTATACCGCTTCTGCCTGCTTCCCCAGAGAGCTGACCTTGCGTTCCCTGCTTCAGCTCTGCACAAATGGAGTAATCGTGGAGCCACCACCTTTGCTGCCCTATCTTTTTTAGGTTTCATTGTCCTCCCCCTTCATTGCTCTTCGAGGCTGAGCGTATTATATCACAGAAGCTGTAATTTCATGTGTCTTCTTTCCACCTGTGATCTCTTATACTTTGTCAGCTTTTTTGTAGAGGTGATACTTGACAGCTGGGGCCACTGTTAGAATGAAAGGTGATTCCATCATCAGGGCACTTTGGATGTGCCATCTGGGAACAGTGGGTGTGTGGATCACAGCCCCATCCCGTGAGCCTTGCAGGCCAAGCAGAAGAGCACAGTGTTTGTCCTCCTGTACAAGGTTCACACCAACGTAATATCCTCACCAAAAGGTGTCCCCTGGGCTTCTCTGGTAGATTTATCTCTGAGGAGATCTGGTCAGCTGGATTCAGGCCCCTGTCAACAGTGCAGCTCTGTGCCTTTCTATGCTATGAGGTATCATGAAATGCACAGCATCAAACATCTGCTCAGCTCAGCACAGACCCAGCCTGAGGCACAAAGCACTGACGATGTACCAGGAAGCTTCTCCAGTCCTCAGCAGCATGAGATGCATTGGGCTGAGCTAGAGTGGATCTACCTCTGGAAACACTGGCTGGCCTTGTTTTAGCTCCAGTGCTGTGGGGAGGGATTACCTCTAAATGCTTGTAAAAGGGTTTATCCTCAGGAAAAAGACGTAATTCCTAGGAAAATTAACTCATGCTAAGGAAAGGCTTAGACATCTAGAAGAACTTTGGGACTTTGGGCCTGATTCAAACTCGTATCAGTAATCCTTTCCCACAGGATACACTAATGAATTCCTGAGCTTTTTTGTAGGCTTATTGTCTGTTACTTTTAATATATCAGCAGCAGGCACTAGTTTGTCAGTGCTGTTGTTGTGCCTGTTCACTCATGACTTGGAGGTTCTCTGGAA
This sequence comes from Phalacrocorax aristotelis, assembly GCF_949628215.1. Lineage (NCBI taxonomy): Eukaryota > Metazoa > Chordata > Aves > Suliformes > Phalacrocoracidae > Phalacrocorax > Phalacrocorax aristotelis. The sequence continues at coordinate 70,708,450 of NC_134311.1, read as the reverse complement.
GACTTCCAAATGAAACCCAGCTGATCTATGCCATTTGCCAAGGTGAATCCCAGACACCGGCACCAGCAGTATTTTGTTACAGATTTTGGTTAGAATTGCCTAAACAATTGTCTTTCCTTCAAGGTGATATTAGACTCTGCTTTGCAATTGCAAAAGTTGCATAAAATGTCTCCTATCAATTGTTTTTGTCTCTACACCTTACATTTATTGTGCTGGTACTGTCGGCCACCCAAGCCCACCACCACAGTGCATAGCTTATCTCCGGCAAACAACCACCTTGCAGTGCCTAAGGTAGGATGGTGAGGAATATTTTGATGCGAGAGTGTTGATTAACTTGTTGCTGTCCCTTGGTTTTCTGGAATAATAGCTCCTAATTTCAGAGTAATCCCAGCACCTGTGCTATGGAGCTCTAGACCCGGTCTGGCCAGATTCTGGTCTGCTTTTCTCTGTAACCAAACTGCAGGAAGCAGGTAGCCAGAGGAGCCCATTGGCCTGGGAGCTCTCAGACCAAGGCCACCCCTGTGCTATGGCAGCTGCTTTGGAGCTATGAATTCTGGCAGCTCTCATAGGGATGTTTTAAAGTATGTAATTCTGTGTTTCCATATGCAATTATAAAGTACAGTATTTATATATCCATTGTTACCCATTGGTAAAAACTGAAAAAAAAAATTATCTTGGGATCTTGAGTAATGAAAAAGTGAATTTTATTTTAATTTTAAGAGATTTGCTTCCAACTCTAACTTTCAAAATATCAAAACTTCTGGTAACTAGAAAGTCTGGATTCAGGCAAGGTCTACATAGGAGTCTCTGGATCCCTGTGTCAGTCTGTTCCAGGTAGGCAAGCAACCTCCCCAGCCGCTGCTGGCAGACACCAGTGTTAGTGTTGTACCAGCAGGATAAAAATGTGGAGACTCGGAGCTGGCAAACACTTCCAAGATCACTGAGCTGTGCCATGATCTCTCTCAAGTAGCGAATAAGTCAATCTTTTTAATTACAGCAAACAGAACAAGATTTTACCTATAGCTATGTGCAAATTAGGACTGACAGCACTTGCCTGGGCACTGAGTCTGATCCCTTTTTGTTAAAAACAACTACGTTGCCTCCCTCATGACTTGATTAAGCTCTGTGTGGAAAGCAGGGTTCTTCCTCCTGCCCTGGACTTCTTTGGGTTTATTATAAAACCTCTGTGTTTATGAATCTTCTTTGTTTTTTCCATTAAATTGTATTTATTTATTTGTTTCTGTGTGAAGGTTGCTCTTTCAGTAGAATTTATTCCAATGTATTTATAGCCCGCAACTCTATCCTTTCCCAAACTGTGCTTCAAAAGGTTAGACAGAAGTCCAAAAGAGCTTAGCTTATCAGAAAACAAATGCCCCTTCTTCTCCTGAATGTATTAACTCTCTGCACCTCTTCAAGTTTTAATTGATCTTTTCTGAATGTACACATGCTAAATTTAAGTTGTATGGAAAATACTTCTGCTACATGTGAAACTGCTCATAGTAAGCACACAGTTGCATGCTTTTCTTTTTTGTTTTCCTACAGTAGTTTATACCAGGAGTTCTCATCAGCAGCTCATCAGTACTCAGGAATACGAGGTTTCATACTACTACAGACAACCTTCACAACTCTGCTGCAATAGCCTGATTTCCAACTGCAATGGCAGTTTCCCAGCTTTGTGTCATTGGCACATTCTTGCATATTGTGAAGGTCCCTAGTGACAATATTTAGGAAAGTGGGTCTTAAAACCCACTTCAGTGGGTTTCAGTAATATCTTCTTTACTGTGCATTGCCTCTTTTCTTGAGATGATGTATTATTTTTCCATTTTATTGAATCTTTACAGTCCTTACCTCTTCACATTAATTAACACTCATACCTGAAATTACTTCAAATAACTTACTGAAATTCTGGTAAAGTAGCCCAGAACACTTCCTTTGTCCAGAGAGATAATAGATTAGTTTGGTACAAAAAAACTTTAGCATATATGAACTCCATTTTATCCTTCTTTCTGCTTATTCTGTAACTTTCCTTCATCTAAAGATATCCAGATTGCTTTTCTCCACTGAAAAGGAGGTAAGTTTATTGGTGTCGTGTGTGGCACCGCCTCCAGCTGGACACCAGACCTGCAAGCTGATGGTTGCTTCTTTCAGCTCTCAGGTTGTGAAGTCCAAGCCCTATGAATACCTTAATCTTCAAGCTTTATCCTGGGTGGGGTGGCCTGTCCTTATAGCTGCTTTTTGTTGGCTCCTCTGCTTCTGTTCCTGTGTCTAGCAACGGGAAGGCAGACACTCATTCAGTTGTGGTTTCACACCTGATTTTTAATGTTTACGTAGGGGTCATCTCCCCTCTGTCATTCCCCCAGTCCCCTTCAAGTACTACTAAAGACCCTTTTGTGGGGCATTAGAGTTTCCTCTGTAGGGTCTTGACTGGGAAAAATTCTCAAGTTCTCCATGCACGTCTTCACCTCCAAGCCACAGCATCCTTTGCTGATCCACCACTTTCACTACTGTGAGCAGATTCTTTGTTCATCCTCAGTTTCACTCACCGTAGTTATACAACCACTGAGGGCTGGTTAAGTTGTCTCTTAAAATATTTACACATTATTCAGGACACAAGTTTCAGACAGCCTTTGTACTAAGTGAACACTTTTTATCCATGCCAAGTCCTCATTCTTCTCAAACCAGGTGACTTCATTAGCTAGTTTCTGTAATTTATTTCTCTGGCTGCTGTCCTTGAAATTAAAAATCATGATTGTAAATATTTTTAACCTTCTACTTCATGTAATTAAAATTTTATCACTCAAAATAAGGTTATTTTCTGTAACCAGATTGTATACAATAATTTCCCACATCTAAGAAACAATGTTAATGACTAACAACTGAGGCTAGCTCCCTCAATGTTTAAATTGAGCAAGCAGTGACTGGCGAAGTGGCTACTGTTAGAAAGGAAGTGTTAGAAGCCACTAGCAAACTCTGAATCGTGTTATAGTCACAGGAAATTACTCTGTCTCTTTCTGCAGTGTGAACTGGCATTAGGGAAAGAGAAACAACATCTCAATGAATAAGAAACAAGCAGAGTTGAGGATCTTTTCTGTAATTTACAGAAAGTTGTGAAATGCTTCCTGGTAAACATTTCCCCAGAACTGCAAACTCCATACCCTTAGAAACCAAACGTTTCACTACTTAGATACTTGGTGCTGGTTAGAGCTACTCAGACAGATCACTGGCATCAGGAGTGACTGTGTGATGTCCTGCATGGACACTTTTTCTTCCTTAAGAACTTCTCCAAAAAGGGAAGTGGACTAATGAAGCCTCTGTTGGGTCCATAAGACCACAAGCCAGATATCTAAAAGAAGGGGAATTCATAGGACAGCGAGTTAAAAATAACCACTCTGAATTCCTGTGACAGTGTCTTATTGACCTAAAGCAGTTAAAACAAAATAGAAAGTACCTGGGATGGGGTGTGGGAAATCTCATGGCAGGAGAAGCAGAGGAGTTTGCACTTATAGATTCACAGCTGTGAAAGACTCACTAGACCATTCTGCCTGGCTATGCATCACCTTACCCAGTCACCCCTGGCACTGAGTCCAGTAACTTGTGCATGATTCAGTCTTTGCTTCTGGGAAACATGGTTTGATCAGAAACCTTCAAAGGACAAAGCTCCAAAAATTTAGGGGGGCTTAGGATTTCCCTTAGCAATCTTCTCCAATGGATGTTGAAATGGTATGCTTCATATCTGTTTTTCAGCAGTCTGACCATAACCCTGTGCTGCTGGTCCTTGTTCTGCCATGCCATGTCCAGGATTCTGAACAGTCCCCATGTATTTTCCCACATCCTACTCAAAGAAACTCTCAATAGCCACCTTGATAAACTAACCAAATGAAGCCCTTTAAATTTTGCTCTGGGGGACATTTTCCCAGCCTTAGAGCAGCTGTAATTTTTTCCTGTGCCCTCTCCAATTTTCCATAAAAGTAATTTCAAAATGTGGACACCAGAACAGGATCCTTTACGTCAGTCATGGCCCCACCAAAACTGCTCATGGAGGAAGAATCCCTTTCCTGTTCCCACTTGCTCATCCAAGATCCTTGGCTGGAAAAGCATTAGCTCCTCCTGGCACAGCACCCTGGTAGCAATTAATTCTATTCTACTTATAGGACTCAAGATAATTTTCCAGCGCATGGGTTTCCAGGAAAAACTCTTTCATTCCTTAAGTCTGCCATGCTCCCTGCCTGCATGCTTAGCTTTTACGGGCCATACCTTCAAAGAGATTCAGGCTGCTCAAACCTCACAGGCAATCCTCATTTTACCAGCCTTTGGGCGCAGCTGGGATTTTACCGGAGGGCCCTGATATTAAGTTCCAAAACAGAGATTACCCCAATCTAGAGTCAGTGTCTACAGAATCCTTGATAGTCAGACAGGCAGCGTGTTTCACAACGGGAGGGAACTGTTCAGCCATCAAACATCTCCAGAAGCTGAGCTCTGAAGCTTGGATGTCCTGAGCATCTCTGGTGGTGATCGTGTGGAAGCCAACAGTCAGAAAATATGAGGTCTCTCTAACACTTAGCAGGTACTGCAGAGTCAAGGGAGAGCCAGTACACTCTTATCTCTGTTGTTCATCATCATCATCTTCAGAGATGAGCTGGCAAAACAGGCTGAAGAAAAGGAAGTCAGATTCACAAATGACGTTTGCACAGTTGTGACACAGGAGAGGAGAGCTAAGAGTCAGAATGCTGCACATAAATCATGAGGCTCCGCCCTGTGCCAAACACGTTTCCCCGAGACAGCGCGCTAGTGCATCCCAGCACAGCCCAGCGCTCCCCTGCAGGGCGCTCAGCTCCAGCCTGCCACCCGGCACCCATCCTCCCCATGCCTTAGTGCCAGCTGCAGACGCACAGCCAGAGGATGGAGACCACAACTTTCACAGAAGGGCACTGGTCAGATGCAGAGAGGTGCAGCACACAAACAAAAGAGGTTTTACTCATGGCCGCATGGCTTAATTGCCCAAATCAGGCTTATAAAAGGCTAACGGGTCTTAAGTTCCGTCAGCACATGTTAGCCTCGATCTTCGGCAGCCTGTGCCTGGCAGCCAGGCCCTGCTGCATGCAGTGGCAAGCAGCAGAAGAGCAGACAGGCAGGGATCTCAGACGGGATTTGCAGCCAGAGCTTCCACTGGCAAGACTTGTTGCAATGCGATGGTTACTGGGTGAAGCCCACCCATCACTGCTGCACAACAGTGCAAACATAAAAGAGCTATACATGGTACAAGCCAAACGGCTCTGCCCAGCACAGTGGAGCTGACAAAGCACAGCGTGTCCCCCATCACAATGGGATGAAACTTTATTCATCTTGCCAGATTCAGGGGTGAAGAGAAGGTTGTGTTGAGCCTGCTCATCACAACCACAAAGCATTCCTTTTTACTGTGCAATCTAGTATGGGCACGACAGGTCTGCCCTGCACAACGTCTGTGGCCGGTGTCCATGCGCACATTAGCTGGAAACAAAATCACCCTGGAGAAGGGCTGGGAAAAAAAGCGCTCCCACTAGGTAGCACCCCCAGGGCCAGCCTTGTCTACTTAGCGAGCTCTGTAATACTGCTGGGTGACAAATGCAGCTGCAAGGGGCCATCATAGAAACTAATTCCTTAGAACACAAGGGGTATAGCCAAAAAATGGTCTTTTGGGCTGAAGGGACTAGTGCCCTGCTTTGCAAACACCATACCCGTGCTCACCTCCTCTTCAGACTGTTTGAGACTTCATAAATCCCAGGCCAGACCTGGCCAAGGCTCTAGAGCAGCCTTATACCACCATGGAAAGATCCCAGATGTTTCTATCTTCTCTGGTTTCTGTCTGCTGCTAACTTTGTGCACATGATAGTGCTTTGCCTTTCACCCAAAGTGATGCAGCTGTTTAGGAGATGGAGGAGTTCAGAGGCTTTAGACCCGAGGGGCCTGCGCAAACCATCCCCCCCAGCCTGAAGGCTGCGGCTGAGGTCTTCTGGGAGCAGAGCAGGCAGCCCAGCACCTCCAGGGTGAAGCCCTCCGGGAGCTGGCAGGACGGCACAGCTAAACCATGTCTGCATCAGTTGCATGACACTGGGGCACTGTTTTAATTTAAAATGGATTAGGCTTTGTTTTCTTTTTAGCACAATAACATTGCACGCATTGTTGGGCGATAAAACCCACAGATAACTATGCCAGCGGGGTGTTGGGGTGGACGTGATCAGTAGCACAGTATGAGCTGAGATGATGAAAAGCTGGGGGGAAAGCCTATAGAAATGTGCTGCTGCTAGCAAAGACGGCAGTTCCTGGGGAGGCCCTTGCATGCCTCTGAATAGCTCCTTCCTGAAAGAGGGTGGAGGGGATGACAGCTCTAGCAGGACACGGGGTGCAAGGCAGCAGGGACGCATGTGAGCCAGCTATGCCTTGTGTCACTCCTACGCGCAGCCATGCGACGGTGGTGGCAATCATGACTCCTGGGAGGACACTGTGAAGAGGAGGTGAGGATGTCCCAATTCACCACAACATCTATTAGTAAACTGCTGGTTTTCCCAAGATGGTTCTGCCCCTCCCTGCTTGCCCTCCTCCTGATTTTCCTGGGCTTAACCTCTGAGTTTAGTGCTGGCATACACGGGAAGCACTACCCAACCAATGTGCTCTGGCAAAATAGTTTTGTTTCCCAGGTTTCTTTGGCAGGACCTTGGTATCATACACCAGGTTCCTTCGCTACCCTAATCTGTGCCTTTTGGCTGGCAGCGCAAGGCAGATGGGATGATACTCAGCAGTGCTGAGTCTGAGCTGCAGGAAGCACTCTGAGCACAATGGCTTTGGGGTGTCCCAGGGCCACACAGCTCAGTGGGGGGACACCTACTTGCAGCCCACCATTGTGTTAGAGACCAGTCAGTATTTCTGCCTCCTGTGGAATCAGAGGACTCCTTAGTAAATCCTCCTGTAGCCTCATTAGCTCACCACACCAGTGTTGTCAACCAAGCTGGCCCCTGCAGGTCTCTGACCCAGTTGTGCCTAGATGGTGTCTTCAGTCACGTTGACTCCTGGCACATGTGATGCCTGAGGAAGCTGATGCTGCCAGCAAAATGTAGAGTGCTCCCACAATGTTCATATAACAGCTGGGACCTGACCCCATGCAGCTCTCTGCACAGTATTCTCCCAGTACTTTCCTACCTGAAACCCTTCATAACCTCTTAAGGCTTTTTTTAGCATCAGTTTTGCTGCTGACGTGCTCCAGACCAGGCATCTCTTGCTTCAAATGCTAACAGAAGACACAGGGCTCCCCTGGGATGCTTTGTCACTGCTAGAGGAGCTGCATCTCCATGTGGGAAGGACAACAGGAGCTCCTGTGGATGTGGTGTGAGTTGGGGCTCAGAACTTGCTGCAACATACTGTGGTAAACGTAACCAATGCTGTTGCCCCAGGCAGGAACGCAAAATGGAGGGAACCAAGGGCAGCATGAGAAAACCCACAGAACTGCATGACACCAGTGTCCATCTGTCCTGATCTGCCAGGCAAGTGGAAAAGCCCAAAACAGCAAGACGGCAAGTCTGTGCAGGCACTGTAGCAAAGTGCTCCCAGGAGAGAGAGGTGTATGGGTGGTATCAGCAGGCAGCTGCAGCTGGTAGGAAGGCACACATCTGCCCAGAGGAGCAGAAGGAGGGCAGATGTTCTGCACAGTGCAGATAGGAGCAACCAGTTGCCACTGCTGCTCAAGTGATTCCAGGACAACCCAGAGCCACCAAGGCAGGAGTCTGTCCCAGTGTGGGGAGATGGCCCAACGCTCCTGGCATAGGCTGCTGTACCACCGAAGCTTCAAATGAGCAGTCTGAGAAGACAGAATAATGAGCTGGCAAAAGCCACCTATTAGCAGCAAAGCTGACATGCACCCTGGGAGGAGGCCTTGTGCAATGTGGTGAGGACTGCATGAAACCCTTCCCCTGCACCATCTGAGAGGTCTGGCCAGGTGATCCTATGGTCTCTTATGGGCTTAACACAGCATGAATTGACAAGTCCTTTCCTGGTGGCAATTTAAGCAGACCTGGTTAGGCAGAGACTCTTCTCCCCAGCAGGTATAATTACAGCAGGAATGCAGAGAGTACAGTTTTAGTTCCATCAGATGCTGGTAATTCCCTCCTTGCACAATTAGTCTTCCAGCATTTTGTTTGTCTGACACATCATATCCCATTTTCTTAGAGGAGAAAAGAGTTAGCAAAACACCTAGCAATAACAAATTAAGTGTCATTAAATCAGGCAATCACAGCGCTGAGACTTAATGCTCTAATTTATCTAGCTCTTCCTGCAGAAGAGCTCCTCAGTGCTATATCCAGCTGTTGCTGCAGATGGACATTACATGCATCCAAGACTTGAAAGCAATGAAGACACTTTGCATTTGGTCTGGACTAACATTGCCCCTTCCAAGAAGCTCCAGACCTTTCAGATCCTACTAGGATGGCAGAGATAGGGCTCTACCAAGTCAAAGCTCATGTTACAAATTTAAACCCATAGGCGGTCCCCAGCTGCTAAAGGAAAACCCTCTGCAAACAGTAGATTCTCCTCTCCTACTCAAGTCCAACTAGATCAGCCATTTCCTTTGGCAGCAATCCCTACAGAAAGGGATTAATTTTACACAAAGGGGTCAAAGGAAGAGCAACTGGGCTGTTTTGGACTGGGGAGAAGCAGAGAGGGACTCATTCAAGTGCAAGTTGCTCTTGCATACAGTATAGCAAACTAGAGACAACACAGTGAGGAGATAAAATTAAACAGGGATGTTAATCACTGAAACTTAGAACACAGAATGATTTTACTATTTTGCATGTGTGTGTGTATATATGAGAAGAGGAAGCAGAAAAGTTCTGTAAAACACATCACACTGAGTTTGGCCAGTGCAGGCAGAATGCACCAGGTGTTAAGCACAAAATCTGGACAACTGCATAGTCATCTGCACACACTGCAGAGGAACCTAGGCCATTTATTATTAAACTGCAGACCAGCCTCTTTCTCAAACTGTATCCTCTACAGAGGATAAAATCAGTCAGAGAAAAACTAAAGTTAGCAAACGCTGGCAAAAAAAGGAGGGAATCCCACCCCAGAGCCAGGGCTTCCAGGTCCCCGTGAGCCAGCTGTTGGCAGGGCAGCCTCGGTGGCATTGCTCTCCTTGCTTTGCTGCCCACCGCCAGGCTAATGCCCAGGGACAGCTGTGGGGCCCATTGAGTGCTCAGCCCAGCAGAGGCCCGGGACCAGCCTATCGCTCTTGCTGCAGCAGAACCAGAAGGGGATAACAGGATCAAAGAGCAGTAACGAGCTCTGGGAACTTGTCAGACAGATGTGTTTTTAACGGAATCCCAAATGAGCTGCTGAAGGGGAGCATTAGTGCTGTCACGTGGAGCACATGATTTTGGAATTCATTAAGCCTTTGATGCAGTGTTAGCAGTGCTGTCCCCTGCCCCAGCCGTTAGCCATCTGGCTGAAAAGCGGCCAAGTTCCCTTCACCCTGGGGCTGGAGGAATGGCCTGTGTTTGCAGCAGGTCACAGGAGCTGCAGAGCTAGAGGTTGCATGAGCTAGACAGGCTGATTGCACTGGTCTTGAGAAAAAATGGCACCTCTTCTTGGAGCCCTTGGCACAAACAAGCCACTCCCCATGACCTGTGGGTCTTCTTCAGAGAAATCAGATGCTTCCAGAGGAGCTTCCTTTCTTCTTTCTCTGTGACAGGTTACAGAGGAATGAAAAATTCAGTTATGGAGAAGTGGAACTAGAGCTGGAAGATCTGCATTTAGTTACTGAGAAGTGGTACCTCAATTTGGGTAAAACCAGAACAGAACTGCAATTGAAAACTGAACGTTGTTGGCTATGGCACAGGGTCATGTTTTGCAGCACTATCTCAAATACAAAGTCCCCTCTGAAATTCCAACTCTCCCTTGTTTGAGGACTGTTTGTAGATTAACCGTGCTGTCGATGTGAAGACATGGAAGTGGCTCCATTCATAGCCAAGACACATAAACATCTTTATAGTTTGCTTTCCAGGCTAGAAAAAGCTCAGCTGCTTTTTCAGAAGAGCTAAAGCAAATATCTGTGCAATTCCATCTCAAAACACTGGGGATTGTGCACCAAGACACTTGTGTGGCTCTGTGCAGAGGCCACGTGGTGCCCCACACTCTTGGCTGATGTATGCATCGTGATGCAGAGCTGGCTTGGAGCCGGAGCAGGACCCATGCTAATACCCCCATGCCTGATGCAACTTCGGCATTAGGGAGCACACTGGGCATATAAAAACAGCTCTGCAGGAAACAGCTAGTGGTAGGTGTAGTAGCTCTGGACCAGGGTGACCATGCTGGATCCAGCTTGGCTTCTGCAGAAGTGTTTCTGTGTCCTTGCACTGACAAATACTTGCCATTACCTACCCATTGGGATTGCAGTCCATTCCCCCTCACGCTCCACCCGGGATAACAGCAAACTTGTAACCATACAAACACACAAGTAATCTCTTACAGCCTTAAAAAAGGGTGACAACTGCCTGCTCCTAACTGGGATCTGCATGGTGTCATGGCCTTAGTTCCTCCAGGGAAGCCACCACGCTGTCCTTTGGGTTCTGCAGAGCTCCTGCTGTACCTGCCACTTTCCCCCCACACTCTTCCCAGCAGTTCATACAGCAGGGTGAGGCTGGTGCAGCCTCAGCTTGGCAGGCTCTTGCTGTGTGGTTGCTGTCATTCCAGCCCAGACAATATTTGGGTGAGATGATGCCTTTGGCAGAGACTCAGCAGCTGTGGTGATGCCCCCTACACCAGCCGCAGCAGGGCTCTGTTGCTGGCAGACACTTCCAAGGCACAAAAGCATCAGGAGAAACCCTTTGAAAGGCTCTCCCAGGTCTTCTGACACTGTGAAGTGGTTTTTCTTCCTAATTTTCCAACATCCACATCTGCCAAATGCTTTTGTTTGACTGGGAGTCAAGCAGAGCTTTGGGAACAAAATCTGTGGTACACCAGGGTACCCCAGCTGGTAACTGCCAGGATCTGTGATGCTAAGAGCTGACACCAGACATGACAAGCTCGATGCACAGACCAAAACAAAAGCTGAAAATGCTCCAGCCTGGCCTGCCCTGTCCTGAGCGGCTGTGAGTCTCAGAAATGCTGTTCTTCCTCCATTGACACTGCTGCAAATGTGCCCGTGTAGTCAGCAGCATCCCAAAATACAATGACAGCGGGGTCAATAACTGCCCAGAACCGTATTCAAGTGTGAATGTAGTGCAGAATGGGATAAAGACTGACCGAAACTTTGCTGCTGGACTCAGGTCCATGGTGCTGCTTTAATCCTGCACCTTCTTTGGATGCTTCGTGTCCCACCTTCCTCAAAAGCAGCTCTAAAGGAGCTCAAAGTGAAACTGCTGAAATCTTAAGTGGTGTGTAACCTCTCATGTAAAGTAGGCTGTGAGAGGTAGAAAGTTGGCTAAGAGGATATGATTTTCTAGTAGGTTTCCAGGGAACACCAAATTCTGAAGAATTCTCTGAAGTAGAGTAACCACAACAAATTAAATGGAAAACTATAACTGAGTCCATTAGAGTGATAAGCTGAAAAACTGAAAAAAAAAAAAAATTCCCACCAAACCACCCCAAAACAAAAACACGTTTTCACACTGGAAGCTTGCCACAGAGTGAACAGATAACAGAGGTGTGAAAGACAATTCAAAGAAGAAAGAGGCCCAGCAGAAAAGCACAATGAGTTATCCACACTAGCAAGGAATGAAGGGAAATTCCCATGCTGCAACCTCCTTTTGTAGGGACAAATGAGGCAACCTGCTTCAAGTGAAAACGTCAGCAGGGTATGTTTCAAAATGAATTTGTAACACAAACAGTAAATGACAGATGGCACTTATCCAAGAGCTCTGGAGGAACCCCAGTACAGATCTCTGTAATGCAACCTGTTGCTTAAATCAGCCTGAAACCAGAGGAATGACATGAGGCAAATGAGATGTCATGGTTGGGCTTCTGTTTTTTTTAAGAGTTTTGTGTTAATTTGGGGACCTATGTCTTGTAAATCTGAGTTTCACAGTGGGAATTAGGAACAGCATCCCTGGGCACATAAAGAAATGGGATTAAAGGTGACGAAACAACCCCACTCTAGCAGAACAAAGTCATGCCTGACTCCTTAGAGGAGTGGGGAATCCTGTTTCATGGGTGTGGCTGGATAGATGGATGTACTTGGATGCCCAAAACACTTTCAGCACCATCCTACACCAATGTCCTTAATCACTCTTCTCCACAACATGTTTATTGCCATGGTTAATAACAAGGCTGATGATAGTGAATGGAAGACGGTCAGTGTTTAAGACGGAGGAATGTACCAGTGCTGTCCCAGCAGCATCAGTGCTAGGGATTATGATTTTTGCCATTCAGAAATGGTCCAGTAAAGGGTGTGAGCAGTGATGGGACAGGGTTTGCTGGTGAGGCTGAGGTCTGCAGTATAGTGAAAATGAGTACCCACTGCAGAGTTCAAGAAAGATCTCACGATGAACAGCTGGATGATAAAATGACAAATTAAAGTCAGTGTTGATAGATGTAAACTAATTTACATGGAGAAGCTCTACCTGCAGAAGGATAGAGTTCAGACCAGTTATCCCCACTCAGGAAAGGGGCCTACAGGTTGGACCTGTGTTTTCTCCCTTCCCTCTCAGAGAATATACAGTAGAATACAAAGGAGGCAGAAAAGGTGAAAAGGAAAATCAAATGCATAGGACGGAGAAGACAGCCGAGGGAAAGAAACACACATATAAACAATCATGTGCAGTGAACGAAGTGTTTTGGAAGCAATTACTTGTGACGTTTTATAGTATAGAAACAAGGGTATATTGATTAAATAATGACATAGGAGGTTAAAAACCAAACAAATTTAAGTAATTCATCACTATGCATCATAAGTCTTAGGAATTAATTGCCTAGGGATGCTAAGGAGGCAAAATAATCTAGAATTGATCAAAAGCAGTCAGATGCTTTTATGGAAGAGCAACCCAGCAAGGACCGCTAGACAGGAGGATATCTTTGTCAGAATAAGATTAAACTGAGTATTGCTCAAAACATGTAGCAGAGGAAGCATGGCTTTATGCCTACACTTCTCTTCAACCTGCTCTAAGCATATCCCACTGGCCACCTTTATGGCCAGGAACATGTGCTGGTTTGACCCCTACATCTCACACAATAGTTTCTATGCTCTTGTGATGCACCAGGAGGAGCAAGTTGAGAAGCAAAGACCTAGTCAAGTAGCCTATCCTAATTGTTGCCGCAAAGCAGTGGCACACATGAGAACATTTGGTCTGGACAGCAAAGTTGACTACAACATAGGAAAGGCATTATCTCAGAGATGCTCTGACTACACTCTACAGTCACTTGACATAAGCTGGAGTGAGGCTAAGGGCAGCGTGGAGAACCTTGTCTGGGCTGAGGGCCAAACAGGTCCTTAAAACACGTTTAGGGAAGGAAATATGTCAACATACACCATAGCATTGCCCAGAAAGGAAACATACGACATGAAGACTGCCCATTCTGTGAAAAGAGATAAGAGCCGTACTGGTCCTTGGGTCATGGGATCACATTCCTAAACCTGAAGCCTACATCAAAGATGATGGCCAGACTGAGGAGAGGAGAGGAAAAGGCAGAGCTGGGAAAAGCAGGAACAAGAAGTGTTGAGAATGGAAGGAGGGAAGACAAAAATTTCTGTTTTAGCTAGCATGATGGGGAGTTGTTGGCCAAACACCTTAAGGACCAAAGGCAAGCCAGAGCTTTAGTTTGGACAGAAGACACTGATCTGGAGTAGGTCTTAACCTAGAGGTGATTAGCTAAAAGGTTGTTTACAGCCAAGTTTGTTCAGATGTAAAGCTCAGCAACCGCTAAAACATCCCTGTATTATGAACACTGGTTTTAGCACAAATCCAAAACGTAGCCCCATACTAGTTACTATAAAGAAAATTAACACTGATCCAACCAAAACCAGCACATTCTCCATCCTCATTCCATACCATTTATGTCATGCTTAGGTCCCACACTATCCAATACGACTTCATTAATCACCACCCCACTTCCTATCCTTTGACATAATTCACAGATATAATTCCCTCAGTCTATGGACCACCCTTGTAAAATGTCCATAAAATTCCCACAAATGTCCACAAAATGTCCACTGAGTTCATTCAGCCCATGGTTTTGGGCTCCATCTGTTCTGGTGGTTGCTCAGGGCAGGAGAGGTGGTGTGTTGTGTGGAGTTACTGGGCACCAAAGCCAGCTCAGGTCAGGTCACTGCTGCGCTTCTAGTGCTTCTTGTAAGGCCTGTCCTCCATTGGTTCAGGTGGTTCCTGCTATAGCAATTCCCATAACATGCAGCTCAAACCAGTGGTTACCACAAAAAAAAAGGTATTTCCATTACAATCTCCACCCTGGTCTCGTTGGACCAGACCATAGGGTTTAACATTGCAATGAACTCCTCCCCTTGCCCCTGCTCCAGCTTGGACTTTTCCACAGACTGCAGTCCCTTAGGATTGTACCTGCCTCAAGTGGAGCCTTATCTATGAGCCACAGTCTCTCCAGGGGCACACCTGCTGTGGCATAGACTTACCCACAGCCACAGTTGTTTTGAGGTGCACCTATTCCAGTGTGGCCTTCTCCATGGGCCACAATGCCTGCAAAGATGTACCTGCTCCAGTGTGGCTTTACCCATAGCCACAGTCCCTTCAGAAGTGAACCTGCTCCAACATGGCCTTGCCCATGGCTTTAGTCCCTCCAAGGGTGTAACTGCTTTGTTATGGGCTTATCTGTGGCTGCAGTCCCTCCAGCAGTGTACCTGCTTTGTTGTGGCCACTTGCTTTGAGGTGCTCTGGCATGACCTCATGCACAGCCACTGATGCTTCAAGGTGTATCTGCTGCAGCAAGGGCTTATCTACAGCCACAGACACTTTGAGGTGTACCTTCTTCAGCATGGACTTATCCTTGGACCACAATCCCTTCAGAGGTATACCTGCTGTGGCACAGACATAACTGCGGCCACAGGGATGCACCTGCTCTGGTGGGGGCTTATCCACAGACACTTAGGGGTGTCCTGCTCCCACATGGACACATCCACAGGTCATAGTCCCTTCAACCTGAGTTCACACTGGAGTTCCAGCCTGTCCAGTGCAACAGAAATGCCCTGGCACCTGCCAGCCCAGGCTTATTGCCATTACTGTTATCAGTGTGACCCCAGGCACAGCAGAGTAAGGTGATCAGCAGCACAGAGGTACAGCAAGTGGTGAAAGCAAAAAGCAGCCACTAATGAGCACTGGACTTCAGAATACAGTAAGGCAAGCAAGCCTCATCGCAAGCACAGAAGCCTGCCAATTAATAGGTAAACAGCAATAACAGCTATAAATTCAATCTAGCTCATTCCAATCAAGCCTGTCATTATCTTGAACCCTTTGATCCCCAAGCTGGGTGCCAGAAAAGACTGTTGTGGTTTAACCCTAGCTGGCAACTCAGCACCACACAGCTGCTTGCTCACTCCCCCATGGTGGGATGGGGGAGAGAATTGGAAGGGTAAAAGGGAGAAAAACCATGGGTTGAGATAAAGACAGTTTAACAGGTCAAGCAAAAGCCGCCTGCACAAGCAAAGCAAAACAAGGAATCCATTCACTCCTTCCCATGGGCAGGCAGGTGCTCAGACATCCCCAGGAAAGCAGGGCTCCATCATGTGTAACGGTTACTTGGGAAGACAAACGCCATCACTCCGAACGTCCCCCCCTTCCTTCTTCTTCCCCCAGCTTTATATACTGAGCATGACGTCATATGGTGTGGAAAATCCCTTGGATCAGTTGGGGTCAGCTGTCCCGGCTGTGTCCCCTCCTGGCTTCTTGTGCCCCCCCAGTCACTCACTGGTGGGGCGGGGGGAGAGGCAGAAAAATCCTTGACTCCGTGTAAGCCCTGCTCAGCAACAGCTAAAACATCCCTGTGTTATCAACACTTTTTTCAGCACAAATCCAAAACATAGCCCCATACCAGCTACTATGAAGCAAATTAACTCTATCCCAGCCAAAACTAGCACAGCCTTTTATGTGAGTATATCCCATTCAGTTCATTGCATGCCAGCTGAACTATAGCATGATACAACATGAATGGTCTTCCCGCTTTGGCTTACAGGGTTTGCTCTTTGCTTTTTCTAAGATATAACTTTTCCAAGTACCACGAGGGAAGCAGCTGCCATAGGAAATGAGATAGGGCTGCTCATGCAGCTGCTCCTTTTCAACTGATAAGATCATCTTCAGGGAGAAGATGAAAGAAAACCTTAGCATAACTCACGCTCTCACACAGAGCTGAAGCTCCAGCACCTGAATTTGGACACGAGCTGGAAGCATGCAGGCAAAGACCACGCTAGAGATGTCAAATCTGCATCTTAGACTTTAGCAGCCTATTCTATTCCTAGCTCTTCTCCCAGCTTTTCCCCAATGCTGGCACCCATTTCTCCCCATGAAAGCCATGCACAGGCACCAGCGAAATGTCCTGATGCTCCCCTGATGTCCTTCCCCTCAGTGTCACCTGTGAGCTGTGCCTGCAGCAGCACCCAGGAAGTACTGGAGGCAGCTGCCGGGGGGACACTCTTCACCACTGTCCTTAGTTCAGCATTATCCCTGCCAGGGAACAGGATCAAACAGTGTTTTACAGCTGGATCTTAGCCCTGGGCTCACACCATGCTCTGTGGCACAGCAACTAGGAAACAGTTACAGATCAGCTCCATTACTGAAATGCATTTCTCATACATGCCTCAGTTCTGTGTATTAGTAAGTTCTTAGAAATGTTTTGGCCATGAAGTGGTTCTACGTGCTACCCAGAAGGCAGACTTTCCAGCTGCCTAGCAGTGGAGGAAGCCAAGGAGAACATTAGCACAGAGGCTAAGGCTGCCCAGCAAAACGCCCCTGGGCTTAGCCAGGAAGACTCTGCAAACAGCAACCTTTGACTGCCTGGACTAGTTCTGTCCTGAACAACCAACCTCAAAGCAGCTCCCAAAATCCAGCATGAGGAAGAGAAAAGGTGTGTTAAAGCTGCAAGGCAGTGCTGGGAGAGCCAGGACGTCAGGCTGAAACAGCCACTGCTTCCCTGTCTGGTCCCAGCAGTGCTCCCTTGTGACCCAGTGCAAACTCAGCACCACTGCTCCCAAGAGCACAGGGGGGGTGGGGGGTGGGAAGAGAAATAGTCCCATGGCTAAAGGCAGTGCTACAAGTGCCACAAGCATCCTGTATCACTCTGACAAGCTTCTCTGGCTGTAGTGCCAGCCTACGCAACCTGGACTCAGCCGCACTCTGCCTCCCAGGGAGGAGTGAAGTGGGGTGGGCAGTGTGGCTGTCCTCCGGTACAGAGGGATCTGCCAGACAAGCCCTGAGTAAGAGGGAGCTGGCACAGGCTGCAAAGGGGAGGTCTTGCCTGTGGCATACACAGGAGATGAGGTTGGTGTGGAAGGAGAGCACTGTTACAGGTGGCAGTTGTACACCAGGTTTACTGGTCCATGGGCTTTCATCTCCACTGAGACACTTCACATGATCCTGTATTAGCCGTTGCCCTCCATTTGCTGTCTGTGGCTGAACTGACGGCAGGTAACAGAAACACAGAAAATGCTAAGCTTCTCCTTATAGGAAGAAAATAGGTTTATTTTAAGAGGTGGAAAATACGTAACAAGTAGCATGGTCCTGTATGTTGTAGTGATTCCAACCAGGATGAACATGCGCGTTTTAATTCCTAAACCCAAGCTCAGCTTCCCTTGGCACCCAAAGCAGCAGATACACAGCACCAACACAGAGACAGTGGACTAGAGAAGAAACAGGTAGGAAATCAGTACAGGTATCTGTGAGATAAGACATTGTTGTGAGATATCCAGTTTGTGACTATTAACAGTGTAAGGCAAGCAGTCTCCAGGCATGTTGAAATATTGACAGGCAGATGGTCAGGCACTTTGGGTCTGTGCAGACTGCGACTGTTTCCGTCCTCTCCCCTCTGACAGGACGAGACTGGTCCAGATATTGCAGTCTCAGCCACTGAGAGCAGCTGAGTGCTGGTGTTCATTTCTGCAGCAGTCCTGTCTAAAGGCACAGGGCCAGCTGGGTGCAG
Source organism: Phalacrocorax aristotelis (assembly GCF_949628215.1). Classification (NCBI taxonomy): domain Eukaryota; kingdom Metazoa; phylum Chordata; class Aves; order Suliformes; family Phalacrocoracidae; genus Phalacrocorax; species Phalacrocorax aristotelis. Next base: position 70,690,339 of record NC_134311.1, on the reverse strand, counting down.
CAAAAACTAAAAGAAAAAAAAAACAAGAAAGAAGAAAAAAGGCTGCTGTATGTCTGTATATCTTCACCCAGTTAGGCAAGGCCCAGCAGCACTGGAAGAGAATAGGGCTGAGCCACTTGGACCTGCAAGAAAGTCAAGAAACATAACTCAGTGGAGGACATAAAAACAGGGCTCTATTCAGAATCCCAGTACGACATGTTTGCAGTGATCTATGCAGACCCGACACGTTTTGTCTTTCTTCTGCCTAACCTCAGACACAAGGAACATCCCCAAGGTACAGGAATAAAGCAATTGAGTCAAACGCTTCAGGGAGAGGATTTTCTCAGCAATCAAGAGGAAGACAAGACAGGCCCTAGCTCATGCTCCAACACGAATTTCTGGGAGAGGAACCACGCAGGGAGCTCGGCAATCCTGGTGCAAGGCTGTGAGCCGACAGCGTGGTCTTCTCATCCCTCTCCACTCCCAGCTGGCACAAATCCAGATTTTTGCAGATTTTTGCAACAGCACCTCTACTGCTTAATCCTGCCTTCAGCAACTGAATGGGACAGGGATTTACCCACTGGCTGCACAGGGGAGCTGCTCATCCACTAGGTGCTTCAGACAATTAATGCATTGGGCATAGCCAACTGTGTCAGATGGCCCTTCTCGGCCCACTCCATATACTCCTATAACCTACCCAGTATATAACAGCCTCAGTGATTCTAGCTGCTGACACCTTGTTTAAAATCCTCAGACTGCTGCCTTCCCATATGTTCTCAGCCTTGCCTTTGGCTCATTGTCTCTGCTAACCCCCAGGGCTCTCTGCCCAGGACCCACTTCTGATACATGCCTTTCCACAACATTAAGCCACAGTAGCTGACTATTGTAGTGTGCAGATATGCTTTCTGATAGTACTCGTCCTTTCAGACCCAGGCCTCTAACAAACTGTGAGCTCCCTCCAGCAGCCTTGTTATTGTACTGCAAGCACACTGTGCACCACAGGTGCTGGGAACCCAACCTTATGCTGATTTTTCCCATTTTTCCTGGTCTCTTTGCAGTTCTGGAATGGAAACTGGCCACTGCCCTCCACTTTTCCTGCTCCCTTTCTAGGTAGTTGGTAGCCAAGAGCAGGAAAGGAAGGGCCCCTTTGCTCTTCCATTTCCTGAGGAAGCCACAATTGCTATCTGCCCTCCTGTGTGCTGTCTCCTCTTACCGTGTCGCTTGGGTTCAACATCCTCAATGTTGAGAGCATGACAATATTTCTGTACAGAGTGGAAGAAACCTGCAGTGAGAAGAAGAGAGACAGTATCACGGGAGCCGTGGCTGGGACACTGGCCACATCACAGCCCCTTCTGTTGTGGAATTTTCTTTGGGCATCTCAGCAAGCCTCTCCCATGGTCTCCCCCAGCCTGGCACTTCCAATGAACACAGCCTTGACCCAAGACTGCCAAATAAAACCTGTGACCCTAGAGTTGGGAAATCGAGTGCTACTTGTGGAAGCCTCCTCTCTCCTGCCCCTGGGTAGGGCAGCTCCACGTGTCCCAGAGTGGCCATGGGCAGCAAGGCTTGGCAGAGGATATGCCCCAGCTAACCTGCTAGATTTCCTGCATCACTAGACGTCTGGAAGAATGGAGGTGAGTGAAGGCTTGTTGGCTGCCTCTCTCTTTGCTTAAGCTTTGCTTTGTCCTACTCTTATCCAGGCTCTGTTGGTTTTGGCAATCCTTGGTACTCCTGAAACACAGGTGTCTGAGAACTGCGGCTGCTCCTCCTGACTGTGGAACAGGTCTGCTGGTGGAGGTGCAGGGCTGCTCCTCTGGAGGGGTCTCCCTCTTGACTGCTGGTGGACCCAGCCTGAAGCACTCCAGATCTTTGTAATTCAAACTCTCACTACTTTTCTGAGGGAGGGAAGAGTAAATTCAGCAGTGGCTTGCAGACCCTCCACACATGCCAAACAGCACAACAAAGAGGGATTCCGAGCTGTAACCACTGCTGACATTCAGGAGCAGGGGCATGTCATCCACCCACCAGGGCCTCTCCCCCACTCCAGGACTCCCCAGTGTCCCGCTCATAGCATTTCTCAGTGCATGCAGAAGAGGCCAAGCTGCTTGCGCAGAATGGGATACCCCCAACAGGAAAACAAAACAGAGATGTTGCTGCAGTTACTCCATCTGCTCAGGGCACTGTCGATGCCCCATCTCCTTTTCCAGCTGCAGATCCTCAACATTTACCTGCCCACAGGGAACAGCCAATATCTCCATAAAGGGCTGGATGCTCACAGTCTGGTGATACAGAACCGGCTTGGTGAGTGAGGTGTGAGCTCCGTCTTCCCCCAGGATGACATAACATGCATTGGGCTGCAACTGGATCATGTAGTGTCTGCAGCTGCCTTTGCTCCTGGGGAGACGGACAGACAGAAATAGTCATTGCACAGGGCTGCAACTTCTCTCCAGGACCCAGCCATTGCTTTCTGCACTTGTCTCAAGAGGCCAGATGTGATCAGGAGCCTCAGTAACAAATATCACAAGGATGCAGGAGATGCACCATGCTGGAGTGTCACATGCTGTGCTAGTAGGTGCTGGAGGTGCAGCAATTTCCCCAAAGTCAGTGACAGGGGAACACCAGCAGTCAGATCCAAACTCCAGCAGGCTGAACCACCTCCCATGCCTGTTGTCGACATTAAAACTCTGCCCTACTCTTTGCCTGAGGCTGTACAAATACCATGCCCTTGTATCACACCAATTGCCTCTCCTCAGGCCCTCCTCCAGTCAATGCTTCTTCCAACCTGGTTTGACCACTCAGCCATATAGCACAGCCCAAGCAGGGCCTGCACCCCTGGAGCCGCAGGACCCCACCCACAAACAGATCTAGTTTTTGACAAGAGACAGACTCCATAATGTCTTGTCTGCTACTCCAAACTGTATGAGGCACCCACAACAGCAGAAGCTGAGCATCGCCCTCAATGGACTCCTCTGTGGAGGAGGCTAACTCCTCCAGTGATGCATAGCTCAGTTTAGGACCTTCTTTTTCCTTCTCTGCAAGGATTATTACCTACTCCTATGTCAGGATGTAGCCTGGTTGGCTCTGGCTGATCTGAACAAGGAAGCAACCCAAAGCCTTGTCAATCAGCAAGTTTTCAGCTTCCCTGGAAGCAGGAAAGAGTTTTCAGTGGACAGTGAGCCTCTGTGCAGGGATTCCTATCCTATTTCCTGTGCTACCATGGTAGTGCTCCCAGTCCACAGGGAGGCCAGCATCTGCCCCATGTGTTCCTACCTAGAGGTTTCCAGACTCAAGCTTGCTGGTGCAGGGATGCATTAGCAGGCTGAGGAGGCACAATACTCTCAACCAGAGCCTCTCCAAGCACAGCTGCTCCAAACCTGTTCCCGTGGTCTGACTAGTGTGATAGCAACAGCTACCTTCCAGCACAGAGCACATTAAAATGCATTGCTGAGATAAGGGGACTGTGCACATATGCATTTCCTACATTCCAGTGCTAACGGAAGAAGTCTGGATGCTGTGGGGTAAACCCAGTGCCTTGGAAAAACACGAACTTGGATTACCCCAATCTGGCACTCTAAAATTCCTGCTGGAAGGATGTCTTTCCCCTCTTTGCCCAACAGACAGCGCTGCTTTGTGCTTGTCATGTGCCCTGCTCCAGGCTAGAGGTGACTGCAAATGACCAGTGCAGTTTAGGATTGCTCTGGCTCTTCTGTTACATGAGGTTGAGCTTACATTACTATATGGAGACTTAAATCCAGCAACTTCCTGTTCCTTGCTGGTGCTTCCTGCACCACTTCAAAAGTATTCAGTCTTCAGTGTCTTTGGGGAGGATCTGCTATGCCCTTCATTGTGAAGTGTTCATGGCTAGCCTATATTAGAATTCAGTTAGTTTTGCTTTCCAGGTGCTAATTCCTCTCCTGCATTCTTGGATCTGTGGACAAAAAGCATGTATGCGGGTGGGGGCCCTCTTAATTACCTTAAAAAGAAAAAAAAAAGAAAAAAATGCAGCTACCAGGGACCTGTCAGCTACTGTAATGTCCTTTACTAAGCTGACGTGCTATATAATGTCTCTGAGTAATGTTCATGCTGATAAACTGACAAAATCCAGGAACTTGTGATCTAGTCAGACTGAAGGATATGTGCAGCTTTAACACAAAAAAGTTACAAACTGGGACGAGATGATAAGGATGTTCAAATGACAGGCAGTGCCCACACACAAGTCCCACCACATAAGGGACACTGGCAGTTAGCAAGCATGTAGTACCATAGATTATTTTGCACACAGGGGAGTCTATACCCAGAAATTCTGATGTCTACCTGCTAACCACACTGTCTTGCTCCTATCCGATCACTGCAATAATCAGAATTTCTCTTATTATCACTGCTTGGAAAGTAGTGCTTGGCTCAGCCAAGAGAGTGAAGTGTGAGGCATACTCAGTAGCAAAATGTCAAGCATTTAAATAAAGGTTTTCCCAAAAAAGCTTGTGAGTTCACAGTCTCATAAACAACTCCATAAGAAGGTAGGGCTTTCTGTATGTCTCTTCCAGCCTATAGGGATCTAAATTCCCCCTATACTGCACTCTCCTTAGATGGCCAGACATATAAAAAAAAGTGTTCTTTTTCCCATCTCTGAGGGCTTTGGGGGAATCTTGTTATTGGGTACTCACTAAAGCCCCTCTTAGTACTTTTAAAAATTAAATGTACACTGAATTCTGTATCCTTTGTTGGAAGTTGAGGTGTCCTCCTAACCTAAACTGAGAGATATGAGAACAGTCATAATGAGTCAGACCAAAAGTCCACCTTCATTCCATATCATGTCTCTGCAAACAGGCCACAACAGGGTAAACACATGTGTGCATTTCCTTTCCAAGTACTTTCCAAGCCTCCCTTCCCTGCACAGGATTCTATATTTAGGAACCCACAGTGGACTTATTTGTTATGAGTTTCCACAGTCTTTCCCTGGACCCATGTAAAGTTTCAGCATTTGCATCCTGTGATGGGGAGCTCCCCTAAGGGTTTGAAGTTCACAGTGCAAAAGTGAAAGCTTATGCAGGCCACTCTTATTCCTTAAGGAGGCAAATCCTGGCAAATCCAGCCTATGCAGTGTTCCTAAGGACACAGCAGCTTCTGCCTGCCTGCCACAGCTCAAGCTGTGGTGTCACTGTGTCCAGCATACTCACCTCCAGATGGTGATGCCATGAAGCCAGCTTGGAAAGGCCTCATCATCCTGCATGATCTCCTGGGCCTGTGTGTCTTTGAACCAGTGGAGACCTCCTCTCTCTTGACTTTCCTCGTTTTTGCCTCTTTTCCACTCTGTTCCTCTGTGAGTTGCAGAAGGGTCCAAGAACTAAGTTATGAAAGGGAGCAGACTGCAAGTGGGGAGAGGGGGAAAGTAGGCATGAAAGCAAATTCAAAGACAGCGGACCTTTGAAGGGCTCGCTTTGGTAGTGTTCCCACTCCTGAGTCCCTTAAGACGAGATTAGTTGCAAACTATCAAAAGCTGCTTTCAGTTCCTCAGAGGTCCTGACCACACTTTTTAACTAACCACAGTAGGAAAGGACCCTCCCGCTTCTCATAACAACAATGGTGATGCCTCCTGGGACCACATGCCAGACAACATGTGCATGCAGAAGGTTGAAGAAGCAGGGAACCAGCACACCTGGCTAAGGGGCCACAAGCAGAGCCAATATCACTACCTCTGTTAATTTTCTGTGTGGCCATGGTACTGGTGGTTGTGGTGGCTTATCAGGTGGATAGGGACAAGGCTGAGGGCACCTCTTTTGCAGCATGGGGACTGGAAGGAAGATACTTTCTGCAACAAGAGGAAAGAAGTAGATGAAATCTAGCATCCAAGATCCATGAGGTCTGTCCTCCACGTGCCCAGGATAGGGACAGGCTCTGCTGCATGGAGCATGTGGGAAAGTCACAGCTTGGCAATCCTCCCAACACAGCCAAACGACGTTCAGCATGCCGCTTCTACTCCTTGCAGAGAAAGCTGCACTTTCAAATGGCAGGAACATCGGTGTCAGGGACTAAAAACTTGTCTCAACATTGTTGGCAGGCAAGTTTCACTCCTATAGCCTAATCACTACTGCAGCTGGATGGAACAGTTTAATCACCAAGGTCAAGGCGGCAGGAATGTGTGCCCTGTTATCTCGGAATGCTCATCCTCCACACATACACCTGGGCCCAAGGCCGACTGGCAACATATGGGAGGAGGGGGGTTCAGACCCTCTAGAACTTTCAAGCACTCCTTAGTGACAGTACTGGGCATGCGCCCCACCGCCGAGTGGGAGGCAGGGGTGTGCAGAACAGTTACTGACTATGCAAGAGAGCAATGATATAAAAGGAAAAAAACAGCAGAGGCAGGGGGAGAGCATTCTGGAACCTCTCTCCCCCCACCGGACTTGACAATACATCAGACTGTTCAGATGGCAGGGAAGGCTCAGACCACAGGGACTGCCCAGAGAGATGGACAAATCACTGCATGACCTGTGGTGGTAGCTATTACAACAGCCCCACTCTCTCTCCCCTCTCTCGCTCTCTTCCTCTTGTTCCCCTTTTCACCTTTTCTTTTTCCCTTCTCTTTCTGTGCTTTTCTCTTCTGTATCTATTTCTGGCCAAATAAAGTGACTTAGCACTTGACTCCATTTTGAGTCTTAATTCTGTTTCTGAGAATGTAAAAGGAACCTAGTCACAATAACACATTAGAGTTAATCAGAAGTTAAGCCAGCCACCCCCAACTTCCCAGAATTATCTGAGGTCGGTTGGAAAGCAAGGGGGTTTAACCCCTGCCAAACTGTTCAACTCAACAGTGGATCATGTCAATCAGCACATCCCTGCCCACCACATTGGTGGAGCACCCAGCCCCAGGAGAGCCAAGGGCAGCCCATCGTCATCTGGAGCTTATGGCACTTTGAGGTAATCATCACACGAGTAGCCATGCACAGGGGCAGTGGGACTGGGATAACTCACTCTGTGCCTCTGCTTCCACCACCAGCTTCCGGCTTCTTTGATTCTCTGTCTCCTCCTGTAGCCACTGTGCCTGAGCCTTCAGCCTAGCCATCAGCTTCAGGTAGCTCCACCTGTATCTGAATCCCCTGAAAACTATTCAGAGAAAAGATGTGGTTAGAAGAAAAATGCTTCTTATGCCTTTGCCAATCCCTGGCAGAAGGACACTGGCTGATATTCCTTCACCCAGTGCAAAGCTCTCAACACTTCAATCACGTTAATAAAGAACAATTCAGACTCTACTTGAGCAGGCAGTCAAACTGACTCGAGAACTGTACTTTCTAAGCTGCCAGATCACGGATTTAAAAAAATCTAATTACAGGTCTAAGCTCTCATCTCTAATGCCAAGGCACAGGATACCTAAAAAACAAAGTCTCACAGAAGGGCCTCCCTGGTACCCTTCAGACACTACTGAGTAAAAGAAAAACTCTTCCGTGTAGGAGATGGGATTTCCTTGTTGTCAGCCCACAGGATAACCTTTCCCATAAGCAGCCATCACAGGGATCATCAGGAGCTTTAGAGACATTGCACTGTCCTGCCTACTTTACCAGGTACTAAAGCACATGAACTGAAAGCCATAATCTCTCATTTCCCACTACCCACACATCTTCCCCACGGATAAGAACAACACAGCATGTGACAGTCTGATGTTTGTCATACTGTAGGGTGCAAAGCTGGAAGCTGCTTAGATGCTTCAGGAGTGCAACAACCCATACAGAAGAGAAGTACAACAGAGAGGGACCAGGCAGGATGACATCCTCTGCCTTCTGGTTGCACAGTCCTCATGGAGCCTGTGCAGAGGGAAGTACCAAACTGCCCACAGTGCCTGCTCTGGAGAAACAGGCTGACAGAGGAGATGCTACCTAGAAAGGAAAGAAAAAAACCACACTGAAACAAAACTTCATCCCTTTCTGCCTATCTCTGAAAGTAGGAATGAGGTCTACTTCACTCATCATCTTTTCTCTCACCTCAGTTCAACACCACTAACAAACAAGCCTTCACTCCAGAGGATGGCTACACAGATCTCAGGACACAGCCAAATCACACGCTTGCCCTGGTCACCTCAGTTCTCCTGCACACTAGCTTTCCCTTTCCAAGGCTCACACTGTCTGATGGCTCTGCCCGATTGAGGATGAGCACTGAGAAGATGGGTATCTGCAATAAGCATTCTGACTCCACAGGGCTGTGACGTGGAGGTGGAGTCTGGCCTGCCTTTCTGTCACCTGCAAAGGTGCAATGGTGGAGCAGGGACTAGAGAAAAGTTTTTCCTTGCCCTGGTCTGAGATCATAGTGGAGGGACTCTCCTGCCCTTGTGCTTACGTTTATGTATGACAACTGCTGCTCTTTCCAGTCGCTCCACATACTTTGCCAGGTGGTCCTGGTGCCAATATTTAAAGAAAAGTCATGACTTCCTGAGAAGTTGGGGAGAGAAAGAACCAGTGAGAAACTTTGTCTAAACTTGCAGCCAATCATCCTTTCATAGAATCATAGAATCACAGAATGTTCTGAGTTGGAAGGGACCCACAAGGATCATCAAGTCCAACTCCTGTCCCTGCACAGGACAAAGCCAAAATTCACACCACATGTCTGAGGGTGTTGTTCAACTGCTTCTTGAATAGTGTCAGGCTTGGAGCTGTGACTGCCTCCCTGGGCAGCCTGTTCCAGTGCTCCACCACCCTCTGGGTAAAGAACCTTTTCCTAATACCCAATCTAAACCTTCCCTGGTACATCTTCCTGCCATTCCCTTTGGACAGGCCTCTCCTACAGCCACAAACTTCTCCCTGAAGAGAACCAGATAACCGTCCATGTGTATAAAGTCTCTGCAGTTCAGGCCCCTCATGCCCAGCAACAGTGACCCACACCTACCCACACATCCAGCCTGTCAGCTTTGCAGTATCTCCAAGTACCTGAAAGAGAGGAAAAAAGTGAAATAAATAATTTTCCACCCAAAGTGAACACCATGCAGCCAGTGGTTTTAGGTGCATGAAGGGGGAGAAAGTGCCTCAATGACTCTGCATTACATTCTCTGTCCCCCGTCACCCAGTCACATTCAGTAACCAGCTGTCAGTATGCAGTGCTTCTTGAGGTACAGCTAGGATCACATTCAGGAACACCAGCAAATGGGTTTCCTGGAGGCAGATTTCCTTCAATGCCCAGGACGGCAATTCTGCAGAACCTATTTTATTCTCAGAACAGTTTTTCCTCATTTCATGCTCTTGGGAGTACACAAGTTGCAAGGTCGGCACAGCAAGACTTCCGGGAGAAAGTCTGTTTTCCAATTCCAGTTTCATTTTGCAGACTGTAATGATAAAGCTTGGGTCACTCAGAAAGACACACCAACCCTTGGAACTGAAAGCAATACATTAGTTGCACCACACAGACAGCTTCCTCCCTCTGCCTGCAAATCCAGGCTGTGAAACCATAGTGGCACTTTTTGCTAATATCTCACACAGCAAAGCAGAAGTGGTTTTCCTTCTACCTCAGCCAGCTTCTGCTGCGCCAGAATCTATATCCAAGGTAATTCTTTTCTCAAAAGCATCCTATGATTTTTGTGTCTGAAAACACACCATGCTGCTTCTCATTCACAAGACTCTCTTTTGACTTGGGTCTCAATTTGGTTTGCAATTCTTATTAATTCGGTATCAATTAATTAATCTGAATTAATCTTATTATTTCAGCAACTCCAAGGAAGCTCTGTGAAGGCTGGTGGAGCTACTTCCAGGATAGAACTTTTCCAGGAGAACATTCAAATCCTCTTTTTAAAAGACCAAAACAAAAAACAAAATCAGCTGGCTGCCCTACAGGCTTCATTTTCACTTCCAGTCACAATTGACCATAGCAGGAAGGCAGGACTGCAAAGTGGAAAAGAAGAGGTGAGGAGTTTCTTCCCTAGATGTAAGATGGAAAAAGCTGATAGGGTAAGACTGCAAAACTGGAGGGACATTTGTGTGTGTAAGGAACAATCAGGTTCTGAAAGTGCTGGGGGTATATTATACCTGTACGCACAAAAAATTCTTGGACCAGAAACATAGTCTCTAGCCTGGGAGACATTCAGTACTGGGTGCTTGATCAGCATTGTCTTTATCTTCTTCTCTCATGGGGCCATCGGGATAAAAGCCTGGAGAGACACCTGGCAACTGTGCTGATCCCCTGCCATACTGCGTGTGGTGGACACCAGTAACCATTACTGTGACTCTCTAAATTGAGTACATTAGCCAGTTCTCATTCCTCAGGATAGCAAGGCTTTATAGTAATTGAATTGTGACATAGCAATTCAAGAAAGACTTAATTCATCATTCTACCAAATGTTTTTTAAATTCTAACTGTCCTTGCTGAGGGATTTGTGTTCCCCATCACCACCAAAACCCATCCTCTTCATTCATTTTACTCAGTTTCCTATGCTACTCAGAGCAAAAGTCTGTGAATAACAAACTGAATTGCACATAACAAAGGAAGGATTCCCACCGTTCCTTTGTGAGGGAAACATCTGGTTTAAGAATTCCATATCTGTGAAAAACAAAACAACACAGCAAGGCCACATTCTCACAGCAAACAACAATAAATCACTGTGTTTCCCACTCAGCCTCCCACAGCAAACAACCCCATGATCTCAGGCACGTGAACTTTAAAGAGGCTGTTTCATTCCTTGCTAATATCTAGTTACTAGAGTCGCTTCCCTAACAATTTCTAACAAGGAACATTCAGAGGTTTTAACAAACCTTTCAGCAAATTCCTCAAATGAGGGTGTCCAGGAAGAACTGTCTCTTTGGGTATGGATTGTCTCCAGCAGGACTTTGTACCAGAGCTGAAGCAGCACCACAAAGAGGATCAGGGAATCAAACAGAAACAGATCATTAGGACATCAGTTTGTTCCTCTGCAGCCAGAAATGCCTTCATTCAGCCCTAAACTTCTCTAGTTTAAAACAAAAAAGTTTCTTTCTGAAAATGTTTCCTTGGTTAAAGACTGAATTTACCACATCCTGTAACTGATGATTAACCACTCTCAGTTAAAAGTTGGAAACCATAAAAAACAATGACAGAAATAACTTCACCTTCCAGCCATGGGTACTGCTTCGCCTCTGTCCCTTAGAGGATATCTTTTTACTTATGAATCTGGACAAAGTAGTACTCTGAGGCATGGATGAACTTTCCTCTTAATCCTGTCCTTTCTTATATATATTAAACAGGCCACAGAGCTTTCTGAACTCTTCTGATAATTTTCAGTATTCTTTAAAGCATCTGGATCTCAGACCTAATGCAATATCCAAAGCCAGTCATATCAGCACTTTTCAGCTCCTGTCAAAGCAATCCCATCTTGGCTCCTATTCAGAGTTGCCATGGCTAATGGGTGAGAACAGTCTCCTCTGGGAAGCATAATTTTTTTCTGGAGTACTGTCTGTAGATATTCTCATCCAGGAGATACAAAGATGAATCTGAGTGACTGACAAGCAGATCTCATTGAATTCATGAAGAAGAAATGGGAGAGAACTAAGACTGCAAAACCCAGACCTAGCAGTCTGTGTCACAAAAACAACCAAGTACCCAGAACCTTATACATGCATAAAAACTGTGCCTACTCTTTCTCTTGCAAGGGGAGACTCAGACCAGTCAGATTCCAACTGTCACCACAGCCTATGGGTGAGGTCTGACCTCCCCACTGAGATGTGGCAGAAGTACCTGTAAAGGACGTTGCTTTTCCTCACGTGCAGCAGCACCACCTGGTGTCCACCTCACCTGGCTCCTTCTGGCTGTTGGGCTTTATACAGTGCACAAAGTGCCGGTTGGCAGAATACATCCTCTCTGTGAGCACCATCAGAGAATGCTGGTGAGGGCAGAGGAAGATCAACAGGCCAGTAAGCCAAAAGCCAAAGCACTGCCAGAGCCTGGTGTGTAATATCATGCAGCGAGAACTGTTTTCCCTCCTCACAGCAACTTCTGAGGCTCTGATAATGACTGGGTCATTCCCACCATGATCAGCTGTGCATGGCACCCAGAAAAAACCCTTTCTGCATGCTGGATGCTTTAATTATGCTGAGCAACCTGGAAGCTCTCACTGAAATATTACTGCATTCATCTCAAGGGGCACTGCAGGGCCCCTTTACCTGAACTAAGCTCTGGCAGAGTATTTTCACGTGCTCTTGAACTTGTCGTCTGCTCCTGGTACGATCTGAAACCAGACCCAAACAAAAGATCACCCCTGGAAGTGCTTGATTGTGATCCAAAGAGCTCTGCTGGAAGGCAGATGGGAAAAGGAGAGTGAATGGATTGCAGGGGAGGGAAGACAAGTTAAATATATCAGCATAAGCAAGCAGAAAACCCAGTGAAAAACAAAGGAGAAATTTTTGCAAGCAGATTGCTGTCTGCTCTTATTTTCAGCCAATTTCTGTCTGCTGTCATTTTAGGCCATTTTCTCAAATAATAAATATCAGGTAATTATGCCATCCTTTATCAATTGCCATGTGGACCCGAAGTGCAATACTTTGGCTTTCATATGAGATATCAGTGTCCCTGTCCTGGAGACAGTGGCTGGAAGAACAGAGACAATGGTTAATTTTGTACCTTTGCTTGCAATCAACCATGTTTAAGCATTCAAACCTCACTTCACACAAAAGTCTCCCTAAAAATACTGAATCACAGACAGGGTGTTAGGTTTCACCATGCAGAAATACAAGGAAAGAGCTAAAGAAACAGAGAAGAAAATACAAATATACGAAGCATACTATGCAGGAATATTATATTCTGCCACTGAGAAGACAAGGCAATCAGGTTATTGAACAACTGTAAATGACCTTCTAAAGAAATATAGATAGCAAATGGGAACCTCGTCTACAGCAGTCGAGATGGGAGGTTATAAAAAGTCAGATAGCTTACAACTAATTCAATTACAAGATAAAAAATTCAGGGAAGTTGAATTTACTGAATGATCTAATGACAGTCTTGCACATCCTTGATGCAATGGTCTCATGTTCTGTGAATCACAGTATCACAGAATGTTTGAGGTTGGAAGGGACCTCTCGAGGTCATCTGGGCCAAACCCTTTGCCCAGCCGGGCCACCTAAGGATAGCTGCCCAGGACTGCACAACCAATCTATGAACAGGTTACCTCTGCTGTTTATGAACTTTCAAAGAGTTGGGACTAGACTAAGTATCTTCAGTAGCAGTGTGGACGTGGTAATGAAGAAAGACACTCCTGAGCAGAACAGCTGAAAAACACAGTGGAGAATAGAAATTAAATGTATCAGTTACTTGTAAATGCCATAAAGTGGCATGGACTGAACAGGACAAGAAAAAAAGACCTGCAGTAGAAGCACTGTATTCAGCCAGACAAATTCCAAGGAAACTTGACTTTTCTTTAAATGTTTCCTTTCATGAAGCCTTGGAGACCTTGATGGCTTATCAATAACTGGAAAAAGGGATTGTAGTGTTGGAAGATAAATAATGCACGATCTCAGAGATTTTAACAAGTTGTGCCTGAAAATCAAAATGTGTTTGAAAAGGATAATCTCTAAACTAATTGCTTGTGACTTTACAGCACCTATTTTCAGTGCAAACAACTAGAAGCTATGACCTTGTTTAGCTTCATTTCTAGATAAGAACAGAGCATATGCAAAGGGCCAGTGGAGACAGTCCTGCACTGGCCCTAGGGAAGATGGGTGATGTGAGGGAAAACATACAAGCAGCAGCTAATTCTCTGAAAGAGGATACAACCTGCCTTGCTTTCCAGGGGGGAATGAACGGGTATATGCCAGCAGCCCTATTCCAGGCTACAGCCTTCCCAGAGTCTCCCTGGGGCTGCCAGCTGTGAAACACATTCATAGCTCATAAGCCTCATCCCCACCTTAAACTCTTGTTAAGGTGGGACTTGATTCGTGTGGATGCCCTGTCATAGCAGAAGGACTTGACTGTGAACAGCACACTGAGCAGAGCGTGTCACTATTGATGAATTGCTCATGGACGTTGGCTAGCAAGGTGTCTCTGTTCTTCTCTAGAAAGCCCTCAGCAGTATATTGCACCTAGGGGAAAAGGCAGCAAGTCGCTAAGTCCAGCAGTGCTCGCAGGCTTGCTGTGAAAGCCACCACCACAGCTTGCCAGGACCAACTGTTAAACAGAATGCACTCTGGCTTGCATATGAATTCGGTACACTAGTTCCCGTGTGAATTTTGTAAATACATATGCACCCCATTCAGATGCAAATCCTGAGGAACAAAACCCTGTGGATGGCACTGAGGCGTTAGAACCACAGGAGTGCAGCATAACACTGAGACATCCACCTTTTCTGTTCTCCTTTCCTTGATTATGAAGTTTCATTCACTTCTGGTATTTCACTCTTTTCCTTGCTTTCCCCCTCTTCCTTTCGAAATGGCTTCCATCCTTTGTCATGCACCCCCTCGTTTCTCTTGTTCCTTTGCTTTCTCACCTCCAGCCTACCAGTCTCCTATGTTAAGTGTGAATTTTTGTAATAAAGAATGTCACAATTAATAACTTAGTCAACAATGGTGAGATTAGATTACTAAATGGCATACTACAATGACCTGAATTGTCATGTCTGCTCCTACTCCAAAAATTATCTCCAATCAATTCAATGTATTTGGGCCTATGCTTTCAAAATTGGTGGCAGTAGGTTTATGTGCAATAGTCCTAAACCTCAAGCTGCTTAGATACCATTGAATGTATAAATAAGTGCCTCCACTTTCAAAACATTAAATACCTGGCTGCTCTCATTGTGTTCCTCAGTGTTTGCAATAAAATTGTGACTGCTGTGCTCTGGAACCTAACAGGTAAAGTTAAAGCCTTCAGACTGTCCTTTGGTGTTGCACCGTGTGTGCAGGACTTTTATTTTATAAAGGACTATTTTAAGACTAGAGCTCCAACAGAATGATGGTAAGTATAGAAGATTCTTCTGATACCCTATGCTTCCCAGAGCTAGCTCCACTTTCCTCAGGGGTCCTCTCTTCCTATACCTTTTACAGAAATCCCAGGGAATCCTAGAAGGCAACTCCTGGGAACACATCACTTCGGTTATTCTCATCGTCAGGCCATACACTCCTTAACATAAAAGACTTACTTGTCAAGCAACACATTTCCCCCCTCCTACATATGTTACAATAACATTCTCCCTGCAAACAGTACTACTTTACCAGCAGTATGTACTTTACCAGCATAGTGAAAGATGCTGAAGCTCAAAACATGGCCTTGTCCTGGCTGGAAGTATAAATTCCCTTTGAAGCTGCTATTTAGTTTTTCCACAAACTTCTTATCAGTTGCCTGCAAGAAAGCAGATTTTATAATCAAACAATAAGGCTGCAAGAAAGATCTGATCAGGGCACATGGAAGCAAAATAAAGTGTTCGAAGTGTCCTTGGCTATGCAACAGTTTTGTACTGTACCCTCAGTCTGACTCTTGACAGGGATGCCAATATCATTAGGCTGTCCCTGATCTGGCTGTCCTGTCTCATCAGTCACACATGGGGATACCCCTGTTTATCCTGCTCTTTAAAGTCACACTCCAACATAAGAGCTCTCTCTGCAGCCCAGATATTTATCACTACATTCCCCCACATTATTTTTGCTGTACCCTATCTCAGACATACCTGAGGGAATGCACTCTGCTCATCTAGAAGAGACAGGAGACCAAGTGCCATGGATAGAAGCAGTTTCTGTGGGAAAGGAGACACATTACACATATCTAAAGCAGTACAGGGCATCCACTCTCACTACACTACCCTTTGAAAAGGTTCTTCTCAGGTGCATCTCCTCCCCATGACAGAAAGAACAAGACTCCTCTCTTGGCTGGATGGAGCAATTCCCTTCCGTCAGTCCTCTCACTCACTAGAATAGGTTCATTATTGTTGAATTGTGATAGTGTCCCAAGGCAGCTTTTCCTCCTTATAGGCAGCCTGCTCCAGCTGGAAAATGTGTTGAAACAGAGAAAGGAGAGGTTGGAGCACCCAGCAGACTTGGGTAGACAACCCTGAGTATCTTTCTTCCCAACCTGAATGGAGGACAGAGGCATGGCTCTCTCACCCATGGCATGAGAGGCACAAGATAAAACTGCTGTTCTGCAATCTCATCTGTCACTGGTGCATGTGCATAAAGCAGGAACACTCCTCACAGTGTAAGTGTCCCTGCTCTGCCAACTTTGGTCACTGCTTAACCCTTCTACTTCTTCCTTCCCTGCCCCAGTGACTCCCCTGCCACAGCAGAGAAGGTTGCTGCTCTCCACCCTGCTTCACTAGTCACCATTTCTGTCCTTCCAGGCAACAGACCTGTTCTTCCCCAAGCTCTCCTTCATACGCCAGGTAGGTTGGTGCTCTGCTTTCTCTGCCACACAATGTGGGATCACCCTCAGCAGACTTACATGGTTGAAGAAGTGCTGCAGCTCATTGTGCTCATTGGCCAAGTTTATGCAAAGCTGTTCAAAATGATTCATTGCAAAGTTTTCAAACCCAAAATATCTGGGATATCTAAAAGAAGGAAGATGAGCACATTATGGAGCCTGCAGACCATCCCTCCGGATAGCTATGTACCCCAACACACAACTAAATCTCCCATTTCCCAGCTCTTGCATCACAGGAAAAGCCCAGTCAAGCCACCAGTGGCACCTCTCCCATAACTCTCTTGGACAATCAGTTAGGAGAAGCCCCACTCCCACCCCTGGCTCCCCTGCAAAACCAGAGCATCCCAGAACTACAGCCTCACAGTTGCTTCAGACCAACCACCTGCTCAATGTTGGCCATGGCCCTATGGATTTCATGCTGCTGACTAGTATCTCCAACATGATCATGTCTTTGGTAATGGATGCCTGCATGCAATCTCTGTGAAAACTCGTATCGTGCCTTTCCTTCATTGTGGCTGAGAGACGCACATTTTAGGACAGAACAGGAGTGAGGCAGACAGAACTCACCTATCTTCCCCAGTTCCACCTCAGGATCCACGTTCTCAGCCAGAAGGTCATTGATCTTGCAAACAATCCAGCCAAATACTCGGCCATATGTCACCTTTGCAATGGAGTCCTGACCACCTGCACAGAGAGAACAGCAGCAGCTCACTAAAGGGCTCCAAGGAGAGCAGGAAACACAGCACACGCAAGCTGGCTCAGTACACCTGCTTCTAGCAACCTTGTCTAGTGGTTCATGAAACTATTTTAAAGATCATATAAACATTAGATATCTGTCTGATTGTCCCTGCCTTCTGTAAGCTCAAAAAGATCTCTTTCATTCTGAAATCTTCAGTCTTTCTACAAGATCAGATATGGCATACTAGGGCACTTGTGACACCATCTAAAATTGAAAATTTCCTTTCAGAAAATGTCCAGCCACTTTTTAGAATATCCAGAGACTTGCTTTGCCCTCTGCAGGTCTACCAAGTATGGATCCCCTCACTGCTAAACCAAGCGAGATGCTCCAAGCTGCACGAGGAAAATTGAATGTTTCTGTTCCTCCTAGACCACAGCTGCCAAGTGTTTAAACACTGTGGGCAAGAGGAGGATGCAATTGATGGAAAACTTGCTGACATTCTAAGAAGGAGACCAAATCAACATGACCTACCGCATGATGCACTTACTGATGGGAGAAGTTTATTTTATTGCCTAGATTTATGCAAGAGAAGACATTTGGGAAACAGAACTAGCTAATTCCCCATTTTTCAGTTCTTTCTTTCATTTATTTTAAGCAATAATCTAGGAATCCTGGGATTTCATGCCTTTTTAAAAATTGTTTTTAATCTTTTATTTGAACTGAACCTTTTGTACAGATTCTCTTGGATTATTTCCTTTTTTTCCTGAAAGGAAAATAACACCTTGTGCTTGCTACTTTAACATACTCTCCTTTCATCTTACTCCTTCCCTGATACTGTGCTCACTGATTCTTTCAGTTATTTCTCCATCTACTGTCTCGAACTCTGCACACTGCCAGCACTCCGCAACAGGAGCCTTCCCCTCTTTTGTACAAATACCTACAGTTTCCTTCTAGGCTGGACTGAAGGAGAAAGCAATGCTAATTCCTTCCTTTCTTATTTAATCTCTGCAGTCTCCTGGAGGTCAAACAAAAGCAGCATTCATGGTCCTACAAGTCAGTAAGAGACTAAATAGATAAACATTGATATACTTGCCTCTGTGCAAGAAGAATGAAGGGGCACAGACAGACATCTTTGTTCCCAACAAGTTGCAGATGTGTGAGGATACCCTTCCACCAAATATGGGTCAGTCTTTCTAGCCAGCACATCTGCAGTTCATTATGTTTCTTACCTTCTGCCTGCTGCTGGGTGTGAAAATGCTGAACGGACTCGCCTTGGGTCACTGACATCGTACAAATCAGGCATCTTAACAGTTCATCTTATTGGACTCGAAACTGACCCTGGGTGTGATGAAATATATGAGGACAGTGAATAGTAAACCCGTGTTCTGCTTGTGGGAATTGCACCTCCTGGCATCTGTGCAACACAGTGCAAAGTGGTCACGATTCAGATTAAGGCCTTTGAGCTCCACACTAAGGTAAGTATTACTATTAACATCTCACAGTACTGGAGTCAGATGTGGGCTCTGAGATATGCATTATCTCGGCAGTGATCAAGCTCATGCTTGCACTCTTTCTGAAATGCTTTCTGTTTTGCTCTCCCAGTGCTGCCACCTTTCACCTTCTGTGGGAGCCATGCCAGTCCCTGCTGAGTGGTTTAACGCCTTATTAAACAGCACCACACAGAGGTGACTGGGCAGGTGCTGAGGGTCTGAGCTTCAGCAGACAACAGAATCACACGAACTCAAAAGAGAAGGAAACAAAGGGAACTCAGAGCTGAACTCCTCAGTGATTGCTTTAATGGGAATCCCCCTCACGTGGGCAAAAAACAAGGAGCAGACTTCAAGAAGTAAGACAAAAAGAAGTTGGCTGCTGAACAGATGTAAGTGGTTGTTTCAGGTACGGTGTAGGAGGGAAAGAGGCAGAGAGATGGGAGTGAAATAAAAAACCCAGGGTGCTGGGATTTCAAATAGGCCAAAATAAAAAGACATAGAAAAGGCAGAAATATGTTACACTTTTCTGTTCTGTGTTGTTAACAAAGCAGGATAACGTTTCCATCCCACATAATAAAAATGGGATGGTCTTGACAAAGATATATTTCTTAATCTGTGATAATTTCATGTCAAATACTAGAAAGTTTAATTCTGGATAACCAAAAAAATTGATAGCAGTTAAGGTGGTATCCTTTAACAAGATCTGTCAAAAACACAGAACTAGTGTTCAGATACTGCACACCTGAATTTCTCCAAGGCATCATCACACTTAACAACATACAACATTTAATTTTGAAAAGCTTGTATTGTATGAAGTCAACAAGGCACATGTGGTATTGCCATATGCAAGGCACTCGTTCTAGACAAATGAGAGAGAGAAGCTGGGAGGTGTCTCTTTGGGAATGAACAGCAGTGAACACAGATGCAGTTGTGGGATCATACTGTGCACTTCTGGAAAAACTCCTTATTCTTCAGGACCTCTCACACTCTGAGGCAGGAACATCTTCTGCCACCTCTGGCAGAAGCAGCTCCTGCAGTCACAATGCCAGTGGGAACCAGCATCGTATCCATAAGGTTTCTGCCAGCTCTGCCAGTTTCTGCAGCCTTCAGCCATCCCTGGGAGGCTTTGCTCACTTTTACAGACCTATTGCTCTCCTCAGGCTCAAAGGTCGTGTTGCCCAGAGACAACATACCAGCCAAGATGGGCTGCATGGCCACTTGCTCCTAAAACACAAAAGAAAGATGACTGAAAACCTATCAGTGTGTAACATATACATGTGTAACACATACAACATGGAGGCCCTGGAAGTTGGAGGGGTGAGGGAAAGGCACACACAGCCTGTGGGAAGAGGCTCTACACAAAGTCTGACAGACTCAGGTGGTTTGGAAGCAACTTGGAAAATCCGGAGAGGAGACAAATAGGACTGAGCTTCAAAACAGCAGTGAGAAACAAACTCTATGCCTGCAGGAAGCACAGATGGAAATTAAATGACCCCAGAATTGTCCTGTTCCATGTCAAGGGCACTGCACAACCCTTGGTATTTGTTCTTCCAGCACAGAGCTACATCCTGTGTACCAAATCGTCCACTTATGTACCTGGAAAGTGTATATTCCATACAAAACTGTTACACAATCAGCACAGCAAGTCAGTCCCAAAGAAACAAAGCAGATCAGGAGCAGTGGAGGTATGAAAGGGAAAGAAACTCTTCCAAAGCAATGCAACAAAGAGACTCCAGACATCCCAGCTTCCATCATGACCCCATAAGATCTTTTCATGCAAATCCATTCAGAACCCACTCTAGCTTCCATTCACTTGTCTACCTGTAGCAGGCTCCACAAATAGAGCGACAGGACAGAGGCATAGGCTCCATTATAGTGCTTTCCCCTCCATCCCACATCATGAAGACTAACCTCAGGTCTGCCTTTGAAATATCTGTAGCATGAAGGACCCAATAGACCATACATCTCCTTTTCCTCCAAAGACAGTCCAGCAGACATGTAGTAGAAGATATGGAAACTCCTCTCCTCAGTACCTTGTTGCACTACCTGTCACTTCTCTAACAGGTACTCGCTCAGCTTTGCACCTCACACTGCACACAAGAAGGTGACAGGGTAAATGTTGCACTTGGGGACATGAAGCTGAGTGGGCTGTCCTGCATCTCTTATTTGGTGATAGGAGCATGGAATTATCTAAAATAAATTTCTAGTGTACAACACCTTCTAGGCTGTCCAACATCCTGGAAATGGGCTTCTCCATGCTTCCCATCATGATAGAGATGTCTGTTCACCTCCTTTAGCAGCATCCAAGGCTTCTGGCACCATAGACTAGTACTTATACTTCCTCTGCACCCTTTAAAATGAAGTAATCCAAAAATTCATTCTGCTTAATCTATCACGTGGAAGGTTAAGGTATGATTTGCTCAGAAAATTCCACAACTTCTTGGGGAGCAATTCAACTGGAAATACTTCAGGCCAAAGAGACAAAAATGTTTCAAAACCAGCTAGAAACAGCACATGACAATAGCAAATATTAAGTTAGCCAGTTATAAGGTACGTGCCCGACAGTTAATATAAGTAGCCAAGTAAAGGTGACTGAAGGCTGTGTGGATTCTCTCTCCTGGTGTACCATTAAATCAAGACTTCATTTTTCTAATAGATGTCCATGTTCTACTTCAAACAGGAAATTATTCTGAAAAATCCCCTAATCTCTTGTCACAGAGATACATGACCACAGAATCACAGAATGGTAGGGTTTGGAAGGGACCTCTGGACATCATCTCGTCCCACTCCCTGCTTGAGCAGGCACACCCAGAGCAGGGGGCACAGGAATGCATCCAGGTGGGGTTTGAATGTCTCCAGGGAAGAGGCTCCACAACCTCCCTGGGCAGCCTGTGCCACTGCTCTGGCACCCTCACAGGAAAGAAGGTTTTTCTCATATTTAGGTGGAACTTCCCGTGTTCCAACTTGTGCCCATTGCCCCTTGGCCTGTCGTTGGGCACCACTGAAAGAAGTGTAGCCCCATCGTCCTGACACCCTCCCTTTAGGTATTTATAGGTATTGATGAAATCCCCCCTCAGCCTTCTCTTCTCCACGCTGAACAAACCCAGGTCTCTCAGCCTTTCCTTATAAGGGAGATGCTCCAGCCCCTGACCATCTCTGTAGCTCTCTGCTGGACTTGCTCAAGCAGTTGCCTGTCCTTCTCAAAGTGGGGAGCCCAAAACTGGACACAGTACTCCAAATGTGGTCTCACTAGGGCGGAGCAGAGGGGCAGGATAACCTCGCTCGACCTGCTGGCCACAATCCTTTTAATGCAGCCCAGGATACCCTTGGCCTTCTTGCCCACAAGGGCACAGTGCTGGCTCAGGGTCACCTTGCTGCCCACCAGCACTCCAAGGCCTTTCTCAGCAGAGCCATTTTCCAGCAGGTCACTCCCAGCCTGTACTGGTGCCTGGGGCTGTTCCTCCCCAGGAGCAGGACGTTACACTTGCTTTTGTTGAATTTCATTGGGTTCCTCTTGGCCCAGCTCTCCAGTCTGTCCAGGTCTCATTGGATGGCAGCACAGCTTTCTGGCATAACAGCCACTCCTCTCAGCTTGGTATCATCAGCAAAACTGCTGAGGTTACACTCTGTCCCTTCATCCAGGTCATTGATGAATATGTTGAACAGGACTGGACCCAGCACAGACCCCTGGGGAAGACTGCTGGTTACAGGCTTCCAGCCAGACTCTGCCCGGTTGATCACAACCCTCTGAGCTCTGCTGTTCAGCCAGTTCTCCATCCACCTCACTGTCACTCATCTAACCCACACTTCCTTAGCTTGTCCATGAGGATGTTATGGGAGACAGTGTCAAAAGCCTTGCTGAAGTCTAGGTAAACAACAACCAGTGCTCTCTCTTCATTACCCAGCCAGTCACACCATCATAGAAAACTATCAGGTTGGTAAAGCATGATCTTCCTTTGGTGAATCCATGTTGACTCCTTCTGATAACCTTCTTTTCCTGTACATGCCTGGAGATGACCTTCATGATGAACTGCTCCATCACCTTTCCAGGGATGGAGGTGAGGCTGACTGGCCCATAAGTTTCCTGGGTCCTCTTTCTTGCCCTTTTTGAAGATTGGAGTGACATTTGCTTTCCTCCAGTCCTCGGGCACCTCTCCTGCCTTCCACGACCTTCCAAAGATGATGGAGAGTGGCTTAGCAAGAACACCCACCAGCTCTCTCAGCACTAATGGGTGCTGCCCATCAGGGCCCATGGATTTGTGAGGATCCAGTTTGCCTAGGTGATCTCTGACAAAATCCTCCTCAGCCAAGGGAAATTCTTCCATTCTCCAGATTTCTCTCCCACCTCTGGGGGCTGGGATGCCTGAGGGCCAGCCTGAGCAGTGGAGACTGAAGCAAAGAAGGCATTCAGTAGCTCTGCCTTCTGTGCATCCTGCATCACCAGGGCCCCCACCTTGTTCAGCAGAGGGCCCATACTTTCCCCAGTCTCCCTTTTACTGCTGATATATTTGAAGAAGTGATTGCAATAGTTTTCTATCATTTAAGATACCACTACATTCCCAGCAAATAAAATTACTAACTTACCAATCCTCCTAATTTGTGGTCAGCTATTTCACCATTCTCATCCACTATTTTCTTATGTGTCTTATGTTTTGCTCCAGTGGTGATTCATCAGCAGGCTTCCTGAGCCTAACACAAGTTGTCTTGCAGCAGTGTTTCTTCTGCATCTTCAGCACCATCCTGTAATGACCTTCCTGAAGGATCTGCTGTTCCAGCTGTGAGTTGCCTTTGCATATGTTCATTATATGCTGCAAAGATTAGCTTTGTACTCTCTGTTTTCCATACACCTCTCTCTCCACTGCCAAGAAAAAGCAAAGGAGCCAGCAGCTGTATAGTTGTTCTGCCCCTTATGTTTTTGTGCCCCATCACTTGCAAGTGCTTTCCTGTCCAAGGGTTTCACAACTTTTTCAGCTAAAATGCATGTCTGAGTACAAACTCACACCACAGCTTTACACAGTGGGTCCCACGAGGTTCTGATCCCTCCTCAGGGGAATTTTTCCCCATCTGCAAGGGAGTACAGGTATACCCCATGCTGTCACTTCTCAACGGGGTGCACCAGACAGACCATTTGCTCTCCTTCTTAAGAAAAAACATACTGAACTTCTGGAAAACAACCTTCTCCAAAAGTGATCTGATACACCAACTCCCCCACATATGCTGGAGTTGACAGCTTCCTCTTTCTTCAAAGAGATTTGCCCCATCCATCTCATATCCACAGCTGAGTACTGATCTTGAGATACTGCGGCAATCTCAGTCCTCAGAAGCTTTGCACATTCACATCATCACATGGGCACACAGCCACAGAACTGCCTGCACACCCACAGCAGCAGTGGTGCACATCACCCTGCTGTCACACATGCCCAGCACCTCCACCTCCATGTCAGACAAGCAGCACTTGGAAAGCACAATTTCCCCAGTCCTGGGAGGGGGCACGTACAATCAGTGAGACAATGTGTCCTTGACTGACAACATCATACTGACAAAGGACCTTAGTGTATGCATAGAAGGAAAAAGAGCATGAAATACTGGAAGTATACTTGAGGGCAGGTCTCCATTTCCACACTCGACCTTTCAGCATCTGGTGTGGCCTTACTGCTTTGTAGCTCCCAGTGGCTCTGCACTTATGGTCAAATATGTGTCATAGGTGGCTAAATACCTCAAATACTACAACAGATACCTGATCTCAAACACAGATCAGGACATCACCATGTCAGTATGCACAAATAAAATAAGACCAATTTGCCAGTTGAGAACATGCCACCTAGACAGCGCTCCTGCTCAAGTATATAAGATGTTTTTTCGTTTTCAGCTACTTCCTTTGTCCACAAGGTCATCATCAGTGAGTTCAAGCTTGTCCTTTTACCCTCCAACAAGGACAGCATCTTCACCGGGTCCTGCAAACACCATCCAGCTGCAGGTGTGTAACTGCACCAGGCTGTGAAGAAAAGCAAAATCATCTCCAGGAGACCAAAGTGTGGTACCACAGCCTACCAAGGGTGTGACTAACATCTGTTGGGATCAGGAAGGCAAGAGGAGCCAGTGGAATTTGCAGCACAGGACAACTTGGTTGCAATGAGCATTTGTCACCTGGGGGGAGCCACTGTGTTCAACATCAACCTCTGAAACATGCCATCCAGACCTGCCAGACTAAGTTGGAGAGACCAAAGAGACCACAAAGAATAGTAGAGCCCAGTGCACCTTCATGCTGTTCTGATGAACTGTGGTCTAACATGAGTGACTTTCTCCTCTCCTGCCACCCCAGCTTTGCTTATGCCAGGTAATCCTATTAATGAGTGTTTCATCACTTGCAGAGAGCAAAACCATGTCCTTCCTGTGATAAAAACACACAGATCAGTTAATAGGTCCTGTGCAAGATGCACAGGAGTAGCTCAGACTCTCATCTCTGAGACCACAAACTGCGGGCAGAAAACAATCAGACCACTGACTTCTTGGCAAATGCCCACAGGTAACTCTTGCTTGCCTCGCATCTCCCAAGACAAATACTATTACTGTTCTTCATCCCTAAGAGCCCTGTCAGCAACACCTCTTCCACCTGCAGACTCCACAGTCACCAATTCATGAGAGCACTTGATGTAAAGCACAGGCACTGTTGTCTTGTAGGCTAGAGAAATGAGTGGGGCTCAAGTGACCCTCAAAGTCAGCTCCCAGTCCCACCAAAACACTCAGCAGTGATTCAGCAAGTCATTTCCTAGCAAGTCTACACCATGTAGACTGAATATAAAATGATCAGAAGGCCAATATAAATAAGGGAATATTAAATCAAACAAGCTGACAATTAACATTTTAACTGAGATGACATTTAAACTCTTCTCTGCAATACCTAGAACAGGCAGTCAGTGTTTTGAGGCTTTCTCCTCAATGCTGTTTGACATTTTCTCTGCTAGTTGATTCTATCTGCTGCCCTGCACAGTTTCAGCAGAACAATAGTGACATCATGGAGTGAAATGTTTGTGACACTGATATGCTCTTTGGTTACAAGAGCCCTTTTTTTCCCCTTCTACAGCACAGAACTGCCCATGACAACAAGATTCTCCCTGACCAGATTCCCAAAGGTCTTAGGGCAAAAAAGCTTCTGTTTTTCTTTCTCCTGCTCTTTGGTTATATACAGGAAGCTCCACATTGGGAAATCAGGTTCCTTTTGTTATATAGAACCTTCATTACAGCAGTTATGGTGGGAGTTGTTTCACCAAAGAAAAGCACTGTGTGGCTTTCCCCAGAGCTGGTTAAATCTTTTCAATGCCACATCCCTCCAGAAGCAAACCTGACATATTTAGCTGTGTTACCAGCATCGGCAGCTAAGCTGCTCCATGAAGGCTGGCTTTGTTTGCCATGCACCTCTGTTCACGATCTGCCTGCTCTCCCATCTGGAAAGCTGAGAGGTCGGGAAGAGTGATGTGTTGCAAGCGCAGCTGGGTCTTGCCTCACCAACAGCATCAGAGATGAGATTTGCCTGAAACATCAGTGGGGAGTGCCCAGCAAGAGGCTGCTGGCCACTAGCTGGGCGCCCACCTCTGCTGGGCGCTGGTGAGCACCAGGCCCAGCACCTCACCTGATGGTGACACACTGGCTTTCAGGTAGCTGGTACGTGGCCCAGCTGGCATGGTAGGCCCAGCTGGCCATGGCGAACATGTGGGGTGACAGCGTGCCCTGTGGGGGAGAAGTGATGGAGAGGTGGTGATGGGGCTGGGGGGCAGTGGGGGGTGGTGGGGACACACCTCTCTCTCGTACAGCAGCAGGGGCCGGAAGGGGTTCATGGTGATGAGGATGTCCCGACATGGGTCTGGTGGAGGGGGGAGAGCCCGTCAGCCAGGTGCCCACCGCTCCCAGGGCACTCACATAGATCTGCAGCTGCAGGAACTGCTCCTGCAGCCTGGGCAGCAGCCTCACCTCACCCATCTCCGCCAGGTCCCACAGCAACAGCCTGCTGGACAGCCAGCAGGGCGAGGGCGGCGATTCCGCCCCTCTGCTCTGCTCTGGTGAGACCCTCCCTGCAGTGCTGCGTCCAGCTCTGGAGCCCTCAGCACAGGAGAGACATGGAGCTGTTGGAGCAGGTCCAGAGGAGGGCACAAAAATGACCCGAGGGCTGGAGCACCTCTCCTATGACGAGATGCTGAGAGAGGTGGGGTTGTTCAGCCTGACGAAGAGAAGGCTGGGGGAGAACTTACTGAGGCCTTTCAGTACTTTAAGGGGGCTTATAAGAATGGGGGGGACAGACTTTTTAGCAAGGCCTGGTGTGACAGGACAAGGGGTAATGGTTTAAACTAAAGGAGGGTGGATTTAGACTGGATATAAGGAAAAAAATTTTTACAGTGAGGGTGGTGAAACACTGGCACAGGTTGCCCAGAGAGGTGGTTAATGCCCCAACCCTAGAAACATCCAAGGCCAGGTTGGACGGGGTTCTGAGCAACCTGATCTCGTTGAAGATGTCCCTGGTCGCTGCAGGGGGGTTGGACTAGATGGCCTCTACAGTTCCCTTCCAACCCAAACCATTCGATGACTCTACCCCCGCTGCCTGCCTCCCCGCTCCGGGCCCGCCCCGGACCCGCCCGCCGGGGCGGGGCCGCCCGTTTGAACGCGGGGCGGCGGCGGGGCCCATCAGGTAACGGGCGGCGGGGTCTGCCTGACCCCACGCGGGGCCGGTGGCGAGGGGGCGGCCCGGGCTGAGGCCGCTCGCGGGTCTCGCTGCGGTGGCCGAGGAGCTGCGGGGTCGGCGGGTGTGCGGCGGGGTGCTGAGCGGCCGCCCCGCCGCTCTGACCCGCAGCCCGGGGGTGGGGGGGCCTGGAGGCCCTCGCACGGGTCTGGTGAGCCGGGGAGACACCCCATTGCAGCGCCGAGCCGCCCTGCGGGTGGGAGGCTGCTCTGCTCCGGTGTGAGCCGTTTTAAAGCGAGGAGCAGGTAAGAGCCGCCCGGAGGCCTCCGAGGCCGAGCCTTCCTGCAGCCTTTTCCACAGAAGCCACCGTTCTCAGGCGGGATGTGGAGCTGGGTGGCCCGTGGAGCTGGCCTGTGGGGCGGTTAGCGCCCCTGAGACACCAAGAGCAGCTATCCTGTGGTAATAAAGGGATATTTTTGGAGGATATTCAAAACAGATCACTTAGAAATGTTGTGGGGAATAACGCTAATGGGGCATCACAAGGGGCTTACCTGTACAGAAAGTATTCAGCTACTTCTGAGTCTGAGAAGAAAGAAGTGAGCTGGAGTGCCCCTGTCGCCATTAGGTGTATTTTCTTGTCTGTCCGTGGGCTCCAGATGACTCTCACCCTACAGACATGAGATAGTTAGAATGTGATATATTTTGGGACAATGGGAGTGTTTGCACTGCTTTATGCAAGTGGGAGATGGTCAAACCTGGTATAATTTTTTTTGTCTCTGTTTTTTTTTTAATTATTTGTTAAAAGAAGTTGGGCAGGAGAATGAAAGCCATGACTACAGCCTACCCTGGCTAAAGGTGCTCTCTGAATGGTAGCATTTTAGTCTCTTATTGGTGAGTACTTTGCAGCTGCACACTAACACTAAGCTCTTGCATGGTATTCCCTGCAGTCCATCCCCATCTGCAGGGGTGCCAGGTCTGCCCTGCTTGACCAAGACATGGCCTCGGCTAGGCTTGAGGTTGTGTTGTGAGTAAATAAGAGGATAAACCTCTGGAGAAGCTCCTGCTACTATAAAATACTGCATGTGTCCCTCAGCTCTCAGGCCTTCTGCTAACTCATTATATGAGTATTGGTAGTCATTTGATGTGAAAGTTTTGTTTCAGATATTGGTTTAGATGTCTGAAATGTCTCTGGGAGACTGTATTTGACAACTTGCCTTCTCTAAGATGACACATCTTTCTGTATTAGAATAGCTTGTCTGCGTGGGAGCAGAACTTTTGTGGAGGTAGCTCAGCTTCCAGAGAAACTGCAGACTTCCCACCGTGGCAAGTGTGGAACAGCTTGCGCTGCCTTTTGATCAATTTAACAAACTTTTTGATCAGTTTAGCAATATTTAACCGGTGCTCTGCTAACAAATATGTCTTTTTCTGAGAGAGGGTGATAAAAGAGGGAGTGTTTTTCTCCCTAACAAACCCGTGATGCTCTTGCAGAAGAGAAGAGCAGCAGTGAAGCTGGTTAATAAGTGGATAGTGTGATTCACAGCAGTTGCTCAGTGTCTCATCTCTGGAACCACAAATTACTGTTAGAAAGTGACAATGCAAACCGCTTGCTTCTCAGAAACCTCCATGGGAAAACAAGCAAGACTGGTCTCTTTCTTTTTCTCCCTTTCCCTTCCCAAGACAAATCTTATGGCTGTTTTCTACTACCTGCAGTACCTCTTCCACCCACTAACTTCCTTGGGTTTATTGAGAATTTTGCACAAAGAATGGGGCAAAGCACAGGAAGCAGCGGCTTGTGAGTGGGATTGTACACCTGAGGTTTGCTTACACATGTATCGTAATGGGCTGCTTTTGCTTTCACAGTCTGGTCTTTCTAACACTGTTCTTCTGGTTGATGCAGGGCTCCTGTACCCACGGTTGGAATGCAGAAGGAAACTGTTAGTAATGGTTGCTAGCAATTGACTTCCCATCTTCATATTAAAGCGTAGGGTTTGTAGCTCAGAACCTTACCCTGTGGCATAGGTTATTCTTTTGTTGTACGTCCATCTCTCCTGGCTCTCTAGGATTGGTTACCTTCCTGTATACTAGCCCTGAGGCTGCTATGAGTGACTCATCCTTGGTGTTTATGGCTGGAACAAACACTGTAGAAGAGCAGAGGGCTCGCTGGGAGAGAAAGCGCAGCCGGACAGCTAAAGAGCTGCTGGAAACTGAACACAAATACCTTGAGCAGCTGGATTTGGTGGTCACAGTGAGTATTTCAGCCCTTGTGATATGTGGATACCTTCAGGCAGTGCACAATTATTTGTGTTGTCATGGGGAAGGGTCAAAAGCAGGACTTTGAAGCATTCCTACTGTGTGGGACAACTGCTGGGGCTGAAAGGTGTTTTTTGTTATTATTCTTTTACCTCCTCTGTAATATCCGATAAGTTGTGGTTTTGGCCCCTTGGATTTGGTCTGTCCACAGACATAAATCTTTAAGCTTGACTGTATAGGGGAGTCGCCTTAAGATACCCGAGATGTGTGAAACATAGGGACACACAGGAAAAAGATTATTAACAAGGTGGTGTAAAACAGCTGCATTGAGGAATACTGAAATAGACTGTATCAGTGCTGTAGTGCTGTTCCATGTTTACAGTTATGGTCAAAGTAACCAAGAAGGCTTACATCTGATGATAGATATCTTATGTAGGCATTCACCATATTTGATATCCTTTCGAGCTAAAGAGTGTGCAGGCTACAACTTCTTGCTTCTGCTTTGTGCCACAAATCACGTTTGACCGACCTGTGAATTTTAGCACTTCGAAATTCTTTTTTCCTACTTAGTTCTTCGTGACAATTTTAAAGGCCAAAGGGACACTGAATCCTGCTGTGTTGGAAACCATATTTGGACCCCTGGAATCCATATATTCAGCCAGCCAGTAAGTGAACACACTGATGTGATTCCTGTAATTATATGGGGAGGACCCTATATTGATGAGAAAGTAAGATTTCAGGCAATAGAGCTTAACAGCTTGTAAACCAGGCATTCAATTCTAGTGCTGCTAGCCTTGGTGGCATTTGCAGGTGTACCCAGGAAACTGCTGATCTGTATTCACATATCTGGATGCCCAGTTGCTCTCTGGATAGTGATTTAAACCTAGTAAGTCTGCTCTTCCGAATTTTTAAGGGATGTTTTCTGTAGCTTACTCTGTGACCACCAAACATATCTGGCACAGAAACTGGGTGTGAGGTGGAGACTGACAAAGGAAGGTCAGCATAGGAGTGAATGAGAGGGCACTGTGAAAATTCCATCAGTAATGTACCCCTCATGAGCTATCTTTGCCTCTTGTGCACAGTGTTCTGTCGCATCACCTGGAGAGAGGGAATTTGGGACCAGGACTGGAAAATTTCTGTCAGAATCTAGAGCTTTATGGCCACTACACTGAGAATTTTGAGCAGGCAAATAAAACCTTGAAGGTAAATATCTCCTTTATTCTTCCTGTTCTTTCTTCCCTCTCTTTCTGCGTTCTGGGAAACAGCTACATCCTTCCCTTTTTTTCTTCTGTTTCTGGAGTGATCAGTTTTCTTCCTCCTTCTGGGCTGCCCCTATTTTCTCGGTCTTCCTGCTATAATCGAATGGTGAAAATTTCTTTACTTAATTAGAGCTTCAAATTTTTGAAGCTTGTTTCAGGTATCTGTGTATGTATGTGCATACACTGAGTACAGCTTTCTCGGAGTTCTGTGTTTATGCCCGCTCATCCTTGGCTGGCAAGCCTGGAGAGTTTGCAGGAGGAACACTAGGGGTCAGTGATCTCTTTCTGGAGAATTATCAGGTCTCCTAGTCTTTCCCACTACCACAGATGTATCCTAACAGTGGGATTTCCTTTTTCTTGGGATTTCCCGATTTATGTTCTATGGTAGAAGAAAACTTTTTCCTTCCCACTTACCTCTCAAAATACAATCTGTCTTCCAAGAAATTTCAGAAGGATATATTTTTCTTTCAAAGTCCTGACAGCTGTGTCTAGAATTTAAACCACCCGACTTCTGGTTTTTGTCTGTGTTTTGTTCCCAGCTGCAGGATGTACTGGGATGTTTCCCCTCTTTTCTGTCTACATGCATATATTCACATTTTTGATTTCCTAAGAGAAAAACCCATTTTGGATACTTATCTTGATGTGATGGGAATGCAGGGCTGCATTGCTTTGTCTTGAAATGAGTGGCAAAAAGCCACAGGTGGACTCCTTGTCTCCTTGTTTTCCTAAGTGTGTCTCTTTTTTTTTTTTTTTTTGTCCTTTATTTCCATTTTCTGAGTATACTAGCTTCATACTGCTGTGCATGTATGAAGAGGGGATATTGCTTCCATTACCTGCTGCGAAGTGGTGGTCAGGAGAAAGGGAATTGCTCGCCCATGGCTACAAAAGAAGTTGTTGATGCTTGTGTTCAGGACTGGAGTCCTAAACTGTAAGAGTTCTAAGAGTTTCAAGCTCTGGTACAGAGTAGAGCATATATTTCTTTCTATAGTCTCAAAGCTATATACCTTTTCTGCTGCATACAGGAGCAATTGAGGAAAAATAAGGCATTTCGACGGTTTAAGAAACTCCAGGAGACTCGACCTCAGTTTCAAGGGAGGAAGCTAGAGGATCTTCTTCCTTTGCCCCTGCAGAGGCTGCACCAGTAAGTAAGCAATTCTAAGTCTTCAAGATGTTAAACAAGAGGAAAAAAGGAACGTAACAGTGTCTTGGTTGCTGTGGAAGGTGAAGTTGCTTAATGTGTCTCAAAATCGGAGCATATAGACAGCAATGGAGAGACCCGAAGGTGTGCCTGGGAAGTGGACTCAGTGTATGTGGACAGGGGATGATGCAGAACAGTAGCTGTGTTTAGCCCTGGCTCCTAAGATCTTCACCTAGCCCTCAGGCAGAATTGAAGTGGGGGCTTTTTGTCATCTCTGTCAGCTACTGAAGTTAGCTCCTGAACAAAAGCAAGCTGTCAGAAGTGCTGCAGAAGTAGTGTTATCTGCCAGAGATGGTCTTGCTCCACTTTCATGTGGATTGCTGACCTGGAGCATGGTGACTCTCCTTTCTTGTAGATGGTTGCTTTTTGGAGAGAGAAGAGATTGATGAACACGGGGGAGCTTGTGTCCCCTCTCAGGTTATCAGGGCCATATGCCTTCCTCAGTTTTTGTGCGTTTCCCAGTTCTCAGTTGTCTGAGCCTGGACAGATCCAGTCTAGATTGCTGCATTTCCCCCTTGAGGCATCCTTTGAAGAGGCAGGCTGACTCAGGAGCTGCCCTTTGTTGGGGAGGATATGTGGGTAATACAGAGCACAGATAGTTTGCTGGGAACCCAGCTGCTGCTGCCATAGATTGTGTAGCTGCTCTTCAACCATGTTCCTGGTGAGGCTGCAACTTGAATGCTATGTTCAGTTTTGGGCCCCTCACTACAAGAAGGACACTGAGGTGCTGGAGCGTGTCCAGAGAAGGGCAACAAAGCTGGTGAAGGGTCTAGAGAGCAAGTCTTATGGGGAGCGGCTGAGGCAGCTGGGGTTGTTTAGTCTGGAGAAGAGGAGGCTGAGGGGAGACCTTATTGCTCTACAGCTACCTGAAAGGAGGTTGTAGCGAGGTGGGGGTTGGTTTCTTCTCCATAGTTACAAGCGGTAGGACGAGAAGAAATGGCCTCAAGCTGCGTCAGGGGAAGTTTAGGCTGGATATTAGGAAAAACTTCTTCACCGAAAGGATTGTCAGGCATTGGAATCGGCTGCCCAGGGAGGTGGTGGAGTCTCCATCCCTGGAGGTATTTAAAAGAAGGGTAGACATGGTGCTTGAGGATATGGTTTAGTGGTGGACTTGGCAGTGATAGGTTAGCAGTTAGACTTGACGATCTTAAGGGTTTTTTCCAACTTTAACTGTTCTATGGTTCTAAAGCAAGTCTGAGAGATTGATAGCATCGTTTCTTTGAAAATAAGTCAGAATGAGCAGTCTTTCAGGTAGATTTATGTAACCTTTTTAGTCAGCTTGGCAGATATAAACATAAGCTTTCTTTTTACTGTAATTCTTTGGCTCGTTCCTTTAAATTTGTAAAATAGCATTGTATTTGTTCCTGTCCAACTGTTTGGAAAAATGGTGGCTTTTTAACAGAAGGTCTAATTTTTTCATTAGTCTCTCTTTCATGTTTCCTCAAAACTCTGTTACATATGCTGCAGGTCATATGACTTCTGTCAGTTCATGAATCTATACAATGTGATATTTCTTCTGCCATTTCAGAATGAAAATAGTTTTACTTTATTGGGAAAAAGCATTTGTGGAGATCTGGTCCTGACTGGTAAAGGCTGGTGAGGAAAAAAGAAAAAGGCAGCTCTTAGTTCTTATAGAAATGCCTTTATTTTCTTGTGTGGGCAGGAGACATATGGTATGAATGCTACCATTCAGACATAAAAAATAAATAGTTCAAAGAGAAATTAGTCTGTTATTGAAGGCATTTTTATGTGAATGCTAAGATAGTTTCATGAACTTAAGTAATATGTGGTTGCTTTTCTCAGATCTCCAGGAAATGCCAAAGGCTTGCAAGTATATAAAATACTTGGGTTAATTTAGTTGATAAATTTGAAGATAAAATGAACATGATCAAAGAATTGTGACCAAAACCTGCTTGGGTAGGCTTAGAGGTGTATACTCCATCTCCTGGCAGAGTGTTATTGATCATTCTGTCACTAACAGGAGATGCTTTTGTAAAATAACTTTTTGGGAAATAAACCTGCTCTCTCTATCTTAGGTACAAGCATTTCCTCAGAGACCTACTGGAGAACACCAGCCCAGACAGTACTGAGTACCAGAAACTCACAAGTATGATTCCACCTGTAGATGCTGGCACTCGGATCAGAGTTAGCCTTCTTGCTATTAATATTTGGATTCTTGTCCTCTGTCTACTTTCACATGAAGAAAAATCTTCTTCTCTCTGGGGTTCTAGTGGATTACTGTTTGCCTCCTCTATCTTGGGCAAGATGTCCCTGAGAACACACTGGGAATAAAAATGTAGAGTAACTGACTGGGAAAGTGGGTTAGGTCAGAGAAATGGCAGCTCTACTTTTTACAGTGAGGGTGGTGAAACACTGGAACAGGTTGCCCAGGGAAGTTGTTGATGCCTTACCACTGGAAGTGCTCAAGGTCAGGTTGAATGGGGCTTTAAGCAACCTGATCTAGTGAAAAATGTTTCTGCCTATGGAAGGGGGGTTGGACTAGATGATCTTTAAACACTCCTTCCAGCCCAAACCATCCTATGACTCTATTGGTCATGCGCCTCA
Organism: Phalacrocorax aristotelis; assembly: GCF_949628215.1. NCBI lineage: Eukaryota > Metazoa > Chordata > Aves > Suliformes > Phalacrocoracidae > Phalacrocorax > Phalacrocorax aristotelis. The sequence continues at coordinate 70,655,904 of NC_134311.1, read as the reverse complement.
ATTTTCTAGCATAATTCATGTCTTTCATGACACATCTACTAGCAGTTAACATGACTTGTGGGGCACTTTTCCTCTTCTTGCTTCCAGGTTCAGGAAATTATTCATCTGTCTAGTGTTTGACTGGCAAATAAATGTTTTCTAGAACTGTAGAAGTGTTGGTTGGAGAGAGGCCTCTGGAGGTCATCTAGTCCAATCGCCTGCCAAAATTACTGAATAAATCTGTTGTTGATATTTGGTTTAAAACATTTGCTTCTTAGTTTCATCTTACCTTTTCACAGCAAGATAGATAAGGCATAATACGTACTCATTTGTGATAACTTCAGAATATGCTGCTGTAATTTCAGAGGCTGTGAAATCTATTTCTGAGGTATCTCGGTGGGTCCAAGACATCATTCATAAGAGAGAGAACTCATTGCAGCTACTTCGGGTTCAGAAACTGCTCAAAGGACAGAAGACCCAGGTTTTGACTCCAGGTGGGTCTTACTGACAGTTCCCTGTTTTTCTTCTGCTGAGCTGAGATAACGGGAGATATACCTGTCTTCATCTCTGACTCAGCTCATATTAACTGGTTTTCCCCTTCTGCCCAAACTCCATAGACAGGTGGTGAAGGAATATAACTAGTAATTCAAGCCCTGGTTTGTTTGTTTTTTTTAATGAAGAATTTTTGAGTAAGGATAAGCAGCAGCTTAATTCCCTGATGTTCAGATAGAAGTTGGTGATATGTAGTTAGAAAGTTAGTAATGGGAACCTAAGGAGGTCAGGGGTGTAAGTCCTGAGTGAGAATGTAAGATAGATATCACATAATTTTGGAAGAGTATAAGCAGTGGTGGTGTTCCTACTCCACTGCAGGAACCATAGATTTCTGAGTGTGAAGGTCCCAAGGACTGTGGTGTGTTTTACCTTAAGCTACAAGCTTCATGGACTTCTGCTCACACCCTTCACATGAAGAGTCTTTTTACCTGCATGGTTAAACTGTGCCAAAAATCAGAGTGTTTCTCTTAATAGCTGAGATATATAAAGTTACAGTCATTGGCATATAAGGTTGTCTAATTGGATAACAGGCTTTTTTATGACCTCTTGTGTGACTGCATGCTCTCTGCACCGAGAGCACACTCCAAGCTATGTATGGAATATTGTGAGAAATGTGTCCAGTTTGGGCAACTATGAAGTAGTCACTTGAGGCTCCCTGTGTGCCCTCACTAAACACTGCTATTGCAGAGGTCATCTAGAAACAGCGCGGCAGCTGGAGAGGAGTGTTAAAGTCACTATGTGTAAAGTTCTCTAAGGCACACCACCAGGTATTTGTGAATGTGGCTGTAATTCACACATGGGGATTTTGGGGTGAAAAAAAAATCCCCAAGAGGAATGGTGGGGAGAATTGGAAGAGTAAAAGTAAGAAAACTTGTGGTTGAGATAAAAGCAGTTTAACAGGTAAAGGAGAAGCTCTGCACACCAGCAAAGCAAAACAGTGAATCCATTCACTCCTTCCCATGGGCAGGCAGGTGTTCAGCCGTCTCCAGGAAAGCAGGGCTCCATCACGTGTAACAGTTACTTGGGAAGACAAACACCATCACTCCAAACATCCCCCCTTCCTTCTTCTTCCCCCAGCTTTATATGCTGAGCTTGACAACATATGGTATGGAATATCCCTTTGGTCAGTTGGGGTCAGCTGTCCCGGTTGTGTCCCCTCCCAGCTGCTTGTGCATCCCCAGCCCACTCGCTGGTGGGGTGGGGTGAGAGGCAAAAAAGACCATGATGCTGAGCACTGCTTACACAGCAATAACTAAAACATCCCCGTATTGTGAACGCTGTTTTCAGCGCAAATCCAAAACAGAGGCCCATACTGACTACTATGAAGAAAATTAACTCTACCCCAGCCAAACCTGTACAGGTAAAAAAAGAGTTTGTTTATCAGACGTTACAGTTCTCTAAGATGCTCAGTCAATGGGCAGATTAATTTACAATTCTCTTTCCCATTCTTCATAGAATCCTTTTGGGGATGCTGGATGAAAGGGGGCTAACTCAGGTGTGCTCTGCTTATACTGAGCATGAACATGAGGAGGGGTGCCTGGGCACATTGGGCTAGTGCATAAATAAAAAGGTAAATCAGTTATCGTGAATGACAGAACTAAAACCCCACAGCAAAAAGGCCCAACCCCAAAACAGTACAGCTAGACCAGCAATAGCCCTCTTTTGAAAATGTTGGGTCTGGTTTGGGGTGTTTTTTTTTTTTGGCCTCTGAATATTCTGAGACATCTGGTAGGACAAATGTTGAGCTGGAGTAAAACAGGTACTAATGAATGTGAGAAGCAGAAAAGTAAGAGGCAGCTGGGGCTTGCCAGAAGCAAGCTAGTTTTTGCAGAATGGTTAAGATTGAGTCCTGTTACTAGGAGAGAAGAGGTAAGAAAACATAATGCTATAGACTCAGAATAAGGGAGTAGCTTTGGAGTTGGATATCTCATAGTTGGCAATGTCTCTGAGATGCACTGTTCCCAATGAGAAGAGACCCTGCTTTCCTTGCTGCCTTCTGTGTACAGGGCAAATACCATCTTAGCCAGAACTGCCTCCATAACATAGCAGTGTTCTGTCATCCCTAGCTTCCCTACAGATATTTCCTTGCTCTTGTGTTACAAAAATTCCCTAAACCATGTGCGCCTGGGAATCCTGAACACAGATCTATATCCCAAGACTTCCTGCACAGTCTAACTCAGACTGTATGCCAGGGAGTCTGATTACAGCTTAGCCTGAAGGAAACAGTCCCCAGACAAGCCTCATGCTGGGCTTCCCTTCCATTTGTTTTTTTAAACTTGGACTGGTTCCTGCACCTCACCCTTCTCTTTCTCAGTTTCTTATTCAGGTAAGATGAGTGGTTCCTGTGGAGTAAGCTAAGCAGGAATTCACTTGCCTCTATGTTTTGTGATGGTAGCGTACCAAATAAGACACAATCCATAATTAAAACAAAATTGTGTTGTTTTCTAAAAGGTACCTATTACCTCAGCCAGAAGCTAAGGCATGAAAAACAGTGACTGAAATTCTGTGGCAGGTGTTTCCCAGACCAGGCCAGATGTCAATATCTTATTATGGCTTTCAATTTTTATAAATAATCTGTTGGCAGGTGTCTTCTTAATTCCCAGGAGTTGATGGCTGTCTTGTACAATAATCCTTCTAGTTAGATGCACTGCTTTAATCAAACCATTTTGTGTAGATGCTATTTTTAAAATTGCTGCTTACAGCTAGGTTTATCAAATGGTTTTAATTTTTCTCCTGCTGATTTCTCTGCCTTTTATTTTATTTCAGTTCATTTCATGGGTAGATGACACTGGACTCTATTCTGTAAGAGAAGGTTGAGAAGGTTGCCTATTCAGACCTTCCTTCTTAATATGTTGTATTGTATCCCCTTTGCCATCTTCTCATGAGAACGACTATTTGCATTCTGTAACCTGTTAACTACTGGAGGTCCATATACAGTTAGATGACCTGTGAAATGTGGGTGTGTTTTTTTTAATTGCACGCACAAACAAACAAAACAAGAGAAACATCCTAAGTTTTTAATATTTATTATAACTTCTGTTTCACCAGTAAAGACAAACCATTGGGCAACACAATTTAAGATAGTTCATTGTATGTTTTCTGAAGGCTTATGTTAATTTAAAGGTATGCATACCATTTTCAAACCATGTTTTTGTTCTGGTCTGTTTAAACAGACTTGCATATCATAATATGATCTTAATTAACATAGTAGATTTATAACAGCTTCAGTCTGCTCCTCATATACTGAAAGTTTTGCACTGATTACTGCTTCTTCATGGGTGCTATCAGTGCTGATGAGCTGGCCCCAGTTGATACTAGGTGCTTTCTAGTGGCTGGAAATGTTGTAGAACCTGGTAACCTTCAAGGGTAGCTCACTGTACTCCTGGATTTTTTTGTTTTGTTTTGCTTTGTTTTTTTCCCAATGATCATCTGACAACTGTCTTTATTTCCCTTGGGTGCCTAGGGCGCTGGTATATCCGGGAAGGCTGGCTTTTGGTGGTGCCTTCAAAGGGAGAAGAACTGAAGCGCAGGATGTTCTTCCTATTTTCTGATATCTTTATTGCAACCAAGCCCTGCCACCCACTGCACCTGCTGAACTCGAACAAACTGGCATGCGAGGCTGTCTACCCGCTTCACCAGTGCACAGTAGATAAAGTGTTTGGCCACACGCAGAGCCAGGGAGGGCTCCTCAGTGTAAGTCTTCCTGCTTCTGCCTGGCAGAAGCATCAGTGGAGTCAGACTTGTGAAGCAGGTCTCTAGCAGTCTCAGCTGCAGCAGGACTGAGATGGTGAGAGGTGACAACAGGAAATGCAACGAACTAGTCTGAGTTAGGAAAACTGTTCTCTTCTTGGGTGATGTAGGTCCTCTTCCCTTCACGGTGTAGGCCTTCCAGAGCACTCTGGGGTACAGGCTGCTGTTTGCTTCACTGAGCTCAGGTGAGGAGGGTTTGATAAGACTGACGTGCCCTCAGCAGAGCATGTATTTGGGGGGCAGCCCCACAGTCAGGTGACAAGAAATACACAGCATTACAGTGACTGTAGACTGAGCTTACAGAAAACCCTGAAAAACAGAGAATGAAGAAAGATGTGGGTATTATCACAACAGAATTTGCTTGTGCATCTAATGCCCTGAGGGCTGCAAGGTCGTTGACTGGGACTGGTGCCTTAGGTAGGGGTTTCAAGTTCAGGTCTTCCTAGGTCAAGGAAGGTCTTGGCAATCACCCTGGGCAAGTTGTGATCTGTAGATGATGGTAGTGGAAGGACCCCTATGGGCAGCTTGGGGTAAGGGACAAAACGGGATGAAGATGTGCTGAGAGCTGTAATTGCCCACTTCCAAACACCCTATTAAGTCAAAGTGAGCTGTCATCTGTGGCTGAAAGGAATGGAAGAATCTGGCACTTGCTCTGTACTGTCCAGCCTCTGGCCTCTCCCAGTACCAATGTTCAATTTTTCTATCTGGGGAAAAAAAATGGTGGAATTCAGCATGCAGGGCTGAACTGAGTTCAGTGGTGATGGCTCTGCTTTTTATCAGAGTTGCTGCCTTGGTTGGGAATGCCACAAAGTGGTACAAGATTCTGTTTGCCTTTCAGCTTTCCTTTCCACACAAGACACTGTTGTTGATGTCCAGCGACCAAGAAGATATTAATGACTGGTATTGGAGTCTTACAGCTGCAGTCAGGTAGGTATCTATTATCCAGAGGTGGAAGGGCTGAGGGAAAGGTGGGGGGAACATAAAAATGATCATATGGACCTGAGTATTTGCATTATTACATCGTTAAAAGGCTGGTAGAGAAGACCTGACTCTGGCAGCTGTGATAGAAGGGAGTAGTAATTACAGATTTCATGTATTAACAGTGAACTTTCCCTTTGTTTTGCTCTACAGGCAGATGAAAATCTGACTCACCTGAGTACAAGACAACCTGGTAGGACTACCGCCCCTCTTGACAGAAGCCTACACAATCTTAGGAAATGTTCAAGGACATATAGTAGGCGAATAGCATTTAGAGGGACTACATGCTGTGCTTGTTAGGTGATGAATGCTTTGTCAGGTGTCCTAATCTTAATACAGCTATTGCAAAAAATAGGTATGCACACTAAGGATTTGTATATAAAAAAATCTGTATCAAGACTTGTCCCCAACTTAGCTTAGAAGCTTCTAGCTTTTCTACAGTTTTTTTCCCCCTCAGATTATTAATTTAAGGACAAGTAGAAGAGAGGCTGACTTGCTTTCCCTCATGAAATGTTTTAAACAACGCTTTCTAAATCAGTGTTTTCACATTTGTTTACGTGTATGTCTACCTGCTCTTGCTTCTGGGTCCTTTCATCAAAACAGATGTTTTGGGTAATGTGGATTTTTTGGGTAATGGTAACGTGGGCATAACACTGTGTTTTCAGCTGGTACTACAGGGCCACAGGAATCTTCCTCCCTTGACATATTTTTATTATTCATATCCTTGAGTTTTCTACCAAAAGAGTTTGACAGTTATTGTTCCTCTTCCTCCAAGAATGTGACAGGTGGGCAGATCAAGGGAAAATGGTTTAGTGGTTAAAGTCCTACCTCTCAGTTTCTCATCAATCCCACAGAAAAGTTAATCTGCTGAACTATCTGAAATAAACTGGTAGGTAACGTAGACTTATGCTTATCAAGCAGCATTCACATTTCTGATCTGAATCCTAAGAGATTATGCAGATAAAGCAGCCCTTGCCTTTGCCTTCAAGGTATGCAGCAGCCTGGTAACTTTGAAATGCTTGTGGCCAGCAGGAGCAGGGGGGTGCTCGTCCCCCTGTACTTAGCACTGGTGAGGCCGCACCTTGAATATTGTGTTCAGTTTTGGGCCCCTCACTACAAGAAGGACACTGAGGTGCTGGAGCTTGTCCAGAGAAGGGCAACAGAGCTGGTGAAGGGTCTGGAGAGTAAGTCCTGTGAGGAACAGCTGAGGCAGCTGGGGTTGTTTAGCCTGGAGGCGGCTGAGGGGAGACCTTATCACTCCCTACAGCTGCCTGAAACAAGGTTGTAGTGAGGTGGGGGCTGGTCTTTTCTCCCAAATAACAAGCAATAGGATGAGAGGAAACACCTTCAAGCTGCGTCAGGGGAGGTTCAGGATGGACACTAGAAAAGACTTCTTCACCGAAAGGGTTGTCAAGCATTGGAACAGGCTGCCCAGGGAGGTGGTGGAGTCCCCATCCCTGGAGGGGTTCAAAAAACATGGAGATGCAGCACTTGGGGACATGGTTTAGGAGGGCTGTGGGTGTTGGGTTGATGGTTGGACATGATGATCTTACATGTCTTTTCCAACCTTAATGATTCTGTAATGCTAAAAGCTTGGGCAGCACCTCTGCTCCTGATGCACAGGGAAAATCTCCAGAGAGCTACAGTCAGCATGGTCATCAATGGCTGGTAATGTGCCATGGTTCGGTTAACTAGGATGGAAGACCAATTTAAGGAAGAAGTATAGAGAAGGTATTATTCTTGAGTATTTCATTAAAACCTCAGCGTGGAATAATGTGGAATCTCTGCAGCAATAGCAGTTTAGTTCACCTCTTCTACTGAAGGGGAAAACATCTGTTTGAACAAGACACTAGGTCAACTGCAAAGAGGGCAATTTCAGGGTCATTAGAATCTTTAACTATTAAGGTCCATCTGAACACTGACCTTTTAGTAGTTTGAGTGTTTTGCCCCTCACTCCCCCCACCCCCCACCCCACACCCCCTTGTTTATTTTCTCACTGCAAAGTTTAAAGGACAGGGAACTGCTTGAGCAAGTCCAGTGGAGAGCTATGAAAATCACCAGGGGACTGGAGCATCTCTTATGAGGAAAGGTTTATTCAGCCTGGAAAAGGCTGAGGGGGGGCTGGGGGGTTTCATCAATACCTATATCTGAAAAGTGGGTGTCACGACAATGCGACTTCACTCTTTTCAGTGGTGCCCAATGACAGGCCATGGGGCAATGGGCACAAACACAGGAAGTTCCACTTAAACATGAGGAAGAACTTCTTTCCTGTGAGGGTGCCAGAGCAGTGGCACAGGCTGCCCAGGGAGGTTTTGGAGCCCCCTTCTCTGGAGACATTCAAACCCCGCCTGGACGCGTTCCTGTGCCCCCTGCTCTGGGTGTGCCTGCTCAAGCAGGGGGGTTGGACCAGATGATCTCCAGAGGTCCCTTCCAACCCCTGCCATTCTGTGATTCTGTGAATTCATTAAAACAGAAGTGGTACTGTGTGAGACATGTCCTGAAGAGAAAATTAACAAATTTAAGGTTCTTTAACATCACCTTTTTTTAATTGGTCTTTCTATACAGCTCACTACGTAGGATCACTCATTTGTCCTAAGTTTGTGAAACTTGGAGTGAGGAAGGCAGTATCTTTGGGTTTTTTAGGTTTGTTTTGGGTTTTTTTTCCTCCACTCAGAAGCTACAGCTAGGGCTTTCAAGTATTAGCTGTACTTTAAATCATAGGCAAAGCTAGCCATTTAAGTTCTTTATGCCCCAGTAGTTACAGCTCTCTAAAAAAGTTCTGGTACTCTCCCTTTTTATTCTAAGAGGTTAATACAGAGATTTCTTGCAACCTTGCACCTGAGGCTGAGATGTCTACCAAGAGCTTGGTATACGTAATTAATATTGCTGTGCACGTTTCCTCCTTATTATAATACAAGTCTATGTAGTACTGCCTCTTTTAAGACTTACCTCAGTGCTACCATCCTATGTTGCATTCAGTACTTCTGAAATAGCAAAATGAACTTTATTTTTCATTGCATTTCCTGCCCTGAAAGGCTGCACACTGGCTTCTAGAGAACACTAGCTCTGTCACAGTGAAGGGGAGAGGCTGCTCTAGAGAGTAGGGCTGGTGGACCAGAAGCTGTAACAAACCCAGTCTTAGCTGGGTGCACATGAATACAGTCCACAGAGAAGCAAACTCACTTTCTGAACAGTTTATTTACACAGAGCATACCAACCATTACGGCTCCCAGCTCAATTTCTTTCTCTTGCCGAGTCTCTATTCAAACCACAGGAAGAACGAGGTACACCCTGAGCTTGCACCCCTGTCATGGCAACTCAAGGTTAGTGACTGACCTCCTGGGCCACCTTCCATGCCTGTGCTGCGGGACAGCACCAAGCTGGCCAGGGGGTGGGCAGCTTATGGCAAGCTCCCTCCCTGTGTGTGCACAGGGTGTCCCTCAGGGTTGAGGGGTGCCTAGACAGGGGTGCCCTCGGGGGGCTGTGGGGCTGCTGCCTGCTGCATGTCCTCCCGATAGCCCTTCAGCAGCTGGTTGAGCAGCGTCTTCTCGGTGTCGCGGCGCGGGCAGATGAGCGGTGGGAAGGGGTTCCCCTTCAGCTCGATGACCGCCATTTTGGCGCGGTCAAGGCCATCCCGGTTGGGGATCTGCAGCAAGCGGGTGTAGCTACCGGGATGGGGCTGGAACCGGGGTGCCAACACCTTGAACAGCTTGTGGATGAGGTCCTTCTCCTGCGGGGCGGCACGCTCAGCTCCAGCACCGGGGCTGCGGAGAGCAGGGAAGGACTGGGCGGGTGGGGGTTATACTTACCGTCAGCCAGAAATTCGCCATGCGCATGGCGCGCTCATTGGTGTCCCCCAGCTTGGCGTAATCGATGAGCTGCGGGGAGCGAGGAGGCACAGCTATTAGGGCCCCTCAGCCGCCCGCCGCCCCCCGCCCCGGCCCCGGCTACTCACCCGCTCCGCGTAACTCCGCATCTCGTCGGCTCTCGCCCATGGCGCCTCGATGCGCTCATGCCGCACCAACGCCGTCACCAGGTTACGCAGCAGGTCGAGGCGAGAGCGCGGGCTCAACCCCAACCGCCGGTACACTCGCCCGTGCGAGATGGCGGCGGCCACCGACAACCGCATCTTGCCGCCCCCCCGCACCGACCACCGCCGCCGCGGGGCACCACGGGAGGCGCCTCCCGGCAGCCCCCGCGCACCGCGCCGCTCCGTTGCGGCGCGCCACTGGGTTGCGGTGCACCCCTACCCGCCGCCTGCTGCATACAGCCGCCGCGGCCGGGCTGGGAGGGAAGCGGAGCCCGGAGGCGCGTACCGAGAGCGCCGAACCGGCCAGGGAAACCGGGTCGGCCAGGTGGAAGGGGCCGAGCGGGCCCCCGGCCTCCTGGGCGGGCTGCGCAGGCGCAAAGCGGGGCATGCCGGGAGCTGTAGTTCCGCGCCGCGGCGGGACCGGCCGCCATTTCCCGCCGCTGTGGGGACTTGTCCCGCTGCAGCGCAGACCGCGGGTGTAGCAACCCTCCGCTCCTGTCTCTGAGGCATCGGGGCGCCCCGGGGCGGGAAGGCAGGGTGGGCTCTGAGGAGAGGAAGGAGCGTGCCCAGCCTTCCCGCTCCTCCTCACCGCAGCTGGGGCGGGGTGGTGGGGCACAGCCCTCACAGGGTGGCCCCGGGGCTGCGGGGAGGGCCTCAGCTAGGCGCCGCGGGCAAGCGGGGCCTTACAGAGCCTTCACCTTGTACTCCCTTTTTCCCCAGTGCCGGTGGCGGGGTGGCGCAGGAGTCTCGGACCTCGAGCCGCTCCCCCAGGCTGCAGAGAAGCTGGGTATGCCAGCAGCCTCACGTAGCCCTCGCGGGGCGTGGGAGGCACCAGCCTCATCGCGGAGGTTCTGCCTTGTTTCCACGAAGGCAGAAACCCGCCATATTCTGCAAGGTGTCATGCCCCTATAGTCCTGGCAGCGTGTATAATCAGCTGCAAGAAAAATGCTAAAAGACAGCATAAGGAGGTTTCCTGCCACTCGTCCCTTGCAGTCAACGTTTCCGTATTTCAGAGGAAGGATGCGTAACAAAAGCAGCATAAGAAAAAATATCTTTGTTATTAGCATACATCATAAAATCACAATCATTTCATACACATTTTAGTATTTCATATACTTACATAAATAAAGTGAACAGTATAGTTATTGGAATGTGTAATAGGAACAAACATACAGATTTTAATGTGAAATTAACAAATTCTTGGACCCCACCCCCATCTTTTGTTGCTTCTCCGGGGTTTAGCGTGTAACTCCAAAATACTCCAGGAAGGTTACTCAAACTGTGATATCAGCACTAACTCCAGGGATTACCTTCATTCCATTTACAACTGATTTTCCTTTCCTTTTCCTGGTCTAGCCTGACTACATAGGAATTCTTCTGTGTCAGTACTCCAGCTTTGCAGGAAAGGCTAATCCTGTCTGTACCTGGCACAGTGTTGAAAGAAAACATTTTCCAAGCTTTACTATTTTGTTAAACCCATTAACAATCAGCATTTTGCCATCACTACACACTCTTGCAAATGTTTCCATTAAATATATTTCTAATATTAATAAAATAACAAACTCTTTATTATCCTTCTGCTTATAACTTGATCTCTTAACATAAAAATAATATTTATTTCTAATAAAATTATACATAGTATTTATATGAAACAAAGTTGTCATGTGCATGAGCCTAGTAATGAGGCTAGGCATGAGTGTAGACGTTTCTACATTCTCATTTTGGATTCTTGAGGGGGTTGTTATTTTTGGGGCCACAGAATAATAAATAATTTACAAGGTAATGACTTCCCTAGCTCCCCGGTAACCAAGCTTAAAATTGGAGATTATTCCTCTGGTCTGGCTTTATAAAACTTCGGGTATGCTGAAGAAAATGTCACTTTTCTGTCTGAGTGTCTATGTGTTTATGCAGAAATCTTAATGAAATGTTTCTGATACATGTGTTGTGAAAGTTTCCATACAATCAGAAAAAAAATTAGAAAGGTCTATGCAAAGGTCTGAGCAGGATGCAGACAGAAGGCTGAATCTCTCCAGCCAGCTGTGCTCAGAGGGGCTTTCCCTGCTTGGAGGAATTCCTGTGCCTTCTGGAGTGGACTTGTCTTTGCCATCAGGTCCCCTCCTTGCTGCTGGGACTCAGACAACCGCTTTGGGGCAGGGATTCTGGAAAGAGGAAGGTAAAGCATAAGGACAAACCCAAGGTGCACTTTCCTTCACCTTTTTTTTATGGAGTAAGCATGTCTGTTGGAAAACCCAGCTCTCGGCCATGACAGGCAACAATGCAGGCTCCAGAAAGCGAAATTGTTGAGGTTTCTATGCAGAAAGCCATGTGAACATGTGCCATATTTTATGTTCATGAGTCTGTAGGACAGATTTCTCTACTTAGAGTGAGCCATGTATTTTATCTGCTTTTCTGGTGCAATCTCAGAATTTCCCTTCCCTGGATAGTTATGCACAGCGGGGCAATTGTCATCCACCCCTGATTTTGATGGTCAAACTGTAGGAACTTCTTTTTTGGTATTTGTCTATATTTATAAGAGCAGGGTTTAGAAATAAAATAAGTGCCTTTTTAAGAACACATCTTCTTGTGGGCAGGGAGTAAGAAAATTTAGGCAGTAGGTAGGAAGTGACTCATCTAACTCATTGTTCAGTATCCGATGGTCAAAAAACCTGCAGCTACTAATTCCTTAATGGGAACCAACCTGATCCAGCAGGTGATGGAGTGCGGTGTTAAACATATGCAAGAGTTACATAATTTGCAAGAGTTACAAATGTAACATCTGCCATTCAACAAATTTACTTAAAAGTTGCATATTCATGAACAATGGTATTTATACCTAGTTGCCTGTTTGAAATTAAGAAAATAAGACATAAATGGCTCACTTAATACTGTCTCAAGATGTTTCTTTCAGCCTGCTGCGCGTAAGACCATACCTCTTTTGGCCACAAGTTCCTTCCCAGATCTCACTGATTTCCCTAGTACCTGGTTCACAAGACTACTTGGATCTGGAGCTGCTGGGAGAGCTTGTCCCAGAGGGAAGCCCAAAGACCAGAGGGTGAAAGCACTATCATTTTTTCTAAGCTATCACACTGACTTAGTCATTACCTTGTAAATATTGATATACATATAATGTGAAGAGGAATACAGAGTGTTAGTGTTCTTAAAGCTAATGCCCTTGCTTGTGGCATAGTGATAGCGAGGAGTTGGGAAATAATTTCAGTAATGAACACATCCTGTTAAGATAATATACAAAAGATACGAAAGGTCTAGGCAGCCAACTGTTTACACAAGACCTGTACCAGTGGTGTAGAGATTACACCAAATATATTTTGGCCCAGAGAATATGGAAGGGAATTCAAACCTTTATGGGTTGTCTGTAAAGGGCCTGCTTGTATTTTTACCTGTATTTATTCTATTAGAACATGCAGGCCCTGAAAAACATGGCAAAATAAGTAGTTTTAATTTGCATTTGTAACATGGACATGACCCAGCACTAAACACACTGTAGAATTAGCAGCTACACAGATACAACGTTGAAGCTTTGTGCTCAATATACTCCTTTATCTTCCAAGCACGGCAAAGTCCTCAGCAGCTGTCGTAATCCAAAAGAAATGGTGACATACATCACCCATGAGGTTTGGTCTAACCTGTGCATCCAATTTTCCAGTGTAAAAAAAAAGGAGCTCTCTTTCATCCCTCTTCACAAATACAGGATCCCCACCTCACCTTAGCCATCATCGTACCAGTTGAAAAGTTTTGTCATGTGCACACCTGCACCTGCTCATACTCCTGATATACCCAGCCAAATACGCTGCAGCTCTCTGCTCCAGTTCCATGAATGCCGTTTAGGTCTCTCTCACGCAGCAGAGGAACAAAACAGATGGAAGCTCTCTGCAAACGTGAGGCCTCTCTCTGATCTTGATTTCACTTGGACTTCAGCATTTCACCGAGGAAGACGTGCATCTACAGGAGGTCAGAATGCAATTCTTTCTGCAAGTCTGGGATTGCTTTTGTGCTTGCCAATAAGCCTACCTGATTTGCTTATGCCTGGTTTTCCTGCTTTATATATCCCCTTTTCTCTTGCTCATCTTTGTGTAATGTATCCAGCATGAAATAAGTTGAGGAAAGGAACTGGCCTTCACACTGAGCAGTGGGAGAACGGTAAAGGAAAAGTAGTGTTAGTTTAGGACAAACAGATCTTTTTGACTCTCTTTGAACAATACTCTAGCAACACAAAGCCAAATAATTTCCAGATCAACAAGCAGCACTCTTGTATCACTGTTTCACCATTTTTTTTTGGCCTTTTTCTGCCATAGTGCAGCATAATAGAAGAAGATATTTCACTTACAGCTAGCCTCTGCTGTGAAATAGGGATCCAATTTTCACACTCTCCTAAGCCTGGGGACAGTAGCTGAAGACCTGAGTTCAGCAGTATAATATATTTACATGTATAAAGTAACTGTGGACCAAGGTTTTCATTACTGATGTCACTCAGGGATGACGTTCAGCTACCCCTGGCAAAATCAAGGTACTGGATCATTTGGACATAGAATGCTAGGTGGGCAGATGAAATGCTATGGTGTGCGCCATTAGCTATAGCATGCCTTAATCATATTATATACTATGAAGGTTTTCTTGATAGTCTGGGTACAATGCACAGTGCAGTCTTGACAGCATGGAATTACTGGAAGGAAGCTACCATGAACCAGGACAGCTACAGTACAGGCAGCATGGCTGGGGAAAAGCAGAGAGAAAACTGGGAAATATTATATATATATATTTTACATTGTCAGTGCATTTTTATATTGAACAACTCTAAAGGGGCTCTATGTTTCAGTAGGCCCAACTAAGGATGGGCTGCCTTCTGTATCCTGGAGTCTCTGGGTGTTGCCCGTGGTTTGTAGTCTTCTCCAGATCCAAAATCTACTGTGTCATGATAGTTTGTAAATTCCTGAGGTAATGGGAACTCCTCTGTTGATGAATGAGTCCTGTGTCCAAACACTCTCTCTTGCAGCTCAGCGATGTCATTTCTGATGTCTGCCATCATCAGCAACAGGAAATCGAATGAACCTGGTGGGCCCTGCAGTCACAAGGCACAGTCATTAATAATAACTCACCCTTACAGTTCTCAAACAGGTTGATATAATTACTCATGCAGGGGTAACTCAGTAAAATACTGCTTCATGTCAATTGCCAAAAGTTAACAGTCTCTTTTTGAATTACCCTGCTCAGGAAACAATTTTCAAAATAAGGTAAATGATTTTGCAAAAAGAGCCTACATTTACAAGACGCTTCGCCCTTTTGTTACTTAACAGTTCCTTTACTATATTTGCTTCCTAGGAGTATTTTGACACCTCATGGGAATAGAGGAGATAAATCTTGGTTCCCTGTGTTCCTTCATACTTAACTGATAGAAATTATGTTCTTAGAATAACTAATTCATCAGTAATTATTATTTATTTTAATTTTTTTTTCTCAATAATGCTGATATTTGGAAGTTATCTTTTCAATATGGTAACCCTGCTGCTGTCCATCACTCACTAAATACATTGGTTATTGTAATGCAGAGAGTATCTGTCTGGTTTTATCTTATTTTAGAAGATAATCTTTTCTTTTTAGCTGACTTCACACAGTAAAGCACACTGTTTCATCCAGGACACACTCTTAAAAATCCATTCCACCAATGAGAAAATGAGGTACAAATTTTTAAACAATTTCACCTGAAATCAGAGTGCAAATACTCATCCTTCTCTTGATGACTTGCTCAAAGCCTATAGCTTCCCAAATCCCACAGATGGACAAGGGGCAGAATTTTATAAGGTTCCAGGGATCCAGCTCCCATTAGGAGCAGTGACCAAACTGTACTAACTAGCACTCTGAATGGGATTTCAGGCTCTGCCTTCTGAGGATGTCCCACCGCTGTTGTAGGGGAGAGCACACTTATTGCCTTCAGTGCCATGCTCGGCAGTGGAGGAGGTGTGTAGGCAAAAACACTTGGGTGGAAACCGGTAATTACTTTCTTTCCATTAACATTTTCAGTGCATGTAAAGTATGCTCCACTGTGCTCTTGACACAGGAGAGCATTGGCTTTTTTTTTTTTCTTTTTTGCTGACCTGTTCTTAGTAATCAACACCACTTTGTTGTGGAGCGATACTTACAGGTATCCCCTTTGGTCCTGGTGCGCCTCGCTCCCCCTGTAATCAATACCACCTCAGTTAGTTTGCTGTAACTAAAGGAAATGAAAAAAATCACAGTTTGTCCCTGTAGACTCTGTTAATTATTGTCCCCAGATCAAAAATCATCAGTTTACGCTTGCTCAGAAAAAGTGAGGGAGGAACACAAGGAAATTGCCACTGATTCTAGCGGGAGCAGAGTTGGGCACTGCTGATATTTCTCCTAGATGGTAACAAGCAAACCAGTTAACAGGAGAGATTTACAAAACAGCAGTCTAATGCAGTGGGCTAAAGCATCAACCTTTCTTCATGGAAAAGTCAAAAGAGCTGCAGAGGTAGAAAAGGAGTCTGCTTGACAGGCAGGATGGCAGGGCTATTTGCAAGACTTATGGAATGGCAAGCACAAAATAGCAGAAGGAAGACATGAAGGATGGGACAACAGGACATTTTCATCTTAGCAAAGGAAATAAGATGGTAAAAGGGTGTTCCTGCAAGTGTGTAGAGGGTCTCTCTAGCAAACCTGCACTTCACATATGCATGTGCCCACATTATGGAAAACAGTACCTCTCCTCACCTTGCTACCGTCTCTCCCTGGGGCTCCTGGTGGGCCCTGCAAGAGAAAAGAAGGTGTTCACAAAGATGTGAGAGGTTGTGAAGATAAGACTAATTATGCAGTGCATGACAGGAGATGAGAATACTGACCACAGGGCCCCGTCTGCCCTGCTTAATATGTGATATGTCTGGAGATGGGCCCATAGGTCCCATTGATCCACGAGGGCCTGGCTGTCCGGGAGGTCCAGGTGACCCAGGAACTCCTTGACTCCCTTTTGGTCCTGGAGCCCCTGTAATCGACAGCAAAGGTTACCTGCCACAGAGAGCTTTCAGGACACATCATCAGTACACGCAGTGGGGACGGACCATGTTTTGATCTGCCCGGTGGACTGGTTGCCTTAACACCCTCAAATCCACAACAACACAACCAACACAGCAGTCGTCTGAGATAACCTGACATGACTCTTTGTCACAGTGACTATAAGGGATCTTCACAAAACAATTAATCCTTGAGTATACAAAGAAGCCAAGACTGCCACTGCCAGGTGGTTAGGCACACAGACTGGGAATGAAAACAAAAGCAGAAATACCTCATTTTCACACAAAGAAGAAAAGAACAAGTCACATCTGAGAAACATCTCATAAAAAGAAAGCCTCAGAAAACTCATGGGCATGTTGGGTCAAAGGCACCTACATGACTGGCACAGAAGCAAGCCCTTTCCAGTGGTGGGTTGCACCTCTCTTTGCTCAGTACAGTAGCCAGTGTGTAGGGGCAAAAAAGGCTCTGTTCTTCCATTGTCTTTTATATCCCTTTCAGCTTCTGCTAGCTCAGCAGAGAGTGTTTGTTTTTAGCAAGCACACTGGCAACAAAGCATATGTTTAGCTCAAGAGAAACCCTATGAAAAGCAAAACAGAAAATCAGCAGTTGCACAAAATGAAGGCCATTGTAACTGTCACTAGCTGAATTGCTTTATAATTAAAAGGGAAAGCACTTTCTTCATAATGAAGGCATGTGAAAAACAGAAAATGAAAGGCAGAGAGTAAAAAAGGTTCAGCAGGACAGAATACGTACAGTTAGAGTTTTCAAAAGGAGTAAAATCAAGTTCAGTGATGAACCTCTCGGACTCCTACTGAAGACCCAGCCGCACTGTTGCTAACGGCAGGGCAGAGGAGGAGGTGACCAGGGATGGTTTTCAAGCGGAATAGGCAACTCTACAGTACCTTGGACAGCTCAGTCATGGGGAAACCAGATGGAAGACCTGCAGGGTCAGGCCTACGTTAGAGAGATTGCAAGGCGACGCACCGTACAGTTCAGAGTCTGACACAGAATCTCTAACCACATTGTCCTTGCATTTATGATATACTGAAGACTGAAGATACTAATCCTCCAAGAAAATGAGTTAAAGACTCAAAAACCAAAGTAAGACTGCAAAATTGGGGATAAATGGGGTGGGGTGGGGGGGCTGGGCAGTTCAGTAGGGAGTTAATCAAACTTTGTAAGGAATATCTGATAGTACTCTGTAAGAATCTTCCTGAAACCCAGAACAATGCTAGAATCCCTTGGATTTATCACTAACCCCAAATTAGATCTGCATTCAGCAGAGTTTGCAAAATTTTTAGCATCACTGGCTGCAGGTTGCAAGTCAAAGCTCTAGGAACTCTCTGCTTTTCTCATTTTTTCAACCTATACCTTAGCAAAGAAGGTGTGAGTGGAGTTTTACTTTTCTTTTCAGATTCCTTTGAATCTGGAACACACATAAAATGAACAAATGGATCCTTGCAAAACTAGATGAAAAAGAAAAGTTGGCAAAAACAACCCCCTCAAACTGAAAGCACATTTTCTGCTCTAGTAATGAGAGTGAGCTAAAGCAATAGGTATTCCTGAAATGAAATGGAGAGTGATTTAAGACAGAGTTGAAATACAGGAAATGACAAATGAAGCAGGTGAGATAATCCAGGGAGAGGGAGAAATTTGACACATACAGGACAAACACAGCTTGCGTGCCAAGAAACACATGGAGACTAAGACACAATGGATGATGTTAGACAGTTGGCAGAGGCTGACCATAATGACCAGAAAGTTTTTCTTTTTAAATTTAGCACAAATGCAAATATAATAATAAGAACAATCAAAATATGAAACCAATGAAATCCTTTCACACTGAAAGATTGAAGCTTATAATTTTTATTCATGGCACTATTGCACATTCACATCCCTCTGGTCTGTATCTTACCTGGAGGGCCTTGTTGGCCAGGCTGGCCTGGGGGGCCAGGGATATATGCATTAGATGCAAGCACTTTTTCACCAGTGATTTGCTTGCTAAGATCAGCAGCATTATTTGGTATCAAAGCAACCTGCCAAAACCAAAAACCACTGTAAGCTCTTCATCGTTCAGCTGAATAAATTACATTCTTAGTTAAGCTTTCATGTGAACAACAGCATATTTAAATACTTCATTGAAATAATCAGAAAAAAAATATGACTGTGCTGAAGCTTTTGACAGCACTTTCTCCTAAGCTGGCCAACTCGATCTTTTTCAAGTATGGACATGAAGATTTCTTGAAGCTGCTGCCATATTTTGTAGTCCCAAGGAAAACTGGCTCCCTGACCCTACAATGGGACCTCCTTACAAGTTGTTGGAACCAGGTGGAAGCGTGCCTGGGGACTCTTACACCCACCTGTACATCTTTCTGACCAACCACCTTGCAGAAATCTGATGAGAAAACATTGTACTGGAGACTAACAGTCTACAACACATTTTCACAGGATGTTTTGGGTGACCCATGGAGACAAGTCAGGTTTGCAGAAATGGTAACCTCCTCTGTCTTCCATGCATGGGGTGTGTGTATGTGTGTGGCATGACCTCTGGGTAGGGAATCCTAGAGATGATCCACACCTCAGGTATCATATACCCAGAAGGTTGCCCAGGCTTGAAAGATGACAGATGAAAAACATGGCAGCATTTGCTTTTAAGCCATTTATTCATTCTGGTACTTTCCTTTCCTTGGAACCAGTGCCCTGATGTTTTCCGTGAGGCTATTCACCTTTCAAGTTGCCATGGAAATACTGCAAATCGATCCAAATGGGAGGTAGGAGAAATTCAGGAGTTATACAGCAATAAGTTGTCAAAAACTTAAGTCTCATAACTGCTAGGATCTTCTCAGGAAACCTCTTTTTCTTTATTTGAATTTTCCTCTATCCACTTACTGCCCTTTCTTAGGATAACATTTGCTCAGATATTTATGTTCTCAATTGCTGCACAAACCCCTAACTTTCCATAGGTTTCAACGACAGGTCCAAATCCTTTGTGGATCTGGCCCTGTAACCATCCTATTTAACCCAACAGATGTCTGGATCTGCTCTCTGTAGAGACACAAAGCTAAACTAATTGAGAATGTAAGAAAAATTGCACTCTATGGTTTAAACTGCCATTAGCCATTACATCAGATGTTTAATTATCCATTAAACATTAATTTTCCAAGATTGAATATAATTAATAATGAAACATATTTAGAAATGCTCTGCAAATGTTTAGTCTCTCCAGAGACAGCTGAGGGGAGATGACAAGCCAGGACGCTGGTCTGCAGTGAGGAAAGAAGTTTGTTAGTGGTGAGTGCCTGCCTGTAGGGTTGGGAATTTTGCTCTGTCAAACAGAACTGAAGATCTATTTCAGCAACACAAGGGCAGATCTAGCAGCTTTGCTGCTGCCCTGAATGAATTTGGTTCACTGGATGATTTGATGTTGGATTCTGCAACATTTGTGTGGAGAGCTGCATTAAATAAAATATATGATGACTCCTGCTATCTGACAATGCTTTTAAACAGCTATTTGGAATTCCCTGCACTGGACTGTTCTCAAGACTCCTACTTGTTTCTATAATTTTCTGATATACACCACTCTGCCCTTAGTCCAAACCTAATGTTTGCAAAGCTCAGGCTAAAAATAATGGTATGCGCTTACAGTACATAGTATAGCTGGGCAAATTTCTTTTGGCAAACAAGTTATTCATTAAGGAATGCAGCCAGTGCTGCTTGCAGTTTGGGGTTGGATGCACCGAACAGTTCCAAAGGAAGCAATACTGAACAAAAAAAAGCTAGAAATGCTGAGACAGTTCCTGGTGGCACTTCTAAAGCACCAGTTTGATTTTTCAGGCTGGAATTCAAAGTGCGAAGACAGGAATATGAAGATTTACTGGCCATTTGTGTTTTAGGTTTTGGAGAGCATTGCAAGTTCAAAGACAAGATGACTGCACTAAAGGCAAATTAAGTGACATGATGTAAGTCTTATAAGAATTTGGTAGATTCACTCCATCCCCACGTAAATCAGTGGCTGGATGAGGTCAGCAGTTCACAGAAGCCCCACAGGGTGTTTCTTATATGCTTACTCCTATGAATCTGCTCACACAGAAAGTGGGGATTCAGCACATGTACTGCTCTGGGGTGGGCTGTCATCTTTGGTTTTGCAAAGAAAAACATCTCTGTTTACCAATGACCTTGCAGCTTTCTCAGCCAACATCTCAGCCATTGTGACACAGACCAAAGCGTGGGACTGCTGAAGGTAAAGGGCTGCTCCGTGGGTCACAGCACCTTACACCTGGGGTTGAAGAGGAAAAATCAGTAGCTGGGGGGTCTCATAGCCACGTTGGCCAGGGACCAGCACGACGTGGTCCACTGGCTGGCTCTGGTCAGCACACTGCAAAGTCTTGTTTCCCAGAGGTGTGTCCATGTTGTCCAGAGCAGGGTCCTGGCTGGATACAAATGGAAGGATGGAAGGACCGTCATTCTGCAAAACTTCCATTATGTGGCACAAATCAACCAAGGGCTCCACAATGCCAACACTGCCATGCTAAAACCGAGACATGGGGTGAAATCCTGTGACTACCTGAGAGCGTTATGTTTTTCAGGTAGTTTTTGTGAGAATATTTTCAGTGTTGTCAGTGAGCGTTTCTCCTTAGGGGTGGCCACAGTTGAGTGACAGATTAATTAATATCCTCTTAGAGCTTGTACATAAATTTCTGACCAGATCAGATTTTAGGGATCTATTGCTATCCCAGCTTATAAACAGACATCACATACTATATAGTCCCTGCCATGAATACTCTTCAGGCTATATTGCAAATGGCCAGGCTGGAGTAAAAAGGTGGATTTAGTGGTGAAGACTCATCATGAAGATGATTTGGAAGAGTATTCTTTTCTGTGGCTTAAATATTCACTTGTTCCTGCCAGCAAGGCTGTTTTAGCAACTTAGTAAGTTGAAAAAAAAACCACGTAGCTGTTGTGAAAGGATCTACACATGCTTCCCCAGTGAGTCAGCTGGACTTGAAGCATACAGTAGGAGTGCCAAAATACCCAGGCTCTGGTCTAGCTCATACTCTTTGATATCATCTGGCCCGAAAATGGTTATTATATACACTGGGGCCAAACCATGTGTTTCTGATGTTGACTCACATCCTCTTAGAGACTGGCTATACTCATTGGCGTAATATCTGTTTCACCTTTTAACTGAACCAGGATCCTGGTCCAGAGTGACCTTGGCTTTCTCTATCCACAGCTCCAAATCTTAATGGCCCTTGGAAATTATTTTTTTTCCATGTGCATGCAAATATTAGTGGGGGTAAATTTTAAAGAAAGACAGTACTGGAAACAAGACTTCTATATATTGTGTTGCATGCTGCATCTGGAGTTTTGGGTAGTTTCTAGGAGATCTGTGGTTTAGATGACTTTCATAGTGCTTGACAGGAGTGATGTGGCACATGGCTTTCTAATTAAGATGTTTAAACAACTGTCTGCAGTAGGATCCAGCAATTCCCCAACTCCAAGTGCTGAACTGCTTACTTGATTTTTTTAAATTGTTGGCTATGTGTCAGATATCTTTCCCGTAGTTTTCCAGCTTTCCACTCTTCTTCCTTCCAGCAGGAAGGAGATTAATCTAGGACTGCCCACAGCCGCTAGTATGTTGGGGCAGTGCATCCCACTGGAAGACCATGAAAGGTGACTTTCTGTTCCTGATCCTAGAACTACTCTGTCCTGGATCTGGAATGGATGTTGCAATCCTCCAAAAAGGTATTGGTGCCATCACCAGAGGTGGCACCTCTTGACTTTAGTCTTCCCAGAGGTGTGTCCACCTTATCCAGAGCCCTGTCCTTTTCTAAGGAGAGACAAAACTACACCTCCTGCTTGCAGAAGCATATGCCAGTTCCCAGTTGTAGGGTTTGCTGGATTTGATCCTTCGCAGGCTCTTCTGGTAAATATAATTTTGCATAAACTTCATCAAATGTGAATGCCTTAACCACAAAACTGAAGAATCATTCCTATAAACTGTCCCTCTGGCAGACAGGAGTGAACTTTGTGCAAAACAGAACAAATTCAACTGCAGATACTGAGTGATGTCCTCCCCAGAAGAACCTGGCCATGAGGAGTGGCTGGTGAAGCACAAGACTTCATGTCTCCCTGGGCAGAGAAACAGCATGAGGCCAGATCTCCTCTCAGCATGGACGAAATCTCTCCTCTCTGTGGGGTAAAAAAGGCTGAGGGTATTGGGGGACCATCTCTTCCAGCTCTGTCTGTATGAGGCACAACCCAGTGGGCTCCCTCTGAGGATGCCAGATAGATCAAGTCCCACTAGGAAGATACTTGGGGAAAATTTAGGCTATGGACCATGACAAGGCTTAGCTAGGAGGTAAGAGTGAGCTACTCAGTTTGGCTTCTGAACAGCAAGTGCCCACAATGACAGGTATTGATGGTGTTAGTTTTCCAGGAGTGAGTTTTGAACACAGGCACCTAACAGTGGAAGTTAGACACAGAAAACTTTCCATTAATTAAGGCCATTAGTTTCCATCAATTCTTGCAGCAAATGACTTGGCCAACACTGTGACCACAGATCCCTCCCTGGGGGTCTGTGTGAGCCTGCTCAGCATCACAGACTGCGGCTGGACAAACAGCCATTCAGAAGCGCATATCCTTTTTTAACCTATTTGCTACCATTTGTTTGAAAACCACAATTTCCACCACACATGAAATTCTATCACTTCCACATTTATCTTCATACTGATTCAGAAGGAAAACATGACATTATGAGATTTTTGTCTAAAAAAGTATCTCAAACCTCCTTGTATTTCTATAAATCTCTAAATCTGTAAAGCAGATTTATTTTTTTCCTAATATAAATTGCACTGTATGAATTACATTGAATTACATTGAAAGCAACAAGTGAATATACCAAATTGTGTTTTGACACAATGAATTTAAATGAGCACCCTGGGTGAAATAATTACAGCCTGTCAACATGCAATGCTGAGAATATTCCTGCAGATTGTTTCCATTTCACAGAGCCAGAATGTTTGAAGGGGGTGTCACCAGAAAAAGTGTTACACCTGCACCCCTGCACTTGGCTCTCCAAATCCTGGGCTGGGTCTCTGGGTTATTTCAATCCTACCCAAGTGCAGAAGGAAGCCACATATAGGAACAATTCAATTTAAAGGCAGATTTTAAGTGCATTATTTTCTACTTGTAAGGACATAGGTGAAAACAAAAAAGGTTAAGGCTGAGGGTTTATTATTTTTTAAAAAATCAAAGGTAACGCACCTCATAGTGATGTTTTTGTTTAGCCACACACCACCTATTTGGCAAGAATCCTGCTGTAGTGCAAAACCATGTTCCCCCTCATTCCTGCATCCGCAGAACGTCTTGCACTTACTAAAGGTGGATCAAGTCCAAAGTTCTGTGCATTCAGAATGAATGAAAAGCTGAGGCCAGCGCTGATTGCCAAGAAACCTGGGCTCAGACTGGGATGGGTGTTTGCCAGCCTCTGTTACCTCGAGCTTGGTAACACAGCTCCATGATCTTGGTTCGCAATCTGCTTACAAGCAATACAGCAGTATAAGGCAGAGATGCCATTCCTAGATGAATTTAAAATACGTTGCCATAATCGTTATGGTCACAAGAGTCACAGGACAGTGACAGCTCCAAACACTTAAATTTAACCTAAATTGCCATAAAACATGCAGATCTGGTAAAGACATGACTGATCGATGTTCATACCTTTTGCTTCAGTTGTAAAACCGTCTGCTTTATTTGATGAAATTCCTTACAAGAGGCACAGCATGTCCCTGATTTCACCACATTTTCAGATTTCTCAGGAAGCCCAGCTGAAAGAAAGCAGTTTCCAATACAAATATAAGGATCCAAAGCAAAGAAATTAATAAAGTGATTGCAAAAGCAACTGGAAAGTTGTTAGATTTCCCCAGACTGTGAAAAGAAGAGACCATCTTGCCATTATTAATGCTTTGACTGTGAATTGCTATGTAAGGCTGAGAAACTTTGCAGGGACAGCTCTGAGCTCATTCTTAAAGCAGCTGTTTCCAGTTAACAGTCCCCAAAGAGTTTCTTTTTTTAATACCTGAAAAAGTTTACACCCCTTCTTTTATCTTTATATGTAGGGTAGACTAACCCTACGGATCTGAACTGACTTACAATCCCCCACAGGGCAACTTTTCATGTGCTATAAATTACAGTAAAATCCCTCACAATACGGTCATTTAATTAACTTTGCACAAACTGCTCTTTATCATCGCTGGTTATTCCTCCATGTGATGGAATCAGCCTAGGCAGAGACGGGGATTGAGATTAATGACAGGGATTTAAATCCATATGAGAGAAAGGGTCACACCTGTGATATTATGCATGAATGGGATCTTTTCAGGAATCCATTAAATGATTCAAACTGTAAAAGATGTCGCAAATGTTTTATTATGTTCTTTTCCCATTCTCAAACGCAGTGAAGCACTTTCGCTTCACAAACAAACAAGCACTGTTTTAACAGATGTCTGCTTAAATAGAAATGTGGTTTCCAAAACACAGTGTGACACTTACTGGCAAACCCTAGGTGAGCTTTTTTATTTTTACATGTAGTTGTAGAGAAGCATCAAGTCTATTGAGGCCCTGCATACGATGTGTGGCCTTGTACAATATTACCTGGAAGGGTTATTGGACACGTATGAACACTGACCATTCAGAGCATGTCCCGTAATGGAAAAACTCTGCAGGTGCTCCTGGTTAAAGCCAAAATCTTCCAAAAGAATCAACTACAATGTGCTCAGCGATTGTATTATACTTCTCACTTGGACACACACTTTAATGTCCTACATCTTTTCAAAAATGTGTATTGATTTTGAAAACATCTGCATCATTTTAAATAAAAACTGAACTAATATTAAAGATATCATGTGGTACTTGATGTTAAATGTTTGCAGGGTCCAATAAGGAACATTCCACCCAGCAGATGGTCATCTATGGACTACCGTTACACAAATTTAGGAAAAAATTATTTTCACTATGTTTAGTCCATTGGATAAAATGCGTTTCAGGTATGCTTGCTTGTAGAAGACAATCTGGGAGTGCAGCACAGGCTGGGATCTGCCCGGCTGGGGAACAGCTCTGTTGAAAGCGACCTGGACATCCTGGTCAACAACAAGCTCAATGTGAGTGAACCACGTGCTGCTGCAGCACAGCAAGCCGAGAGGATGCTGGGTTGCGGGAACAAGGGCATCACCAGCAGAAATAAAGAAGTCATTATTCCACTCTACTCAGTTCTTTCAGGCTACACCAGGGATACTGTGTTCAGTTTCGGTCCCTGCTATGCAAAAAGCTGTGGACAGGCTGGAGAGGGCGGCAGGGCCACAGAGATGGTCAAAGGACTGGGAAGCCTGCCACATGAGGAAAGGCTGAGAGAACTGGGTTTGTTCAGCCCTGAGAAAAGGCAGGTCAGGGGAGACCTCATCACCATGTTCCAGTATTTAAAGGATGGTTACAAAGAAGATGGCAACTCCCTTTTTACTGGGAGTCACATGGAAAAGACGAGGGGTAAGGGGTACAAGTTACTCCTGGGGAGATTCCAACTGGACACAAGAGGAAAATTTTTCACAACGAGAACAATCAGCCATTGAATGATCTCCCCAGGGAAGTGGTGGATTCCCCAACACTGGTCGCTTTTAAGATTCAGCTGGACAGGGTACTGGGCCAGCTTGTCTAGACAGTGCTTTTGCTGAGAAAGGTTGGACTAGATGATCCTTGAGGTCCCTTCCAGCCTGGTATTCGGTGATTCTATGGTTCTATGAAATGTTTATTTCCAGCAAGATGCTGGAATGACCAGCAGCAGTGAGATGTTGGTATTAGGGCTGAACTGATCAGAAGTTCAGGAGGCAAAGGATTGCAGGGTATCCTGACTCATCAACTGCCTGCTTCCGCAGCTGCAGTTCTTTGGCATTACGATAACACAAAATATTCCTCTTTATTTTATTTAGCATTTTTACGGCAGTAAGCATGCTGCTCTTCCCAGCCCTTTCTGATAGCACACAGCTTGGTAATATCTGAACAGCCTTCTGTACAGTGTTCAGATGTAAGATTTAAGGCCTCAAAGATTTAAGGCCAGAAGCTACTACTTGGAGTTTTCCAATGAACTCTACCTAACATATAGTAGAATTTCATCAAATTGCAGCTATGCTGGCTCCAAGACTCTTTGGCCACAACACCTCCCAGAGGGACTCCAGCCTTTGTGTGAAGATACCTGAATATGCAGCATCCACTGGCTTCCTCACTGATGTATTTCTAACGCTAATTGTTTTACCTTTGAGTTCTTCCAAAGCCTCTTTGCCTAGAAGTCTTTCTCTGATAGAACAGGGAATCTGCAGCACTCAGGGTTTTTTTTTTCCTTGACAAGGAATTGATATCACAGAATCATAAAGGCTGGAAAATACCTCTAAGACCATCAAGACCAACTGTCAACCCAACACCCCCAGGCCTCCTAAACCATGTCCCAAAGTGCCACGTCTACATGATCTTGAATACCTCCAGGGATGGTGACACCACCACCTCTCTGGTGTTATTCTGTAATCAAGGTACCTCTTGATATTTCTATAAGGTAAGTTTTCTCTTGACCACAAGTCAGTATTGTGGCTCCCCCATACAGTTCTTCTTCCCTTTCTGATTTTTCAGCTTCCTTTAAAAAAAGACATTGTTTTAACATGTCCATTTTTGGATTTACAGATGCACATTTATAGACCCATTAGAAAAAATGTCTTTTTTTTTTTTTTTCCAGACTCAAATAAAGTTTGGGTTTGGAACTGGTCTTAACCAAAATTGCTTTTAATACCTATCTTACCAAATGAGTTCCCTCATAACATGCACTTATTGTGTTAAGAAATGCTGTTGAAAGCAACACACAGTCATAGGGAGAAACTGCCAGAGCCTCTGCTAGTCAAAACCTAATGCAATCCCACTAGAATCAGTGGAATTATGTGCAGATTAAGAAGTGGTGAATTTGGCCTCGTGTTTCATTATAAAATCAAGTTTATCTTCCAGAAGGATGTGGTACATGGGGCTGACAAGTATCGATAAAGCAGGACTCTAACAATCCATGGAGATGAATGCGGGGGGGGGCGGGTCAGCTAACGTTGGGAAATATCATACCAGTGAGATTTCTGCAAATCCAGTTGGATTGACTTGTTGGAGGAAGAAGTCCAACAGTGTCACAAACAAGCGTGAACTGTGTCCCAGGAGAGAGGTGGAATCCCCCTAACTCATACCAGACAGAGGTGATGATTTGCCCAGGGAAGGAGTCATCTATCAAACATTTGCTGTACCCCCATCCAATCCTGTATCAGGACCAAACTATGAATAAAGCCAGAATAAAGCATGGATAAAGCCAGAAGCCACTAGTACAGGCCTGAGGGGGCAGGAAGCAATTAGATGGAGCCACCCACACGCAGCACAGATGCAAAGGTCACCTACCAGGGTCAGTTTGGCCAGCACTGAGCAAGGCACTTACATAGCCTGTTTCTATTGCATAGACCTACACCAGGAAACTAAAATTATTTCAGAGAAGGCTTAAACGAGCCCCATTTTGTGAAGGCTTTCCAAAGCATGAAGTCCAGCTCACGCGTGACATTGCTGTCCTGACAGGGTTCCTTTTATCTCAGTGAGACACCAGTGAGCCCCGTGGTGCCTATCGATAAGAGATCTGCTCGGCAGAGTGATGTGTTTTCTTTGCGTGAGCTAGAAGACTCTGTCTTGCTGGTGCTGGAAGAGAAGGAGATGCTGGCTGGGGAGAGCTCTGTGGGGAGCTGTCCTGCGGGCAGTCTTTGCATGGAGACGGTTGAATCGATCATCTGTGTTGTATTATCTGGGCTCAGCCTGCTGAGATGGTTTCATTTGCCTACTTCAGCGCGGGTAGCTGTATTGTCTCTGTCAAAAGCAACATGACTGCAGATGCGGGAAAAATGCTCCCTATTCTTGTGCCCCACTCATAAACCCAAAATTCTCAGTCAAGCCCACTTACAGAGCCAAAAAAGGGCCTGGATTGCAGCCTTCAGGCATGGCACGATGAAAATGTGAATAATAATCCCCCAGGAAACATGCAACGTGGTTAAAGCTGCAAAGGGATACATGTGTTTTCATGTCTCACATTAAATTTTAAAATCAAATGTAAGTGTTCCAGCTACCATGAAAAGCAAATAATCTGTTTATTAGGAACCCATTCCAGCACGGACGCGGTGCCGGGGCGGTGCAGGGCTGGGGCTGACCACGGGGTGGTGCGTTGCTACGGCCACTTCCTCGCGGCTGCAGAAAACCTTGAGTTTCTTCGGGATGAGTTACAGACACAAGCCCTATGAAATAGTGATGGCTAACTCCTCTTTCATTTGCACTAGAGGTCTCGCAATTAGTAACATTACCTTGGAGAACAGCAGCGTAACAGAGCACAAAGTGTCCTCTGCTGCACACAGCTGATTTGGGAAATGTCATGAGACGTAGTGGGTATTTCATTCCAATTAACTACTGGAACTGATATTTTTATGTGCTGTGTACATTCAGTGTAAAATTGGTGATTTTCAAATATTAGAATTGTTTCCACAGCCTTGAATATTTTGAGTGGCTGGTTATCCTGAATTAAAATTATTTGCAAGGGGATTATATAGGTTATATCTCTTTCCTTTATGACCCCCACACGCTTATAAGGGAAAAAAAAAAGACATTTTAAAACTACAAAATACAATTAAAGTTAATGGAGTGGCTCCAGTTTCACGTTTTCAGAGGAAAATCAAAATTATAAATTGCTCTGGCCATCCAGGGGGATTTGGAGCACCCAATGATATATGTGTTCATGTATTAATTGATGAACATACAGTAAGTCACCATTTATCAAAAGAGGTTGGTGTGGGGTTTTTTTTGGTTTTTGTTTTTTTTTTTTTCCCCAGAGCCCAGATTGTTGTCTTCCTCTTTTCTTCTAACATTGTCCTATCAGTATTTAAGCTGCAGTACCCTAAATGCTGTAATTTAATAACTGGGATGAGGTAAAAAACTTTAAAATCATTTATACACAGCACAGGTATACTTTGAAAACAACAGTGAAAAGCAAGAACAAGACCTCACTTTTACCCCTTTCCCATCACATATTATTTTCATAAAAAGAAAAGAAAAAAAATCTGACCAAGTCACAAGACCACACAAACTAATTGCAGATCAGCACAATTCAGTGTTACTCAACACAATTTAGCAATTTATTTAAGCAATGCTTGAAAGGTGTGTGGAATTCCCAGGCACGCCTTTTCTGAGCTTCTGAGTGCCCAGAGGCACTAATCACCCAACCCATAGTGATTTGCTAACCCCAGATGTCAGCATGTAAATACAAATTAAACTCACTGAAATTAATTTAATTAACATGTGAAATTAATGAAGGCTTAAAAGGGTCGGCATCTGGCAATTTTTTTTTCTTAGATCTCCTGAGCCCTGGACTGCAAAGTAGGTATAATCCAGGTTGGTATGGGAGCAAAATATGGTTTTTATCAGTTGGATCAAGGAGAAATGGTCTAACCAAAGCTGTAACAGCAAGTTTCACCGATCAGCCACTCTGCCTCTCCAGGGGAAGATACTTTCCACGTCCTTCAATGTACTTGTGCTCTTTCTTTATAGTTGTGACTACTGATTTACCTCTGTGTGTATGCAGCTCATAAACCACGGTGGGGGGGCAGGAAAGCATGCAGCACGACTGCTCCACAGGTGCTCAGGTGCTCAGTGAACAACCCGGGGTCCCCAGTGGCATCACCTGCATCTCAGCTTCAGACCCCCAGCTCCAAGTGTAGCATAGGGAGCAGTTCCTTTTTATGACAGATCAACCTTTTAGATGGCACTTTGGTCCAGGACCGTTGCCCGCCACTAGCATATACCTTTATCCCCTTTGGTGCATGTCTTGCCGTCCTCCTCCCGGATATAGCCTTCGTGACACTCGCACCTGTAGCTGCCCATGGTGTTGACACAGATCTGAGGGCACAGAGTCCCATTGCTTGTGGCACACTCGTCGATATCTGGAGAGGAACAAGAGCTGAAAATGTCCTAAAGCCAGAGTTTTCAGGCCTCAAATACAATAAAAGACTTCCTTTAAAGGTATCAGGAGATATTGTGGCTAAATAAATAACTGAAGGACTGCTGGTGCTTTGGACTGGAGCTCTGTGGAAACTGCACTATTATTATTAATGCACCTGGTGTTTTATCAGTGAACACTGCATGACCATTTCTTTGCATTGAAAACTTCCAAGCAAAGCTCATTCCTGCAAATCTTGGCTCCCTGGCACAGCAAACCACACAGGGCAGGACTACTGAATCAGGGAGGACTAGCCACACAAGGACCACATGTAAGTGATCAGTCCTGAATTAGATATTGGCCATCTGAATCAAAACCCAAGGATTTATTTTCAGAGTTAGGCATAGTTATAGTGCTTCAAGGGTTACTGTTACATGTTAGAATGTTAGAATCATGTTCCTTGTCTCAGGCCCAAACTCCAGATATGACTCAAAACCTGCAGGAGGAATTAGTAAAGGGAAAATTACATCAGCCCAAGACTTCAACATGTTTGGGTGCGTATGTCTTGCTTTAGGTACTACCTCCTAATAATTTCAGTAGGATTTAGATCTCTTAGTTCTGGGAACCAATCCCTCATGTAGTTAAAAACCACATTTATTCTGTAATAGTAAAGAGAATAAGAAAGTTTTCAGATCTAAACTGACTCCTAAAAGACCAGAGGGAGCAGGATACATCATTAACCAGAGATGAGCTCAACACGCACTTCTACCCACCCAGGCAATAGGGCTTCTCTCTGTTCCTGTGCCTCTCCCGATCATAGCGGTACCCAGGGTAGCAAGTGCATAAGACTCGCCCAAAGTTATCTGTGCACTGCTGTTCACAAGGAGCTTCGGCACAGACATCATAGTCTAGGGAGAGAAAAATGTGGTTAGGAAAATACCAACAGCAGTAGCTGGATGATACTATGACAGGAAATATTTCACCTCTCTGCTAAGTAACAAAGTCAAGTTACTTTTTTTTTGAGGATTGAAGAAACCTAGAAATAAAACATTTATGAGACATAAGCAAAGAATTATAGTAAAATTGTAATTGCTAATTACAGCTTTACAGTAATTAGACTATTTCTTAAAGTTGGATTTTAAGCAAGGGGCACTTTCCCAGTTTGCAGAATATAAGAATTATTCTCACAGAACTTTTAAATTACCTAAAAGCTTTTTGCTGCTTTGTTCCACAAATTTTTAAGTGCTGATAGCAATATTTACTGGGCAAAATGCTGTGAAACACTGTGAGGCTAACTGCCAAATCTAGGCAGAAGTTATACCGTAAGGAAAAGTTAATTAAAATCACACAATTGTTCAAAGCCAGATATCACCCTTCTAGTATAGAGCACATTGTTTCAAAACCATCATCACTCTTAATAATAGCAATGTGAGGATTAAGGTATAGTAAGTCACGCCTGGGCTTCTCAGTGAAATACCAGAAGACTGAAGTCCCCATTTGAAACCCGAAAGATGCTGAATCTGTTTCTGATTTCACTGCTATGTAGCAGCAGAGATACAGTCCAGGGAATGGACACCAGACTGAAACAGGGTCTGACCTGCATCCCTGCCCTGCTATGGGCTGGATTTGGCCTCTGGCATCAGGCTGGTGGCAGGGCTGGGAGGAAACAGGCAGCGGCCAGCTGTGGGTGCAAGGGCTTTGCAGGTCCATGGGGAACACTTACCAGGAGAAGACAGGAGCTGAAGCAGCACATAAGTCTCAAAATGAGCTCAGGCAAACCCTGGTGAAGGTCAGTTTTTTTGCCAAAGCAAGGGGCAATTTCTGTGATCATTTCAGAGGAGCACCATCCTTCACACAGCATCCATGTGGTTGTCACTGTGACCCTCCAGTGACTGGGTACTAGGGGCCACAGAATAAATACCCTGTCCCTGCTCCAGACAAAATACACCTAAACAAAACCTAAGTGTTTCAACCGAGTTCCCAGCGATGCACTGTGTTTCCATATATACCATATAAAATAATTAAAACCCAAATTCATGATTGACTCATGCTAATGACTTGCAGACATCTCTGGGTAGGATGATTTTTCCAAACAATTAAAATTAACTAATAGATGGCAAAGCAACTGAAACTACATTTGCTGTATGGAGTATATAGAGCCATGTGTGGCACTGGGGGTAAAAGCAACAACGTGTCATGGTACAGAAAAGCATGAAATGAGGCTTAACAAGCTGCTTTATCTTACACCAGAGTCCCTTAGAACAAAAAATGCTATTTATAGCGGTGCCACGCATTTCCTCTCTTGTGCTTGTCACCTTTTGAATAGCAGGCATCCTTTCTTTCCTTTTTAATTCACAAGTGTGTTCATTTTAACTCTTGAAGTCTGCCTCCAGTGCTGTGGCAGTGAATGGCAGTGTCAGGACCCCCAGAGGGAACCAGGGTCGAATAGTGCAGAGCCTTGCACAAGCGTGGAAGAAATACAGGGTCCTTGCCTTCAAACACAGGCAGCCTGGAGGCTAGTTTGGGCTTTTTAGGTGATGCTGGGTCTGCAAACTCCTGTTACGTTTGGAGATGGGCACGGTTCCAAATTTAATTCTCCACTGAAATAAAATCAGATGGAGAACAGGCTGGTGTGCCCAGCACTGAGGTGAACATGCCTGCTTCTTAGCCAGCATGCCCGGATCCAGGCTGGGCTTGGCCTGTGCCATGTTCAGCCTGTGCCATGTTCAGCCTGTTCGGAGTGGAGCCAAAATGAGCTCTGTCCTCCCTGCACTTCCATGAATAGATGTGCCCTAATAAAATAATAGAAAACAGCACTGGAAGGGACCATCTTCCACCACAAGCAGTATTAGCTATGCGTAAACCTTTCCTAATAGATATTCATCTAACTTGTACCTAGAAAACCCTGAGGGGTGCAGATGCTCCAGCATGCATTCTATTTCCAAGATTAAATATGCTTGCAGATAGAAAGCTTTTTACTCATATCTAATCGGAACTCCCCTTATAGCCATTTAAGCCCATTATTTTTCTCCTTTTCTTCTTGGCCATGAAGAACAGTTTACTTTCCCCCTTGCAGCATTTTCACATACCTAAAAACTGTTACCACATTTCCCCTCAGCCTCCTTTTCTCTAGACTAAACATCTCCGGTCCTTTTTAATCATCTCTCTTTTGCCATAATTTATGTAACTAGCCTTTAAACATGGTTTTCACATCCACCTTAGCAGAGATACATCATGACCATTGCTTCATTTACTTTCATACAAAGCTAGGGAAGGGTCCAGGAGGTGGAAATCTCCTTGCTGGTGGTTCCCACAGAGCCAACCCAAATCACAAAATGGCTGTGAGCAAGGTGACCCTGAGCCAGCACTGTGCCCTTGTGGGCAAGAAGGCCAAGGGTAACCTGGGCTGCATTAAAAGGATTGTGGCCGGTCGAGGGAGGTTATCCTGCCCCTCTGCTCTGCCCTAGTGAGACCACATTTGGAGTACTGTGTCCAGTTTTGGGCTCCCCACTTTGAGAAGGACAGGGAACTGCTAGAGCAAGTCCAGTGGAGAGCTATGAAGATAGTCAGGAGACTGGAGCATCTCCCTTATGAGGAAAGGCTGAGAGACCTGGGTTTGTTCAGCCTGGAGAAGAGAAGGCTGAGGGGGGATTTCATCAATACCTATAAATACCTAAAGGGAGGGTGTCAGGACGATGGGGCTACACTTCTTTCAGTGGTGCCCAGCGACAGGCCAAGGGGCAATGGGCACAAGTTGGAACACGGGAAGTTCCACTTAAACATGAGGAAAAACTTCTTTCCTGTGCGGGTGCCAGAGCAGTGGCACAGGCTGCCCAGGGAGGCTGTGGGGTCCCTTCCCTGGAGACATTCAAACCCCACCTGGATGCATTCCTGTGCCCCCTGCTCTGGGTGTGCCTGCTCAAGCAGGGGGGTTGGATGAGATGATGTCCAAAGGTCCCTTCCAAACCCTGCCATTCTCTGATTCTATGTATACTTTACTGAACCCAGAAATGACAATGCAGCATGGAAGGTTGTACAAAGGAAATTTCTGAAATAGCATTAGTGAGGAAAGAGCAGATCTGATTAGTGTTTGCCTGTCATAGAGTATTTTGCTCTGAATTAACCCAGAGCTGAGAAACTCAAGTAACAAACCAGTGGTAGGAAGGTGCTCCCCAGAAGAAGCTGTATCAGACTACATCTGTCCCTGCTTTACTCTTGGTGACACCATGAAAAAGGACCTGGTTGGAGCTGTGAGTCTCCAAAGCAAAGAAGAAGGAGATCAATCAGGAGAAAACAGAGAGGAGATATTTTTTGACCTGCTTCACTGGTCAGGTGCAGCAGAAAGAGGTGCTGTTGGGGGAATCAGACACATAAAGCAAACTCCTCTCAATGTTTCCTGAGGATCATTGCTCCCTGCTCCTGCAGCTGAAGCCCAGAGCAAGAAGGTGAGTCCATAGCAAATGAAATGCAGAACCTGGGGGCATGGACTCATACTGGACTGCACTGATTTCTGTTGCTTTTCAAGGGCAGATGAGAAATAACAGGACAGAATCCAAAGATGGACATGGACAAAGACACAACCCTTTGGAAAAGAGTCTGTTTAAATATCATCTATCCAAGAAGGAGATCAGTATTTTTCTGAGGCAGCCATAAGAGGGTGGACAAGGGAGGGTCTATCTGTCTCCCAACCCTCCTCCCTACCGCCACTGCTAAATCATGGAGAAGACAGGGCTGGAACTACTTCTCAGAGCTTTGACTTGCCAGTACTGGATTAAAAGGTGCAGATGTCCTCTAATAAGCTCGCATCTGTAATATATTTATGTGCCTGTGTTGAGATATGCATTTCACACTGCTACTCTGTCAAGATTATGCCAAAACAATGTGTGAAGAGCCAAGTGATGTCTTATAACAAAGTGAAATGAGTGCTTCACTGAATAATGTTTCTCATCCCTATACCAACAGCCCAAGATTGTCTCAGATGTTATAGCAATTGCTGTGGCCTCTGATGTTCAAGACAAAATATAGATCAAGCTGAAAAAGGGGGAATGGAGATGCAAAGGGAGAGAACCCACAGCCAGCAGAGATATTCAGTTAGTGGCAGAAACTGTCAGGTTACTGAGATGCAGTTAGTAGTCAGGACTAAGTGACATTAGTGGGTACATAATAAGAGGTTAAAACTAGAAACCTAAAATAATATATTGCCATGGCTCTCGTTTTATTTTTGTTCCTATTACTTCTCCTACTGTAGCCATTATATTTAGTGAATAGCCAGCATATAAAATCATTACAATCCATAGGAAAGCTAGAGGCCAAACTGTAGAGTCCTGGCGTCTTTCCACCCCAAATAGATTCAGAGCTTCTGCCTCCTATGCTTTGTACAACACATCACAACCACCTCCTCCAAGTGTCCATCTTGTGCTGGAACTATCATCTCAGGCCACACAGCCCAAGACAAAACTCACTGAAAATCATGGGACAAAGAACTCCTTGTGAACATCGATTTCACCCAAACCCTATCCAGCTCCCCCAGGGCTCAGGCTGGCATGATGCGTTGTTTCTTTGCAAGGAAGCAGCAAGTGCACAATTTCTGTTGTGCAGACATGGGTTTTTTCCTTTTTTTTTTCTTTTTTTCTTTTTTTCTTTTTTTGCAACCAGTGCTTTAATGTTTCCAGCCAGTGGCAAGGAAGACAAAAATTAAAAAAAAAAAAAAAAAAGCAGCAGGAAGAGAGTTTGGGTTATAATCCCTGTTGGCTGGAGGCTGTAACTCAAAAACCAGATGACTCTCTCCAGTATGTTAATTTGTCACTTTTCTTTTCAAACATCACCATCTCAAACTGCAAAAACTCTCAGGTCAACTCGAGGTTTTCCATACATCATCAAATAGAAGTGTGTGTTACCATAAAACAACTTTTTAACCTATTTTTTGGAGAAACAAGGTTTATTGGCATGTGGTCTCTGGCCATTTGCTTCTGCCTGACAGTTCCTCTTCTATAACTTCAAAGCCAATTTCATCTGAATCAGGCAAAGCAATGGGAGCAACTGAAGAAGTTACATTGCTACTGCTCAGTGAAGCCGTCAGCTGGGTAGAGCCAACAGAGGCCTCCCCCAAGGTTAAGGCAGGCAGAGCTCAGCCTTTTCCTAAATGAAATCGCTTTGCAGAAACCTCCAAGCACTGGGACCCCAGTGCTGCCTTTGTGAATATAGAAAGTCTATACTTTGTAAGTATAGAAAGTTCCCCTCTGCGAGGTGGGGATCATTCCCTTTTCATTACTGCATGAACTAACCTGAGTGATTCCCCAACGCCCTCTGCCCCTGGTGACAAGGAAGCCATGCCCATGACCAGGAGAGGCAGTGGAAGAGAGACACTGTTTGGCAATGCTCTCCCCTCGCTGATATCTTTGGGAAATAGATAACTAAAGGCAGGTAACTCACCAAGTCACCCACACCCAGTGCACTTACAAGCCAAATTGGCTGTGCCAGATCCAAGGGGTACATGGTGAAAACCATTAGCTGGGAAAGGTGTGCTCCTGGGTGCACAGAGGGCTCCTGCATACATAGCCAAGAGCAGAATGTGTCCCTCTGTTTGCAGCAGGTCATGGTACAAGATCTGTGCAGCCACGTGTACTTAAGGGAGGATCAAGGCTTGGCATGCTAAGCGAAACTTTGGAAGATGCTGATTCTTTTTTATTTTCCCAACCATTTCTTGGAAACAATTTCCCCACTGACACATGAGATACAGCCGAGCCTGTGGTTATATCAGGATGCTCTTCCAAACTGGCAGTGTGCAGAAAAGGGCAAATGGGGAAAGACAAACGCACAGAGGCACAAGGGGTTAGAATAGTGAAATCACATACCTTCAGGGATGCACTGTCCAAGAACAAACTTATAACCCTTACAGCATTTTTTCCTGAAAAAAATAAAAAAAATTTAAAAAATAAATTTTCTAAAGGTTGGTGCTGCCGTTAAAAAGAGTCATAGGTAGATCATGGATGTGATGAACCAAACAATATGAAGGTCCTGAGCTTTGCAGTTGGAGGTATCTGAGCATTAAAGAACACAACATACAAACCCACCACTCAGTCCATGAGGCATTTTAAATGACAGCATGGCCAGCCACCTCAGGAGCCTGGGGCTGGGTATCCCAATGCTGACCCACTTAACATCCCAAGTATCCCTTGTGTTGAAAGGATGCAGCACACCTTAGTGCGTCCACATACACAACTCAGGTCATAATTTTCATGATATGGTGAAGGTTGTTTTCAAACATCTGCCTTTACAACGTAAACTTGCAGAAAAGGGTAAGTCTTAGTGAGGAGTGCACACAAGATAAATGTTATCAGTCATTTCTCATCTTTTAATAAACCTGAAAGGTGATGAGTGAAATATATTAGGTATTTCAGCTGGAGCAAGGGACAGTATCTTATACAGGCAGGGGGACAAAACTGCAGTGAAGAGTCAATAGGATGAGATATTTTTATGTGCCTATGATACAAAAAAAGCCTGAGTGCTGAGAAATTAAGATTTCTTACACATTCGCTTATAATAACATTTAGGCATTCAGCTATATCTGCTTATTTTGCTTTCTAGGCAGCAAACTACATCAAGACACCAGGACTCCCAACAGAGCTGAGGAGCCTTTACAAATGGTTGTGTCCCTTATCAACCTCAGAGCTACTTGCTGCAGGAGCCCAGTGACCTTCAAAGGGTCCCAGGGTGGTGGCTACCAGGACTGCTGCAAGAGAAGCAAACTGCTCTTCAGTGCAGTATTTTATCAAGTATACATGAGTCTGAGGGAAAAAGAAATCCTGCATTTAAAAATTCACAGTTTTTAATGCCTTGTGGACATGCTGAAATATCTGCAAAACTGGGAAACCATCCATTTTGGTCTTATCCTTTAATTCAGTAACTGATGCAGAAGAGTGCTAAAGCCATGGCAGTCAATGACACAACGCTCGCCTAGACAACACGCAGGCATCACAAATCATCATTACATTGAATTTAAATCAACCTTCAGTTGCAACTGACCACTTCAAACAAATAATGCATTACTCCGAACTATGTAAAAACAAACTTTGGCTCCATATTTTACCCTTTTCCAAAGATTAGCTGGAATATAAATTATGCTTAATGAAGGCTGAACATCTGAAAAGGAAGCCTTGCTTTGTAATGCAAACAGTGGTCCCTCATTAGACTTTTCTCCAAACACTGCTGTGAAGTTTTATCTGCAAGACAAACAAATGCAGGAGGAATGAGTTCAAAGGTGCATCTCCGGAGGCTGATCATATGCTGCAAGCCATGCCAATGGCTTTCCAAGTACACATTCATCTCCTCCTGTCTGCCAAAGAAGGGAGGCTGATAAAGGCTTGCTTGTAGCTGCTCTTTAGAGGAAGATATAGCCCAGCTTAAGAGTGGGCTGGAAGATGGAAAAGGAGCGGAGGGCATCCCTACCACGAGATGCTGACCTGTGGGGTTGTGCCAGCCAGAACTAACCAGAAAGAGGGAGCAGCAGTTTTCATCGTTTCTACCCTACTATCTGAGAATTTCCACTTGATTTTCAGGCTTAGAGTGGCTTGTGGCAGCAGATGCAAACCTCAGCCAGCAGAGCCTGCTCCTGGGTAAGAGTTTGCCTGCTGCAAACCTTGCAGAAGCTGCCTCTCTCCTCTTAACTTGGCTGGCAGTGGCTTTTGGCTGGACTTGTTGGCTTTCTTGTGGCTAAACTGTGGTTTTATCTGCCTTCCTGGATTCTCCTGATAGCCAAACCACTTGCCCTGATCAAGCCCCTTTCCCACACCACGCACCGAATTACAGCCATTAAATACTGCCCTGGCACCCTGAAACAAGGACAGCCTTGCATAGCCTTACTGGGGGTTACTCCATTTAAAGCGACTGGAAAATCCTGCTGCCCTGGCAGATACCCGATACCCAAGTTCCTTCTGAAATCTCTCTCTTCAATGGCTTCTTGCAGAATGAGTTCCATGGGGGGAGGAGATGTTTTCAAGAAATCCTTTCCTTGTTTTCAGCCTCCCTTTCAATTTTTGTTGCATTTTACCAGTGTTTGCTGGTAGGGAGATTTGGAAATATTTTCTGTAAATACCTGAAGATTTTCCACATCATGAAAGCTTTAAATCACGCCTAAAAAAGTGGTTTAGAGGACGGATGTCCTGATTTCAGGATCACACTCCAGAAACCAATTCCCCATGATAATCTGTTCACAATTCAAGATTACGTATCTCTACATTAGCGCAGCCCTTACTCAACAGCAAGCTTCAACCATCAGTATGATTTTGCCAGGGAAACTGCTACTTTAGGGTTAATGCACAGGAAATACAATACAACAATACCCATTTCTCTGAACATTACATTGCAACCCTGGGATTTCTGCATGCTTTAGCTTTTTACATTCTTAAAGAGAAATCTGTCAAAATGATGGACACATGAGTTGGTCATTAGCAAAGGCATTTTAATAGCAATACTCATTTTCAGGCATCCAGCTCAAGGTTGACATATCTAATCAATGTTGCACAGCAGCGTTCTCGTTATACATAATGAGAGGTGAGAGGGGGTCCCCACTGATAATTTTAGCCACTGAATAACTTTCAGCGAGGTGGTTGCTATGCAGCTGTACATGTGAGTACGCAGCAAACGCAAACTAATACATGGCTGTGTAAGAAGCTCAACCACTAAAACCTGGATCTAGGTAGAAATTATATTGATTCATTAATGTTAAATCTGCTTTCCGAAAGGAGAAACTTCTGGCAGACTTTTCTGTTACAGCTTTTAATGGGGTGCTTCAGCCATTAAAAATACAGCAGTTGCCCGATTCCTATGCAATCTTCACTCAGGAACTTACTTAAGCCCAAATTTACAGTGTGTTTTGGGCATGATGATTGCAACCACTGCAATGTCTAGCTTTTGTGTTACCTGTAAGAAAACCCATAGCAACAGGTACTCTTTCAACGCAAAGTCACCCTTTGTTTCTGACAGGTAGCTGCAGGAGCAGCAGGGAGATGTTGAGCTGCTCTCCTCTGCTCTGGAGGTCAAGGTGCTCCTGGATCATTGAATGTCAGAAGATGGGATTTAGGGTCAAACTTTTGATACCTGTAAACACAGCCATGAATAGGCAAGCGGCAGATCTGCCTTTGCTGCAGGCCTTTGTGGCCCATCACCTTGCAGACTGAGAGAGAAGCTGAGCTTTCCAGGAGCGCCCCCATGTCCCATTGCCTGCAGGTCCCCCCTGTGCCTACCACACAGCGGTGAACCAGCACAGCACCCCCTGCCCCATCTTGCAAAGTGGTAGCTGCTCGATTGCATCGCCCAGACAGGCAGGACGAAAGGCAAGATGCAAGGAATGTGGCTTAATTAAGCTACCACTTTATTAAGTTAGCTTATCTGGCAGCTATCAGCAGTAACTCATCCAGTGTGGACCACGTTTTTTCCCATAATTGTTTCCACCTGGTGCAGAGCTGCCATCACCCCCAGCCCACCTCCTGCTCTGCCCTGGGACACTGTGGCCAGCGGCAGTGCCAGGGAGACTGAGGTATGCTCAACCAAGAAAATACTTCTGTGCAAGAGGGAAGAGAGTGATTCCAGGTTCTACAGCAGCTGAAATGCTTTGGAAATGCAAACAGTAACAGGACAAACATTTAAAGTGATAACTAACCTGTATCTGTCTGCAGTAATACAGCAGCAACTTGGGCTGTGACAAGGGCTGGCTTGGTGCTGCTTGATGCATTATTAAGGTTTTGGTTAAATTCAGCAAAGGGGCAACTCTAAAACTTTATAATGACAATTATGTTAAAAAAGATACATGATGGCCATTTAGTGATTGAAAAAAAGGAAGGCAAAGGTGAAATGTGAAGGGAAGAGAAAAAGAAAAGTTTTATACTGTTTTCAGATTAACATACTATGTTAAGGAAACTCTTGCTAAAGATGTCAAAAGTAGAAACAGAAGAGTCCACTCTCGGAAATGTTTGCCTCCCAGGAGCAAAGCAGACACAGGAATCCCTACACTGAGTCAGAAAGTGAGTTCTTATGATAAAATATTACTCTCTATCCCTACAACACTGGGGTTCAGACAGACAGTCAGCCTCCAGGATGGCTCCACATAGACAGAAGTAATTCAAGCAGGGGCATTTTGCCTCCCATTCACCGGGTCTAGGAGGACACGCATGGGCAGCTTCTATAGCTCAGCTGGTGCCTGAGGTCGCTTCACTGGAAGATGCAGCAGCTCCACAGGTCATCAGGCAGGTCAAATCCCGCTTCTCTGACACGTTATTTCGGACCCATGAGTGTCAGAAAAGTCACAGTTTAGTGGGCATAAGAGCTGCTTAACACTTTGTGTAGGTTTAGATATATCAACACTGTTCTTGCAGGTCGGTGCTGGTAGAAAGTAAGGATAATACAGTCACACAAGCGTATTTAATAAAAAAACCAGTTTCCTATTGGGAAAAGATAGAAAAAAGAATTTTAACCAGATTTCTTCAGACAACATCATAACCTGAACTCAGAAGAACTTGTGCTGTATCTTGAAGACCAGAGGCAGTAAAGGCCATGGCATGTCTGTGTTTAATTGCACAAAGATGTCTTTGTTAGACTGGCTCCTTATTGTGCCTGCCCAGTGTTTCTTTTTGATCACCCTGACTTTAAGAAATACACAGTGCAGCAAAAATGCAAATATAAAATACAGCAATTAAATTACAAAAAATAATTAGGCAGCTATAAAAGCAAGCCAACAAGGTACATTAAAAAAAAAACAGAAACAAACAAAACCAAACCTTGTTTTTCTCATATTCTATATAAAATCCAAATGAGGGACAGGTCTGTCTGCCAAAGCATGCACAGACAAAGCCCATCTGCAGTGCAAGTGTATTAAGGAAGCTGCTCGGTAGCTGTGCACAATTTCGCTGTAATTCACATGGAGAGAAGATTTATGGCAACACGGTGTAAAACTGAAGCTTTGCACTTTATTTTTGTTTGCCTTTCTGTGGGATGCATACCGAAATCTTGAGTAAGAGAGGATGGGCTCCCTGCAGACACTTGCTCAGCATACACTTTGCCATGATTTCCAGACTTAGTCCTTTTTCACAGTTTTGTAAAGATAATTTGTGTTCACATTGGGTGTAATGCAATGTCCAAGGCCAGCATGGGCCCTTCCAGTCGCTGTCCCAGCTGAGGGTGAATAACACAAGTACGGTGATGTCTTCCACTGCCTAGGAAATGCTGCAGTACCTATGACTGCTGTGTGTATCTGTGTGCTTCTTCATTTCTCTTAACTTACTGGATAAAGCAGGATTTGCCTGAACAACCACAGAGACAAAGCTTCATCAGCAAAGCTGAAACTCAGACCTCTGACAGCAAATTACTGCAGCCTATTACTTGATTTTTCTGAAAGTCAGATTTTCAGTGATCGATGTGTTGCCTGAGTCTAAGCCATGTTTCTCATCAGCTACTTAAGTCAAATAAATTTACCCACATACAAAGTTTCTTTTTCTTAGAAAAGAAAAGCCCTGCTATCTGCTCTTTTGCTCAGCTCTGGCTGTTAGGACAGAAACCAGAAATGAAATCCTGTTCCAGTTAGTGCTAATGGGAAAGTTTTGATAAGATTCACAGTTCCTGGACTCCTCTTCTGTGAACGCAAACCAGGGACCAGATCCTCTCCTGGCAAAAGCCACATACCTCTCTTGACTCTGGGGAACCGTGCCAGTGCTTACCCAGAGAGGCTCTGGTCAATGCTCTTGAAAGTTCTCAGACATGCTCCTTGGCTGCTCCTTAGTGTAATATATTGTTAACTGACTCCTCCTCTCTTCGAAGTGCTGTTTCATGTCATCTTTTTACAGTCAAAGAGAGTTTTATGGCACTGGAGTATAAACTGTGGTTCCTCTCCTCAGAAGGGACCTTCCAAACTGATACAAAGGTTTTCAGCCCCTGAAAAGCACAGTATTTGTGAATGTATGAAGCTCATTCCTCTGTATAACAGCAAAAAAAGACTTCAAGGGGTGCAAGAAACTCTTCACCCTGCG
The DNA here is from genome assembly GCF_949628215.1 of Phalacrocorax aristotelis. NCBI lineage: Eukaryota > Metazoa > Chordata > Aves > Suliformes > Phalacrocoracidae > Phalacrocorax > Phalacrocorax aristotelis. The sequence goes on along the minus strand of NC_134311.1, from coordinate 70,612,520 downwards.
TGGGTATCGGTGGGGCATAGACGCTGACCTGCACAAAACTGGAGAATGCACAAAAAGCAAAACATCACAGGTCTGGGGACTTTAGCCACAAAAAATGTCCGTTCTTTTTGTAGCAATCCCTGGGCCTCTGTTCTCCATGGACACAGCACAGGACATCTCGCCATGATGGGGTTTGTGGTTTCCTTTAAGTAAGTGAGATGTGATGAGGTGTTCAGCAGAGGTGTTCAAACAAAATCTGGGCAGGCAGACCGCTTCCCCAACACGTCCCCCTGTCTCAGCAAATCAGGAGTCCCAGGAGACCACCACTTTTGGACTATTTTAGGACTTTTGGGATACAGAGAAGGGCATTGGTATGAAAACCCTGCAGGCAGCCCCACAAGAAAAAAAAAAGCTCACGAGCTTCTGCTTGCCACAGGAAGAAGTGGTTTTCTCAGTCTCTTCTGTGCAGATTACAGACTTTTCTAAAAGTTTCCTGTGATCCTTCCTTCTGATGCATAATGAAAGAAAAAGATCATATTGGGATTTTGACATGAACCATACAGACTGGGGCTTCAGATTTGCGGGGAAGCCGTAACACTGTGCTACAGGGCCAGAACTAACGTTGGCCCTTGTCAGTCCCTAGCCTAGCCAGAGCGTTGGTGCTGCAAACACATTGACTAACCACAGACTAATCTGTCACACAGACCAACTGCCAGCATGGTAACCGTCAGTGCTTGTATCTCACTTAGCATACCAATGTCCAAAAATGACTAAGTGAAAATCTGCCTGTGAATAGCCTTTAAGCAAAGAAGGAGACTCTCAGAAGGAAAACGTTACACAATTTCAAAAAGGTAGTGCCACTGGAAAAGCCATTTTTTTGATATTTTGCATGCATGTAAACATCATCCTCAAAGTCACATAAGAGATTCCTTCAGTGCTGGCCTGTACTTTCTTCCCCTCTTTCCTGGATTTTTTATTTCATTGGTTTCGGTTTTTTTTTTCTTAATGCAAGGGAATGCTCATATGGTTTATCACTAGACAGCATGTCAAAAATAGCAGAATGATTAAATAAAAGACTTTTGACTGTTCTCATCTGCTTAGACTCAGCTTTATATACATGCTGTCAGCTTTGTCTTGATCTCTTTTCTTACAAATTTCTTTTATTTTCTGGCATTGTACCAAGAAAATGATTTTGTTTTGTTTCACAGGTGAAGTTGGTATGGATTTTGCAGACTCAAATTAATGTTTGACAGGTGTGAAATTTGAAGGAGGAAAAAAAAAGTATTTTACACAAAGATAGCACTGTTTGCATCAACTACACAGTCTAATGAACTGGCAAAGAATAATGCGTCCTCATAAATATATTGTCATTTCTAAGAACAAGTAGCCTTCTAAATCTCAATTGAGATGATCCAAGATTGAGGCCATGTTCTACAATAGCTCACAGCTTTGAGATTTAAAGTATGAAAAGCAAGCAAAAGTCTTTCTTTTCCACCACCTCTGACTTCCAATTAGAGGACTGCAAGCCAAATTTCCTTCCAAGTCTGTAAATAGCATGTATTGCTGACGGCACACATTCAGTTATTTATCTAACCCAAGGTGAGCCAGAGTACAGGACTAATCATAGCACATCTGTCCTGGCTCTGGGATTTTTTTAAACTTCCATGACTCTTCATTTTGTAGCTCCAATTTCCTATGAAATATCCATGCAAGATAGAGAGTAATAAATTCCATTTCAGTATGGAAGGCAGAGCCAGAGCAGTGCTGTAAGGAGCTGTGCTCACTTGCTGGCTGCTGTGCTGGTGCTCAGTCACTGGAGTCAAGCAGCAATAAATTGCTGGCAAGCTCTCAGACTTACTGAATCCAGTCCAATCCAACCCCATCTTTCATCAACAAGATCACAAAAGTGCTGCATAAGCAATGTCTAATAAACTTCTTTCGATAAACAATAAAAGGCAAGCGCCTTTTACACACGCATGCACAGAAAAAAACATCATAGGAACTATGCAAGGAAGTCAGATTTCTCCAAACAGGACATAAATCCCAATTAACCTTCAGAGACAAGCTAGTAACTTGGTCTACATTCACTTAGGGGTGAGATGCCATGTAAGGGCCTGATCCTGATTCTGCAGAAATCCCTGGCAGCTTTGCCATGAACACGTGTCAGGTTGGGAACAGACTTGGACCAAGACTTAGGATGATGGGTGAGCACATGCTCAGCTCTGAGGATGTGCTACAATGGGACTTCTTGGAAGAACAATTTCAGACAATCACTTGTGGCATTAACTTCATCAAGTCTGGCTGACATTTGTCATTGGAAACTGTTGCAAATCTCTTCCTGGTTTTGATGGATTTGGGATTTGACAAGTACCCCATCTCCTGTACACCCCCACAGGCACGCCATCCATCTATACCCTAGACTATCCATGTACACCCTAGCCACAGACCCAAATATTTAGTCTAGATATTTAAATTTGTGATGGTTCTTGAAATTCAACTCCAGGAAGAACAAAAGCAAAAAAGTCCAGTCAGGCTAACGCTCCCGATTTAAATAGTCCAGAAGTGGGTAGAGCCAGACACAAAGCCATCAGCTTTTAGGAAAGTCAAATAGTATGGAAAATAATTTAAGAAAGATGCCGCTCCGAGCACCTTGTTCTCTACGCTGGCTTCCCTCAATGTCCAGATGACAACTTGGTTTCCAGCAATGAGCTGGAAACTAACAGACAGCATGAGGAGGATATCGGTGTTTGGATACTCTGCCTCTCTGGTGTGGAAAACTCATACTGAAAGGGCAAGATCCACTCAGGGTATGGAGGTTTATATGGATTGTCCCAAATTAATGGGAAACTGGGCATTTTCTATATACCATCTACAGGTGAGGGGTATGAAATCAGGGAATCATAGAATCATAGAATGTCCTGAGTTGGAAGGGACCCACAAGGATCATGGAGTCCAACTCTTGTCCCAGCACAGGACAACCCCAACCTTCACACCATGTGTCTGAGGGTGTTGTCTGTGGCTACTATCTTTGGAGCACATACTTTATAAGAGTGCAAAGCGATCAAAGCATAGTGATTTAATTTTATACATTATGAATCACGTAAGAGTGCTTAACAGCCACCTATGCCTAAGGATTTTTATGCTTCCAGTACTGGCTTAGATTCACCGGGGCATGATCCTGCTTCAGCACAGCCAGGTGGATTTTTCAAGTCAAGGTTTCAGCTATCCTATAAGCAGCAGAAATAAATCCTAGGAAAACCCCCACAATTTCAGAAAAATAGATTCACAGCATCATTTTGGTTGCAAGGGACCTTCAGAAATCATCTGATCTAAGCACACTTGACAGCAGGGCTAACTGCTCAGAGACTCACCCACGTGAGTTTTGAATATCTTCAGGCATGGAGATTGCCTCACTTCTTCAGGACCCTCTTCCAGTGCTTAACCACTTCACTGTGTATTCCCCCCTTTATATGTATTTAAAATGTCCCTACTGCAACTCATGGCTCTTGTCTCATGTCCTTTTGCAGTGCACCTCTGATGAAGGTCTGGCTTTGTCTTCTCTATAACTCCTCTTTCGGTGGCTGGAGACACCAATTAAATTTGCCCCTTAGGTCCCTCTTCTTGAGACTGAGCAAACACAGCTCCCTTGGGCTCTTCTTGAATATAATGTGCTCAGCCTCTGTGCATCTTAGCTCCAGTTTCTTGATTAGTGTACAAAACTGTAGGTAACCAAATCAAAAAGTATCACTAGCAGATATTATTTAAAAATACTAAAGAAATAGGAAACAAACAAACAAACAACAAAGAAAAAGAAGGAGAAAAAGTTATTTGCTAAATTGCAATGGAATTGCACCTTTGGTGTCCTCCCACTGTTTTCTCTCCCCTCTCCTCTCCATTTTCACATGTTAAATTCAATAAAATTTTAAAAGGAGAAAAACTGAAAAAAAATCAGTAAATCTTGAATGAAATACAAACAATATTATTTGTCATGACAGTATTTTAAAACAAAAGTGTTGGCCAGCTCTGATTGCTATCTAAACAACAAGACCAAGATAAAATTTTGCTTCTAATATATTTCCAACATCAATAGCAGCAATGGAATTAACTTCTTAATGTAAGTCCTTGGAAATCTCTATAGAGACACTAAAAAATATATTATTTCAAAGTGTTTCACTGTTCCAGATGTTTCTCTCCTTCTTCCCTCTGCTTTATTGTTCTCAGAGAAGACCTTGTAAAAGCTGAAACCACTTATTAAGTATACAGACTTAATGAATTGGACAAAGAAAGAAATCATTCTTAACATAATGTTCACAAGTCAGATCCATGTTTACTGTCCACAGAGATGACAGCAAAATACTCTCTATGTACAGAGCAGTCTCTGTTAGGACAGAATCTGTCTCTATGAACCACTTCCAGCATACAGAAAAGAGTCATTTTTAAAACAACGCAGTACAAAAACTTGTTGAATTATGTACTGATGCTGTACCATGGCCCCAGTGCCAAGGATTATTTTTAGAGCCACACATCTGCAGGTTATTTGTTGCAGGGTAGGGTGGATGGAGTAAATCCTGAAACAATTCGCTAAGCAGACAAGCATTACTGGAACGAGCTGTTATTTATATGGTGTCACTAGACGGCTTGGTATCTGGGACGCGGCAGTGGTATCTGCACTGCCTGTGTAGCTGATGCTACTCTCCTTAGACTGAAGTCAGCAGATGATGGGAAGTTCACAAAGCAGCTTTCTGATGTGGCAGTTAGCTCCTCTGCTAAAAATGGCAGGAGGAGGAATGCCATCTGTCCCATCTTCCTGCCAACGAATGGGCCGTGGTGATTTTAGCACGGAGTGCACCAGACCGGTGGTGCCCACTCAAAGTCAATGCATTCCACTCCTCTTTAATTTGTGACCAAATGGGTGGCACGAGGCCAGTTTTAAAAATAAGAAGCAAAGCTGTTTTCAGAAACTTCCTTCCATTTCCCTACCATGCCATGTCCCACACAGGGCTCAGCTTTCAAGCCAGACAGAGCCTGAACTTGGTGTCAATCGCCCGTTAGCGAAGTACTAATTGCAGGAATGACCATGCCGTGCCCTAACCAAGCAAACCACAGCCCCACAGAGACCCCATTTCCTATTGCCTCATTTAACTGAGCTGGCACTGGCTGCTGCTCCTCCCTCCCTACCCTGCTGCTGGAAGATGGGTTTAGCCATGAATAACCTACTGAGGTTGAACCAAGACTTTTATGAGACGCTGAAATGCTATTAGGTCAACACACCCCTCATTTCACTCTGTGTGCTTGCTATTTGCAGCCATCCACCAACTGAAAGAAAGCCTCTCCTCCACCTCCAGCTCCCTGTAACCCACAGCCCTAAAACCGGGGATGGGCTCTGCTACCAGGCATCATGCCTAGACAGCCTGAGAGAGGACCAGGAGGCACTTTGCTTTGGCCAGCTATGAAACACTGAGAGCAAAGGGTGGAAATGAGCCAAAGAGTGGACCGGCTGCAGGGTGGCCCTTGCTGCTGGGATGGAGACCTGAAAGCAAAAACCTTTGGGATGAACAAAGGAGCTGAGGGGAAAGGTCACAGACTCAAACCTAGGCCCTTCCATCCTCAGATGGCAGGGGAAGATGTGGTCCATATCTGGAGGGGTTTGTTTGTGCTGAAATATAGGGAGCTCAAGCATGATGACTTCTGGGAGGAAACTTGCACAACTTCTCACACCGCTGCTTGATGCTAGAAAACAACCACCAACCCCCTGAATGCTACCCATCTTTAAGAAATTCACTCATCTAAACAAGATCTTTCCTGAAAAAGGAAAATTGCACTGTCAGGATCTGCGACCTTGCCAAGATTATGCTGCCTGGGAAGAAAAAAACAGCTTTAGCTGGTTTAGCCCCTCAGCCAGAGAAACTAAGCTGTGTGACTTTGGCCCACTGCACATGTGGTAGTGAAGGTATGTGCTTCACCCAGAAAAATATTTTTTTATTGCTTGATAATCATTATTCTCACTTTACTTATCAAGAAATAAATATTTCCATGCAAAGAAATGGAGCATAGCAATTTTAGACTTTTGGCCCACTGCATAATATTATTTTACTTTTTTTTTTTTTACGGGAAGAAAATATTTATAGTTGCAAGGAAATTATCCACAAAATTCAAAACGGACCCAGTATTCTTGTTGTTTGAACTGTGGGGTGTGCTGGGCTAAGCTCCCAACCCACTGCTGTGCTGTCCTTCAGAAGTG